>NW_024100449.1:372500-1032500 GCF_016545835.1 Crotalus tigris
ATTAATCACTGTCCATCTTGAATACATAACAGAAGGGGGAAGTTTTAGAGTTCATAAGATTAATACTGTATGGAACAAAACTATGACTGAATCTGGATGCTCTGCTTCGGATACCACAAAGTCCCCTTCCAGAAGGTAACAAGGAAAGCAGGTCACTGAAAGGACGGGTAGCATCCTAGACAATCTTGCGGACCCTGCTCAAGCAACGCTTATGTGTCATGTCCTGGATAGAAGGAAGTGAACTTCCAATAATCTTTTCTACCGTCCTCACCACTCTCTGCACTGCCTTCCTATATGAAGCAGTGATGCTTCCAACCCAGACTCTGATGCTGAATGACAGGATGCTCTTGATCATCCCTCTGTAGAAAGTGGTCAGGACAGGGGAAGGAAGATGTGCTTTTCTCATGCGATGCAGAAAATGCAGGCGCTGCTGTGCCCGCTTCACCAGGGTCTCGCTGTTGTAACTTTGCACGGTTACTAAACAAAAGATTGTAAGTCAAGGACTATCTGTACTCCTATTGATTCCAACTGCACAATATTGATACAATACTATTGTCAAAGCTTCTTCAGTGGTGGGCTTTTCAAGATAGGTGTACATTAAGCAGAATTTGTCAGTCAAGCAAAACACCACTACTGAATCAGTGACAGGATTAGAAATGCTGCATTTTAAACCAAATCTACTCTAGATAGCCATGTTCGCATGAGTACAAAACAAAGGATGCACTACCACTGTCCTGATTCTGGAATAAAGAGTGTACGTCTTATGGTGATCCCGCAAAAATTGCTTTCCTCTAAAAATTTGTGGTTGAACTTTTCACCATGCCAAGGCCACAGAAAAGGGAGGAGTAAGGAACAGGGAGAAGAAAAGGGGAAGGAGTAATAAAAAAACCCCAAACATCTGTTTTGTTTATTTTAACAGTATAAATAAAGCCTCAAGGAAATTCTAGAGACAACTGAAAGGCTATTAAAGATGATTACTCCTGGTCTGATTGGGATATTTTGAATTTGTACCTTGGCTACATGGCCATGAAATATTTTGAGGATCTTGCAGACATTTTATCACGAGGCTATGTAACAAAATCAGAGCACAAGGGAAGGTTTGCCAACTTTACTCCCCCATGCACTGATGATTCATTGCCTAGTCTGTAAAGAAATGTCTGGAATGAGAAGAAGTTCAGAGATGGCTAAGAACCCACCAATTCAACACTGAACTATATTTATTTAATACTTCACTATTAAAATCAACACAGGTAGGCCTCAACTTACAACCTTTTGTTTCACAACAGCTCAAAGATATGATAGCCCCAGAAAAAGTGACATATGACTTGTACTTACATTTACAATGGTTGCAACACCCACATGGTCATGTGATAGCTATTTGAGTGTTTGGCAACCAGCTCACATTTACAAGCGGTTGCAACATCCTGTAGTCATGATTTGTGACCCTTTTTTATGAGGGGTGGCTGGATTCACTTAAGAACTGCTGTAAAAATGGTTATAAAATCAGGTCTGACTTGACTTCTAGCCACAGAGACTTATGATGGAAATTCCAAACCAAACCATAGTTGTTTATGGAGGACTAGCTATATTTTCCCTAGAATGGTGGCTGGTTTGTTCATGTATCTCAGTCAAATGTAACCCTTCCATTCAAAGGTATAACAAGGAACCATTGTCATAAGGGTATGTCCTTAAAACACATTTGCAAAGTAGGTCTACAGTTTAAACTTACAGGTCCAGGAGAAATATCACAGCAGGTTTCAAACTCAGCGTGTCGTGAATCACAATAAATAACCATCCGCTGAAGGTCAAACTAAAAGAAAAAGAAATGGTATCAGTTCACTTCCTGAGTTTGTAGCAGGATAATAGCAGGTCCAGAAAAGTATTTGCTGACATAATGCAAATGCAAATTTGCTCTTGCAAGGAGAAAAAAATAGTGGAAGAATGTGTGAACGTTTACAGGTGCAGAAAGCTTGGAACAAGAAATAGAAGAAGGCAAAAGATACGTGAGACATTTTAGAAAACTGTTTAGTTGGATTGAGGGCATGAAACTGCAAATAGCCCTTCTCTGAGTAATTCTAAGTTTTAAAATCCACGTCAGGGTAGGAAAATGAGCAGTAAACATTTCACCATTCTCTCCATCTTCTGTGTGATGCTTTTATTTACGTTGATGATTTTAGAACTAGTGTCAGAATTCAGACATTTCTGGCAAGATTTAAAAAGTTTGTTCCATTTCATGAATGATTGGGCTGCTTATCAAAGTTTAAGATCCAGAAATTGCATATGCTAAAGATGGCAGAAAAAAAGAGGGTGTGATTCTAACAAAGTTGGAAGGGTCTAGTAATGAAAGTAATGAATATATATGTCAGTAGAATAATGTAATGAATATATATGTCAGAAGAATAATGACAACAGGTACAGGAACCAACCTTACAATGTGAACTGAAGTGGTGAATAGCTTATAACTGGAAGGGACCTCAGAGGTCATCCAATTTAACAGAATAACTAAATTGGAAGGGACCTTGGAAGTTTTCTAGTCCAACCCCTGCTCAACCAGGAGACCCTATACTGTCCAGTCTCTTCTTAAAAACTCCAGTGTTGGAGCATTCACAGCAAGTCGTTTCACTGGTTAATTGTTCTCACTGTCGGGCAGTTTCTCCTTAGTTCTAGAATGCTTCTCTCCTCAATTAGTTTCCATCCATGGTTTCTTGTCCTGCTTTGAGGTGCTTTGGAAAATAGATTGACCCATTCTTCTTTGTGGCAGCTCCTTGAATATTGGAACACTGCTACCATGTCAACCCCTAGTACACTTTGTCTTCAGAGAACTACCAATAGTTTTGGTTTTAGTACAGTTTGTTAATAATATTTTAATCTGCATAGTTTTAATGTCTAATATTTTAATTATTTGTACTTGTTGTTTTTTAACTTGCCAGCCACCCAAAGTCACCTTATAGGGGACATAGGCAGCATAAAAAATAATAATATAATATATACATAACATAAAAATAGAAATGTGGCCACTGGCTAAATAATAATAATAATAATAATAATAATAATAATAATAATAATAATAATAATAACAAAATACAAAGACCTACAAATAGAAATAGAAAGACTGTGGCAAAAGCAAGCAAGGGTAGTACCAATAGTCATAGGCTCCTTGGGTGCAATCCCAAAACAACTGGAGCACCACTTGAACACCATTGGCATTGACAAATTCGCTATTAGTCAATTGCAAAAGGCAGCCTTATTAGGAACTGCTTCCATCCTGCGACGATATCTGTAATACCATCAAACATCCACATCTGCCTATCCCAGGTCCTGGGTAAGGACTCGATAGGTAGACAAAATGCCAAATCCAGTCTGAACATCTGGCTGACTGTGCGATGATCGATAATAATAATAATAATAGTAAAGTTGGAAGGGACCTTGGAGGTCATCTAGTCCAACCCCCTGCTCGGGCAGGAAACCCTACACCATTTCGGACAAATGGCTGTCCAGTCTCTTCTTAAAAACTTCCAGTGTTGGAGCATTTACTGCTTCTGGAGGCAAGCTGTTCCACTGATTAATTGTTCTCACTGTCAGGAAGTTTCTCCTTAGTTCTAGGTTGCTTCTCTCCTTGATTAGTTTCCACCCGTTGCTTCTTGTCCTGCCTTCAGGTGCTTTGGAGAAATAGCTTAATTCCCTCTTCTTTATGGCAGCCCCTGAGATATTGGAACACTGCTATCATGTCCCCCCTTGTCCTTCTCTTCGTTAAACTAGACATACCCAATTCTAGCAACCGTTCCTTATATGTTTTAGCCTCCAGTCCCCTAATCATCTTTGTTATTATTTAATATTTAATATTAAATATTAAATATTAATATTAAATATTAAATCTATCATTATTCTATACTGCATGGAAGATATTTTAATGCCACAGACGTCTTAAAAAGTCTGTATTCATAATTTAAATAAACGAGAGACACAGTGGCCTAGTGATGAAGATGCTCCCCTCCCACTTGGAAGGTTGAGAGTTCGATTCTAAGTAGTGGCAGGTATTTCCCTCTCAAGGTACAAAGAGAAAATATCTGCTGCAAACTCCACATACCGTATATTCTGGCGTATAAGGCGACTGGGCGTATAAGACGACCCCCAACTTTTGAGAAGCTTTTCCGGGTTTAGAAAGTCGTCTTATACGCCAGAAAATACAGTACAATTTCTGTTTATAGATGAGCACAATAGGAGCTCCTTTGCTGCTAGAAAGCTTTGTCCTGTTAGTGCTTATTTCTGTAAAAAAATAGGGCTGGCCACTAGGGGGCAGATTGGTTTTAAATTCAGAGAACAGCTACCATCTATTCCTGCGTATAAGATGACCCCCGACTTTTGAGAAGATTTTCAGGGTTTAGAAAGTCATCTTATACGCCAGAAAATACGGTAGGTGTCAGGAAGGGCATCCAGCCAGTAAACGCTCAGCTCCACCAGTTGTCCCAACCCTACACCAAATTAAAGGGATTATGGGGTCGTAAAAAATAACCCATAGTTTAAATAAATATAGAGGATATTTTAGGGATATGATTGGTGGTAGAACTGACCTCCCCTTTGGGGGGTAAGCTTTGTTCCTGATACTTACATCAATTGGCACACTGTCATAAAGGCGTTTGCCAATCACTGTTTTCCCTTGGATGTCAATATTTTCTCTGTCTTCAATAGGTAATGTCTGGACCAGTTTGCAATTGATGTATAAGGAGACCGTCTGAGACTGGATGCTCAGGGCAATCTTATGCCAGTTACGATCAAACAGGTCATTGACAGGTCCGTTTTTGAAGACCACTCTCACAGCATCTCTGGTGAGTCCAACTGCATTGTACTCCAAGGCTTTGTTCTCCCCATCTAACCGAATGGAAACCTTTGAAAACAGACATATTACTGTAAGGAGAGGAACCTTTATAGAACAAATACCCAACAAAGGAGAGATCAATCATGAGAAGAAGGGTAAGAACAAACTTCATCAAACAGAGAATCCATTTCTATGTGTCCCAGATGTTTTGCACCACCAACTCAAATGCTACAGCTGGCATTGCCAGTTATGAGGAATTATGGAAGACCCTAGGTTGAGTGCAGCAGTAAATCAAATTTAACAGCCTTGGAGGACCCAGAGTGTTGATTTGCTTTAATAAGTTCTAATCTGCAGCTAGGGGTATCCCTGATTCTGAGGATTCATTATTCCTGGTTCATTACTATATACAATCAACATGCTAGACACAAAAGACAAGAAAAAAGTATAACTGTGTGGGATAGGCAAATGGTCATCCAGTGACTTCTTAAAAACTTCCAGTGTTGGAGCATTCACAACTTCTGGAAGCAGGTTGTTCCATTGCTTAAGTGTTCTAACTGTCAGGAAATTTCTCCTTAGTTCTAGGTTGCTTCTCTCCTTGATTAGTTTCAACCCGTTGCTTCTTGTCCTGCCTTCAGGTGCTTTGGAGAACGGTTTGACTCCCTTTTCTTTGTGGCAATCCCTGAGATATTGGAAGACTGCTATCATGTTACCCCCTAGTCCTTCTCTTCATTAAACTAGACATACCCAATTTCAGCAACCGTTCTTCATATGTTTTAACCTTCAATCCCCTAATCATCTTTGTTGCTCTTCTCTGTACTCTTTCTAGAGTTTCAACACCTTTTTTACATCATGGTGACCAAAACTGGATGCAGTATTCCAAGTGTGGCCTTACCAAGGCATTATAAAATGGTATTAACACTTCACATGATCTTGATTCTATCCCTCTGTTAATGCAGCCTAGCACTGTTTGCCTTTTTGGCAGCTGCACCACACTGCTGGCTCATATTTAAGTGATTGTCCACTAGGACTCCAAGATCCCTCTCACAGTTACTACTATTGAGCAAGGTACCACCTATACTATACCTGTGCATTTGGTTTTTCTTGCCTAAATGTAGAACCTTACTTTTTTCACCACTGAATTTCATTTTGTTTGATAGCGTCCAGTGTTCAAGTCTGTCCATGTCCTCCTGTATCTTAAGCCTGTCTTCTGGAGTGTTGGCTATTCCTGCCAGCTTGGTGTCATCTGCAAATTTGATGAGTTCCCCACCTATCCCCTCATCCAAATCATTGATGAAGATGTTGAAGAACACTGGGCCCAGAACAGAGCCTTGGGGCACCCCACTACACACTTCCCTCCATGTACATGCAATTCCATTGAGGACCACATACTGAATTCTTGATGGGTAATCATGTTTGACAAATATGGTGAGGGATATAATCACCTTCTCTTTCAGTGTTGGACAATCATTCAATCAAATGCCACTATTCCTGAAGAGCATACTGGGTTAAAACTGTTTAAATTTTCGTTATTGAGTACTTATGGCTATCAAACAAATCTTCATTTATTATTATTTTCTTGTACCAGTAATGGAGTGACATCTTTAGTTGTTCTGAAGAACCATGTTGTTCAAGTTATGATACTTTGTTTTATGAAGCAGAACGTATAGTCCCACCTTCTACTAAATCAATGATTCATATACCAGTTATTTTCAATATTAATATTGTTATACCTTCCTCCCATCTTGGTGACACACATGAAGAATGTCCAACTCATTTATATTGATATGTTTATGAGGAGAGGAGAGGCCTTCCCAAAAATAGGCAAATTGCAACTTTGCAGCTATTTCAAAATTTTTGGTCCCTAAGACCCTGTAATAAGCTGACATTTAAATTTCCTCCAATTTGTGAGGCAGTTATCAATGAACTCCATAGTATCAGTTCTAATATAGCAGTGGTGGCAAACCTATGGCATGGGTGCCAAAGGAGGCATTCAGAGCCCTCTGTGTAGGCACGCGCACCATCGCTCTAGTCCTAGACCTTCAGCTGGGTTTTATAAAACCTTTTCACTTAGGCCTCCACTGCCATGTGCAAAAAAAAAAAAAAGGTTCAATCAATCAGTCAATTTCAACTTCTCGCGGGAAAAAAAAAGATCTTGCAAAGTTGAAATTGATTGATTGAACTTTTTAGTCCCACCCAGTCTGCCGTTACCACCGCACCCATGCCCACCCAATGGGCCAGACCCAGCCAATGGGCCATACCCACCCGGTACCCAACCATCCATAAGTGGGTTTTGGGTTGCAGTTTGGGCACTCAGTCTCTAAAAGGTTCGCCATCACTGTAATATAGGAAAGTCTTAATTGAAACAACAGTAACAATGAACTTCATGTACATATATAATGTGATTTGCAGATTTCAGTTACCCACCCACCCTCCAGACGTCCAAAAGTTGTTTGTTTGTTTTTCAAAAAGCATCTGGACTTTCTTTCTTTTTTCTCCTTTAAAAACATTTCATTCATCCAAGATGCTTAACTTCAAGACACTCCAGACATTCAGTGCAACCTTGGGCCATAAAAACATTCCCTTCCCCAGACTTAGCACATAAAAATCTAAAATAATTGAAGTCAAGATAGACTATGGATGTCTTTTTGGATGTGTCTAGGTTCGGCATTTTTGTGAAAAAGATGGTTTGGTTTGGTATTTTCTTAGTCCAGAATGTTTTTCAGTTTTTATTTTAGCCTACAGATTTCTTAGTCATCTCCTTCCTGAGTACCAGCAAGATGAATCTTTATTAATTTTTATTAATTTTGCAGCCTGTGAGCAAGTGAAGTAGGGATTGTGCTTTGGAAAATCAATAGCAATATTTATTTATTTATTTATTTATTTATTTATTTATTTATTTATTTATAAAATTTATAAGCCGCCCCACTCCCGGAGGACTCTGGGCGGCTAACAATAAAAAACACATAAAACATAACAAAACAAACAGTACAAGAACAGTCATCCAGGGGTCAGGTTTTATAAACAATAGACCAGGGGTCCCCAACTCCTGGTCTGTGGACCGGTACCGGGCCACGGCATGCCAGCAACCGGTCCATACAAACAAGCAAAGCCCCATCCACGGGATGCAGGCAGCACACAAAACCGCACACTCTCCAGTCCATGGACAAACCTTGCCCAAAAGGTTGGGGATCTCTGACTTAGATTTATTTATTGCTTCATCGTGCTTTACGGCCCTCTCTAAGCGGTTTACAGAGTCAGTCTATTGCCCCCAACAATCTGGGTCCTCATTTTACTGACCTCAGAAGGATGGAAGGCTGAGTCAACCTTGAGCTGAGAATCGAACTGCTGGCAGTTGACAGAATGAGCGTGGTGGTTAGAATACTGCATTCTAACCACCACGCCACCACACTTCTGCAGCCAGCTGTAGCCAGGCAGAAATGCATCTCTGCACTTCCTACATGCACTCATAAATTTACTCACAAGCACCCAAGCCCTTGTTGCAGATGCCTGTGTTAATTGAGCTCCACTCTGGTGCTTTCAAGGACATGCTATATGTCCAGAGGCAACTTTACCCCACCTATTTTTTTGAACTTACAAAAAGCAAATTCTAAGGCAGACTGGGGGTGCGTGTAGCACGAAACATGAATGCAAATCACCTACAGACAGAGAAGCGGAGGTAATGCGTGCAGGTTGGCAGCTATTACAATCTTGCGTGAGGACTTTCATTCAACTGCCAGGTCTGCAAACTATGGTGAGCAGCACGTCTTGGTAGAAATCTTGCCAGGAGCTTGGAGCTTTTCTGGAAGCTCAGTAGCAATTACAAAAAGGAACAACCACGCTGAAGCCATACCTCATCCCCATTAGCACAAGAACGTTTGGAGAAAGGGTGTGTGCTATTTTAAAGACTTTGAGATTTTTGCTTAAACTGGGCATAAAGGACTGAATACTAAACACATTTTTAATTGGCAAGATCACCTTGCAAAGTCCTCAAAGGGCGGAGATGATCCAGAGCCATACCCTGTAGTTAGGGAAGGTGTGTGTTGTAATTAAAGTATTGTGTTTGTGTTGTAATTAAAGTGTTGTGCTGTGCAGAGTCCTTGGAGAGCAAAGGACTCTAATACAACAATTCTATTTTGAACCATTCTGTTCTGAATCAGAGTCATCTCCTGGTGATTTAACAGAATAACAGTTGGAAGGGACCTTGGAGGTCTTCTAGTCCAACCCCCTGCTTAAGCAAGAGATTGTATACTGTTCTGGACAAATGGCTGCACTGTCCTCTTTAAATGCTCCAGTGATGAGCACCCATAACTTCTGAAGGCAAGACATTTCACTGATCAATTGTCCTCACTGACAGGACATTTCTCTTTAATTCTAGGATTTCTCCTTGATAAGCTTCAATCCATTACTTCTTCTCCTGCCTTCAGATGCTTTGAAAAATAGTTCAACCTCCTCTTCTCTGCGACAACCCCTCAAATATTGGAAGACCGCTATCATGTCATCGCTGATCCTCCTTTTTGTTAGACTAGTCCAGGGGTCTTCAAAAATTGGCCCTTTTATGATTTGTGGACTTCAACTCCCAGAATTCCTCAGCCAGGCATGCTGGCTGAGGAATTCTGGGAGTTGAAGTCCACAAGTCATAAAAGGGCCAAGTTTGAAGACCCCTGGACTAGACTTATACAGTTTCTGCAACTGTTCCTTTAGCCTTCAGTCCCTGAATCATTTTTTACTGTGCTTCTCCGCACTCTAACTTTGTGATCAAAACTGGATGCGATATTCCAAGTGCAGTATAAAGCTTTGTGGAACTATCCATGTTCTTTTCTCGCATGTGGACTCCCACTAAAGTGTGAACAATGGTTGGAAACTAACCAAGGAGAGAAGCAATCTAGAACCAAGGATAAATTTCCTAATGGTGATAGCAATCAACTATTGGATGGCTTGCCATCAGAGGTTGTGGATGCTCCATCACTGGCAACTTTCAAAAGAAGACTGGACAACCATTTGTCTGAAATGGTATAGGAGGTTGGACTAGAAGACCTGCAAGATCCCTTCCAAGTCTATTAGTCTATGTTCTAATTAGCGTAATCTTCCTTAATTTTTGGAAAGTCAGGCCTTCCTAAATATTGGCACCTAGCCCAGCTACATACAAATCAGTTTTGTTAATCAAGGTGCTACACAAAGGGGTCTTTAAACTTGGCTCTTTTATGACTTGTGGACTTCAACTCCCAAAATTCCTCAGCCAGGCATGCCTGGCTGAGGAATTCTGGGAGTTGAAGTCCACAAGTCATAAAAGAGCCAAGTTTAAAGACCCCTGTGCTACAGTCAACAGAAAGCCAACAATGCTGTGTAATAAACTGGAGAGAAATAACCCAACTTCTTTAAGGCTGAATAAGTAACCTTACCTGTGGTATGCCATATTTGTCAATGATCTGCCAAATGTACCAATCTTCTCGCCTGGATGACTTGCGGAACTTGAAAGTGGCGACAAAACCATACTCATCTGGAAGTCCTTGTGGAAAGACATCTCTGGAAGAAGGAGGTGAGGGGATAGAAAGTAATGAAAAGCATTAAGGTGTATATATACCTATCGTTATTCTACTGTATATTTCAGTTTGCTTCCTATTTTGATTGTGCTCCTGACTTTCACTACTAGAGCTCACACAGTACATGGGTATGCTCTTAAGCACATTGAGTGAACCTTGGTTTAAGAAGAAGTTTACAAACTTCTGCATTGACAGAAAATCTGAGAACCTCTGATGTCATGACCAGTAACTATAGTACTTAAATGTTCATGTTTGGGCCATTTTGCTACTTCGGTAACAGTTGGCAGAATGTACTGTAAAATGAGCAGTTGGAACCGTGTTGTGTTATTCAAGCAGGAAATGAAAGAAGCAGTAATAAATATAATGAATGGAAATACCCTTCTCTCAGTTGGCTTTTAAATGATGTCCACTCTTACCTGCCTGGTGCTCATGCAGAATTAACCCCAGTTGCCTGATGCAGAAAACAGACTATTTCGGTTAATCCTATCATTGTGACCTAATCAGACAGGAAGTGTTTCAAATTATTTTATCATATGAAGCTCTTACTGTAACTCTCTTTCAAGCCTACACAGACATAGTCTTTATTGTCTGCTGGTGGTGTCTGCTAGAATCTGGGGATTTTCTGCTCTCTTTATTTGGACAAAATTCCACTTCTGAAAAAGAGCTTTGCTCTCTTTGTTTCTCTTCTTCAGGTTTCCTAATGAAGTTGGATTTCACTTGAAATAATTTGAAACTGTCTTCATCTGTAACATCCTGATGAATTTATGGATTTCTACCAAATATGGAATAAATTTTATAAATGGTGGGGGAAAAAAAAATTTGGAGGTCACTGTGATGAGATAAGTTAAGATTGAGTTTAGAGTGATGTTATTGTATAGAGTTTAATCAATTATGAATAGGAATGAACTGAGATGTTGGTCAAGTCTTATTTACCATGTTCAATGTTTGTAAACTTTTTAATTTTTTTTTATTTAATAAAATAAAATAAACTGTCTTCATCTGCAGTACACATTTTAGCTAAGATTCTTTGAGGGATCCTTGGTACTCTCTGAGCTTGGCTGTTTTCTTGCATCACCCAGACTAGGGAACATTATCGGTGTTTGCTCTCAATTTATATTCTAGCAATTTGTTTTCTCATTACTAGTAAAAGTGGTTTGGGGGTTGTTTGGGTGGGTTGTTTACTGATAGCTTGTTGGCCAGTTCCTTGATTGGGGTATTGTTTACTTCTTGGTTGTTGGTCTGATCTTATTCTTGGTGTTAATCTAGCCTCATCTGGATGTTGATTGCTGGTGGGGGAGGTTTTTTGGGTCTTTTTGTACCCTTTTTGTCTGGTTGATTTTTTTCTTTGTCACGACTAGAGTTGACTTTGATGGCGACACACTTGTATTTCTTTATTTACTATTTACTTACTATACAACACACTTGTATTTCTTTACTTACTATCCTTACTATTTTCAGAAGAACCAAAAATGTTCAGATCAATAGCAACAGTCATTTGGCCCATCCTGTCCCTTAGGACCATATTTAGGACTGTTGCCACTTTTTTTTTCCTTGTATGATCTGCTGTTCTAGAGCCTAGCCGTTTTGTTGATCTAGAAAGTTACCTCTGTTGTAAATAAATAGAAAATATATTTCTACTTCTATGGTCCTGAGAAATCATAGAAAAAGGAGAAATTCTTCAAAACCAACTGGGAGATGGGAGTTTCCATTCATTAAGTCCTTTGTTACTACTTTCATTTTCTGTTTCATTTTCTGCATGTTGTATATAGTAGGTATATGTTGTGTATAGTATGTTTAGGTGTGTGTCATGTATGTGTTCACTTTGAGAGCGGGCAACTAAATTTCATTTTGATGTGTATTGTTGTGCCCACAGTAAAAAAAGACAATAAATCTTCTCTTCTCTTCTCTTCTTTTCTCTTCTCTTCTCTTCTCTTCTCTTCTCCTCTCCTCTCCTCTCCTCTCCGCTCCTCTCCTCATCTCATCTCATCTCATCTCATCTCATCTCATCTTATCTTATCTTATCTTATCTTATCTTATCTTATCTTATCTTATCTTATATCTGCTTGAAAAAAAAAATGGGACCAATATCCTCTTTCAACTGGTCATTATCTAGATTAGGGGTGTTCAAACTTGGCCCTTTTATGACTTGTGGACTTCAACTCCCAGAATTCCTCAGCCAGCGTGCCTGGCTGAGGAATTCTGACAGTTGAAGTCCACAAGTCATAATTAGACAATTGCAATTCTGGACTGTATGTTTAAATCTTATTGGTGTATTATAAATCTGGATGATTTCAATTCCCCAATGCCACCCTGAATCTAAAAGGCCCTTATTAAGGAACTGAAGTAATAAAAGAAAAAGTTCAAAGGAAAAGGAAAAGGGGGAACTTACTGTGTTCGCTGAACAATGGGGGAGGTTCCAAGACGAACATAAGAGCTCTGAATTCCATTGTCTTTCATTCGGAATATCTCCCGCACGCTAAATAATTCCATCAAGTCAAACCCTGCCAAAACAACAATAACAAAAACAAACATGAAAGAGCAAAGACATCTTGTTTAGCTGCTGATAGATATTATTTATTCATATCTATTGATATGATTAATAGTTAAAATTAATATACTTTTCATTATTAAAAGAGGGCCAGTTTGATGTAGTGCTGAGGTTGGTGGCCTAGAAACCAGGACAATGGGAGTTGTAGTCTGCCTTAGGTATGAAAGTTGGCTGGGTGACTTTGGGTCCTCACTCTCTCAGCCCAACCCACCTTACACACTTCTTATACCTTACACACTTGGGTTTGTTTATTCTAGTGAAAAGGACCAGGGAAGACATGATCACAATGTTCCAATATTTGAAGGGCTGTCAACAAAGAAGAGGGGGGTCTATGTATTTTTCAAAGCATCAGAAGGCAAGACACGAAGCAATGGATGGAAACTAAATAAGGAGAGAAGCAACCTAGAACTAAGGAGAAATTTCCTAACAGTGAGGACAATTAACCAATGGAATAAGCTTGTTTTTAGAAGTTGTAAGTGCCCCATTGCTGGAGATTTTCATGAAGAGACTGGCAGCCATTTATCAGAAATGGTGTAGAGTCTCCTGCTGAAGCAAGGGGTTGGACTAGAAGATCTCCAAGGTCCCTTCCAACTTCGTTATTCTATGGTCTATGTTCTTGTGGGGAAAACAGGATGAGGAAAGATTGTTACTTATGTTTACCACCTCAAGGTACCTATTAAGTAATAAAGGCATCCTAAAGTGTGCTGCCAAAGAGATAGCTAGGTGTAACAAAACCAAGATGAGATGTTTCTTTTTCACTCTTTCTTCAATCTCAGGACTGCATAATCACTTCTTCTAAGACCTTTCCTCAAGACAGCTAGAAATTCCTTTATTTATTATTATTTTTCCTGTAAGTTTTTTTTTTTTAATGTCCATTGGCACACAGCATCTTTGTTTCTCCAGTTAATTGTGGTAACCTGTTTCCACCGGGCACAGTATAATAGCCATCTAATAGTGCAATGTTGCATATGTCCTTAGAGAAGGGAAGGGATCAACAACTTCTTTTCAGTGCCAGAGTCAAGAATGCTTAATTAAACTAAGATTGATCCATTTGCAATGCAACATGTTGAAGAGGATCCAACCATTTTTGCATAACCCTGGCAATCACCCATATCATGATTAATTGGTTTGGGCTTAGCACCTTATGCAAACAGAGCACTTTGTTACCCAGTTTTAAGAGTTGGAGGCTATATAAACCCAGGCAGCATCTTTACACACACACACACACACACACACACACATGCACACACACAGACACACAAACAAAGACACATAAAAATAAAACACAAACGGCTTCAGTTCAGGAACCTCTATTAGAATTTTCAATCTCTTCAAAAAGTGATGTCATTTGGGACGGTAGAAGGTGTGCTGTGATCTTTTGCCAAGCTTGTAATTTTGGAGATATTACAGCTTGGAAATAATTACTTAGCTGGTACTTTCTTTATTTCCTGAAAGTTTTTTTCCTCCCTTTATTCTTTGCTCTCTTTTTTTGTCCGTCAAGAGAAGTAATAAGTAGTAAATATTCTTCTCCAGTGCCCATAGGCTTCACCCCATGAAAGACCCTGGAAAGAGCTATAATGAGGTCATTTTTGATATATTACCTCTGTTGCAAATGGCCTTGTAAACTGCAGCCACAATTTACAGCTGCTTGAGAGAACCTTATTGGCTCAAACATACAAAAATATGACTGAGATATGGAAATTCTGTATTAATAAGGAAGAAACCTATGTCTTATTTCCCATTTTGAAATGCATTTTGCTTTTTTTAAAAAAAATTCATCAGACCCTTCTGGGAGAGTAAATTTCTATTGGCTTTGACTTCAGTTCAGTTTTATTTTTTTTTAAAAAAATACATATTTGCATATTGCACGAAAAAAGAATTCATTGAAAATATTTATAGGGCCAGTTTTTCTCCCCTGGATCGCATCAAATGCATGTTTTGTCATTGATGGTCAAATGGATCTACCATATTTGCTCCCAGAACATTATTTCTGGAGCACATAATGATGTATCATTATGTCGGTATGTAGCACCATTTCTAAGAGCTTTGCTAGATGGGAAAATATAATGCACGGAAATACCACTGCTCTTTGCAACCTTGTAAAATTCTTTCCCCACCAAAAGAGACACAGATACAAAACAAAATAAACACACACACACACACACACACGCACCCATAAAGATCCAACTGTCCCTAAACTCCCCTTGAAGTCCTTCAATGAAGAAACAAAAATCCCTCTTTTTTTGGAGTCCCATTATTATTCCTTATGATTTTGAAGATGATGGTGGTGGTGATGATGATGTTATCAATTCAGTTGTGTCTGACTTTTGGCGATTCTATGGGCCGGGTCTCTCCACATCTTCTGATCTTGCACTACTTCTTTGAGTTGTTCTATGCCCTGGTTGGTGTCAGCTTTGATGGTGTCCAGCCACCCTGTTCTTTGACGGCCTGGTTTCCTTTTACTGCTAACTCTTCCAAACATAAACTCAGCCAAACAAAAGCTTTGTTTTAGTGCTATCTATTCCTGAAGCTGGTGCTAAGCAGGTAAATGGATCTAAACCAGTGTTTCTCAACCTTGACAATTTTAAGGCATGTGGACTTCAACTCCCAGAATTCCACAGCCATGCCTTAAACTTGTCAACTCCCAGAATTCCACAGCCATGCCTTAAAATTGTCAAAATTGTCAAGGTTGAGAAACACTGATCTAAACTATTCCCATGTAATATTCTGCTCCTTGACCGAAAAAGACAGCCTGGTGCTCTTAAATAATTCTATCTATTTCTATCCAATTTTGGTCACCATACTACAAAAAAGATGTTGAGACTTTGGAAAAAGTGCAGAGAAGAGCAACTAAGACGATCCAAGGCCTGGAGACTAAAACATATGAATTACGGCTGCAGGACTTGGATTTGGCTAGTCTAAAGAAAATAAGAAATAGGAATGAAATGAGAGCAGTATTCCAGTCTTTGAGGGGCTGCCACAAAGAAGAGGGAGTGAAACGATTCTCCAAAGCAGCAGAGGGTGGGAAAAGAAACAACGGTTGGAAACTGACCAAAGAGAGAAGCAACCTGGAATTAAGGAGAAACTTCCTGACAGTGAGGACAGTTAATCAGTGGAACAGCTTGCCTCCAGACATCATGGGCGCTCCATCACTGGAGGTTTTTAAGAAGAGACTGGACAGTCACTTGTCTGAGATGGTATAGGTTCTCCTGTCTGAGCAGGGGGCTGCACTAGAAGACCTCCAAGGTCCCTTCCAGTTCTACTCTACTCTACTCTACTCTACTCTACTCTACTCTACTCTACTCTACACTACTCTACTCTACTCTACTCTACTCTACTCTACTCTACTCTACTCTACTCCACTCCACTCCACTCCACTCCACTCCACTCCACTCCACTCCACTCCACTCCACTCCACTCCACTCCACTCCATTCTATTCTATTCTATTCTATTCTATTCTATTCTATTCTATTCTATTCTATTCTATTCTATTCTCAAAAGAAGGTACTGTCCTGGCCAGTAATAAATGCTATTTTGGGGCTTAATACAGTCACTCTATAAAATATATCTCTGCTTTCTAATGTGATGAGAAGAAGAATTGGTTGTCTTTAATATTGCATTACCTGGTATGTCATCCATTTCTCCATTGGAGTGTTTGAACCGGTCTCCTTCTACGTGAACATTTGGACACAGGACATCTGCACAGAGGGAATATAAAGAAAGAGATATTTAAACCAGAGTTATTGCTAAGATCTCCATTGATTTATTTTTTCTTTTGGTTTTGTGTTATCACCTCTTGGCAAAGTAGAACCAACATTTAGTACTTTTTTATTCTTTTGATAAACTGTGGAAACCCTAGGAGTCCTGGGCAGCCTTCTTACCCACAAAAACACTACAAAGAAAGTTGTATAAGCCAAAACAATTGCACACCTCACCGAGAAAGAAACTGGCATCACAAACAGAACTGACTGCCAAGATTGCAACCAGCACCACATAGTGTAAATAGGACCCCAATTGCAGTAAAGTAACGACGAACACATCACTGCAAAAGAACAAGACCAGAATATCTCATAGCTATCTATCCCCTCAGATCACCCACACATTTGACTGGAGAAAGAATCAACCAAGCAAACCACAGAAGAGTCAGGAATTTCTGGAAATCTGGCACTCCGGATAAGATTTATGTCCTATCAGACACAAGATCCAAACCATTCACATCAGACTGACAAGGCAGACCAATCAGAACAGAATTTGCCCCAATCAACGGCACAGAATTCAAGCCCATATGGATTATAAATATCGCAAGGTAAGCCCATTTCTGGATCACTGTAGCGATGAAGCTAAATTAGAATGCACAGGGAAATGTCTGCAGAATTTGTGATCTAGGCTTTGGGGCAGATCTTCCCAAGCCCATAGACCAGGGGTCTTCAGACTTGGCCCTTTTATGACTTGTGAACTTCAACTCCCAGAATTCCTCAGCCAGGCATGCTGGTTGAGGAATTCTGGGAGTTGAAGTCCACAAGTCATAAAAGGGCCAAATTTGAAGACAACTGGCCTAGACCCTCAAGGAAAGCCCAGTCTACCTCTATTCCAAGAAATGAATACACCAGCTGTGGTTTCCACTGGGGTCCCCTTCTCTTCTTTGGAAAAGAATCTTTGCTCAACACAGTAGCTCTCCAGATAATAAAATGCCTTTGCACATCAAGGCAGATTCATCAAGAAGCCATGACTGACTAAGGAAAAGAGTTGCATGGGACCGGCAGCTGATTAATCCCTTCTGTCACTAGAAATGCTCATGGCATTTTCTCACCATGCAAGCAATATATCACCAAGTTACAACTAGTCGCAGTGGATGGGTGAATCTAGTCTGAGAATGAAAAACCAGATGCTCTTCCTCAACTGTCAAGAATCAACCAGTGCATTAACCATAGTGAAGAGAATTGTCCCCAAAGTGACTTATCATAATACTTGTTGGAAATTATATGATATTCAGCCACTTTTCTTTGCACAATGAAGATTTTCTTTCTATGTTCATTTCTATAATACTTTAAGTATTAGAAGAAATAATTGTCTCCATGTTTCTAGCCCAGGATGAAGAAGGTTAGATAATGATCAAATCTAAAAAACAAAACAAAAAAACCCACCTATTTGATTATGGAAGAAATTTATTCTGCCTTCCCATCCATCCTGCTGGTCAGCAAACATAAATATGGAATGATTGAAATTGTGTTTATTTGGTCAACTTGGAAAAGAAAATCCAAGTCTTTCTAACAAGCAAAGCGAGCTGGGTCTGAAATTTCCTGACAGTTTGAACAATCAATCAGTGGAACAACCTGCCTTCAGAAGCTGTGGATGCTCCATCATTGAAGGCTTTTAAGAAAAGTCTGGACAATGAAATGGTATAGGGTCTCCTGCTTGAGCAAGGTGTTGGGCTAGAAGACCGCCAAGGTCCCTTCCAACTTGGTTATTCTTTTATTCTCAAGAAAGCAAGCCAACAACAACTAAAGATAGCTAGTTAAACTGTGCATATCAATATATAGCACTTGAACACACTATTTTCATCTATGACATGCATCATTTAACTCATTAATCTCATACTAATTCAGATAAGAGCAACTAAGATGATCAAAGGCCTGGAGACCAAAACATACGAAGAATGGCTGCGGGATTTGGGTCTGGCTAGTCTAAAGAAAAGAAGAAATAGGGGAGACGGGATAGCAGTGTTCCAGTATCTGAGGGGCTGCGACAAGGCAGAGGGGGCCAGGTTGTTCACCAGATCACCAGAGGGAAGGACCAGAAGCAATGGTTGGAAACTGATCAAAGAGAGAAGCAACCTAGAATTAAGGAGAAACTTCCTGACAGTGAGGACAATTAACCAGTGGAACAGCCTACCTCCAGAAATTGTGGGTGCTTCATCACTGGAGATTTTTAAGAAGAGACTAGACAGTCACCTGTCTGAGATGGTATAGGTTCTTCTGCTTGAGCAGGGGGCTGGACTAGAAGACCTCCGAGGTCCCTTCCAGCTCTATTCTATTCTATAGATGCTTGTCCTCTGACATATATCATTGCCCTTTGACCTCTGTTACCTGCTGACCTCTGCAATAATCCTGCCCAATCTTATGTAATCATGAAAGTATTTTGTTTGCAAAATGAACCCATGTAGACACAATGGCTGATTGAGAAGTAGAAGAAATAGCACACATACACACCCTAGCAAAAAGCAAAACTGATTTACCAAGATCAGGCACGTAATTTTGGACCTGACTTTAATAAATATGCATCACCAAGGCATATGTTTGTTCAACCAATGCACGATATTACATATCTAACAATTATGACTAGATTATGGTACACCACTGATATAAATAAACAGATACATAAATACATGCAGGGGAGGAAGAAATGAAACATTCAAAACCAAAGGAGGCTTATTCATGCAATAGGCTCGTGTTTATAAATATGGGGTCTCTTCCCTCTGTTAGATGGTGAGCAGGTTGCTTCTTCATTCATCCCCAAATGTTTTCAGGGTTTCCAGATTTGTATAAAGCGATTAAAAACCACAGCTATTGACCTTCAGCTGAGAAGCAATCATTAAGTGGGGTGTATCAAAACAGAGAGTATATCTGTGTGATGACTCATGGTATAAGAAAAAAACAAACAAACAAACCCACAACAATCAGCAAGGTATAGAAAAAAGTCCCAAAGCATCCCAAGCAGAATAGTCCATCTCAGTCCATCTCTGGGCAACTGTTTTCCTTTCCTTTGTTTTGTGATGGTTCTTTCACCAGAGATGGTACATAATTTTGATTTATTTATTGAAGTGTGGAACACATAATTGATTTCAGTGTGGTAATAAGAGGCAGATTTGTTTCTTTATATCCAATGTTCTTTCTTGGGAAACACAAAAGACGGAAGAAATGAACACCTACTGTTGAAATTCTTTGCATATGGATAGATGAAGAACTCTAGAGAGCTGGAGATAAGAAAAGCATTGCGAGGAGGAGGAGGAGGTAAATTGTATGCAATTTACATACAATCTATAAGTTGTGCCTGGATCTGAAACTTTTTTTTTATTGTTGGATCTTTCCCAAAGATCTGGAATAGTTAAAAGATATTTTCATAATACACGTGGGGTTCCAATACAACCTTTCACAATTGATGACTTCATATTGTATCCATTCCTGTTTTTCCCAAGTGGTTTTCCCAAATGTCTGGTAAAGCACATCAACCACAATTGACTTTCTGTACTGCATTCACTCATTAAGGGCTAAAGGTTTGTATTTATCCTCATATCCGCAATGGAGAATCTAAATGGAAAGGATGAAAGAACTCCTAAATCTATGAGGTTTATAATGTAGATGAATTTCAAAATAAGGCTTTCTATGGATGGTATGTGTCTTCCTCTGTCTTGGGTCCTTTGTCTTTAGATCAGTGTTTCTCAACCTTGACAATTTTAAGGCATGTGGACTTCAACTCCCAGAATTCCACAGCCAGCAATGCTGGCTGTGGAATTCTGGGAGTTGAAGTCCACATGCCTTAAAATTGTCAAGGTTGAGAAACACTGCTTTAGATGGATATTTTTAACACACACAAACACACACAGAGAGATAGATAGAGAGATAGAGATAGATTGATAAATACAGTAGATGAAGAGAGAGAGAGGGATAAGAGAGAGGGAGAGGGGAAGAAGGAGAAGGAAACAGAGAGGGAGATGGGAGAGAGGGGGAAGAAAGAGGGAGGGGAGTGGGAAGAAGAGGGGAGGGAGAGGGATAGACAGACAGACAGACAGACAGACAATCTAACATCTTTCATTTCTAACTATATCACATTTTAATGGGGTTAAAAACTGAAAACAACACCCTAAGACACAGAGGACATACATACCTCCTTGTAAAAAAAAAAAAAACACAACAGCACCTAAATACCTTTTAATTCCTGTCCATTTATCATGCATTCAAATTGCCAGTGCCAAGAAAAACAGCTTCCTCCCTCGCTAACAAGTTTTCAGTCAAAGCCTACAAGTTCCTTTGCCTTCCAGCTGGCCTTCAAAGAACTGAGCCCCAGAATTGATTTGAGGAAATGAAGGGGAACGAGACACAGGAAACTCAATTGGCGAGAGACAACAAAGCGAAATCATGGCCCTGGAGACAAATGAGCCTCTAATAGAGCAAGCAGTCAAGCTTGCAAGAATGAGTTCCAGGTCTAGAATCTTTCACTAACTGGAACAATTGCCAATGTGTGTAGGTGGATTAATTAAGAGTGAACCATGTTGTTCTTTGAATCACACGTGAAACTTCCTATAGATTGGGGTTGGGAATAACTAGAACTTTTTTTTTTTTGTTCCCTCTTGTTAATCAGATCATTTATAATCCATCTATGGGTTGCATTATTATATTTTTCATGCAGAAAAGTCTTTGATATCACAAGTCAGTAGGATCTCAGTCATAAGGCACAAGGAATATTGTACAGTCCCTGGATTCTGAAGTTCTGAAGTGAGGAATTCAAGGAGTTAAAAGGCACACATCTGGAGGATGGACAATTTAGAGAAGGCAACTGTACATACACCAATTCTTTGACTCCCTAAAATACATTTTCTTCATTTAAACTTTTCCAGAGCATTTCTTTTTTTCCCCAGTTCTTTGGCATTCTACTCTGAAGAGTAGTCTCTATCTCTTAAATAGACTTCCAGCCTTGTTGGTAATTCTGTTATAGACATGTAAATAAAATGTTACTTATTTTCAGGTGACCAGCAACAGGATGATCTAGATCAGTGGTTCTCAACCTGTGGGTCAGGACCCCATTTGGGGTCGAACGACCATTTCACGGGGGTCGCCAAACAAGGCTGTCTGCCATTTTTCCCCCTTTTCTTTGGCCACGCCCCTGGCACTCGGTGATGTATAAGTGGTTGGGGGTCACCAGAACATGGGGAACTGTATTATGGGGTCGCAGCATTAGAAAGGTTGAGAACCACTGATCTAGATTCTAGAGACTGAGTCTCATAAAGAAAGGCCATATCTGAGAGAAAAAAGCCAAATCAAAACCAAGGGGAAGTAGATCATAATTGAAGCTATTAAGGTTAGAAGTTGAATTATATTCCAAGGAAAATTGTCTGGAACTAGGAGAGAGTGTCATAACTTCCATAACAAGAGTGTCTATAGGCCACAAATTGCAACTGATCCAACACAAAAATAATGTTTAGAATTTCTTGGACTCTGTTACATTTATATGGAGGAGGACTGTCAAAACCAGCATTTTTTTAGGAATGTAATAAGGATAATGCTTCTTCAAAATGCATGTTTTTACAATGTCCTACACTTATTAAGGCTTGGGAGAAAGTAGCAGACTATATAAACATATATGACTGCGCAATAACAGCTAAAATTCTTGGAGGATATTATTGTCTTAAAATACATACCTGGAACAAGGAATTTAACAACCAAGCAATCAATCAAAATAGAGCTGGAAGGGACCTTGGAGAGCCTCTAGTCCAACCCCCTGCTCAAACAGGATACCCTGTACTATTTCAGACAAGTGGCTATCCAATCTGTTCTTAAAAACCTCCAGTGATGGAGCACCCACAACTTCTGAAGGCAAGCTGTTGCCATTGGTTGATTATTCTCACTGTTAGGAAGTTTCTCCTTAATTCTCTCTTTGAACAAGATGAATGGGTTCTCCCTATTCTTGCTTTGACCAAAAGACTAACATTGTCCCACTGGAAAAACAAAATTATGCCCACTTTCATTCCACAGATTGAAGACCTGCTTGCACTGGCCACCTATGAGTGGATTGCCTATCAATTTACCAGTGCTTTTTTTCCAAAAGAAAAAATGGTGTCGGAACTCATACACATCATACAACTTGCCTTGCCTACCCTACAAGGTCCCATCCAAAAAAAGGTATCGGAACTCCATTCTGGGCATTCTATGAGAAAAAAGCTTTGCAATTTAGTATGGCAACTATAATGAAATATGCATTCATTTATACAGAATACAATGGGTTAAGAGTCAGAGATAGTTGTTTTTCATACCATCCATTCATTTTTTCTAGTGTCTTCTCCTTCCCATAACTCAGCCATTTTTTTTTTTTACCATTTGCATGCTTTCTGAAGCATTTGACACCCATATGTGGTAACAATAAAGGAGAATATTTGTGGCCGCCGGTTGAAATGAGGGGACCTTGGTGTTCTCTGAGCTTCCTTGTTTTCTTGCAGACATTTCATTACCCCAAGTAGATTGACAATCAAGAAGATTCCACCCAGAATCATAGCTTCTGGAGGCAGGTTGTTCCACTGGTTAATTGTTCTCACTGTCAGGAAATTTCTCCTTAGTTCTAGGTTGCTTCTCTCTACGGTTAGTTTCCATCCATTGCTTCTTGTCCTGCTTTCAGGCACTTTGGAAAATAGCTTGACTCCCTCTTCTTTGGGGCAGCCCTTGAGATATTGGAACACGGCTATCATGTCCCCCCTTGTCCTTCTCTTCGTTAAACTAGACATACCCAATCCCAGCAACCATTCCTTGTATGTTTTAGTCTCCAGTCCCCTGATCATCTTTGTTGCTCTTCTCTGTACTCTTTCTAGGTCTCAATATCTTTTTTACATCATGGTGACCAAAACTGGATGCAGTATTTTAAGTGTGGCCTTACCAAGGCATTGTAAAGTGGTATTAACACTTCACCTGATCTTGATTCTATCCCTCTGTCCTGCCTTCAGGGACTTTGGGGAATAGCTTGACTCCCTCTTCTTTGTGGCAGCCCCTGAGATACTGGAAGACTGCTATCATGTTCCCCCTCATCCTTCTTTTCATTAAACTAGACATACCCAATTCTAGCAACCGTTCCTTATATGTTTTAGTCTCCAGTCCCCTAATCATCTTTGTTGCTCTTCTCTGTACTCTTTCTAGAGTCTCAACATCTCTTTTACAACATGATGACCAAAACAGGATGCAGTATTCCAAGTGTGGCCTTACCAAGGCATTGTAAAGGCATTGTAAATCATTGGATACAAAATGGGCAGCAAATAACTTTCCTAAATAAATAAGCAATACCTCAATCAAGGAACTGCCAAACAAGTTACCAGTAAAGAGCCAATTCAAGGAACTGCCAAGATCACACCCCATCAATACTGACAGAACAAGCCACTAGACTGTAAAATGACAGCAAACCCCACTCTTTACTAGCACTGATGATGTTACCTAGTTGGGTAATGAAATCTCTGCAATAAAACAACCAAGCACAGAGAGCACCTCGGGATTTTTTTTTTTCTTGTCCACTGCCATCAAATGTGAATTTTTGATAGATGAAAATCAGGGGGAAATAAAAATTTTAGACCCATTCATGAAAAACAAAACACGTTTACTCCCCTACTGTAAAAGAGTAAGAAAAACAGCAAGTTTCCACAACTCAGCAAACCAATTAAGCAAGCATTTTAGAAATGTTAGCAATCATGCAAAGGCCCTTATGCAGATCTAAAACCAGCTAGTATTTTACCCTTGTTTTGTCTACAGCAAATTACAGGGAACGACAAAACAATTACAGTGATGACTTGTCTTCTTATAAAATTGGACCCTCTAACTTTCCTTTAACCACTTGTGTCTCGAAAAACCAAGTGCCAATTTGGAGAGCAAGTGAATCACCGGTCAGGTGGGAGATTTCGGCTCATGCTATTTCCAGAGGCCAAATTAGAGATGAGACAGGAATGGCAGCTGTTCTGCTCATTTGGCCTCTGGCAAGAATTCAGACCTCAGACCAAACTGAGCAGTTAAAAAAAAAAAAAAAAAGCTTGGAATGCGGAAATATTTCAAAGGAAGATCGGATCCAATTTTGCTGAGGGGTATATCCATGTATATCTGTCTTTCTGTCTATCTATCTTCCTCTAGGTTTCATCTGTCATCTGTCTATTGATCAGTCCTTTTAATATATTGAAATGGAGACACCTAGCATCCACAGTTTAATGGAAACGTGAAGTAACCACCAATCAACTAGAGTGAAAACATTCCTAATTTTTCAAGTACCGATGTTAGTATTTCTTTTTGCGCCCTTTTTCAGTGTAATGTTCAGGAGCATATTCTCACAGCTGTTGGCAATGATGGTGTTCTGTTGATATTGGCCTCTTGAATAAAAGGGAATCTGGTGACCAGAGTAGTCCCAAAAGATTTTGTCCTGTTGCACCAGTTTGTGTTAATTCAGTGTTTCATTGCCAAGGATGCAACTTGGGCAGCTATGTGCCTCTATATTTCAACTTGCCTTAAAATAAAGGTGGAGGGAGATGTTATTTTCAAGTGGGTAGATGACGAAATGAAACTTCTTCGATTCAGCTGCAGATCGTGGGAGCCTGAAGCTTTGTCAAGGACACCAGAACAGGTGTGGATTTGAAGCAAACAGTTCCCATAACAAAGTGGACTTGTTAATATTCAGCAGTTCTTTAGATGTTAACATTTATTTATAGGATTAGATAAATGGCTACCCTAAAATCTTTTTTTAAAAAAAATTATAGCTGCCTTTAAAAGAGTTGTCCACCATCTTAGAAGTTTATTTCCATGTGTTTTGGTCATGAATCGTCCACAAGAAAGACTTTTAGATTAGATAGGATAGGATAGGATGATAGGATAGGATAGGATAGGGATAGGATAGGATAGGATAGGATAGGATAGGATAGGATAGGAAAGGAAAATAATTAAGAGATAAAAGATAAGAGATAAGATAAGATTTATTGTTATTTTTTACTATGAGCACACTGGCTCACATTAAAAATGAAATTCTGTTGTCTGCTCTCAAAAGAAAATATATACCGGTAACTACTCATACACATACATAACATACATTTACACAATATATATATATACCTACACCCCTACACCCTATATATATTAATCACTGTCTATTTTGAATGCATACTGGAAAAAGGAAACTTGATAGTTGACAAGGTTCACAAATGACTTTTATAGACCCATTTATCCTCTTATTCAGTGTGACATCAGTTCAAAGCAAAGGAAAAAAAAAATAATGGTGAAAAGTTAATCTTGCTCAGTGAGGTTAAAATTCCCAGGCACCGACAATAATTAAAAGACCAGTTCATTTAACATTTGATCTGCAACTGGAGACTTTTAATGACCCACACAGGCAAAAGAATATTAGATTTAATTCTGGCAAATTTACCATCAAAAAGAAAATAAAAGAGGGGGAATATTCTTAATTAGACAGGTGTTGTTTTACCCACTTTGTTGTTTTCATCCTCTAGGATCAAATGACCTTCTTACTAAACAGATTTTACCTCTGACAAACCTCAGTGAAATTTGACAGACAGAATAATCTACAGATTTTAGGATTGTTCCCTGATTATTAAGTTTTATCACAATAAAGGAATACCCAAAAAGTTGTACTCTTGTGTTTTCTGTCTGCTAATCAAATTCGCTTTTTCTTTGTTGCCAAACAATTTTAAATAGTTTCCTAGTTACCCTGAGTAGTTGAACTTTTCTGGATTTTTTTTAACACTTAATAAGTAAGATATGTAGTTTTCTTTTTCTGATTTGTTTATTAAAGTTTATCATTAATCATGTTTCTCTTTTTATTTCTATTTATAGTTTTTTCTTTCTTGGTTCCCCTCCAGTTAGTTTGCCATTTTATGTATTTTCTTTGTATCTTGTTCTAAAATAAACAAAATTAAAAAATACTGAATGGTAGGTCTCTCCAAAATTGCTGCCAGGTTTTATTTTTTAATTTAACAAGGAAAGAAAGGCATTACATGTGTAGAGAATAATAGCATTAATTACAATGAATTTAATTTAAATTAAATGTAAATTTTATCCAATCTAAATTATTGCTTCTTCTGGCCAAAATGCTGTTTCCTGTTTACTCTTGGGACTTGAACTTTGGAAAAAAATGTTCTTAGTGGTGAACTGATTCTAAAGATACTGACTTTAATTTTATTTAATTTTAAATTACACTTTAACTTTATTAACTTTATATATTAACTTTAATATAGTTTAATTAACAGTAACACTGAGGCTAAAAATAGAAACAAATGTATATGCAGTTATGGTAAGCTACCTTGAATGTTTACAAAAAAGAAAGACTGAAGAGAGACAGGCTGACCAATACACAGATAAATAAAGAAATAATAAATAAAAATAGATTAATGAAGTCAGGTCTGGGGAAAAGAAACCTTGTACATTTCAAGTATCGAAGTTATTACAGCAGAATCAATCACATTCCTGGAGCTGTTTTTAAATTTTGTAAATTAAAGTAGGGAAAAAGGATTCCCTGTTTGACGAAGCCTTCCTGGATAGAGTCAATTAATTCCTCTGAAATAAATTAAATTAAAAAAAAAAACTGGTCAAAAAAGGTGGACTCAGGGGAGATAACCGAGAAAACTAGGAACAATTACAAGCAGGATTGGGGTGTGACTTGACAGTTGTATACTCCATTTCTCTGAACAACTGGAGATCTACACAAATTGGCAGGAAAACATTTTAGAGGCACTATTTGTTCCCTACTTTTAGAAGAATGAGAGAAAGCTTTTAGACAGGTGACGGAGGAAAAAAAAAATAATACTCAGAAAAGTGGCCTTGGCAAATCTGCAAAAATGCAGGTCTCACCTGCTCCTAAATGTCATCACATACTCAGCAGTTAAGATACTTTGTGGGTAAAGAATGCACATTTTTTCTCTCAGTCTTATTCCCAAGAGTTGGTAGCTGCAAGGGCCTGGCCTAGTCATGTGTTCCCAGAAAAATTGCTACTCAGCTTCATTTAGAAAATCCTTTTGCCTTCTTTCTTTTTCCAAGGCCAGACTTTTGGCAACCACGTTTTTGGTGTCAAAGCCAAAGTTCCGTGAGATCCACCAATTTAGTCTACGTCAAGAAAGAAACCACCCTGGTTCTTGGATAAAGATTTACTACCATCAGATAATCCTGGGCTACTATGTTTTGCAGCTGTGACACGATGGCATTGTTTACTGGCTAATGGTATACCGTATGTTCATGGGTGCATTTAATATCAATACAGAATAATATTTAAACTAGGCATCGAAAAGACAATCTCTTGATTGTGGAGGAAGAGAAGGAGGAGGAGGAGGAGGAGGGGGGGAGAGGAGAAAGGAGGAGAAAGAGGAGAAAGATGAAAAAGAGGAGGAGGAGGAGGAAGAGGAGGAGGAGGAGGAGGAGGAGCAGAAAGGAGGAGAAAGAAAGAAAGGGGTCTTTGTTATTCTCTGATCTTGGTTGTTTTCTTGCAGATGTTTTATTTCTCAGACTAGGTAACATTATCAGTGCACTGTTGATGTTACCTACTTTGGGTAATAATAATAATAATAATAATAATAATAATAATAATAATAATAATAATAAAGTTGGAAGGGACCTTGGAGGTCATCTAGTCCAACTCCCTGTTCAGGCAGGAAACCCTATACCATTTCAGACAAATGGCTGTCCAGTCTCTTCTTAAAAAGTTCCAGTGTTCGATCATTCACCGCTTCTGGAGGCAGGTTGTTCCACTGGTTAATTGTTCTAACTGTCAGAAAATTTCTCCTTAGTTCTAGGTTGCTTCTCTCCTTGGTTAGTTTCCATCCGTTGCTTCTTGTCCTGCCTTCAGGCGCTTTGGAGAATAGCTTGACTCCCTCTTTTTTGTGGCAGCCCCTGAGATATTGGAACAGTGCTATCATGTCCCCCCTCGTCCTTCTCTTCATTAAACTAGATGAAATGTCTGCAAGAAAAAAAGGTCAGAGGGCATCAAGGACCCCTCAGCGTTTAATATTACAGGGTGAATGTCTCCAAAAGAGCTCTTAAGTGCAAAGGTGGAATGAGATATGAAAATGTACTTTCCGCTGACAAGTTCACTTTTTAAGATTGGGCGAAGCACTTACTGGATTTACAGGGAAGTTGAAGGAACAGATATATGATTAATGAATGAATGCGTTATTAGCATGTAGTCTCTGGGAAAAGGCAGAAACGGAGCAAAGCTTTGCGAACTAATAAAAAGGGAGAAATGTAACACCTATTTGTAAGTGGAATCGTCAGAACTTAATAGCTTTGGTATGTGATATCTGTCTTTCTCTTTGGGGTTCATGGAGAGAGAGAGAGAGAGAGAGAGAGAGAGAGAGAGAGAGAAAGAGAGAGAGAGAGAGAGAGAGAGAGGGAACATACATTTATGGAAAAATATTAAAAGGAACTAGTTTCTGAAAACTACATGCATAAAGTGAAATGACGTTACTTCCCAATAGTTAGAACAATTAACCAGTGGAACCACCTGCCTCCAGAAGCGGTGAATGCTCCAACACTGGAAGTTTTTAAGAAGAGACTGGACAGCCATTTGTCCAAAATGGTACAGGGTTTCCTGCCTGAGCAGGGGGTTGGACTAGATGACCTCCAAGGTACATTCCTACTTTATTATTATTATTATTACTTTAAAAGGTGCTCACATTAGAGAAATGTATATTGCAAAAAGTTATTTGCGGAGAGGTTTACTTTAAAAAGAAAAACTTGGGTCCTAATAGCCTTAATTTCCACGTTTTCTGCCTTAGGAAAAAAAGTGAAAGGAAAGGAGAGAAGGTAGGAAGGATGGAAAGATGGATGGATGGATGGAAGGAAGGAAGGAAGGAAGGAAGGAAGGAAGGAAGGAAGGAAGGAAGGAAGGAAAGAAGGAAGGAAGGAAGGAGGGAGGCAGGGAAGGGAGGGAGGGAGGGAGGAAGGGAGGAAGGAAGGGAGGAAGGAAGGAAAGGAGGAAGGAAGGAAGGAAGAGGGAGGGAAGGATGGAACGAGGGAGGGAAGGAAGGAAGGAAGGAAGGAAAAGGGAGGGAGGGAGGGAAGGAAGGAAGGAAGGAAGGAAGGAGGGAGGGAGGGAAGGGAGGGAGGGAGGGAGGAGGAAGGAAGGAGGAAGGAAGGAAGGAGGGAGGGAGGATGAAGGAAGGGAGGGAGGGAGGGAGGAAGGAAGGAAGAGGGAGGGAGGGAAGGATGGAAGGAAGGGAGGGAGGGAAGAAGGAAGGAAGGAAGGAAGGAAGGAAGGGGGAGGGAGGGAGGGAAGGATGGAAGGAAGGAAGGAAGGAGGGAGGGAGGGGAGGGAGAGTGGTACAGAGGGAGAGAGGGAGGAATGAAGGAAGGGAGGGAGGGAGGAAGGAAGAAAGAGGGAGGGAGGGAGGGAGGGAGGGAAGTAAGGATGGAAGGAAGGAAGGAAGCGGGAGGGAGGGAAGGAAGGAAGGAGGGAGGGAGGGAGGGAAGGGAGATTGGTACAGAGGGAGAGAGGGAGGAATGAAGGAAGGGAGGGAGGGAGGGAGGGAGGGAGACAGAGAGAGGGAGAAGGGAAACAAGGAGGAATGAAGGAGGGCGGAGGAGAGATGAGTAGGAAGGAAGGAGGAAGGAAAGAGGCGGGAGAGGAAGGGAGCTGGAAGAAAGATGGACTCTGTTCTTCCTATAGGAGGAAAGCTGGAAGAAAGACTTCTGTCTTCCCAACTCATGGAGAAAGAGAGGATCAATCACGGAGTCCTTTGGCCACTGCCTCCATTCCTAATGCTTTTACCATGGTGTCTGTTACTGTTCCATAGGAGAGTGGGTAGAAAAAGTTCACCAATAGCGAGTGCATTTATCAGCACTTTCTCCAATATTTATTCCCACAATGTACAATGGGGTTTTCTTATTCTACATGCTAGCAAATTGCTCACAATGTTCATGGTTTAATTTGATTACAAATCTCTTCCGTTTCAATTTGCAAGCGCCATCCTATAACTTCCCTTCCGTTGTTCTCCGTTTAACATCTCAACACAATTAACAATGCCTACCGCGCTGTCAGATCTAGAGACAATGCTTCCCTCAAGAATTCAATTCCCCACTCAATAACTGAACGCACAAACCTCAAATGCACAGCGAGGCTAAATAAAAAGCTTTTATTGTGGTTACAAAAGGAGGTAGAAGTGTGCAGAAGATCAGTTTGTCGGAATCAAATCCTCTGCCTTTAAACCTTTAAAAATTCTAGGGTTGTTCTGCCAACTTTTCAAATATCAGTAGCCACTTAGCTATTCTTTCTCTAGCTTTGAAGGTGAACGTCTTTTCTGAGTTTGCTTAACCCGTAGCTTTTATTTTTCCCTTGCTAGCTTCAATCCTTCAATCTCCTGATCCTAGTCACTTTTTCATTGCAGCTATTTGCTAAGTAAATGTTTGCACATTTCTATTGATGCTAGTTAGGTCTGTGCGAATTTAGATTTGCTTCATCAACCCAGTGGAAAGTAAAAACCTTGCTTGGCTTCCTTGCTCCCCACCCACCAACCCACCTGTATATTGCAACAAACCAACATTTCAGAGCGTCTGAGCCTACAGCTGCTGGATTCCTCCTCCACTACTTTATGTTACTGTGGGAAGAATTCAGAGAAAGAAATATTTTTGGAAATATTAAAAAGGCAGAATATATTTCCGCAAAGGATCTTAAAGGCAGAAACCAACCCCCCCCCACAAAGTCTCTCTGCCCCAAACAGAAACCAGTTCTGCAGAAATTGCAGATGTGATAATCTTGTCAGAAAGACTGGAGTCAGATACAACATTGACGATTGAAAGATGATTTATCAAAAAAAAATTACAGATGTTCTACGCACAGTTTGTTATACTCTGTCCTGTTATAGAATGTATTTAAAGTTTCTGTTTTTCTTTCTGTAACGTAAGGTAATACTAATAGCACTGTTGAAGCCAGGGAAGTTGAATCATGTCCATTTTTTCTTTTTAAAATGTACATTTAATAAAATTTGTTTAAAAAAAAGAAAGAAAGAAAGATTGGAATCAGGAAGCTGGGATTAGAAAGAAAGATCTCTAGAATCAACAATCCCTCACACCAAAAAATCCAACAGTCATCAGCCACAGCTCCATGGAAGCAGGATATGACCTTTGGAAGATAATAGGATTATTATTATTAATAATAATAATAGTAGTAGTAAAGTTGGAAGGGACCTTGGAGGTCATCCAGTCCAACCCCCTGCTCAGGCAGGAAACCCTACACCATTTCGGACAAATCGCTGTCCAGTCTCTTCTTAAAAACTTCCAGTGTTGGAGCATTCACCGCTTCTGGAGGCAGGCTGCTCCACTGGTTAATTGTGCCCACTGTCAGGAAGTTTCTCCTTAGTTCTAGGTTGCTTCTCTCCTTGATTAGTTTTCATCCGTTGCTTCTTGTCCTGCCCTCAGGTTCTTTGGAAAATAGCTTGATTTCCTCTTCTTTATGGCAGCCCCTGAGATATTGGAACACTTCTATCATGTCCCCCCTCGTCCTTCTCTTCATTAAACTAGACATACCCAATTCCAGCAACCGTTCCTTATATGTTTTAGCCTCCAGTCCCCTGATCATCTTTGTTGCTCTTCTCTGTACTCTTTCTAGAGTCTGAACATCTTTTTTACATAGTGGTGACCAAAACTGGATGCAGTATTCCAAGTGTGGCCTTACCAAGGCATTATAAAGTGGTATTAATACTTCACGTGATCTTGATTCTATCCCTCTGTTAAATGCAGCCTAGCACTGTGTTGGCCTTTTTGGCAGCTGCAGCACACTGCTGGCTCATATTTAGGTGATTGTCTACTAGGACTCCAAGGTCCCTCTCACACCATCATCAGAATACCAGAAAGGCACACTCAGACTCAGGTCAAAGTTCATGTCATAGGAACAACTCCAAACAAAAGCCCAAGAAGGTATAAAAACCCACTACATGTAGCCAGTGTTTTTTCCTAGAGCCATCTTTCTGTCTGGCTCTTCTCTTCAATAAACTACAACCTTCTTTCTAAAGCAGTCTCCATGTTTGTTTGTTCCTGGCTTGGATTGGACCCTGATGAAGATTTTTCTTTCAACAAGCTGGATTCCTCCTCCACTACTTTATGTTACAAAGAAAGTCTCCAGCTTTGCCTGTCGCTCTCTACGTAAATCCATGTCTTGCTTTCTAAACTGCTGGAGAGGATTTCCACACACACACACACACACACACACACACACACACACACACACACACACACCAGTCTCTTTGACCACATCCTCTGGCTGCTTGGATACCCTGATTCACTAGAAATTACTGAATAAATAGAGAGGTAGAGTTACGAGTCTAGACTCACATAAGGGGAGTCAGAATGCTGGAGGCTAAGAAATCAGTGTGAAAAACAATGTGTGCATGTGGGCATGGCTTTTCCTTTTTTTTAATAATTAACTTTGCTTTCTTGCCAGATCATATTTGAACAGAAAAAACAGGATCCCAGAGTGGTCTCAGAAGACTGAACTCCAATAAACAGGAGGATATTAAAACTAAAACTAGGAACAAACATGAAAAACAGCATGCATATGAATTAATTGTCTTGTCCTCCAAAGCACCTGAAGACAGGACAAGAAGCAACTGATGGAAACTAATCAAGAAGAGAAGCAACCTAGAACTAAGGAGGAATTTCCTGACTGTTGGAACAATTAAACAGTGGAACAACTTGCCTCCAGAAGTTGTGAGTGCTCCAACACTGGAGGTTTTAAGAAGAGATTGGACTGTTGTTTGTCTGAAATGGTATAGGGTCTCCTGCTTGAGCAGGGGGTTGGACTAGAAGACCTCCATGATCCTTTCCAGTTCTGCTATTCTATTCATATTTGGATAGTTGAGCTTGGGGAAAGCTATGCTCCTCAAAGTAATATGTAGCTCAGCTAAATCTTAATGTTTCCCTCGAGTCATGGACCTTGATTATTCCATAGAAACACCCATGCAATTTTCAAGACAGCAATATGGAAATAGTTCTCTATTGCTTTTTTAAACAACAAACAAACAAACAAACAAACCTCGGCTAGCCTAAAACTCTGAGACTTCTAAATCAAATACAGCTTTACTTGATGTATGATATTGTAGGGCAGGGGTCTTGAAACTTGGCCCTTTTATGACTTGTGGACTTCAACTCCCAGAATTCCTCAGCCAGCATGCCTGGCTAAGGAATTGTGGGAGTTGAAGTCCACAAGCAGAGGTCTTCAAACCTGGTCCTTTTATGACTTGTGGACTTCAACTCCCAGAATTCCTCAGCCAGGCACGCTGGCTGAGGAATTCTGGGAGTTGAAGTTCACAAGTCATAAAAGGGCCAAGTTTGAAGATCCCTGTTGTAGGGTATGATATTATTACCCTATTGTAAAATGAATCTGGCTTGCCCGTTGATTGCTTGTCAGAAAATCACAAAAGGAGACCACATACCCCTGGGACATTGCAACCTTCATAAATATGAGCCAGCTGCCAAAAATCCAAATTTTTATTATATGACCCTGAGGGATGCTGCAATGGCCATAAGGGTGAAAAATTTATAACTCACTTTTTTCAGTGCAATTGTAACTTGGAACAGTCACTCTGTGAATGATTGTAAGTCGGTGGCTACCTGTACGGGAAACCTGGGCTCACAAAGGCGAAGTATTTTTGCAAACACTAAACATTATAACAAGGAAGGACAATTTTTGGCAGCTGGAATTTTTCCTTTTTCTCTCCCTCCCCTGTTGCTAATCCTGTTTTGAGCCCGGTGTTCTTTGCCTTCCAATTTGAAATGCTGGGAACCTAACAGTCATCTTTACTCTTGGAGGGGTTCATAGACTGTAATGCAGTGGTTCTCAACCTGTGGGTCGGGACCCCATTTGGGGTCGAACGACCATTTCACGGGAGTCGCCAAACAAGGCTGTCCGCCATTTTTCCCCCTTTTCTTTGGCCACGCCCCTGGCACCCGGTGATGTATAAGTGGTTGGGGGTCACCACAACATGGGGGACTGTATTATGGGGTCGCAGCATTAGAAATGTTGAGAACCACTGCTGTAATGTATTGGCCACAACTTCTTTTAAATCACTTGCTTAATGTCTGACTTACATTGCTGTATTGTTTAACAGTTGCTGTTACTGAAAGCCAGACTGGCTGTCTCCAAGCTGATAATGAGGTTTGGGGCTATTGGTTGCCACCTAGAGGCTAACTGTATAAATAGCTGTGCAGCAGCCTTTAGAGCTGCTTGTGTTCTGATTAATAAACTTGTTGCTGTTTCAACACTCTGCCTCATTCAATGCCTAAAGAACCAAAGATATAACAGAGACCACAAAAAGGTGGATCCAAAGGCCACAGTTTGCTACCTCTAATTTGTTGCAAGAACCTTTCCCTGGTATTTAAAAACTAGAGTAAATATCTGCTCCAGTGGTTAGCTGAACCTCCCCTGGTGAATAGCAGATTTGGTTGCTTCTGCGGTCCCAAGTCCTATGATGTTTGCATTTTATGAAAAGACAAATCCCATTTTCCCAAAGTAACCTGTGTTTATCAAAATAACTTTGTGGGGTGGGGTTCCCCCCTCTAGCTGAAACTATAAAAAGGGACACTAATTTCTCTTGTGGCCACAAGCAATAAATCCCTTCCGTGTTCTAGCATCGGCTGAGAATGCTGTATGTATACCCCACCTTCAGCAACATTAAACATAGACCTATTTTGGGAGGAAAAAATAAAGTTAGGGTTTACTTTTAAATGATCTTATGATGCATTCTTATTTTTCTTGCTGTACAGGTCGTCTTTAACTTAACGAGCACAACTGAGTCCAAAATTTCCATTGCTAAGCAAGACAGCTGTCAAGTGGGTTTTGCCCCATTTTATACGACCTGTCTTGCCACAGCTCGTTGCAGTTGTTAAATTGCTAACATGGTTTTTAAGTGAATCTGGCTTCTCCAGGGACTTTTCAAAAAGGGATCACATGACCCAGGGACACTGCAACCGTCATAAATACAGGCCAGTTGCCCAACACCCAAAATGTTGAGCATGTGATCTTGGGGATACTGCAACAGTTTGAAGTGTGGAAAATGTTTAGAAGTCACTTTTTTCAGTGACATTGTAACTTTGAACAGTCACAGGGCAGAAAACATCCTGCAGCCAAAAAGGTTCCACGCCCTTTTGCACTACTCAGGTGATCCTGAGGACACAGGTAAACATTCAAGTGGCTTCAATGACCCTCTAAAAGAATGCAAATGACCAGCTGTCTGCAAGGAGTATAAGTCCTTCCATTCCCCACCATCCAGTCAGAGCTGAGGAAGCTTCTTGGATGAGAAGCAAAACTTCTTCAAAGAAAAACAAGAAAGTCCAGTTGCTACCTGGAAAAGCACCTTTGGGAATAGCTTCTAATATTACTTTTGAACTTCTCTTTTGCATTGCCATTGAGTTCATCTGTCAAGAATTACCTCTACCTTCAGTTTCTGGTAGAGCTGCTCAACCTAAACAACTGTGGGAAGAATCCAGAAAAAGAAATATTTTGGGAAATATTAAAAAGGCAGAATATATTTCCCCAAAGGATCTTAAAGGCAGAAACCAGCTCCCCTACAAGTCTCTCTGCCCCAAACAGAAACCAGGTCTGCAGAAATGCAGATGTGATAATCTTGTCAGAAAGATTGGAGTCAGGAAGCTGGGATTAGAAAGACAAAGATCTCTAGAATCAACAATTCCTCACACCAAAAATCTAACAGTCCTCAGCCACTGCCCCAGGGAAGCATAATAGGATTAACCCACCACCAGAAAGATATAATAAAATTAACCCACCACCAGAAAGGCACATTCAGACTCAGGTCAAAGTTCATGCCACAGGAACAACTCCCCCCAAAAAGCTCAAGAAGGTATAAAAACCCACCACTCTCTACTACATGTGGTCAATTTTCCCAGAGCCATCTTTCTGTCTGGCTCTCCTCTTCAATAAACTACAATCTTCTTTCTAAAGCAGTCTCTATTTTGATTATTCCTGGCTTGGACTGGACCCTGATGAAGATTTTTCTTTCAACACATCTCAGCTAGGCCAACGAGACTCTTGTACCATTGCTGATGGATTCAGCATAGACACTTGGCACATCCATAAGAAACTATTATATACCATGCACAATAGAGATGTTAGGTTTTGTCATCCCTATTAACCTCTAGGCTGAGAAATTTAAAAGGGAGCATGTTAACTTTATTTTCCAAAAGGGCCCTGGGAATTCTCCCCTTTAACGAGCAAATAACTTCTAGTTGAATGGGAACAGATCAAAGTATTTAGTGCCTACGACACCCAAACAACTGGCAGCATTGCAGAAATACTTTTTCCAGATTGTCGTCTATTCTTTTGGAGTGAGCTAAAATGAGGAGGTTTTTCATAGCCTTCAAAGTGTTGGAAAGATGCAATGTGGTCAGGAAAGGAAAAACCATTCAAAGACATGGAAAATAGACAAAGGTCTTTAGAGAAGCACCAGACTTGTGTGGGTTTTTGTTTCTCGGTATCTGAGAAATAACTAGATAAATCACTAGATAAATAGATACATAATAACCATCCAGTTTCTGACAGCGCATGGATTCTGGAATTGTGGGTGGCGGCCCGGGAGAGGAAGGGTGGAAGGAATATTAAAGGCAAGCATTGTTTTCAAAAGATCATTCATTTCTCCTCAACTAACCATAAAAACAACTGCTGAAGTGGGTGCAGATTTGTTTGTTTTTCTTTCATTTTCTAAAAGAAGCTATTATATATTAACTCAAGAAGAATAGTTTTGATCTCCGTTCTTGACCTGTGAAATGCTTTTTCTGCAACTGAGACAGCAATAAGTGGAAAGCCCATTGCAATAGAAAGGAATATAGGTGGCCCTGGGTTCTATGTCTTGATTTTCTATGTTCTTTGGTTGCATGAGAGTATAGTATAACTCAAGGAGCCTCCAATTATTCCCCAATCACTCCCCATGGGAAAACATCCTCTCTGTATTTGTTCTCATTTGTAACATTTCCCAGTTGTCCACACTCACAGCAACGAGTGCCATTAAAAGCCATATTTCGAAGCACCATGATAACATCGGAAGCATCTAAATCAGAAATATGGCAGCCACAGCAGCCACAACAGCAATCATACGTCATGGTGGAACTAAATAACACTGATAGTAAAAACCGCTGAACTGCAACCAATAGCAATATCAAAAGCTGAAGGTGATAAATTAACAGAGGCAAAGCAATCCACAGCAAGCTAAGCATCTGGATCAAAGTGGAGGGGGGGGAAATCTCTCAGGATTGTGATGCATTTAAAGCAATTTTTTAAAAACTTGTACTTTTAAGTTTCAAACATTTTTAATAGGCTGCCCAGACTTATCTTACCATGGAGATATATGGGGTTGTGTTTGTGTGTATATATATATATATATATATATATATATATATATATATATATATATACACACACACTACACACACAATATATATATATATATATATATATATATATATATATATATATATATATATATATATATCTTTGATTATTCGGGTTTTCTCCCGCGTAAAATTGGAAGTGCCTTGGCGACCTTTAGACGAAGTCCCATTCATCATCTTCAGGCTGGTGTTTTCGGCTTCGTGCTTCTAGGAACTTCATTGCTCCTAGAAGCACGAAGCCAAAAACACCAGCCTGAAGATGACGAATGGGACTTCGTCGAAATGTCGCCAAGACACTTCCAATTTTACGTGGAAGAAAACCTGAATAACCAAAGACCTACATACAAACACCTGCGAAAACCTCAGAAAACATATATACCACTTCTGGAGGCAGGTTGTTCCCCTGGTTAATTGTTCTAACTGTCAGGAAGTTTCTCCTTAGTTCTAGGTTGCTTCTCTCTTGATCAACTTCTATCCGTTGCTTCTTGTCCTGCCTTCAGGGCTTTGGAGAATAGCTTGACTCCCTCTTCTTTGGGGCAGCCCCTGAGATATTGGAAGACTGCTATCATCTCCCCCCTTCATCCTTCTCTTCATTAAACTGGACATACCGAATTCCAGCAACCGTTCCTTATATGTTTTAGCCTCCCGTCCCCTGATCCTCTTTGTTGCTCTTCTCTGTACTCTTTCTAGAGTCTCAACATCTTTTTTACATCGTGGTGACCAAAACTGGATGCAGTATTCCAAGTGTGGCCTTACCAAGGCCTTGTAAACTGGTATTAACCCTTCATGTACACACACACACACACACACACACACACACACACAGAAAGAGATGAGTCTGATCATATATATGCACACATAAACACACACACCAGTAGTCCTTGACTTACAACAGTTCAGTTAGTGACTTTTTAAAGTTACAACAACACAGAAAGAAGTGACTTACGACCATTTTTTACACTTAACCACCACTGTACCAGCTCCATGATCACGTGATCGAAATTCAGACGCTTGGCAATAGTCTCATACCTACGGCAACGGTCTCCTGGGGTCACGTGATCCTCTTTTGCGACCTTCTGACAAGCAGAGTCAATGGGGGAAGCCAGATTCTCTTAACCGACCCTGTTACCAACTTAACAACTGCAGTGATTCACTTAACAACTGTGGCAAAGAAGGTCATAAAATGAGGCAAAGTTCACTTAACCAATGTTTCACCTAGTAACAGAAATTTGGGGCTCAACGGCGGGCGTAAGTTGAAGACTACCTGTATTACCTGGCTTTGGTGGAGATGATATTAAATCTTTTCTCATATTCAGGAAGTTATGGACCAGATTTTTTTTCCACTCAGTCCCATAAAAACAAGATGAATGCTATACCACAAGACATATTTCAGATTTTGATCAATGTTAATGTCACTGAGGTTTTCCCAGTTGCAATGGATGGGTGTGAAAGTTGGACCATGAGAAAGGCTGAGCGACAAAGAATTGAAGCCTTTGAGCTATGGTGCTGGAGAAGACTCCTGCGAGTCCCCTGGACTGCAAGGCGATCAATCTGGTCAGTCTAGAGGAGATCAACCCTGACTGCTCTTTAGAAGGCCAGATCCTGAAGCTGAAACTCAAGTACTTTGGCCACCTAATGAGAAGGAAGGACTCACTGGAGAAGAGCCTAATGCTGGGAAAGACGGAGGGCAAGAGAAGAAGGGGACGACAGAGAATGAGGAGGCTGAATGGAGTCACTGAAGCAGTAGGCGTGAACTTCAATGGGCTCCAGAAGATGACAGAGGACAGGAAGGCCTGGAGGAACGTTGTCCATGGGGTCGTGATGGGTCGGACACAACTTCGCAACTAACAACAACAAATGTCACTGAAGGCAAAGGCAATTCAAAGGGAGGACATCATTTCTTGAAATGAAGGGGTTATTCCAAAGCAATGACCATAATATCATTAAGGATTTTTTAAAAAAAGCTGCACAACCTTTTGATAGAAAAAGATAAACAGCTAAGTCTTGTGGTATTGCACCCAAGCTGCATTACAAGTATAGTTATTATCAGATTTGACAGAATCATTGTGTGAGAAGACAGAAAATAATTTTCCTTTCCTCTGTAATGCCAGATTCCCCCTAGAAGGTTATTGTTTTCCTCCTTTCAAGTTGTAAACTCCAACAGAGAGTGTGATGTGCTATCACAGCAAAGTGTGACTTCGATCGAATGAAAATGTCAACCAGGCTCAACATTGTGTAACATCGGGAGATTTTCACATAGCTTAAAAGTAGGAAGTCTTGTCTTTGGGTAGAAGTAAGCAGCAGTGATGGGATTCAAATACACGAACCACCAGTTCTCTTAGCCTGTGCCTCCGAGGCTCAGAACAGACTTCCAGAAGCAGCATCCATGCACTTCCAGCGGGCCGTTCTGGCCTTAAGAGGCCTCCTCTGGGCCTCCGAGGCCCAGGATGGACTTTCGGAAGTGGCATCCACGCACTTCCTGCTCAGCTGTTCTGGGCCTGGGAGGCCTCCTCTGCGCCTCCAAGGCCCAGAATGGACTTCCGGAAGTGGCATCCACACACTTCCGGAGGGCCGTTCTGGGCCTCAAGAAAAAGGGCTACAGCTTCAGCTGGTTCACTAAACTCAACAAAAATTAGCTACTGGTTCTGCCAAACTGGTGTGATCTGTGGTGTGATCCCACCACTGCTAAAGAGGTCTAAGGAGAGTTCAGGACATGAACCCTGAATTTTAACTAACATAAATAACCACACAGCTTTAAAACAAGCCATGTGCTGTCCTATGGAGAGTAATCAGGGTCATTAGCTAGTCGGACAATCCAACTTACTCACTATAAAGAATGCAAAGGGCATATAAAACAAAATCGGGTTCAAGACTTGTCGGTTTTTAAAAATACCAAGCGAAGATGTTAACTTTGATTAAAGTGAAAACCCCCATGGTATCTGGATAACATGCTGTTCATATAATATTTGACGAATTGTCCACCTGCTGATCACTCAATTAAACTGAACAGAACGTTGATCAAAAGCACAGAACATGCCATCTAAGAGAATGAACATCTGCAAATACACACATACATTCACACATATATTTTTCTTCATCCTTCCCTTATTGGCAGCCTGTCAAACCACAAATCATTAGTGCATCGAGGGAAAAAGTTGTCCAAGTACAGTAGAACTGTTAGTCTGTCAATCAACTGCTTAGCTGCAAAATATCCAGGATTAACCTGGAGATAGATGTCTCTTCCATTGGTCACCATTAATTAGGAGACTTCTGCAGAGTGTAGACTGATTCCCCAAAAGCAAGTTAGCTGCCACAGATTTCGTGCAGCTGCGTGGTTGATCATCCATGGTATCAAGGTGGTTTGCAGAGTGGAGTCGAAACAATCAGGATGGTGGCTGCATTGCTGTAAACAAAGTTCTGCCTCTTTTTTATGTGCTACATTGATTTTAGCCAAAAAGTTAAGACACAGCACAGAGGAAAAACTAAGCAGAACTTCAATCATATCATTGCAGCTACCATATTGACTTTGTAAGTATAGCTGATAGATGCCCCTAAATGAAGTAAAGGCTCTGTGTGTCTGTGTGTGTTTGTGTGTGTCTTATTGGCTCTTCTAAATGCAGCACCAAAGATCTCATCTTCAAAAAATGACAATAAAGGTCGTCTTATCTTATCTTATCTTATCTTATCTTATCTTATCTTATCTTATCTTATCTTATCTTAGGACTGCAGCCAAGAAATTAAAAGACGCTTGCTCCTGGGGAGGAAAGCTATGGCAAATCTAGACAGCATACTAAAAAGCAGAGACATCACCCTGCCAACAAAAGTGCGTATAGTCCAGGCCATGGTTTTCCCAGTTGCAATGTATGGCTGTGAAAGTTGGACCATAAGAAAGGCTGAGCGCCAAAGAATTGAGGCCTTTGAACTATGGTGCTGGAGAAGACTCCTGCAAGTCCCCTGGACTGCAAGGCGATCAAACCGGTCAGTCCTAGAGGAGATCAACCCCTACTGCTCTTTAGAAGGCCAGATCCTGAAGTTGAAACTCAAATACTTTGGCCACCTAATGACAAGGAAGGACTCACTGGAGAAGGGCCTAATGCTGGGAAAGATTGAGGGCAATAGAAGAAGGGGACGACAGAGAATGAGATGGCTGGATGGAGTCACTGAAGCAGTAGGTGTGAACTCCAGAAGATGATAGAGGACAGGAAGACCTGGAGGAACGTTGTCCATGGGGTCGCGATGGGTCGGACACGACTTCGCAATTAACAACAACAACAACAACAACAATCTTATCTTATCTACAGATCTCCATTCCAAGCTTCTAATTTCATGCATACTTTACCCAGAAGGAAACATCTGAGCAAACTCACTGCAGGATCCTACTTGTATTATTGTTCAATTGTTACTCTGTCATATTAGTGCTCATTCCTTCTTGAAGAAAATAAATAAATAAAAATTACAATGTTCTCCATAAAATGATCAATGGATAATATTCTAGGTAAGCACTCATGAAGATTATCCTTCGGCCAACTTTCTCTCAAGGCCTAAATCTGGTCCATATTTTGTTTGGTGCTTTGCAAAGAAGATTTTCTCAAACTTTATCCTGATAAAATCTAAAAGGACAGGAAAAGAAAAGTTAACTTGGGTTCTCCCAGTTCAGAATACCAAGAAGTATCCATAATGACAAGGGGCACATTTCTCTCCAAACTTTGATGCAAGTTTGTCCCAAAGGTGCTTTTATTTCCCCCTTGAGTTTTCTTTCCTCTTTGAAAATGTTTTGCTTCCCATCCAAGAAGCTTCTTCAGTTCTAACTAAAGTAAGAACTGAAGAAGCTTCTTGGAGGAGAAGCAAAACATTTTCAAAGAGAAAAAGAAAAAAGAAAACCCAGGTGGCCTTTTGGAAAAAAAAACCCTGACCTGGTTGATTGATCATCCCCATAGACAGCACTTCAGTTTGTTTCGCTGCAGAAAGGAAACTCAGCATAAATAACCAAGGCATGAATCTTGCAATACACTTACTAATGGCTGGTTTAATTTTGCAGGTGAGGCCTTTGAGAACACAGTCCCCTTTCCCGCACTGAGAGAGAGTTAAAATTCATAGGCTTACTCTTTATGAAACCAACCAATTCACCTTCCACAGTTTCTCAGTGGCTAGTCCCTGGTTTGTTTACTTACTCTCGCAAAGCCTTCTTCTCAGCTTCTCCCGTATCTTATCAATAGCGTTGTAATCAGAAACGTGGAAGATGTGGGCCGATTTTGGCTCAGAAGCAATTTCATCCAATTCTTCCTTAAGGGCATCTCCGACGCCCACCGCAAAAATCCGGATGCCAGCTCGATGTGCTGCTGAGGCCGGACTCAAGACGTAATCCTGGCTCCTGCCGTCCGTCAAGAGGATCGCTACTTTCTTGATGGCATCATCGTATGGCCTCCCGCCGGCCTGTGCGGAAAAGCTGTAACTATTGATGTACCGCAGGGCATCTCCAGTGTTTGTGTTCCCCCCAAGGTATTTGATGCCCTTTGCAGCTTCTTTGATCTCGCGTTGAGTCCCGTAACTCCCAAGGTCAAACTCAGTAGTTGGGTGATCGCTGTACCGGACGACCCCAACACGGGTTTTGTCTGGTCCAATCTCAAACGTATCCACCAGGTGAGCTATCCACTGGCGGACCTTCTCAAAGTCTTCTTTGCCCACGCTGGAGGAAGTGTCCAGCAGGAAGATCAGGTCATAGTGGACGTTCTTACAACCTGCAATGGAAACGGGAGAAGCTCCTGAGAGAAGAGAGAAAAAGGCAGCCAGGAGAACAGCAACATTCATAGACATTTCTGTCCAACATAGTAGAGTCCACCTGCGGAAAGGACTTAGCAAATCTCTGTTTCTCCAAAGCATGGAACATGTTTCACCTGGCAGATCCTGTCCCCTGCTAAATGTTTTCTTACAGGTTCTGCCTTAATCTGCGGTTTCCAAACCTAGTTCCCAAGGCAGCTTTTTGCTGTGGTTTGCAAATTTTGTCTCCCCCACCTTCTCTCTCCCTCGCGACAGTTGTCTTGGCTCAGCCCCTTTTTTGTCTTCTCTGTTTGCATGTCTATGAGGCAACTTAAAAAAAAAAAAGGAAAGAAACTCCCAACAGACTCAGCTCTGTTCTCCCGCCTCCCTTTCCCCTTTAATGCCACAAGCTGAAAATGCCTGGGCATATCAGATTGTCTGCCTTCAACCCAGTGTCGCTCTTTGTATGGTTGTACGTATTCTCTCTTAACCAGTGCCATTATATTTTATTAATCATTAGTCTGGAGGTGGTGTTTTCTTTAACACCACCAGTGAAAATGTTTCACAAAACAAGCTAGAAACAAAATCTGACATCGTAGGTGATTCACTGAGAACAAAAAATTCAGACTTGTTATTTTACCAAAGGAAGCATCTCTCTCCATCTGTGTGTATACTTATATAAAGTAGGTAAATATGGGTTTACAGACCATGTCCTCAGAAGCGAGGATTTAAAGAAATAGATCATACATTTAGCTGGGTGCGAATTCCATTTCTACTGAATCAGAATTAGAATAGAGTTACAAGGGGACCTTGGAGGCCTTCTAGTCCAGCCCCCAGCTCAAGCACTTATAACATTTCAGACAAGTGGCTGTCCAGTCTCTTCTTAAAAACCTCCAGTGATGAAATACCCACAACGTCTGGAGGCAAAGTGTTCCACTGGTTAGTTGTCCTCACTGTTAGGAAGTTTCTCCTTAATTCCAGGTTGCTTCTCTCCTTGATTAGTTGCCATCCATTGTTTCTTGTCTTCTGGTACTTTGTAAAATAAATTGATCCCCTCTTCTTTGAAGTTTCTCCTTAGTTCTAATCATTTGCTTAGTGACCATCTGAAGTTACAACAGCACTGAAAACCGTGACCTATGACCATTTTTCACATTTACAACTGATGTAGCATCCCCATGGTCATATGAACACAGCTCGGACGCTTGGCAACTGACTCATATTTATGACGGTTGCAATGTCCTGGAATCATGCGATCATTTTTGGTGACCTCCAGACAAGCAGAGTTAATGGGGAAGCCAGATTCACACTAAACAACCATGTTACTAACTGAACAACTGCAGTGATCCACTTAACAACTGTTGAAAGAAAGATTGTAAAATAGGGCAAAATTCACTTAACCAATGTTTCACTTAGCAAACATAAATTTTGGGCTCAGTTGTGGTTGTATGTTGAGACTACCTATATAGGTGTTCTTTTTTTCTGGACATCTCTTTGACAGGATCTTTGAATTATTCTGTTTTATTTGTCTTTTGTTTGATACTGCCCAAAGTCAGGTGGCCCATTTAAATAAAGAAATAGCAGGATGAAAGTCTGTCACATTTCTCATAAAGTCTGGCTGCTGGTGACTGAGATTGGGCATATCCTTCACCCCTATATTTACCAATAACTTTAGCTCAAAAGTTGAAGTGAACAGTTTTTATTCATTCCAAAAAATGCTTCAGCGATGGCAAGGCGGCCCAGGGTTGTGTAGCTTTTACGTGACAGCTACAATGGTATTCGCACGCATACTTCTAAAGCAAGTCTTGTCATGTTAAGTGAAGTTCACCTCAGCTGTTCATGGGAAAGGCCCCGATGAAGATCTCACAATGAACAACCACTTTTGGAAAAATCTGACAGGCTGAAAAACAATTTGACCGAATCATCCTTTCAAAATGACCCTTCGAACCGAATCCCTGAAAGAATCTGATGTGCCGAATGTAATCCATCAGATCGGTTTGGATATTTGTTTGATTCAAACACTGGCGTTTTGGAATGATTTAGTAAGGAGGCCACACGGTATAGGGTTGGACTAGATGACCTCCAAGGTCCCTTTCCAACTCCATTGAAGTAGGAAGCTGTTCTCCGTTTTTAAGCGGCAGCGACCCTGTTTCACTTGGCTCCTATAAGTGGGAATTTATGAAAAATGAAATGAAATTTAATTTATGAAAAACAACAGGGCATATCTTGTTTGCTCAAGAGCAATAAATAATGTTGAGGCCATTTAGGTAGTCCTTGACTTACAGCCACAATGGAACCCAACATTTCTGTTGTTAAGCGAGAGAGTTGTTAAATGACTTTTGTCCCATTTTGAGACTTTTCTGGCCACCGTTCTTAAGGGAATCACCACAGTTGTCAAGTTAGGAAAATGGCTTTTAAGTGAATCTGGCTTCCCCATTGAGGGTCACAAAAGAGGGTCACGAGACCCTGCACTGCAACAGTCATAAGTACATGCCAGTTGCCAAGCATCTGAATTTTGATCACGTGACCATGGGGATGCTGCAACAGTGTTAAAGACTGTCATAAATGTCTTTTTTTCAGTGCTGCTCTACCTTCGAACAGTCACTAAATGAATTGTTGTAAGTTGAGGACCATCTGTATGTGTAAAATAATCTTAAGGGGTGAATAAAACTCACAATCGTGTTGCCCACTGTAATTTTTAGAACTCTTTTTTAAAGATCCCACGTAAATCCCCTCTCAGATGAACATTTTTTGCAAACAACACGTGCCCTTACCTGCTCTCTGCGCTTTAATCTTCTCTCCACCCCAGAGAAGAAGTAGCACCAAGATGGAAGTGATCAAGTATCTTCCTACAAAAGGCATCTCTGCTTACTTCCCAGGGATAACACACCTTTTTTTTTATTCTCCCCTTTAGTATATGGAATTCTGCTACAGATGCATGCCTGAGAAAAGGAGATTTTTTTAAGAGAGAGAGAGAGAGAGAGAGAGAGAGAGAGAGAGAGAGAGAGAGAGAGAGAGAGACATGAGAATAATGTAACCAACATTCTTCAACTAAGAAATCACCACTTTAAAAGGGTAGATAAGGGGGATATCAGATCTGATCCTCCAAAGGTACAATATTTCCCTTGGTTTCCCTTTGCCCTGACTTTTTTTTTTGAAAGACTCTCAGTATATTGTGTTACACTGAGAGATATCTTAGACATTTTCAAATTGAACAGTGGATTTTCATGAAAAGGAAGCACAGTCTACTGTAGCTATCTGATAAGAAAGATATGAAAACACAGCACACTAAGAATAGAATAGAATAGAATAGAATAGAATAGAATAGAATAGAATAGAATAGAATAGAATAGAATAGAATAGACATGTCAAACACAAGCCCCGGGGGCTGGATGCGGCCCACAAAGTGGTTTCATGTGGCCCGTAAAGCCATCCTGGAAACAGTGAGGGAACGGCCCCCGCTGCCTTGGCCCTGGCCCAGGCCAGCTGGGAGCCAATGTACAATTTTGTGGTGGCCATCTTGGCACTTGCCCTGGTGGACCATGCCTTGGCACTTGCCCCAGTCCCACCTCCTTCTGCCAGAGACTGTCAGATCTGTCCCACTCCTACCCAGGCCCCCACAGGCACCCTTGACGCGAATGATGTAGAACTGGCCACACCCACCCAGTAGGCTACACCCACCTGGCCCCCCAAGGACAACCACAATACTGATGCGGCCCTCAGTGAAATTGAGTTTGACACCCTTAGAATAGAATAGAATAGAATAGAATAGAATAGAATAGAATAGAATGGAGTGGAGTGGAGTGGAGTGGAGTGGAGTGGAGTGGAGTGGAGTGGAGTGGAGTGGAAGTAGAGTGGAGTGGAGTGGAGTGGAGTGGAATGGAATGGAATAGAATAGAATAGAATAGAATAGAATAGAATAGAATAGAATAGAATAGAATAGAATAGAAGCTGGAAGGGATCGTGGAGGTCTTCTAGTCCAGCCCCCTGCTCAAGCAGGAGAACCTATAGCTAATCATGAAGTCTAGCAGTAACTATGCTCAGATAACAATCCAGGCAGAAGTCACTAGGGTCTGTGGACTTATTTGAAAGACTAGTAGTCAGGGACCTCTTTTTGGAAACACTTTGAAGTTGTGTCTCTGCTTGCAGATCTGGAGGGAAGGCAGAAACTCTCTTTGAAGGAAGCACAAGAACGAGGGAAGGAAGATCACCCACACAAGGTGAACATATAACAGCTATGACATAACTCTCCCAAACTCTGCTCCAGTGTCAGTAAGATCATCGTTATTTGATTGGCATAGATTTAATTTAGGATTTAAGGCTTAGAATCCATTAACAAGTATGTGGTGGCTTGCTGCTAGCTATATGATGACGTATTTCATTACCTTGCTTTAGGAGTGCCCATGAGTTTTATGTTCAAATATGCATATAACAAGAAATAAAAATTACTTCTGCTCTCTCTTGAATTTAGCTTCTTGAACGGGTCTTAGTTGCATCATGTTTCTAATATAAATATAGCCCAAAGTAAACTTCACATACTAAAGCTGAAGCTCAAATACTTTGGCCACCTAACGAGAAGAAAGGACTCCTTGGAGAAAACCCTGATGTTGGAAAAATGGAAGGCAAAAGGAGAAGGGGATGGCAGAGGAGGAGATGGTTAGATAGTGTCACTGACGCAATAAACATGAATTTGAGCAAACTCCAGGAGACAGTGGAGGATAAGGGGGCTGGCATGCTATGGTCTATGGGTCACGAAGAGTTGGACCTGACTTAGCAACTGAACAAGAAAAGTGAACCTCACACAAAACCATTTGTACATGAAACAATTTTCAGCTGTGTGGCTTTCTCACAGGATACCTTGCTCCTTGATAATCAACCCCCCCCCAAAAAAAAGATGAGATTAAGAAGAAAGGGAATATTGTTAATCCCTTCTAACTGAAGTGGCTGGACTTTTTATATACAGACATAGCAACTGCAAAGTTACTGGTTTAGAAAGAGCAGATTAAAAGGTCTTTGTTGAAGAACCAAAGGGAGAAGATTATTGGAAAAGAACACAAGACTGTTGAGGACAGAAGATTGGAAATTATCCTCAGGGCTTTTCTGTCTTCTTCTGTGGAGACTTGGGCCTATTTACAGTAGCTCTTTCTGAGCTGAACTGGCAGAAACATTTCAAGTAGACTGCAGTAAAAATTCTCTTGTTTCATTAAGCATAGCTAGGACATTCCTGACTTTTTTTAAAAAAGAACATACTTAATGTATAGATCTGCTTGTTTATAAATACATACATGTACATACAAAGGATTACCACAAATAAAAAAAGTAAGGTGGGAAGAGTAACATGTAAAGTCCTGTTGAAGGAAAATTCTTCATCATGGTTCAATCCAAGCCGGGAATAAACAACATGGCGACTGCTTTAGAAAGAAGGTTGCAGTTTATTGGAGAGGAGAGCCAGACAGGAAGATGGCTCTGAAAGAAAAAAGAGTGAACACATGTAGGGAGTGGGCTTTTATACCCTCTGGAGCCTTTTGTTTGAAGTTGTTCCTGTGGCATGAACTTTGACCTGAGTCTGAGTGTGCCCTTTGGCATCTGTGGGTTAATCCTATTATGTCCTGTCTTAGAGTTTGGGTGGGGTGTATAGATTTTAGGTGTCTTTGTCTTCTTAATCTTTTAGCTTCAACCTTCCTGAATGGTTTTCATCTGCATTTCTACAGAGCTGGTTTCTGCTTGGGGGGGGGGGGGAAGACTTGGGGCTATTAATAAAACTGGCCATGCTTTTCTGCCTCTTTAAGATCCTTTGAGGAAATATCTTTTTCTGCCCTTTTAATATTTCCTTCTCTGGGGGCTGACTTCCCACAGTCCTGAATTGCTGGGAATCAGTGTGGGATCACATTCTTCTCTAGCAACCTGTTTGGGTGGTAGAATTTGGGAGCGAAGCTATTTACTCCATCCCCTGTTATCAGAGATACTTTACAAGGAACATGAGGAAAGTCTCATTATTGTCTTCATGCTGATGCTCTCTACTCTACAGTGGAGGGGAGAAATCCTCCTAGCACTGAAGATGTTACCTAGCTGGGCAATGAAAAATCTACAAGAAAACAACCAAGCTCAGAGAATGTCAAGGACCCCACAGAAATCCTTCCATTTGGCTTTGATACATAAAGCAATTTTGCCTATTCAAGTTGGATAGATACCAATTTTGTATGCCTGTGATTTTTTTTTTTTTACAGCTCCATTTTAAAGGGTTTTCAAATACAGGTTTTCCATTTCTTGGTAAGAAAGTGAGTGAACAATCACATATTTTTATGGCAGTTTCTATCAGGAATAAAGGTGGTTCCAAGCTCCTGAGAAGATTTATGCAATAGAAGGGTCAGTAAAGAGAGAAAATAGCTATTTCTAGCAGTGTAGCAGCACATTTGACAGGAAGTGTGTTACTATGTCGGGTTTCTACGTATATATTATTTTTGGAAATCACTTGAAAGAAGTGCTTCAGATCTTGCATGAGTATGACCCTAAACATCTCTGCTATTCTTTAAATCAGCAGGTCCTTTTTCAAGTTTCTGTGTCAGCCTGTGGAGATAAGACATAAATTGTGTCTGCTTTGATACAACTCTTAAACTAGCTGTGCTTTTTTAAAGCTCAAACATAAGCATGAAAAAAGATGAGATACTAGAAGGAATAGTTATAGAGCAGTTGTGCTGAACTAAGTATCTGGGGCAAGTAGACCTATTTTTTTTAAACAAAACACTGAAAAATGGCAAATGCTATTTTATTTGTTATTTTTGTCTTTCTGAACTGGATTCACTATTCATCGTTTCACGTTGCTGCGTTTTTGTGCCAAGCATCAAAATCTATAAGGTTCTTCACCAAATTTAATTGTAAATTTAAAAACGGTGTCTGGCATGTGTGTTGCATTTCAACACCCATCAGTTACAATATTCATTAACGATTCAGGAAACATTTGTGAACGTTAATTGTGTTGGGGGAGTTATAGGTTTATACTACAGATTTTTAATGCTGTAAGATATCTGAAGTCACAATTTCTTTAATGATAGATATAAATAAAGTGGCAATTCTATGCACCTCTGTTCAGTTAGTAAAGAACACTGAAACCAGTGGGAACTATTTCCCATGATCATATCTTGCATGAAGTTGCAATATTTTCCCCTTTCAAGATCAAATTCTAAAGTCTTATTCAGAATCTGGAAACCTTCCAGCATTTGTGGCAGCTGGTTTTAAAAACTGTGTTTTGTGCCAGGCTGTATATTTTAACCATTGTCCAGTAGGTGTCCTAGCAACACCATAATATACAGTTCAAGCTTTTTTGCAGACAAGTACACACACACACACACACACACACACACACACACACACATACAGACATAGTGATGCAGTACTGCAATCCAGTTCAGCAAATCCTGATATTAAATGTTTTGGAAAATACCAATGCGGTCTATTTAAAATGATTTAACAAGCTTGATGCTCACTACTCTCTTTTATGAGAGATATATTTCATGTAACTTAAACAAATCAGGAGCCAAGTAGCAATTTGGGTGCTTAACCATAAGTTGCAGCATCGGATGTACAGAGCACTTAAAGTGATAGAGGATTTAGCCATTCCATTATCTCTTGGGTAACCATCTTACTGTCATTAATAATAGAATCAGATTTCTTACAATTCCCAAATTAGTACTTGAATTAATTTGGTAAAGAGACCTCAGCCAATAGTAATTAAATATTAATACAGCTAGACAATATACATACACAAAGACATACTTTGGCCAAGTTTCAATCTGATAGCCAGATTGGGAATTTGGAAATCATTTTTTTTTATTTATTTGTCAAACACAAAAATGTCAAATTTGAATGAACAAGATAATAGTAATAACAATAACAATAACAATAACAATAACAATAATAATAATAATAATAATAATAATAATAATAATAATAATAATAATAAGCTCCTTGGGTGCAATCCCAAAACAACTGGAGCACCACTTGAACACAATTGGCATTGACAAATTCGCCATTAGTCAATTGCAAAAGGCAGCCTTATTAGGAACTGCTTCCATCCTGCGACGAGATCTGTAATACCATCAAACATTCACATCTGCCTATCCCAGGTCCTGGGTAAGGACTCGATAGGTAGACAAAATGCCAAATCCAGTCTGAACATCTGGCTGACTGTGCGATGATCCATAAGAATAATAAATCTGACAGGGACAATAGAGACACATTAGTGCACTTTTGCACTCCCCCTTAGGAGCCTCTTCAATATGGGATGAGGTCCACAGAAATTAAGTTGGAATTAGGTCAGTAAAAATTAGTAGCTGAGAGAAGTGAATTGGGTAAGGTATCTCAGACTTCTATAATTGTGTTACAAAAATCAAAATATTTATAATCAAGTTTAAAGCGGTTTATATTAAGTTTAAAGAGGTTGTTCGCACGTGTTACGTTACAATTAAAACTTTAAAAAAATCATTTTTAGGAAAGACGTTACTGTGTAGAATTTTGTGTGGGCTACCTAAATTTGACCACAGGTGTTGCAGTTTTGAACTATCCAAACCAAAAAAACCCAGTAGCATAAGGTATTCTATTATCGTCCTGTTGGAGGCACTGATAAAAGCACTGTTGGCAGGGACACATCATCATCATCATCATCATCATACAAAAAATATAATTTGCCTGTAAGCTGGTGGGATCATAAAATAGAGAAAGTCATAGAAAATGATAAAATTAAACTGCTCTGGGACTTCAGAATTCAAACAGACAAGCACCTGCAACATAACACCCCAGACTTAACAACTGTCGATAAGAAAGACAAAAAAGTCTGGATAGTGGACGTGGCAGTGCCTGGAGACAGCAGAATAGATGAGAAAGAACTGGAGAAGATAACAAAATACAAAGACCTACAAATAGAAATAGAAAGACTGTGGCAAAAGCAAGCAAGGGTAGTACCAATAGTCATAGGCTCCTTGGGTGCAATCCCAAAACAACTGGAGCACCACTTGAACACCACTGGCATTGACAAATTCGCTATTAGTCAATTGCAAAAGGCGGCCTTACTTAGGAACTGCTTCCATCCTGCGACGATATCTGTAATACCATCAAACATCCACATCTGCCTATCCCAGGTCCTGGGTAAGGACTCGATAGGTAGACAAAATGCCAAATCCAGTCTGAACATCTGGCTGACTGTGCGATGATCGACAATAATAATAGTAATAGTAAAGTTGGAAGGGACCTTGGAGGTCATCTAGTCCAACCCCCTGCTCAGGCAGGAAACCCTACACCATTTCGGACAAAGGCTGTCCAGTCTCTTCTTAAAAACTTCAGTGTTGGAGCATTTACTGCTTCTGGAGGCAGGCTGTTCCACTGATTAATTGTTCTCACTGTCAGGAAGTTTCTCTTTAGTTCTAGGTTGCTTCTCTCCTTGATTAGTTTCCACCCGTTGCTTCTTGTCCTGCCTTCAGGTGCTTGGAAAATAGCTTGATTCCCTCTTCTTTATGGCAGCCCCTGAGATATTGGAATACTGCTATCATGTCCCCCCTTGTCCTTCTCTATGTTAAACTAGACATACCCAATTCTAGCAACTGTTCCTTATATGTTTTAGCCTCCAGTCCCCTAATCATCTTTGTTGCTCTTCTCTGTACTCTTTCTAGAGTCTCAACATCTTTTTTACATACACAAGAATAAAATGGGAAAGGTGTTGCAGCTGTAAACAGTGGTGGGATTCAAATATATGAACAAACAGTTCTCTGTGTGAATGCCGCTTCCAGAAGTCCGTTCTGGGCCTGGGCAACAAAAAATTAGCTACCGGTTCTGCCGAAGTGGTGTGAACCGGCTGAATCCCACCACTGGTTGTAAACCATTATTCTGAAATATTATAATGTGTTGTTTAATCAATAGGGATTTTTTTCTATGAACCCTGGAAAAATCAAGCCAGGGCTTAACATATTGGGCGCTAGACATAGTCCCATTTTGATGAGATTCAACTTTTGATATGCACAATCTAGGTTGGCATTTTAGCTCTTGAGTGGAATGAAAGACATATTGAGATAACAGCCTCTCTGAAGCATTTCCTGGCAAAGATATCAAAGAGGTCTTGAAATAAATGCTCCAACACTGGAAGTTTTTAAGAAGAGACTGGACAGCTATTTGTCCAAAATGGTATAGGGTTTCCTGCCTGAGCAGGGGGTTGGACTAGATGACCCCCAAGGTCCCTTCCAACTTTACTACTATTACTATATATCTAGCGTATTATCATAAATTAAGTATGACTGAAGGTGGGAAGATACTTTTTTTATTCTTACTTTTTTTCTTTTCTCTTTGTCTTTTTTTCTTTTCTGCACCTCTTACTCTTTCTTTTTGTCTTCTATCATTTTCAGTTTGTATTTAGTTGATACTGTTGTAATTATAAACTTTCATAAAAATACTACCCTAAAAAGACTTTAAAAAATGGAATTTAAATTTAATTTCTTTTGCAATTGTTGAGTACAATTCCTTGTTCCAAATACTATGTTTAGAACAGAATTCTCACCTATATTGATCTCTTGCTCTTAAATGAAGCTATTAATGGTTCCTGACACAGACAAAGTTTGAACATTCCTGAACAAGGACCAGCTGAGACTTTGAAAATATATTTTTGCCCACTGGAGATAGAGACATGGAGTCTGGGGCTAAATATTGATGGAATTCTCTGGCATATAATCAGCTCACCCATATTTTTGTTCAGGATCATAACTTGTTGCCCTTGTAAAACGGTGTTCCTTTTTTCCTCTTTAATAATTATGTCATGGACAATCGCAAGCAGGGAGGAAGGAAGGCACACAACATCATTCGCATAATGATTTTGCCACATAATGGCATCACAAGAACATCTTCGGTATATCTTCATCCCATTTTCAAAACCGATACTGTGTCCGCTTCTGGAATCAAAATGATGTCCTTTTATGCTCAGTTCCCATCTTTGAAAGCAGTCAGATAAGTCCTTGACTAATCAAGGAGAGAAGCAACCTAGAACTAAGGAGAAACTTCCTGATAGTTAGAACAATTAACCAGTGGAACAACCTACCTCCAGAAGTGGTGAATGCTCCAACACTGGAAGTTTTTAAGAAGAGACTGGACAGCCATTTGTCCGAAATGGTGTAGGGTTTCCTGCCTGAGCAAAGGGTCGGACTAGAACAGGGCTTTTCAACCAGTGGTATGGGTACCACCTGTGGTACATTGGCATCTGGCAGGTGGTATGCAACCATCCTAGAAAAGTGGTAGCGGGGGAGAGGAATGAGCTGAACCAGTGGCAGCACCGCACAAGCCTGAGTGAGAGATGCCTGGAGCTGCAGGGCTGTCAGGGCTCAGCGGAAGCACCAGGATCAGTGCCAGGCTCCAGCTGGAGCTCGGTGCTGATCCTGGTGCTTCTGCTGAGCTCAGAAGAAGCGCCGATTAACTGGAATGTTGCAGCATCTCCAGGATCTTGTGATTTACATTCAGATGCTTGGCAACTGATTCATATTTATGACTTTCACAGTGTCCCAGAGTCATGCGAAGTGACCAAAACCTGCTGCAACCACCCAGCAGATGGGGGGAATAAAAACCAAACACCCCCACCCCACCCCCATTGCCAATCCTCAACAGAAATGCTCACAACAATGAAAACCTCAGACAGGAGGAAGAGTGCCGCCGGGTGGGCAGGCAGGTGTCTTGCTCAACTGTGGCTTGGGGGGCACTTTTTTCAGTGCCATTGTAACTTTGAATAATCACTAAGTGAACTGTTGTAAGTCGAGGACCACCTGTACTTTATCACTTTTTTCCTTTTGGGGGGGGTCATCAAGTTTTTGACACCTTGCTAGGCGACTGGTGGTACTCGGATGTTGCCATATCCTAAAAGTGGTACAATGGGTGAAAAGGTTGAAAAGCCCTGGACCAGATGACTTCCAAGGTCCCTTCCAACATAATCATCATCATCATCATCATCATCATTATCATTATTATTATTATATTTGAGTCCAAAACTTCCATTGCTAAGCAAGAAAGTTGTTAAGTGAGTTTTTCCCCATTTTAATGACCATTCTTGCCACAGCTGTTAAGTGAATCACTGCAGTTAGTCAATTAGTAACATGGTTGTTAAGTGAATCTGGCTTCCCCATTGACTTTGCAGGTCAGAAGGTTGCAAAAGAGGATCACATGACCTCCCTGGATGCTGCAACCATCATAAATACATGCCAGTTGCCAAGCATTTGAATTTTGATCACATGACCCTGGGGATGCTACACCGGTCATCATTGTGAAAAACGGTCATCAGTTGTTTTTTTCAGTGCTGTTATAACTTTGAATGGTTACTGAACAAATGGCTGTTATTCAAGGACTATCTACGTGGGAAATTATGCTAGCTGGAGAATTTTGGGAGTTGAAGTCCACACATCGTAAAGTTGCCAAGATTGAGAAACACTGAGTTAGAGGATTGTGAATTATTTTTGAGTCTCTTTTTTTGACAAGTTGCCAACTCTCCTACACCCTGGCTGAACCCCAGTGATAAAACTGCATATTCTATTCCAAATATCCCAAAAGTGCTTTTTCACAAGGCAACTGGACTTTTGGTTTTTCTTTGAAGACGTTTCGCTTCTCATCCAAGAAGCTTCTTCAGCTCTGACTGGATGGTGGGGAAATGGAAGGATTTATACTCCTTGCAGACAGCTGGTCATTTGCATCCTTTTAGAGAGTTGTTGAGGTGACCTGGAGTTTTATCTGTGTCCTCAGGGTCACCTGAGTGGTGCAAATGGGCATGGAGCCTTCTTGGAACTGCTGAAAGGACTGTGTTGTAGACTGGAGATAGATGATGTTGTGTCCCTCCCCCTCTCTTGAGAGAGGGCTGTTCAGTTTTGACATAGATGGCCTCTTTGACCCCTCTTTCAAACCAGTGGTCCTCTCTTTCCAAAATGTGGACTTCTCTGTCTTCTTTACCGACTCGCTAAAAGGATGCAGATGACCAGCTGTCTGCAAGGAGTATAAATCCTCCCATTTCCCCACCATCCAGTCAGAGCTGAAGAAGCTTCTTGGATGAGAAGCGAAACGTCTTCAAAGAAAAAAGTCCAGTTGCCTCTTGAAAACCCACCTTTGAGACAACCATGACCTGGATGACTGAGAATCTCCACAGACATTGAGCGATGCACTTTGGGATGAACACCCTTCAAATGGTGAGAGAGTATGAATGGATTGCCAGAAAACATTGCAGACTACAGGAACCGTTTGCGCTTCAGTTTGAGATTCAGACTACATAGACCCGTCCCCAACTGCCTGTGCCTGTCTTCAATAGGGACACAGGGCAGAAAACATCCTGCAGCCCAAAAGGCTCCACGCCCTTTTGCACTACTCAGGTGATCCTGAGGACACAAGTAAACCTTCAAGTGGCCTCAATGACCCTTTAAAAGAATGCAGATGACCAGCTGTCTGCAAGGAGTATAAATCCTTCTAATCTGGAACGTATAGCTCCATGGACCGTATACTCTATGTAGTCCTAACTAGAGAGCAGGTATCAGTGTGTTGGAATGTCTGGCAGTTATTGGGTTAAATGCTACGTATGTTGATGGGTCAGTGGGAGGAGTATCAAAGGTCATTGAGAGACTTCCTGGACACAAGCCAGATGGGATCCTTTGTTCACCAGCTGCATGGTTCCTAACCACACAGTTAGGAGATCCTTGCCAACATGTAATGCGCAGGAAGAGAAGAAGGGAAAATCCAACGTCAATTTACCTGGGGAATAAACCAATATTGCAAACATGTGCTTCTGGATGCATCTCCACGTGACTGTAAGTCATTGTCTAGAATTCCCAGAATAAAAGCTATATTTCTGTTTATTCTTCTGAGTTATCTATCTGTTTGGACTGTACAGAAAGCAACCTGTTCAGTTTGGAACAGAATACCTTCCATTCCCCACCATCCAGTCAGAGCTGAAGAAGCTTCTTGGATGAGAAGCGAAACGTCTTCAGAGAAAAACCAGAAAGTCCAGTTGCCTGTTGAAAAAGCACCTTTGAAACAACCATGACATGGATGACTGAGAATCTCCATAAACACCCCTATTTCAAATGTTAGAGTACGCTACCAAGACCTCTGACTTTGCTAGTAAAGGACATATCAAGCTATATAAAAACAGTTCAAAAAAATCACAGTGATGCCATTTATTCATATTTCATTACAATAGCAGTGTTGTTGTCGATGCCTTCATTCATTTTTCCAAAGCAGGGAGTTTTCTTTCCTTGAAGTCACCACGCATGCACGATTCACGTTTCAGTTCCCCTCTAGATCTGCTACCGTTCTTCAACTGTCATTTTCATTCACAAATTGTTTTCCTTAAGATCTGCTGGGACAATTTTAACCAGCTTCCAATTAGAATTTCTACTGTGCCTCAGATGTACACATATCTGAAGAGAAGACAGTGAATTTGAAGCAGAGGAGGCAGAAAGAATGTGAGGTTAAATTCCTGCCTTGATGTGGGAACTTTTTAATTTCAAAATAGACACCACAGACAAGTGTTAACAAAGTGGCTACAGGATCGTGGGAAGGATCATATTTCTTTCTCTGAGAATCTGACTGGTTAGATCAGAAATAGAAGCCCTCCTGCAGATCTAACTGTGATTTCATAGACCATGTAAGAAAATCTCTGGTTATGGACAGAAATTTAGCTGTGTTCTGCTCACTCCAAACTATCAAACTTCCTTTATTAAACAACCGTTACAATTGCAGCTAGCCCTTCACTTATAGCAGTTCATTTAGTGACTATTCAAAGTTACAACAGCTCCAAATAAAGTGGCTTATGACTGTTTTTCACACTTATAACCGTAGCAGCATTCCCATGGTCACGTGATCAAGATTCGGACACTTGGCAACTGACTCATATTTATGACAGTTGCAGTGTTCTCGGGTCATGTGACCTTCTGACAAGCAAATAATAATAATAGCAATAGCAATAGCAATAATAATAATAATAATGATAATGATAATAATAATAATAATGTTGGAAGGGACCTTGGAGGTCATGTAGTCCAACCCCTGCTCAGGCAGGAAACCCTATACCATTTCAGACAAATGGCTGTCCAGTCTCTTCTTTAAAACTTTCAGTGTTGGAGCATTCACCACTTCTGGAGGCAGGTTATTCCACTGGTTAATTGTTCTAACTGTCAGGAAGTTTCTCCTTAGTTCTAGGTTGCTTCTCTCCTTGGTTAGTTTCCACCCGTTGCTTCTTGTCCTGCCTTCAGGCGCCTTGGAAAATAGCTTGACTCCCTCTTCTTTGGGGCAGCCCCTGAGATATTGAAACACTGCTATCATGTCCCCCCTCATCCTTCTCTTCATTAAACTAGACAAACCCAATTCCAGCAACCGTTCCTTATATGTTTTAGCCTCCCGTCCCCTAATCATCTTTGTTGCTCTTCTCTGCACTCTTTCTAGAGTCTCAACATCTTTTTTACATCGTGGTGACCAAAAGTGGATGCAGTATTCCAAGTGTGGCCTTACCAAGGCATTGTAAAGTGGTATCAACTAGCCTAACAACTGCGGTGATTCAGTTAACAACCAGGGCAAAAAAGGAGACAGAAAACCCTGCACTTCTGCCCAAGTAAGCTTCAGGATCATCTTTAAAATGAAACAGAATTTAAAACAAAAATAAAGTCAAGTAGAATTTGAATTGGTGATTGTGCCTGAGCGTTTCTGAGGTGTACCAAAATAATCTCCAAGGGATTCTCTGTTTCTAAAAATGCTTACTAAGAATTTTGTTCAGAGGATACAGTTTTTACCATCAGAAAAAGACAGAGAGAAAAGGAGAAAGCCAAATAGCCTCCTGCTATTTATATTTTGGAGGGAAGTTATTCTGGCTCCATGAGATGAAATCTAATCTTCTCTTTTTTAGTACAGTACAGTACAGGAATTGTGTTAATAAAAGAACTAATGTGTCATGCCTTTTTATAGGCACTGAACATGGGGCAGGGGAAGAAGGGTGGAGCCCCTAAGCTTAAATTGGTTTAGGAAAAAAAAGGTTTCTGTTTCTCTTACATAGAGCAAGGTTTGGAGGAATGTTATTCTGATTCTGGAGAGCATAACACCAGTCATGTCACTAGAAGACAAAATCACAAAACTGCCACTCGTTTACTTGGCCATATCATGCAGAGGAAATTCACTGGAGAAATCAATTATGTTGGGAAGAGTTAAAGGTAAAAGGAAACCAGGCCGTCAAAGAATAGGGTGGCTGGACACCACCAAAGCTGGACACCACCAGCCAGAGCATAGAAAAACTCAAAGAAGTAGTGCAAGATTGGAAGATGTGGAAAGATGTGGAACATAGAATCACCAAGAGTTGGACACAACTGAATAGATAACATCATCATCATAGTCATCATCATCATCAACATCACCACCATTATCATAATTCAGGGGTCTTCAAACTTGGCCCTTTTATGACTTATGAACTTCAACTCCCAGAATTCCTCAGCCAGCATGCTGGCTGAGGAATTCTGGGAGTTGAAGTCCACAAGTCATAAAAGAGCCAAGTTTGAAGACCCCTGCTATAGGACTCCAAATGTTCTCTGTGTGAAGGAATGGGACATTATGTCCACTTGGACAGTTATAATCGTATACAGAGGTGTCTTCAAGAGGCATCCAAAAAGTCAGGCAATGCCCATTATGACTTTTTGACCATCTTGTGGTTATCCCTTCATATGAGACTTCCTGTTAAAGGAAAGGGTGGATATCTTATGGCCTAGGGACCTCATACAACTATCAGATCATTATTCTGAGGTTTCCAAGTCCTCCTCTGTCCATGCTTTTGAGAGTCAGCAGTGTCACGTTCTGCCCTTCTTATGATTGTAAACTTAACATAATAGAGACAGAGTTAATTGAGTTCTTCATAAACACATCCCCATACTTTTCTCGGCAACTGTACGAAATTGGTTTGCTATTTTTTTTTTGTCATTCCTAGCCTGAGCTACAGTACATGATTGGTATTTCCTTGTGAACTGCTTCTCAAATCTTCATCTCACTCAACCCACCTTAGCTTTTGAATCCAGATACAGTGCTTGTTGAGGGCAATAGAAGAAGGGGACGACAGAGAATGAGATGGCTGGATGGAGTCACTGAAGCAGTAGGTGTGAATTTAAATGGACTCCAGAAGATGGTAGAGGACAGGAAGACGTGGAGGAACGTTGTCCATGGGGTCGCGATGGGTCGGACACGACTTCGCAATTAACAACAACAACAGTGCTTGTTGAAACCTAAAAGCTTAGAACAGGCTTAAACCTTTGAAATAACCATCTAATTTCTCTTTAAGGCCCAACTTTTCCAAAGAACATAGGAGAGGCCTTCAAAGGCATGTCCCTTTGAGGAAGAATATTTGATGTGGCTTTTCCTTGTAGGTCCCTTGACACCAAAATTACACCCTCATTTTTCTTTCTTTCTTTTAATTCATCTGTCTGGGGCATCTGCAGTGACATTGGTTTCAAAATAGTAGACATGATCAAAGACCTCGCATTTTTTATGTGCACGGAGTAGATGCGACACACATTAAAAGGGGAAGGATACATCTGGTCACATCCATCAAGGTTCACACTAGTGGAACATTACTGCAGACACCCTTGCTTTTGGTATATGAAAATTTCCTTGCTTCTGCTAAAATGCAAGTTCACATGTAGAATAGAATAACATTGGAAGGGACCTTGAAGCTCTTCTAGTCCACCCCCTGCTCAGGCAGGAAACTATACCTTTTCAGACAAATGATTGTTCAGTCTCTTTTTAAAAACCTCCAGTGATGGAGTATCCACAACTTCTGGAGGCAGGTTGTTCCACTGATTGATTGTTCTGTCAGGAAGTTTCTCCTTAGTTCGAGGTTGCTTCTCTCCTTGATTAGTTTCCATCCATTGCTTCTTATCCTGCCTTCTGGTGTTTTGGAGAACAGCTTGACTCCCTTTTCTTTGTGGCAACCCCTGAGATATTGGAACATGGCCATCATTTGCAACTTCTGGAGTCAAGATGTTCCACTGATTAGTTGTTCTGACTGTCAGGAAATTCCTCCTTAGTTCTAGGTTGCTTCTCTCCTTGATTAGTTTCCATCCATTGCTTCTTGTCCTGCCTTCAGGTGCTTTGGAGAATAGCTTGACTCCCTCTTCTTTGTGGCAGCCCCTGAGTTATTGGAACATGGCCATCATGTCACCTCTCGTCCTTCTCTTCATTCAACTAGACATACCCAATTCTAGCAACCGTTCCTTATATGTTTTAGCCTCCAGTCTCTTAATCATCTTTGTTGCTCTTCTCTGCACTCTCTCCAGAGTCTCAACATCTTTTTTTACATCGTGGTGATCACTTCATCTCCCTGGGGAATTTTTGCTCATTAGTCTAAATGTAATCTCCAATACAATAAATCAAATCCTTCGTGACAATGGCAACTCACAAATGTGCACTCATGCAGAATTTCAAACACCTGGAATTTGCCTGCGATGAGATATCTCTTTCCTATACGGTGGTGGCCACAAAGAAGCAGGAATAACAGACAGCCGAAATAGATAAATTAACAAATTGAATAAGAATGTCTGGAAACATGAAGCAAAGTGGAGGGTCTTTAAACCTTTTCCTGTGGCTCAGGAATTCCCCTGCTTATCATTGATCAAAATATGGGCTTTTTTTTTATCACTGTCTGGAATTTGTAGTCAAGCAAGAAAAAAGGAGACAGAGGAGTGAATTTCCAGCAAAAGGTGTTAGAGATGGCAACAGTTATTTTTCTAGAGCAAGAAGAGCAAGAATGTAAATCATATGTGATTTGACAAGAAGGGAGTGTTAAAATATAATAATAATAATAATAATAATAATAATAATAATAATAATAATAATAATAATAATAATAATAATAATAATAATAATAAAGTTGGAAGGGACCTTGGAGGTCACCGAGTCCAACCCCCTGCTCAGGCAGGAAACCCTACACCAGCGGTAGTCAACCTTGTCTCTTTTATGACTCGTGGACTTCAACTCCCAGAATTCCTGAGCCAGCCATGCTGAGGGGAAAGGGAGAGGTTTCCAAGCTGAGCCATGCTGGCTCAGGAATTCTGGGAGTTGAAGTCCACGAGTCATAAAAGAGACAAGGTTGCCTACCCCTGACCTACACCAAAGCTCCTGAAAGCAGGACAAGAAGCAATGCATGGAAACTGATCAAGAAGAGAAGCAACCTAGAACTAAGGAGAAACTTCCTGACAGTTAGAACAATTAACCAGTGGAACAACCTGCCTCCAGAAGCTGTGAATGCTCCAACACTGGAAGTTTTTAAGAAGAGACTGGACAGCCATTTGTCCGAAATGGTGTAGGGTTTCCACAATGGAAAATAAAGGGTTTGGAAGAAAAAGATTAACAGATCTACAGTATTCATTCAGGCAGGCTACAAATTCTATTTAACTGTTTTTGTGCTGATGAATTAAAACGACTGCTTGTTTCCTTTTTTAGTAGATAACTATGTCAGAGTTTCCATGCTAGAAATATCTACCAGCTTTCTAAACTTTGCAAGGTGGAAATCCTCACCTATTTTTAATAAATGATTAAAAGAATTTGAAGAACTTACAATGCTTTGAGCTTTGGAAAAAGTTCAGGGAAGAACAACTAAGATGATCAAAGGCCTGGAGACTAAAACATACGAAGAATGGCTGTGCGACTTGGGTTTCGCTAGTCTAAGGAAAAGAAGAAATAGGGGAGACATGATAGCAGTGTTCCAGTATCTGAGGGGCTAACACAAGGCAGGGAGGGTCAGGTTGTTCACCAGAGCACCAGAGGGAAGGACGAGAAACAATGGATGGAAATTGATCAGAGAGAAGCAACCTGGAATTAAGGAAAAACTTCCTAACAGTGAGGACAATTAACCAGTGGAACAGCTTGCCAGCAGAAATTGTGGGCGCTCCATCATTGGAGATTCTCAAGAAGAGACTAGACAATCATCTGTCTGAGATGGTATAGGTTCTCCTGCTTGTGCAGGGGGCTGGACTAGAAGACCTTCAAGGTCTCTTCCAGCTCTATTCTATTCTATTCTATTATTCTCTCTGTTGCTTTGCATGTGCAGTGAGTGCTTCTGTACTGGAGACAAGTTCTAATGTCTAATTACTAATTGATTAGTGTCCAGTTACACTCGGCCAAATAAAGTATTCAATTCAATTCATATTGATCTGTAATTGTCTTCAATAAGGAAGGAACTCAAATCCGTGGGAAAGAATAGTAACTTCAACCAATGTTCTACGATAATGATCTATGCACCTGTTTTGACTTCAAACAGCTCCTCCTCCCTCCTTAATAATAATAATAATAATAATAATAATGATAAAGTTGGAAGGAACCTTGGAGGTCATCTAGTCCAACCCCCTGCTCAGGCAGGAAACCTTATACCATTTTGGACAAATGGCTGTCCAGTTTCTTCTTAAAAACTTCCAGTGTTGGAGCATTCACCGCTTCTGGAGGCAGGTTGCTCCACCGGTTAATTGTTCTAACTGTCAGGAAGTTTCTCCTTAGTTCTAGGTTGCTTCTCTCCTTGATTAGTTTCCATCCATTGCTGCTTGCCTTGCCTTCAGGTGCTTTGGAGAATAGCTTGACTCTCTCTTCTTTGGGGCAGCCCCTGAGATATTGGAACACAGCTATCATGTCCCCCCTCGTCCATCTCTTCGTTAAACTAGACATACCCAATTCTAGCAACCGTTCCTTATGTTTTCGCCTCCAGTCCCCTAATCATCTTTGTTGCTCTTCTCTGTACTCTTTCTAGAGTCTCAACATCTTTTTTACATCATGGTGATCAAAACTGGATGCAGTATTCCAAGTGTGGCCTTACTAAGGCATTGTAAATTGGTATTAATACTTCACGTGATCTTGATTCTATCCCTCTGTTAATGCAGCCTAGCACCTTAATATTACATTTGGTACACAAGGGACTATCTGGAGCATTGCCCTTAGGAATTTAGATTGGACCCATTCAGGAGGAATAAAGGAAGGGTAAAGTCCTAGCTGGGCCCTGAAAAATAATTGGGTGTAGGCTTTAGCTGAATGTAGCTTCAGTGTTTCTGGGATATACTGTTCTTGGGTGAAGTGAAAAGTGATTTGCAGCTGCAGTTTTTTTTACATTTCTATATAATCTAATTTTGGTGCCATGGGGGCATAGTGGTTAGAATGCAATATTGCAGGCTAACTCTGCCTATTGCCAGGAGTTTGATCCTGACCGGCTGAAGATTGACTCAACCTTCCATCCTTCTGAAGTCGATAAAATGAGGACCCAGATTGTTGGGGGGCAACATTCTGACTCTCTAAACCACTTAGAGAGGGCTGTAAAGTACTGTGAAGCGGTATATAAGTCTAAGTGTTATTGTTATTACTATTGGTGTGCACTGCATTTGGTGGAGCTATGGAAAACCATGTCCAAATATCTTAAAGATTTTACTTGTTCAATAGTTTTTATCCACCAAGAATGTTGTTTAGGCTTATTTGCCAAGTTCCAGATCTTAATTGTACTAAAGTTGATTTCAAGTGCTTTCTCAAAGCTGATTGGCCAGAACATTCATAGATCATTTAAGTCCATTGGTGGTAGAAGATAAATTTTGCAAGTCCAATATTTCCATTATACTGCACTGATATTCTGCAAGATACTGGAAGATTTGCCTCTAGCAATGAAAGGGAATGTCAGTCATGCCTATTTGTATGTAAGAAAAAAGAATCAGTTTCACAGTCACTCAACACAATGCTGTACAAGAAATCAACTTGGATGCAGGAAACAACCAGCAAGATCCATGTGTAATTAATGTAAACCTCACCCACTGTAAGATATAGTTTAAAATATATATTCTATTCTCCACCCTGACATTTCTCCTAAAACAGATGTCAGCACATTTCCTCTTTGGACCTCTGCTTTGTTTCCCAGTCTTCACTTTTATCTCTGTAATGTCTTACTATTTCCTAGTCTGCTTTCTACGTGGGAGTTTAAATCCCAACTTTAGCAGAAAAGGCCTCATTTAAAATTAACTCCTTCACTGCAAAAGACAAGATTATGGATATGTTAAGAAGGTGGACAAAAGCTGTTAAACAAGATTTTTAAGTCAGACGAATTTTCCAGCTGTCCCTCCAGGCTGGAAAGTGGCCACCAGCTATTTCTTTTCACACAAAATATGTCTATTTTGGGATGCTGTTCTTTTTCTGGCATCTGTCATTAAGTGGTCAGCTACTTGTTATTATGTGGTCTGTAATTCAGCAGCTACGTTTGCCCAAAGTTGGGAGGAGAAGACAGGAAGTCCTAAACTCTGTTATTAGAGGATGTTGCTTGGACATTTGATTGACAGCTTCAGGTGCTATGAGACATAGATTCTTGGGCTAGCGGAACCATCAGCCACTAACTGAGGTTCAGCCAGATGTGCAAAATCATGGAAAGGTTCCAGAGGGGATGTATAACAGTTATTATAAATTATAGTTCTGTATTGTTTTCAAACTATGGCAAATCTAGACAGCATACTAAAAAGCAGAGATATCACCCTGCCAACAAAAGTACGTGTAGTCAAGGCCATGGTTTTCCCAGTTGCAATGTATGGCTGTGAAAGTTGGACCATAAGAAAGGCTGAGCACCAAAGAATGGAGGCCTTTGAACTCTGGTGCTGGAGAAGACTCCTGCGAGTCCCCTGGACTGCAAGGCGATCAAACCGGTCAGTCCTAGAGGAGATCAACCCTGACTGCTCTTTAGAAGGCCAGATCCTGAAGTTGAAACCAAGGACTTTGGCCACCTAATGAGAAGGAAGGACTCACTGGAGAAGAGCCTAATGCTGGGAAAGATGGAGGGCAAGAGAAGAAAGCGATGGCAGAGAATGAGGTAGCTGGATGGAGTCCCTGAAGCAGGAGGCATGAGCTTAAATGGACTCCAGAAGATAGTAGAGGACAGGAAGACCTGGAGGAACGTTGTCTATGGGGTCGCGATGGGTCGGACACAACTTAGCAACTAACAACAACAATGCACGTGCCGAAGCTGTGCTATTCGAATAAAGATTCTTTAAGGTAAACAATGTTTCAAAGTTCTTTGAAGAGTTTCATCTGTCGGAACCATGACATTAACAGTGCTACCCAATACACTGTCTGTGGAGATACTCAGGCATCGTAATCACAGTCTCAAAGGTGATTTTTTTTTCTTCAAAAGGCAACTGAACTTTTTTTTTTCCTTGAGGGGGAAGAAGAAGAAGAAGAAGGCATTTCTCTTCTAATCCAAGAAGCTTCATCAGTTCTAATGGCAGGGGGATGGAAGGATAGGTACTGACAGTTGAGACTGGATAGTAGACGGATGGAAAGATAGTTTATCATAGCATGATGGGGTGTGGAATAGAAAGATTGTATTTCTTTGCAGTCATCTGGTCATTGGCACACTCTCTGAGAGCTGTTGGGGCCATTTGAGAGTTTTATCAGTCCCCTCAGGATCCCCTGAATCAACGCGCATCTTTCCATCCCATCCGCCATCAGAACTGATGAAGCTTCTGGGAAGAGAAGCAAAACATGTTCTCCTCCTTCCTCAAGGAGAAAAAAACAGCCCTGTTGCCTTTTGAAGAAACAAACAAACAAAAAGCACCTTTGAGATACCCAATACATTCCTGAGTGAAGTCCTCTGACTTTGGAAATTAACTTCGAAGAAATAGGTTAAAAGAAATTTGATCATTCAAGCAGCGTTGATGTAGGAACCGCATATTTTTTTTTAAAAAAAAAAAGTTTAAAAACTTGTAAACCCATGCAGAATTGTTTTTAAGATCGGAAACTCGGACAAAGGAAAGGAGGCTGAGCTTTAGATTTGAAAGAGTTGATGGAGATTCTCAGACTTCTTTAAAAATGTTTTGCTCCTCATCCAAGAAGCTTCTCCAGTTCTAATAGAAGACTTGAAACTAAATTTCAGGGGCACTGGGGGAAGGAGATATGTCTAGCCTTCTGAACTGGAAAATGGGGGGATTGAGGAGGAGATAGATAGATAGATAGATAGATAGATAGATAGATAGATAGATAGATAGATAGATAGGTAGGTAAGTAGGTAGGTTAGGAGGATGGGTGGGTGGACGGATAGATTGATGGATGATGGATGGATGGATGGATGGATGGATGGATGGATGGAAAGATAGAAGATAGATAGATAGGTAGGTAGGTTAGGAGGGTGGGTGGGTGGATGGATGGATGATGAATGGAAATATAGATAGATAGATAGATAGATAGATAGATAGATAGATAGATAGATAGATAGATAGATAGATGATAGATGGATCGATGGATCAATAGATAGATAGATAGATGATGGATAGATAGATGGACAGATGGATAGATAGATAGATAGATAGATAGATAGATAGATAGATAGATAGATAGATAGATAGATAGATAGATACAGTGGTGGGATTCAAATATGTGAACAACCAGTTCTCTGTGTGGATGTCGCTTCTGGAAATTCATTCTGGGCCTGGTCAACAAGAAATTAGCTACCGGTTCTGCCGAAGTGATGCAAACTGGCTGAATCACACCACTGAAGAGAGAGAGAGAAAGAGAGAGAGAGAGAGAGAGAGAGAGAGAGAGAGAGAGAGAGAGAGAGAGAGAGAGATGAGAGATAGATAGATAGATAGATAGATAGACAGACAGATAGAGATGAGAGAGAGAGATGAGAGATAGACAGATAGAGAGAGAGAAAAACACAGAGAGAGAGAGATGTTTTCCCTTGTTCCAAAGTACAGAACACAGAATCACGATCTTAAGCAACAAAAAGCTTTTAGCTGAATGCCAGAATTGAGCAAAAGTTTCAAAAAGAGGTTTTCAGTCTCTCTTTGAGATGCTTGATAAAAACTCCCAGGCTGCGTGTCCCAAGGCCTAAGACATAAGATTCAGAACATTGGGCCTGAATGACCACCCTCAGTTTCCCCTGCCAATTCAGAGACAGCTTCCATTTTCCAGAGAAAGAGACTTCTTTCTCTTTGGCGAGGCTTAAACGGGATGAAGCGTGTGCCTTGAGGTGGCACTTATAAGAAGCTGACATTTCAGAAATAAAAGAAAAAGGAAGTTTTCTGGGGGGAGGAAACTACATGTCTCCAAAACATTCCACAAGAATTACTATATATATATATATATATATATATATATATATATATATATATATATATATATATGTATATGTATATGTATATGTATACAGGATAGTTTTATAGCCTGTGCTGGTAGGAAAGGCACAAATATCTTTTGAGAAAGTCTCAGCTCTATTTTTTTTTTTTTTTTGCATCAAATTCCAGCTCTGACACATAGCCTAGAAATGCATGCCTTCAGACTATCTGCAGGAGGAATCTAAAAGGAATTTGCTTATATGCTTGGTTAGCACTCCTTCCATGTACATTTGTTGTGAGGTCCTGCAGGATATCCAGAGTGACAATACCCAGCGTGTTAGAGGTAGCCATAATCTCACCTGAAGGGAAGCACTCACCTTTGTCAGCTGCAACAGACAAAAATGTCATCTAGGTTTCAGTGGACCATCATTCAAATTCAGAATACATCTGGAAGGGACTGTGGAGGTCTTCTAGTCCAGCCCCCTGCTTAAGCAGGAGACCCTATAGCAGGGGTCTACAAACTTGGTCCTATTATGACTTGTGGACTTCAACTCCCGGAATTCCTCAGCCAGGCACATGGAATTTCATGACTTGTGGAGTTGAAGTCCACAAGTCATGAAAGGGCCAAGTTTGAAGACCCCTGGACTAGACCTATACAGTTCCTGCAACTGGTCATTTAGCCTTTAGTCCCCTAATCATTTTTATTGTGCTTCTCCACACTCTTTTTAGATCATGTCTTTGTGATCAAAACTGGATGCAATACTCCAAGTGCAGTATAAAACGTGACTAGATGAGCTAATTCTGCTTTATTGTTACATTAACACAGGGGTCTTCAAACTTGGCCCTTTTATGCCTTGTGAACTTCAATTCCCAGAATTCCTCAGCCAGGCATGCTGGCTGAGGAATTCTGGGATTTGAACTCCACAAGTCATAAAAGGGCCAAGTTTGAAGACCCCTAGCCTACAAGATGCGAGTCGATACATTGGTACTATTTTGGCAGAAGGATAATAGTGTTCTGTGCATCTTGGCATATAGTCATGCTGGGCACGAGTGTGCAAATATCTTCAGACAATGCTGGCTGCCTCAGCTAAGAAATGGAGATGAGAACTTGCCCCCTAAAGTTGGACATCACTAAATAGGGCAGTGATGGCGAACCTTTTAGAGACCGAGTGCCCAAACTGCAACCCAAAGCCCACTTATGCATCGTTGAGTGCTGGGTCGGTGTGGCCAATTGGGTGGGCGTGGCCAATTGGGTGGGTGTGGCTGTGGTGGTAACGACAGACTGGGTGAGACTAAAAAGTTCAATCAGTTAATTCCAACTTTGCAAGATCTTTTTTTTTTCCCGCGAGAAGTTGAAATTGACTGATTGAAACTTTTTTTTTTTTTTTTTTTTGCACACAGCGGCAGAGGCCTAAAGCGAAAAGGTTTTATAAAACCCAGTTGAAGGCCTAGGACTGGGGTGATGGTGCACGTGCCCACAGAGAGGGCTCTGAGTGCTGCCTCTGGCACCTGTGCCATAGGTTTGCTACCACTGAGATAGGGCAAACCTTCACCTTTACTGCTCTTAACCATGATCTGACCCAGGATGGACAAGGTTATATAGTGTAAAGCTAAAACATCAGTGAGATTAAGTATATGTTCTTAAAGCGATTTTAGAGAGTTGTAACATAGGAGAGATATTAAATTTCTCTCTCTCTCTCTCTCTCTCTCTCTCTCTCTCTCTCTCTCTCTCACACACACACACACACACACACACACACAAACACATACCTATACTTGCATCTAAATTTTCAAATGATGTCATCTGATGGTTCTGCTACAATCAGCCATCAGTGTATGCCATAGTTAACTTGCTGCTATATATAGTAAGGGTTTTTGTTTGTTTGTTTGTTTGAATCAGTTTTTGATTCCTGGAAATTGCATAAACTAGTCCCTGCAGTTTTCTTGACAAGGTTTTTGGGGAAGTTATTCACCATTGCCTCCTTCCTAAGGTTGAGGGAGAGAAATTGCTTAAGGTCACCCAGCTGGCTTCATAACCAAGACAGGACTATAGTACATTTGGATCTAGATCTCACAACCTTCTGGCTTCTAGCCTGGTGCCTAAAGCACTACACTAATGTGGCTGCTTATAGTAAATAGAAGGAGGGGGGGGGGGAAAGCTATTTGAACATTTTTGATGTTCAAAATTAGTTTTTAGGGGACAGTTTTCTCCACATCAATTCCATTTTCAGCTGTGCAGGATCCTGGCCAAGCAAGGCGACACGTCATTCACATGGACCCTAAGTGAGAAACAGCCCCCAAACTTTTCAAAAGGAGTGAACATGGATAATAATAATAATAATAATAATAATAATAATAATAATAATAATAATAATAATAATAATAATAATATTAATAATAGTTGGAAGGGACCTTGGAGGTCATGTAGTCCAAACCCTTGCTCAGGCAGGAAACCCTACACCATTTCAGACAAATGGCTGTCCAGTCTCTTCTTAAAAACCTCTAGTGTTGGAGCATTCACAGCTTCTGGAGGCAGGTTGTTCCACTGGTTAATTGTTCTAACTGTCAGGAAGTTTCTCCTTAGTTCTAGGTTGCTTCTCTCCTTGATTAGTTTCCATCCATTGCTTCTTGTCCTGCCTTCGGGTGCTTTGGAGAATAGCTTGACTCCCTCTTCTTTGTGGCAGCCCCTGAGATACTGGAACACTGCTATCATGTCCCCCCTCGTCCTTCTCTTCTTTAAACTAGACATACCCAATTCCAGCAACCGTTCTTTATACTGTATGTTTCAGCCTCCAGTCCCCTAATCATCTTTGTTTCTCTTCTCTGCACTCTTTCTAGAGTCTCCACAACTTTTTCACATCGTTGTGACCAAAACTGGATGCAGTATTCCAGGTGTGGCCTTACCAAGGCATTGTAAAGTGGTATTAACACTTCACGTGATCTTGATTCTATCCCCCTGTTAATGCAGCCCAGCACTGTGTTGGCTTTTTTGGCAGCTGCAGCACATGGCTGGCTCATATTTAATTGATTGTCCACTAGGACTCAGAGGTCCCTCTCACAGTTACTACTATTCAACAAGGTACCACTTAGCACTTATACTGTTGCACTGGTTGCCAGGACCCCACCTTCTTGCAAGAATAGTTCCTCCAAATCCATGCAAGTGCTAAACGGTGCATAAAAGCCACCACCATGGGACCCAAGTATGCCCTCTGGCTGGAGAAGCAGGATCCAGGATTGAGGTAGTCACAGTTAGAGGGAAGAAGGAGAAAGGACGAGATGAGGCCTTGACTGGATGTCATTTTCTTCCACAACTGTATTCCACATGAATTGTTGCAGATTCCACTCCTGTTTTGTGCTGACAACCTGACAGAAGACCAGGTGAGGTCCACAATGTTGGTGGCACCTCTAGAAAATATTTGGTAGAAGCTATTTGTCCTACTGACCATGATAGCATCACTCTTTGCTTCTCACTATGGGCTGGGTTTTCCCACTGTTAGCATGCTATTCTTAAATGCTGAAACCCAAGAATGTAGCTTATAATTAGAGAGCAGCTGAATATACCAAGCAGGACCATGTATTAAATATCACCCAAAGCAGTATTTTTTTTTAAAAAAATAAAAATAAAAAATAAAATGGGAATATGGACACTACTTTATGAAGTTATAGCGGAAAGAAAATCAGCGTAATTCAGTTTGCAACATGACATTGACTGAAGCTGGCATCCACTTATAATTTACAGCAGACTTGTATTTTTATTCTACCAGCTATTTACAGCAAAGTAGATCATGTATCGTTTAGCAACAAAGGCTTTAGATGAAAATAAGCATGACCAAAATATATTGAAATCAAGCAAGAAAATACTTCTGCATTTTAAAACAGGCTTGATTCTGAGGGCAAATAGGGATAGTAGGAAAAGTGGATTTTTTTTTTCTTTATTCTTTCAAAGAAAGTCATCCAAATCTATCAGCTGAATCCACCCAAAGAATGTTTGCTAATGAGGAAGAGCTGCTTGCAACACATCAGATATTTCTAGATTTGGTAGAAGGAATCCCCAAATTACTCCTGCTAAATTGAATTTAATTGAATTGTAAGCCACTCACTGTGTTCTTTCAGGAAGGTAGCCTGCAAATCTAATTGAAAAAGTGTTTCTGTTCAACAGCTCCTGAAACAAAGGGAAAAGATGCCCTGGGTCAAAATGTCAGCGCAAGCTAGCCATATGACTCCAATTGACCTAATAAAACAGGCTCTGATGCATTCACCTGCCCCGAATTCTCTTTCCTCAAGGCAGAATGGACAACAAAATTGTGTCCAACAAAAGAACTGTGTCTTTAAAAGCACAGAAGGACACCATTCTGAGTCTACAAATCGAAGCCACACCTAGAACATCTATTCTACTAATCACTGGAATAGCTTGTCTCCAGAAGTTCTGGGTGCTCCATCACTGGAAGTTTTGTTTTGTTTTTTAGAAGAGATTGGACAACCATTTGTCCGGAATGGTGCAGGGGGTCAGGCTAGAAGACCTCCAAGGTCCCTAACCCTAACCCTTCCAACTCTGTTAATCTGCATTCTATGCCTAAGCAGATAAATCTCATCCATGCTGGAAAGAAAAACCTGGGTGTTTCTCACCAAAGCCAGTGCCAATTACCAGTTACCTTTAAGGTTTCTCAAGCACCTCGTTTCTTCTACATGATGCCTCTTACCTGCAAAGTGGGCAAACTCTTCCAGCAATTCTTGGAGAAGCAGGTCACATCCAGCCCTTCAGATCAGAGTTAGACTTACAGCCAGCATGGAAAGCAAACCAAATCCAATCAGAGTATGTGGGGCAACTTTCAAATGAAAAAAAGACAGCTGGGGAAAAAAAAATGTTTTCTTCTATCCATAAAGTTGAAGGCTCTTCCTTGCAAGTCCTTCTCTCTCTTTTTTTAGCCAGATTCAAAGATAAATGGCAAAACAGAAAGAGGAGGCAGTCTCTCAGCTCGAAAAGGTTTGGCACTTGATCTCAATATCCCTCTTGCTCAGAGTGAAGCTAACTTTGGAAAGATGCAAAGCAAACACACACACACACACAGAGAGAGAGAGAGAGAGAGAGAGAGAGAGAGAGAGAGAGAGAGAGAGAGAGAGAGAGAGAATCAAGCAGGAGATTTGGGGAGGGGTCAGTAGGAAGAATGAGGGTGTGTAAATTGAGGTGGGGTGGAGGCTGGAGTGGAATTTAAGGAGATGGTGGGAGAATATAGGTAAATGTTTCAACTTGCAACCTTGAAAGCATTTTTTTCTTTCTTTTCTTTTTTTCAGGAAAGTCCAATTTCATGCAGTGGAGATTTTTTTTTTTTTTTTTTTTGAGCTTTCCTGTAAAAAAAAAAAAAAATTGTCCAGTTAAGATGACAAGCAAGTAGATGCTCTCACATATTGATACGAACTCTGTGTTTGACCACATTTTGGAAGTTCTTTGTCATTATCATTTTCTGGATGTTTCTTGAGCTGCCTATTTTAGCCTGTGATTTGGGAATTGAACAGTGGTCTCCTGTCCAGATATTGACCACGTCTGATTCTGTTGAGCTTTTCTAGATCTGGTAAAATTGCAGATAATATATAGACAGCGGAGAGTTTTAAAAAGGGGAAGGAAGGAAGGAAGGAAGGAAGGAAGGAAGGAAGGAAGGAAGGAAGGAAGGAAGGAAGGAAGGAAGGAAGGAAGGCTTTAAAAAAGAAGAAAATGTATAGCAGGGATAAGAAATTCTGAGGTTTTCTATCCAGTATCAGAAGAAGAGGAGTTATAAAGTCAGAGATGAATTTTAATTATTATTCCTAATGGTTATTGAGGATAATAATTTAGCCAGCATTTTTAAACAGGTGAATATTTAAAATTAAATCATTTAGAGATAGTAGATAGATAGATAGATAGATAGATAGATAGATAGATAGATAGATAGGTATGTAGATAGGTATGTAGATAGGTAGATACAGCAGATAGATAGATGTAGGTAGGCAGGTAGGTAGGTAGGTAAGTAGATAGATAGATAGATAGATAGATAGATAGATAGATAGATAGATAGATAGATAGATAGATAGATGTAGGTAGATAGATAGATGCAGTAGATAGATGTAGGTAGGTAGGTAGGTAGGTAGGTAGGTAGGTAAGTAGATAGATAGATAGATAGATAGATAGATAGATAGATAGATAGATAGAGGTAGGTAGATAGATAGATGCAGTAGATAGATGTAGATAGGTAGGTAGGTAGGTAGGTAGGTAGATAGGTAGGTAGATAGATAGATAGATAGATAGATAGATAGATAGATAGATAGATAGATAGATAGATGTAGGTAGGTAGGTAGGTAGGTAGGTAGGTAAGTAGATAGATAGATAGATAGATAGATAGATAGATAGATAGATAGATAGATAGATAGAGGTAGGTAGATAGATAGATGCAGTAGATAGATGTAGATAGGTAGGTAGGTAGGTAGGTAGGTAGATAGGTAGGTAGGTAGGTAGGTAGGTAGATAGATAGATAGATAGATAGATAGATAGATAGATAGATAGATAGATAGATAATTAACTTTAACATTTTCTAAATTTCTAACCCCAAATATCAGGAAGACAGACAGAGGATGGATAGATAGATATGGATAGATATTTCCTGTAATACATATATACTGTAAACTGATTATGACCATTTTTTTTTTTTTTCTAGTTACAAACCAAATTCTGGAAATGTTGCTGGCAGAGTGCCTGAAGGCTGTTAAGGATATGCACGAGGAGGAACTGGCTTCAGCTCAACCCTGGCAAAGACAGACTACGGGATTTTGGAGACCCAGATGATCCTTCATCTTTGAGTATGGAAAGGGTGGCACTTCACTTCCCTGGACTGAGCTGGTGGGCAATTTGAGGGTCCCTCGTGGACTTACAGCTCCTGCTCAAAGAGCAGGTGGCAGCTGTGCTTAGGGTGGTTGGGCTTTGCACAGATTTGTTGTGTGCCAGTTGCACACTTTCCTGGACCAGGAGGCTTTGCTCACAGTCACTCATGCCTTGGTCTCCTCCTGTTTGGATTACTGCAATACTCTTTACATGGGACTTCTCTTGAAGACTACCCAGAACTGGTTCAGAATGCAGCTGTGTGCACAGTAATAGGGGCACCTAGATTTACTCATGTAATACTTTTATTGCCGGAGCTGCAATGGCTTCCAGTTTCTTTCTGGGTACAATTCAAGGTGCTAGTCATCACCTTAAAAATTCTAACTGCAGGCCAACCTTTCCCCAAGGATTTCTACCCCGCCTAGGGTGGCACATTCCTATTCCCTTCCCCTAAATATTTCCAACTGATGGATCTAGGAAATATGTCTTTCTTTGTGGCAGGCCTGTCCCTTGCCCCCTGAATTCTGGGATATTAGCCTTCCATAAAGCTCTGAAGATCTCCAAACAATGGGAAAAGATTGGATAATTGTACATTAAAATTTTGATCTGGCACTAGATCTTTGTCATTTTTAACATTATGATTTTTATTTTTTGAAAATTAGAATAGAATAGAGCTGGAAGGGACCCTGGAGGTCTTCTAATCTAGCCCCCTGCTCAAGCAGGAGAATCTACACCATCTCAGACAGGTGAATGTCTAGTCTTTTCTTAAAAATCTCCAGTGATGGAGCACCCATGATTTCTGGAGGCAAGCTGTTCCACTGGTTGATTGTCCTCACTGTCAGGAAGTTTCTCCTTAATTCCAGGTTGCTTCTCTCCTTGATCAGTTTCCAACCATTGTTTCTCGTCCTTCCCTCTGGTGCTTTGGTGAACAACCTGACCCCCCTCTTCCTTGTGGCAGCCCCTCAGATACTAGAACACTGCTATCATGTCTCCCCTATTTCTTCTTTTCTTTAGACTAGCCAAACCCAAGCCCCGCATCCATTCTTTGTTTGTTTTAGTGTCCAGGCCTTTGATCATTTTAGTTCTCTGATTTTTTTCCAAACTTTCAACATCTTTTTTGTGATAAAGTGACCAAAATTGGCTGCAGTATTCCAGGTGTGGTCTTACTAGGGTTTATAAAGCAGTAGTAATACTTTGCGTTATCTTGATTCTGTGCCTCTGTTTAATACAACCCAGGATTGTATTAGCTTTTTTGGTTAGTGTTATAATTTTAATATGATGTTATATGTTGCTTTAACCTTTGATTGAGAGTCACTCAGAGTTACTTAGAAGATGGATGGCTATATAAATATTTTAAATAAAAATAAATAAAATAAAATAAAATAAAATGTGGGTTTCCATAAACTGTTCAAACAATTTGAATTTGCATAGCATAGCAAACCAGAAAGTGCAAAATGGATAAATTTTCACAAAAATGCAAAGGGAACATATTTTTTTTTCTCCATCTTTAATGTCTACTAACACTGTTGACTATTAAGATCACCAGAAGCTCACTTAATATTAAAATGGACATATATCCCAATAAAGGAGAATATTTGTAGCTCAGGATTGACATGAGGGGTCCTTGGTGCTCTCTGACTTTGATTGTTTGCTTGTAGACATTTCATTACCCAACTAGGTAACATCATCAGTGCTAGATATATGTCCTTCCCTTGTCTGAAGTTCTGAACTCAGATATGGTACACTGTTTCATACTGAAAAATTAACAAGAGAAAGAAGTATAAAAGAATAACAATAACAGAGTTAAAAGGGACCTTGGAGGTCATCCAGTCCAACCCCCTGCACAGGCAGGAAACCCTACACCATTTCAGACAAATGGTTGTCCAGTCTCTTCTTAAAAACCTCCAATGTTGGACCATCCACAACTTCTGGGAGCATGTTGTTCCACTGATTAATTGTTCAGTTGTAATACAGATCTTGCCTGATTAGAAAAGAGATAAATTATTTGGAGAAGAATTCTGGGCCAGCTTGATTACTAACATGTGGCCTAAATGAAAAGTAGGAATTGTTGGGAAAGCCATTCAGTCATCCTCTCTCTCCATCCAAATCCTAGTTTATTTTGTCCAAATCTATTGACTGCCAGTAATTGCAGGGATCCATTATGAGAAACGAGGTTCTCCAAGGCCAAGAACATTTCACCAACAACAATAGAGTAAAGCTGGAAGGGACCTTGGAGGTCTTCTAGTCCAGCCCCCTGCTCAAGCAGGAGAACCTATACCATTTCAGACAAATGACTGTCTAGTCTCTTCTTAAAAACCTCCAGTGATGGAGCGCCCATAACTTCTGGAGGCAAACTGTTCCACTGGTTAATTGTCCTCACTGTTAGGAAGTTTCTCCTTAATTCCAGGTTGCTTCTCTCTTTGGTCACTTTCCAACCATTGTTTCTCGTCCTGCCCTCTGGTGCTTTGGAGATTGTTGGGGGCAATATGCTAATTCTGTAAACTGCTTAGAGAGGGGCTATTGCTATGGCTAAAATGGAAGTCAATGACAGAGAAATATCTAAGCAGGCCCACTGTCTGGGATGCCTATAACGAAGGAAAAACATTTTCCCCAAACTCAGTGCTGAAAGCCAAATGCCACTTCCCAGAGTATTAAAGCAGCTACATCTTCTAAGGCAGGGGTGTCAAACTGCCGTCACACGGGCTGGACGCGCCATCTGGAAGCCACGCACACCCCATTGCCAGCAATGGCAAAACCGTCCCAATACTTTGTGTGACGTCACGTGACGTTGTGAGTTTGACATGTCTGCTCTAAGGCACTCATAGCAGCTGCCTCAAAGGACATGGACATCCCTTTGATCATGGTGTTGCAAGGCTTACAATTCAGTATTGCAGGCTGACTCTGCCCACAGTCTGGAGTTTGATCCTGGCCGGCTCAAGGTGGACTCAGCCTTCCATCCTTCTGAGGTGGGTAAAATGAGGACCCAGATTGTTGGGGGCAATAGGCTGACTCTATAAACCACTCAGAGAGGGCTGTAAAGCACTGTGGAGCGGTATATAAGGCTATTGCTATTGCTAAGAAAAAAATGTGGATGAGACCAGTGATGGGATTCAAATATGTGAACAACTGGTTGTCTGTGTGGATGCTGCTTCCGGAAGTCCGTTCTGGGCATGGGCAACAAAGAATTAGCTACCGGTCCCGCCGAACTGGTGCGAACCGGCTGAATCCCACCACTGGATAAGACCTCACATCACAGATGGAAAGGAAGATATACTTGAAGGAAAAAGCATGAGTAGAAGCACACAGACTAAAAGCAGGGGTCTCCAAAACTTGTAACTTTGTGGACTGTCTGTCACAATTCCCCATGCTGGCTGAGGAATTCTGGGAGCTGAAGTCCACAAGTCTTAAAGTTGCCAAGTTGGAGATCCCTGATCAATAGCATCACGTTTATAGCAAGAAGTAGGGCAGGATCATTTTTAAGGAGATAGTAGTTTTTAGAGGGGGGGGGCTAATCCTGTTAAAATACAGGCAGTCCTCATTTAAGGATGCTAATTGGGATCAGAAACTCCATAGTTGTAATGGCATGTGTGGATGACCTTGGGAGATAAGAGAAAGGGATGTTGCCTAGAAACCATCAGTTAAGAGAGAGAAAGAGGTTATTCTCTAAAGTTTAACTGTCAAAGGAAGAAACTTAGGAAGAACCCACCCTAATTGATCAGGTGGTTAAAAGTGGCTGTGAAAAGTTGAAACCTTCAGCCTTGTGGGATTCTGTGGAGCGCTGTGGAGCACTATGGGCGGTATATAATCTAAGTGCTATTGCTGTTGAGGATCACCCCACTCCGCAAAACCCATGGGTCTGATAATAGCCCTTCTCAGTGGTGGCTTTCATTGTTTGAAACCTTTTATTCCAAGAATTGAGAATCCTATGTATTTAGGAAGCAAGTTAAAAGTGTATTGCTCCAGCAGAGATTTTGTTTTGATGTCTCTTCTTTCTTTATTTTTTTTTTTTTGTTTGCTTTATATTACAATTTGAAACATTTATACAAATTGTTCTATCCCTTGGCTAGACTCCTATCTGACTGGGCCATTTTATGACAATGGCAAATACATAAATTTTAAGAAATAATAATACTTATTTGCTTAGGTAGTGACCATTACAGGAGGGGGAAGGACCATTTCAATAAGTCTATAGTGCCATCTGCTGGACTGTGTATAAGAATGCAGGTCAGCTGAATCTAAATTGCGACCTTTCATGGATCACAAATCCAGAATAGAATAGAATAGAATAGAATAGAATAGAATAGAATAGAATAGAAATATGGAATGGAATAGAAAATATTTAATGGAATGGAATGGAATAGAATAGAATAGAATAGAAATATGGAATGGAATAGAAAATATTTAATGGAGTGGAATAGAATAGAATAGAATAGAATAGAATAGAATAGAATAGAATAGAATAGAATAGAATAGAATAGAATAGAATAGAATATGGAATGGAATAGAAAATATTTAATGGAATGGAATGGAATAGAATAGAATAGAATAGAATAAGGGACCTTGAAGATCTTCTAGTCCAGCCCCCTGCTTGAGCAGGTGACCCTATACCATTTCAAACAAGTGGCTGGCCAATATCTTCTTAAAACCCTTTGGTGATGGAGCACCCACAACTTCTGAAGGCAAGGCATTCCACTAGTTAATTGTTCTCACCATTAGGAAATTTCTCCTTAGTTCTAGGTTGCTTCTCCCCTTGACTAGTTACCATCCATTGTTTCTCGTCCTGCTTTCAAGTGCTTTGGAAAATAGTTTGACCTCTTCTTTGTGGCAGCCCCTCAAATACTGGATATTTAAAGAAAGTAATGTTTAAATTTGTGTTTTGGGGATTCTATATAAAATGATGGATAATAATATAAGTACAATACTAGAAAATGTTTAAAGTATATTATAATGTGTGTTTAATGTTTGTAACTATTATGTTTTAGAGAAGATAATTTGTTTAATTTAAGGTATTTAGATTTGTTTAGGATTTATATGTGTTTTAAGTTTTTTTCTATTTTTTATTTTCTTTGAAAATTTTAATTAAGCCTGTACTCAGCTCTGGGAAGGTTGAGGGAGGGTATGGGAGGTTTGGGAAAGATGGGGGAGGGTACGAGAGGGTGGGGGTTTTGGGAATGGATTTGTTTTGTAAAATTTAAAAACTTTCAATAAAAAAAAAATACTGGAAGATTGCTATCATGCCACCCCTAGTCATTTCTCCCCCCACTAGACTATACAAACCCAATTCCTGCAATGGTTCTTGGAATGTTTTATCCTCCAGTCCCCTAATTATCCTTGTTGCTTGTTTCTGCATTCTTTCCAGAGTCCCAACATTTTTTTTTATAATATGGTAGCCAGAACTGGATGAAATTTTTGAGAAGAAGCTGAACAGACAAGGTAAGGATTCATGTGCTGGTCAGGAATGCAGAATTATTTTCATCTCAAAAAGGCAGTCTTCCCTTTGTGTCCCAATAAATCCAGACCCTTAAATTAGCACTTTGGTCTGCATGAACCAGAGCATAGAAAGGCTGTAAAGAAAGAGAGATTTGTAGCATGTTTAGCATGAAGATGAGAGGTTTGTGAGCAGAAGTTCATCATAAAACTTCTCAGATGAGGGGACCAGTCCAACTGAAATAAAACAAAAGAATTTCCCCTTTATTTCCAATTGCCTAAGTTCATGAGGCAATCTCTTTCCATATTCATAGTTGATGATTACTTTGCAAAGACAAGAATCAGATCCTCTTATCAATAATAATAACAACAACAATAATAATAGTTGTTGTTGTTAGTTGCTAAATCGTGTCCAACCCATCACGACCCCATGGACAATGTTCCTCCAGGCCTTCCTGTCCTCTACCATCTTCTGGAGTCCATTGAAGCTCATGCCTACTGCTTCAGTGACTCCATCCAGCCACCTCCTTCTCTGTCGTCCCCTTCTTCTCTTGCCCTCTATCTTTCCCAGCATCAGGCTCTTCTCCAGTGAGTCCTTCCTTATCATTAGATGGCCAAAGTACTTGAGTTTCAGCTTCAGGATCTGGCCTTCTAAAGAGCAGTCAGGGTTGATCTCCTCTAGGACTGACCACTTTGATTGCCTTGCAATCCAGGGGGCTCGCAAGAGTCTTCTCCAGCGCCATAGTTCAAAGGCCTCAATTCCTTTGCGCTCAGCCTTTCTTATGGTCCATCTTTCACAGCCATACATTGCAACTGGAAAAACCATGGCCTTGACTATATGTCCTTTTGTTGGCAGGGTGATGTCTCTGCTTTTTAGTATGCTGTCTAAATTTGCCATAGCTTTCCTCCCCAGGAGCATTAGACTAGACATACCCAATTCCAGCAACTATTCCTTATATGCCTCCAGTCCCATAATCATCTCTGTTGCTCTTGTCTGTACTCTTTCTAGAGTCTCAACATTGTTTTTGCATTGTGGTGACCAAAACTGGATACAGGATTCCAAGTGTGGCCTTACCAAGGCATTGTAAAGCGATATTAACACTTCACGTAATTTTGATTCTATCCCTCTGTTAATGCAGCCTAGCACTGTGTTGGCTTTTTTGGCAGCTGCAGCACATTGCTTGCTCATACTTAAGTCTTAAATGATTGTCCACTAGGACTGTGAGTTCCTTTCACAGTTACTACTATTCAGCAAGTTCAAAAAATGTCTATTTGCATGAGACTTGCATGAGAAAGCAAGATCTGTTTCCTGTCCCAGAACAGATATGCAAAATCTGTTAAGAACTGCTTACCATTGCTTGCTACTTCAAGATTAAATTATCAAATTTAATGTGCTATCAAACAAAACATGTTTCTCTTTAATATGTCCAATTTTGGAGATAATTAACAGAGCATAGTATAGGTAGAGCCTACTGTTCTTCATCTGCTGAACTACAAGTAGCCTGAACAGGGCTTACAATGCATCACATTTTCTCTGCAATGCCTTCTGCTTTGGTCATCATCAGTCCCTCCATCCATCAATAAGACGAGACATTAATCTTCTCACCAACTGTGGACCAATAGGTAAGAGGTTTAATCTAATCTAATTTAGGAATAAGCAAAAAAAAATTGTACACTAAACTAGCAATTTCTGCATCTGATTTTTCATATCAAAAATCTTTTTTGTGATATTTATGTTGATAATTACCTAAAATTCAATTTTTTCTGTAATGCTGTCAATTCAATTCAACTGGAGGGGACCCTGGAGGGCTTCCACTCCACACCACCCCACTCAAGCAGGAGAGCCTATTCCATTCCAGACAAGTGGCAGTCCAGTTTTTTGTAAAAGCTTCCAGTGATGGAGCCATTCCACTCGTTAATTGTCCTCACTCTTAGGAAGTTTCTCCTTAGTTCTAGATTGCTTCTCTCTTTGGTCAGTTTCCATCCGTTGCTTCTTGTCCTGCCTTCAGGTGCTTTGGAGAATAGCTTGACTCCCTCTTCTTTGGGGCAGTCCCTGAGATACTGGAAGACTGCTATTATGTCCCCCCTCGTCCTTCTTTTCTCTAGACTAGCTATACCCAAATCATGTAACTATACCCATAATCCTGTATGCTTTAGTCTCCAGGCCTTTAAAATACCCCCCCCCACACACACTGGTTTGTCCATTAAAACAAACAAGTGCAAATATCTTACAAGCAATTAAATTACCCAAAACCTCAATTTTAACTGTCTTGGTGTAAAGTTTCTCCAAAATTTCTCCTTTTAGCTCACTCAACCTTATTTTTCAACTGCTTTCCTACTTTATTTCCATGACAAATGTTCTCCCTTCAGGATTGTGTATTAAAATACAGAGAAGAGCAACAAAGATGATCAGGGGACTGGATGCTAAAACATATAAGGAATGGTTGCTGGAGTAGGGTCTGTCTAGTTTAATGAAGAGAAGGATGAGGGGTGATATGATAGCAGCATTCCAATATCTCAGGGGCTTCCTCAAAGAAGAGGGAGCCAAGCTATTCTCCAAAGTGCCTGAAGGCAGGACAAGAAGCAACGGATGGAAACTGACCAAAGAGAGACACAACTTAGAACTAAGGAGAAACTTCCTGACAGTTAGAACAATTAACCAGTGGAACAACCTGCCTCCAGAAGCTGTGAATGCTCCCACACTGGAAGTTTTTAAGAAGAGACTGGACAGCCATTTGTCTGAAATGGTGTAGGGTTTCCTGCCTGAGCAGGGGGTTGGACTAGATGACCTCCAAGGTGCCTTCCAACTTTATTATTATTATTGTTATTATAATAATAAAATTGGTGATTCCCATTGAGTCCTGGAAATTTTGCCTACCCTCTTTACAAAGTGCAAAGGTCACAGATTCTCAGATGGGAATCTGAAAACTGTCCAGTATCCACAAGAGAAAGAAGAGGGTTGCATGCAAGAAACGTTGGAAGTTTGAATTTAAGTGATTGAATTGAATTTATGCTGTATACTGCTTAGAGAGGACTGTAAAACACTATGAAGCAGTATATACTATAAAACTAAGGGCTATTGCTATTTATAGCATTTATTCTGACAGTTTGATCTTGTGCAGATAGAATTAGCCCTGTCTCTTTCTTCTGCTGCTCTTAGCCATTGCCAGTTCTTATTATTTTCTGCTTTGCCTGTTGTTTTTTTGTAATGTATTGGTCATGTAAATCTTTTCTTTCCATATCTATTTTGGGTTCTTCATATGATTTTATAGGCCAGGTTTGGTCTCTCCAGTTCTCAATAAGCCTTCCTGGTTTATTACTACTATGTTTTGTCACACAAGTCAGCCAGATGTTAAGACTGAATTTGGCATTTTTATCAACCCATAAATTCCTTCCCAAAGATCTGGGATGGGCAGATGTTGATACTAGAAGTGTCACCCCAGGATGTAAATTGTTCTGAGTAAAGCTGCCTTTTGCAATTGACTGCTGCTGAATTTGTCAGTGCCGATGGTATTCAAGGGATGCTCCAGTGGTTTTAAAATTGCACCCAAGGGACTTATTACTACTATTATTACTATTACTATTAGCAGAGGTCAAAATGTTGGCTCAATCTGTACACAGAGAAGTTAGATGTCAAGATATGACAATTGTTCATGAATTATTTTATCCAATCGGCTCTTTTTCTCTCTCTTTTTTTCAAATAGGAATTTCCACTCTAAAAGAAGAGATTATTGGAGCATTATAAAAGTCTATTGATGAATATCAGCCTGGCAAACATGAATGCTAGTGGAGAACATTTGGAATATTTCAACTATTCTGAAGATATCTTTTTTTCTATCGCATTGATCATCTGCTGTATTGGAGCCCCATTAAATGGAATTGTTATCTGGCTGCTTGGCTTCCAAATTAAGAGAAACCCTTTCACAGTATTGATTCTTAATTTAGCTATTGCCGACTTTGGGTTTCTCATCATTATGACTATATTTTGTATTGACATTTTTATAGGTTTTATACAGCCAGGAATTCTCCAGATTATCTTCTATTCTCTCTTAAATGTCACATATATCAACGGTCTGTTTCTTCTGACAGCCATCAGCATTGACCGGTGTGTGTCTGTCCTCTTCCCAATCTGGCATCGCTGTTCCCGGCCAAAATATTTGTCCCCTGCTGTCTGCACCTTCCTCTGGATCTTCTCTTCCCTCCTGATTGGAATTCATTACATTATGCAACATTTATTTTGGAATCTCCATTTGGTTGTGACTGCTGTGCTTTGCCTTCCTCTGATGACAACCTCTACTGTGATCCTATTCATCAAAATATGCCTTAAATCCAAACAGATGAAACGTGGAAGACTTTTAGTGATGATCCTAATTACTCTTCTCTGCTTCCTTATTCTTAATCTTCCATTCTATTTCTACGTGTTCATTACTCATTTTCTTAAGAAGGAGAATTTCGTTGATGCTAATGAACTGGATTTCTACTTAAGTCCAAGTGCTTCTCTAAACAGCAGCGTTAACCCAGTGATCTATTTTCTGGTGGGGAGAAAGAAAAGAGCTCGTTCCAGGGAGAGCGTCAAGGTCATATTTCAAAGAGTCTTCAGGGAAGATGAGGCTCCTGAAACCAGATAAAAAATCACAAACAATTTCATAACTCTCCGCAAATGGATAATTTCATGCTCATTGGCTAAAATCAGGTGAAGGAAAGCTACCTGATGTCAACCTAAGCAGGTTGTGCTTCCTTTTTCTGGTTATTTGGCTATACCTTTCATAAAATACAGTACAGATAATTGAACAAACTTTGTTGAATTACATTCTTGATTAAATTATCTTTCCATCGATGTATAATTTTATGGTACTACTCCCCCCAAAAGTGGCATTTTTGAGGTTTGATGGCTAATTACACCACTTTTTTGGGGAGTAGTGCCATAAAATTATACATCTTATATAAGATATAAGAGAGAATATATATATATATATATATATATATATATATATATATATATATATATATAGGTCTTTGGTTGTTCGGGTTTTCTCCCGCGTAAAATTAGAAGTGTCTTGGCAACGTTTCGACGAAGCAAAAGTCTGTTGGTATTTGGGCAGATTCCCCGCTCATGTTACTTTCCCTTTTATCAAGTGAACGGGTCGTCATCACATGTTTTTTCTCCCCTCTCTGTATGGGATATCCACCTTTATTATTATTATGGGTAGTGCTAAATTTAGTGGTTCTATCCTCAAATTTCTTAAGCGCTCCAATGTCGTTATTGTTGTTTTCTCCAATTAAAGGGGGTGTGGTTTCCCCTTGATGTTGTTGGGAGGTTTCTGGGTAGTCTATATCAGATTGTTTCTGGTAGGGAGGAGGTGTAGCTCCTGGTTTAGAATGTAGGAAAGTAACATGAGCGGGGAATCTGCCCAAATACCAACAGACTTTTGCTCACAGAAATGGGGGGGATTTAACTTGAATATTGACCTACAAGGGAAGATGAGCATGGGGGACACCATGATGGAGGAGGATGATTCAAACATTGAAAAATACCACATCCAGTTGATGCTTGTACATGCGAGCGAAGATAAATACGGGAGCACGCAGCAGAGGAAAGATGTTAAATTGCAGCCGATGAAGCCCCGCCTCCATGGTAGGATACACAATGACATCAAACTAAATCCCCCCCACTGTAACGAGAGCCAATACTGCCGGGAGAGGGCGGAACGTAGCTTTAACAATACCCCCTGAGATCGACAGAGATGTGAACAAAAGTGCTCGAGAGAACGATGGAAGAAATCTTTACTCCGATTCCCCCTCCCACCTATCAGCTGTTCAGCAGGGAATGCTAGCACAGTCTAGGAACCACGTGCAGACGTCTATGGAACCCGTTTGAATCACCTTGTTAGAAACGGTCTCTCAGCCCTGAAGATGTTGGGGAGTTTTCCCAACGAAAGCTTGGCAACCTTTTAATATAGTAAAATACTTTAATTAAAGTATTTTAACTTTAAACTCTCCTGGTGAACGCGCTTTATTCATTCCATTTATAATTATGCCCGGGAGTCGCATTTTCACCATCATTATTGAATATATATATATATATATATATATATATATATATATATATATATATATATATATATAGAGAGAGAGAGAGAGAGAGAGAGAGAGAGAGAGAGAAGGAACTTAGAATTAACAAGAAATTTCCTGACAGTTAGAACAAATAACCAGTGGAACAACCTGCCTCCAGAAGTTGTGAATGCTGCAACACTGGAAGTCTTGAAGAAGAGATGGGACAGCCATTTGTCTGACATATTGGTCACATAGCCAGCTTGTTGTTTAGAATGGATTTTGTGTAGTATTATCAAATAGAGAATAGAGCTGGAAGGACCTTGGAGGTCTTCTAGTCCAGCCCCTTGCTCAAGCAAGAGAATACATACCATTTTAGATAGGTGGTTGGCCACTCTTTTCTTAAAAACATCCAGTGTTAGAGTAACCACATCTTCTAGAGGCAAGTCAGTACACAGATTAATTGTGGACTATTTGTGACTCCCTGCATTGTGTGGGAAATAGATTGATGAGAATAGGACATTAGATACAGAATGATGGGTCAATTACATTATTAATAAGAATAAAAACATGATTTACATTGGAAAAAAGGGAAACCTCAGCAAGACTAGCCCTTGAGGCCTGCTATGCAGGGAATCTGCACGGAGTTCCTTGGGGGAAAATGGAAATGTTTGAGAAGAGGCTGTCCAGACCAGGTAAGGATTCATGAGCTGATCAGGAATGAAGAATTATTTTCATCTCAAATAGGTAGATTTCCATAACCTTAAATAAGTACTTTGGTTTGTGTGAACCAGGGTGTGGGAAGACTAAAAGAAAGTTGTATCATGTTTAGCATGAAAATGTCCGGTTTGTGGGCAGATGTTCAACATAAAACTTCTCAGATGAGGTGAGCAGTCCAACTGAAGTAGTAATAATAATTATTATTATTATTATTATTATTATGGATCATCGCACAGTCAGTCAGATGTTCAGACTGGATTTGGCATTTTGTCTACCTATCGAGTCCTTACCCAGGACCTGGGATAGGCAGATGTGGATGTTTGATGGTGTTACAGGTATCGTCGCAGGATGGAAGCAGTTCCTAATAAGGCTGCCTTTTGCAATTGACTAATAGCGAATTTGTCAATGCCAATGGTGTTCAAGTGGTGCTCCAGTTGTTTTGGGATTGCACCCAAGGAGCCTATGACTATTGGTACTACCCTTGCTTGCTTTTGCCACAGTCTTTCTATTTCTATTTGTAGGTCTTTGTATTTTGTTATCTTCTCCAGTTCTTTCTCTTCTATTCTGCTATCTCCAGGCACTGCCACGTCCACTATCCAGACTTTTTTGTCTTTCTTATCGACAATTGTTAAGTCTGGGGTGTTATGTTGCAGGTGCTTGTCTGTTTGAATTCTGAAGTCCCAGAGCAGTTTAATTTTATCATTTTCTATGACTTTCTCTATTTTATGATCCCACCAGTTTTTGCTTACAGGCAAATGATATTTTTTGCAGATCTTCCAATGCACCATTGTTGCTACTTTGTCATGCCGCTGCTTGTAATCAGTCTGTGCAATCTTCTTGCAACAGCTTACCAAGTGGTCCACTGTTTCTTCAGCTTCTTTGCATAGGCGGCACTTACTGTCTGTTGCTGTCTTCTCAATTTTGACTTTGTATGCGTTTGTCCTTAAGGCTTGGTCTTGTGCAGCCAGAATTAGTCCCTCGGTCTCTTTCTTCAATTTTCCTGCTCTTAGCCATTGCCAGGTTTTGTTATTATCTGCTTTCCCAGCTATTTTTTTTCATGTATTGGCCATGTAGTGCTTTGTCTTCCCATGCCTCTATTCTGTTCTTCATTTGGTCTTTCTTGTAGGCCAGTTTGGTCTCTCCAGTAGTTAGTAAGCCTTCCTGATATACTAATTTCAGTGCATCTTCATCATTGTTCTTCAGATATTCTTCCAAAGCCATTTTTTCTTCTTCAACCATCTGATGTACTTGTAGCATTCCACGCCCACCTATTTGCCTTGGTAGATAAAGTCTATCAATGTCACTGCGTGGATGAAGGGCATGATTCATTGTCATTATTTTTCTGGTCTGCCTATCCATTGCTTTTAGTTCTGCTTGAGTCCAGTCCACTATTCCAGCTGTGTACCTAATGACTGGGATTGCCCAGGTGTTGATTGCCTTTATGGTATTTCCTCCATTGAGTTTGGACTTTAAGATCTTCTTCACTCTCTTGATGTATTCACCTCTAATCTTTTTCTTGACTTCAGTGTGCTTGATGTTGTCAGCTTGAAGGATACCCAAGTATTTGTAGTACTCTTCCTCATCCAGACTCTTAATGTTATTTTCGTGGGGCATCTTGATTCCTTCAGTTTTCACTATTTTTCCTTGTTTGATAGTAAGTGTGGCACATTTGTCCAAGCCAAACTCCATTACAATATCTTGGCTATATATACGGACAGTGTTGAGCAGCGATTCTATTTCAGATGATGTTTTTCCATACAGCTTCAGATCATCCATGTAAAGGAGGTGGGATAGTCTGGCAGATGTTTTTGATGTTTGATAGCCATGTCCTGAGTTATTCAGTATTGTTGACAGAGGAAACAGTGCAATAACAAATAGTAATGGTGATAATGAATCTCCTTGAAATATTCCTCTCTTGATATTAACCTCTCCCAGCTTCTCACCATTGATCTGCAACTGTGTCTTCCATTGTGCCATCGATCTTTGCACAAATTTTCTGATGTTTCTACTGACTCCTGTTATTTCTAGGCACTTGATTATCCAATCATGTGGCAGAGAGTCAAATGCCTTTTTGTAGTCAATCCATGCCACATTCAGGTTGGTCTTCCTTCTCTTGCAGTTTTCCAAGATCATTTTGTCTATTAGGAGTTGATCTTTTGTTCCTCTGCTATTGGGGCGGTTTCCTTTCTGCTCAGGTGGAAAGAGATTGTTTTCAACTAGATGCTGTTGTACTGCATCATCTATCACACCAGTTAGTAATTTGAAAGTTGTTGGTAAGCAGGTAATTGGCCTGTAGTTACCTGGTGTTGCCCCTTTTGCTGGATTTTTCATTATTAGGTAGGTTTTCCCAGTTGTTAGCCACTTTTCAATTTCTCCTCCTTGTAGTATATTGTTGAACTGCTTGGCAATGAGTGGGTGTATAACAGTTAGATGTTTCAACCAAAACCCATGCAGTTCATCTTCACCTGGTGCTGACCAATTTTTGATTTTCTTTGCTCTTTTTTCTACCATTTTTGTTGTTATTACTAGTTCTTTCATTTCAACTTCTGTTTTATTTGCATCCACCTCTTTTAACCAAGCCGCATCCTTGTTGTATTTCTTTGGGTTATCCCATATCTGCTTCCAGAACTGCACTGTTTCTTCCTTGTCAGGTACTGACTGATTCCTTGCAGTTTCTCCATTGATGGATTGGTAGAAACGTTTCTGATTGGATTGAAATTGGAGGTTCTGCCTATAGTTTGCAATTCGAGCTTCATATCTACTGATTTTCCTGGCTATAGCTGTTATTTGTTGCTTTATTATTTCCAGTGCTTCCTTGATCTTCCTTGTTTCTAAGTGGTATTTCTTGATTAGGTATTCTTTGGTCTTCTTGTTCTTCAGCTTCTTTTCTTTCATCTGTTCTAGCTTGCTTGCATGTGATCTTAACTTGCTGATCTTATTTTCTAGTCTAACCTTCCATTTTTCTGGTGCACTGTTTGTTTGTTTTTCTTTTTTGTTGATTTTGCATCCCAGGTATTCTGTTATAACTGCAGCTGTGCTGTACATTAGTTGGTTTGTTTCTTGCAGTGAATTGGTGCTTATACTTGCTATTGCAGTATTTGCATCTTTTAATGCTTGTGCTAGCTGTTTCTTTGGAACAAGCTTCAATGCAGGCAGCCTTATTCTGTTGTTTTTGTGCTGTTCTAGATGCTCAGTTATTCTTTGTTTCAATTCTTTTATTTCTTTAGTTAGAGGGTTTTGTTCTTCCTGAGGTAGAGGTGCCTGGTTTCCAAATGAGAACAGTTGTATATTTCTGCTAGATTCCTTCACTGCCAACTCCCCCTGGTTTGCCTCTACATTCTGAATTACTTCTGGTAAGGCTTTGATTTCTTTGCCCTGGGTAAACCTTTGCAGTTCGTCCAATTCTGTTTCTGTGAATATTTTATTTCGTGTTATAAATCGGCGTTGATCTGCTAGTCTCTGTTCTGTTATTTCTGATTCTGGATGTTGTTCTTTCCAGAACTGGTGCATTCGTTTTAGATATCCTCTTCTTGTTGGACTTGATCTGTAGTAACAGATCATTATTTCTTTGTTTTCCATCACTGTGTATCTGCGACGGGTAAACACCTTTTCTTCCAGTAGTTCTGCAGCTGCTGGCCCTGGTTGCTCAGCCAACAGTCCTGAGTCCTGTAACCCATTTTTCACCAGATATCCAGGAACTCCAATATCTAGTGCGGACCTTGTTAACCCAGGCGACGTCCGAGCCGGTATGGCATTCTGAAATTTACGTCTCACCATATTTTTTATGGGAGAGACACTCTTTGTCTGACTCCTCTGATGAGACCTGTCCAGTATGGTTGAACCTCTGGCATAGCTCTCATCTTCCTCAGAGTACACAAGCCCCACAACCACGTCAAGGTAGTGCCTCACTGGGGGACTATTATTATTATTATTATTATTATTATTATTATTATTATTATTATTATTATTATTATTATTTTCCTTTTCTTTCCAGTCACCTTGGTTTATGGAAGTCTCCTTCTACAGTCACACTTGATGATTGTTGTGCAATGATAAGGATCAGATCTTCTTATCACTTGATGTTCACACAATCTCTAGGTCCATGAGACTTTTCGCATCATCTGCTTTCTGTCCCAGAACAGATATGCAAAATCTGTAAAGATCTGCTTATCATTGCTACTCCAATATTAAATACTATGAATTATCAGACAACACATGTGACAGTTTCTGCTTGATATGTCACATTTTGGACATAATTTGCAAACTGTAGTATGGGTGGAGCCTACTCTTCTTCATCTGCTGAAGTACAATTAACTTGAACAGGACTTACAACACATCACATTTTCTCTGCAGCTACTTCTGTTTTGCCATCATTGGTCCTTCTAGCCATCAATAATGTGAGATATTAGCCTTCTTCTCACCAACTTTGAAGACTTTGGACCAATAGGTAAGAATAGGTAAGAAGTTTGGGAGAACTAATCCAAGTGCTTCTCTAAACAGCAGCATTAACCAGTGATCTATTTTCTGGTGGGGAGAAAGAAAAGAGCTGAGTCAAGGGGTAGTATCAAGGTCTTTTTTCAGAGTCTTCAGAAAAGCTCCTGATAAAATCTGATAATAGTGTATAGCAACAAGTTCAAACCCTGTGAAAATGTACAATTTTAGCTTTTCCTTAATGCTGGATACCTCGAATGAGTAGAAAAATGTATTTCTTATTATAGACATAAAATATAACTAAGTTCTGTTTGCTTTTAAAATAATTTTATCGGAGTTCATCTTGAGGATTGGAGAAAGATATGGGAAGCAAGAGTTTTTTCTGCAAAGATTGCCCGTAACAGAATCCCACAGTTATTAGGTGTGGCAACATCCTGCAGGCTTAATGCTTGGGCTTATTACATGATCCCCATTTTCAACCTTTCCTGCCGGTTTGCCCAGAAAGTCAGTGGGGAAGCTGGCAGGAGTTCCAGAGCTGCAGGTAGATAAGTGGCTGCTGCCAGCTGAAGAACCAAGGGGTGTGAAGGAGTTGGAAGAAATGGAGGTAGTGACAGATTTTATCTTCCTGGGCTCCAAAATCACCACAGATGGGGACTGGAGCCAAGAAATTAAAAGACACTTGCTTCTGGGGAGGAAAGCTATGGCAAATCTAGACAGCATACGAAAAGGCAGAGACATCACCCTGCCAACAAAAGGACACATAGTCAAGGCCATTGTTTTCCCAGTTGCAATGTATGGCTGTGAAAGTTGGAACCTAAGAAAGGCTGAGCGCAAAAGAATTGATGCCTTTGAACTGTGGTGCTGGAGAAGACTCCTGCGAGTCCCCTGGACTGCAAGGCAATCAAACTGGTCAGTGCTAGAGGAGATCAACCCAGACTGCTCTTTAGAAGGCCAGATCCTGAAGTTGAAACTCGTACTTTGGCTGCCTAATGAGAAGGAAGGACTCAATGGAGAAGAGCATAATGCTGGGAAAGATGGAGGGCAATAGAAGAAAGGGACGACAGAGAATGAGGTGGAAGTTTTTAAGAAGAGACTGGATAGCCATTTGTCCAAAATGGTGTAGGGTTTCCTGCCTGAGCAGGGGGTTGGACTCGATGACCTCCAAGGTCCCTTCCAACTTTATTGTTATTGTTATTGTTTAACTTCCAGCCAAGTTAGTGAAGAAGCTGGAAGGAAGTTGAAAGTCCCAGGCCTGCAGGCAGATAACTGATTACTCTTGTATGGGGGAGGCACTGAGGGGATGCGTAGGGTCTGGGGAGATGGCGGGGGGAGTTAGGAGGTACAAGAGGGTGTGTGAGAGACATTACATACATGAGGGTAGGTGTGGAGCACTTCACAAGGTTGTGTGACATGTCTGTCATATATCCGGGTGGGTGGATGATGCTCAAGGTTTTCTCAGGGCTGTGACAATTGTTGTGTGTGTGGGGAGCTTGAATAGGGAGTTGGATTGGCTGTTGTGATGTGAGCATATAGGACCTGCTGAAGAGTGAATGGAGGGAAAATTTTCACCCTTTCCTGCTGACTTCCCCATTGACTTTCTGGGAAAACCTGCATGGAAGTTTCCAGTTTGAAATAATAATTAAAAAAAAAAAAACCTATTTATCCTTTTCATCAGATTTGACTAGGTTTATGGGCAGTGCACTCCTTTTGTGGCTGGTGATTATCCTGCAAAAAAGAGGAACCAAATCTTCTTATCGCTAGATGTTCACACTGATTAGGCAAGACACAATATATATAAAATTGTGTGATACTTTTAGCAAGATCTGCTTCCTCGTCCAAGAACAGAAAGAATTATTTCTTGAAAATTTCTGCTTACAACTGTCTGATAGTCCAACATTTAATCCTGTAAATTGTTCAACAACACATCTGACAGGTTCTCATTGACATATGTCAAGCAAGACTTAAAACTCGTCATATTTTCTCTACATCTTATTCTGCTTTGGCCATTGTCAGTCACTGTAGCAGTCAATTACATGATATAGTAATCTTCTTCTCATCAGATCTGAAGAACATGGACCAATTGTTTCAGAAAGGTAAGACATTTGATAGATCTTAGACCAATGCAATAATATTTGTCTGCTTAATAGTATTTTCTGCTCTTGATTTTTCACATCAAACTACTTGTAAATTTTGCACAAACTCCGTATATCCAGGACTGCAGAGTCAATCAGAATAGAGCAGGGTGGGACCTTGGAGGTCTTCTAGTCTAACCCCCTGTTCAAGCAGAAGACTCTGCACCATTTCAGACAAGTGGCTGTCCCTATGAAGTGGTTTTAGTGATTGTGTTGTAATTCAGACACTGAACAACTACCTCTTTACGTGCTAACCTTTAACCATGATAAGATGTAATTGAAATTGTGCAATGCTCAACTCAACCACTATTTTCAGAGATTTGAACCCTCTCTGGGTAAATTTTGATAAGTTAATCTGAAGAATTTCTTTTTTATGAATTATAAAGAAAGGGAGAGATAGGGACCTCCATAGATTTACACAGGAAGAATTTCAGTTAGAAGCAAATGTCTTTCAATCTAAGTGGATGTGTTTGCTCTGCTATTTCGGTCCTGTTTTATATTCTTTGTAGTCTTCAGCTGGGACAAAATAATTAGAATATCTGCAAGGGGTATATTAATAGCCCTCTGGGGACAGCCAGCCTCAGTTAATGCTAAGGACTGAACACAAAAGAGGTGTGGTGCTTCAAAATGATTCCTTATCACAACAAATATTTAATCAAAGAATGTCTTGAAAGCAGTAAAATTAGGCATAAAAAACACTTTTTGTGGATAGTAGAAGCATTTATCTCCCTAATGGTTAGTAGGAGATATTTTTAATTGATTTAATTGTATTTTCTTTTTATCTTTGAATGTTGTATGTGCCCAGGGTCATTGAGAGTTGGATAGCAAACAAGTTTAACAAACTTTAGTTGGTTGCATAAACAGTCAGATGTTGCAATTGAATTTGGCATTGATCTGGGATGGGCAAATATTGCTGTTTGATAGCATTAAATATATCATCAAAGGATGTAAACTGTTCCAAGTAAAGCAGCCTTTTGCAACTCATTGATGGTGATTCTTTCCAATGCCAATGCTATCCCATTGGTGTCCACAGATTTTGGGATTAAACTGAAGGTTAATTACTATTACTATTGATTGATAACAGAATAAGCAGGAGCCTTGGTATCATTATATTAATATTATTTATCTATCAATAGGGAGAGAATATATATATATAGAGAAACAACTTAGAATTAAGAAGAAATTTCCTGACAATAGAACAATTAATCAATGGAACAACCTGCCTCCAGAAGTGGTGAATGCTCCAAAACTGGAAGCCTTGAAGAAGGGATTGGACAGCCATTTGTCTGATATATTGGTCACACCGCCAGCTTGTTGTTTAGAATGGATTTTGTGTAGTATTATCAAATCATCAGAGAATAGAGAATAGAGCTGGAAGGACCTTGGAGGTCTTCTAGTCCAGCCCTCTGCTCAAGCAGGAGAACCTATACCATCTCAGACAGGTGAATGTCTAGTCTCTTCTTAAAAATCTCCAGGGATGGAGCTCCAACAATTTCTGATAGCAAGATGTTCCACTGGTTGATTATCCTCACTGTCAGGAAGTTTCTCCTTAATTCCAGGTTGCTTCTCTCCTTAATCAGTTTCCAACCATTGTTTTTCATCCTGCTGCTTATCATTACTTGCTATTCCAACATTAAATACCATGAGTTATCAAAACAATACAGTTTCTTCTTGAAATGTCAGATTTAAGACATAATTAGCAAACTGTAGTATGGGTGGAGCCTACTGTTCTTCATCGGAGAAAGTACAATTAGCTTTAACAGAACTTAAAACTCATCCCATTTTCTCTGCAGTTTCTTCTGCTTTGGCCATCGTTGCTCCCTCCAGCCATCAATAAAATGAGATATTGATTTTCTTCTCACCAACTTTGAAGATGGATGAGGATGGACACGTAACTAAAAGGAATAGGAAGGAACAAACCAATCATGTACAGTTGAATCAATTGGGCCCGATGACGAGATCAAGGAGCCGGGCGCACACTCTGACATGCCTATAAAAGATTTTCTCACTCTCTGGCGCATTAGCCCTGAGGATGCCGGCAGGTGACGGCAAAAGCTTGGCGCTTTTTAATTAAATTTTTATATTTTTTATTACCCTGGTGTTCATTTTATTCTTTGCCATATATATATATATATATATATATATATATATATATATATATATATATATATATATATATATATATATAGAAATAAAAACAAAAATGCGACTCTTGGGAATATTCATATTGTCCAAATAATAACGATCACCAAGAGAATATCTATAAAAATAGAAATTTAATCCACCAAGCTTTCGTCAAATACACTTGACATCGTCAGGGTTAAAAGGCAAACTACGGGGGAGTCTTATATACAGTTGTTTAATGCCTGTTTCCGGCTCCTGGAGCGCGTCATAGGCCCCAGCTGATCGGGCTGAGTCCTAAGCATACGCCCCACGTCAGCATCTATCTCCGTTCCATGGTTAGTTTGAGTTCGATCATATGTTGCTTCGTTAGTTGTTAACGGGTTGGAAGCCCAAGTCCTTTTTCCTTCCCTATTCGTAACCCCTCCACCATCCCAGACATCACTTCCCTTTGTGAGCGGGGGTAGGCAATTATCCACACTGCCTTCAATATCACTACATGCCCCAAGGCTGCTTTGATCCTGTTTTCCTATCTCCCGGGATTGTAACACAAGCTCATAGTCCCCCCCCATGCTATTCCTCCTCCCCTCCTTTTTCCCGTAGGTTCTCCTGAGCGGTCTGCTGTTCGTTTCCACGCTCTCTCTCTTGCGCGCAGTCGCGATGTTTCTTGCCGTTGTTCCGTTATCAGTGCTTCGTTGTTCCGTCCATTGTTGGAGAGCACTACTGCCGTTCATCCCCAATTCTCCGTTCCCACTCCATATAGTGCTCCTCCCCTTTAACTGCAATCGCTGTTTTGTCTCGCAACTTGGTGTTGGGAGTATCCGAGGGGGATGCATTCTTCTACTCGACTGTGACCGGGTTGTCATGGTGTGTGTGGTGCGTGTGGTAATATCCTCAACGGGGGGTTCGTCCTCGGTCTCGTCATCTTGGTTGAGCTTGGTTATATTCCGTTTTTCTTTCAGTTCATCGGGCTCTACTCCATCTCCATTCCGTCCCACCAATGATCCGTTCTCTATGGGTCGTGGCGCACTCAGCCGCAGTTGCTTGCTGGAATCAGTCTGTTGTTGATCCGTGAGAGGGGAGCTGTCAGTGGAAACTCCATTGCTGTAATTACGTAGGGAGGAGGTCAGGGCGGCTTTTTGATTGGGTCCCCTCCCCATATCAGTACGATTACCAGTACTCCATATTTTTAGAGCTTGGTGCGCTGCGCACAAATCCACACGTCGATTGATAGATTCCGTTCCTGAGAACCATGCCTCTTTCAATAGGCGACCTCTTTTTGTCATATCATTGGCCAAAATTTGTGCGTTCTCAAAATCGAAGCGATGGCCGTGTTCCGCTACATGGGCCCAGATCTGCGAATGTTGCTCGCCTCGTTTAATGGCCAGCTTATGCTCGTGTAAACGAGTCTTGAGTCTTTTCGAGGTCTCGCCTATATAATGGTTCTGACAGTCTGTGCAGTTGATTCTATATACTACAGCTGACCTCTCGACAGTAGGGAGCTGGTCCTTGGGGCGCATCACTTTAGCTCGTAGAGTCTGGGTAGGTTTATGAGCTACCTGTATGTTGTAGGGTGCTAGGATTCTGGCAGTGGCTTCTGACACGTTGTTGATGTATGGTAGTGACACTCGTACGGTTCGTGTCCCAGGTTCTTCTCTTTGTTGTTCATTTCGAGGTCCTGGTGCCATACTGTGTCGCTTAATAAATCTTGGGGGGTACCCATTCATTCGGCATATACGGAACAGATGTTTTCTTTCTTCTGCCTTAGACTCCCTAGTGCTACAGTGCGATTGCACCCGTTTAAACAGGGTCTTGATGCAGCTGGCCTTATGGGAGGCCGGATGGTTGCTATAGAAATGGAGGATGCGATCCGTGTGGGTGGGCTTCCGATAGACCCTGGTGTTAAGAGTTCCATCTAGGGAACGTTGGACTAACACGTCCAAAAAGGCTATCGAGCCCCGGATCTCCTCCTCCATCGTAAATTTAATGTCCGGGTATATTGAATTTAATACTCCCATAAAGCCAGCCAGATGACAGCGTTTGACGACAGCAAAAGTGTCGTCAACATACCGTGCCCAGAACTTGGGCTGTTGACGGGTCATGGCCTCGTATTCCAGTTGTTGTAGAACCGCTTCCGCCACCACGCTGGATATTGGGGAGCCCATCGGTGTGCCCTTGACTTGCTCGTATATATTGTCTTGAAAGGAGAAGTAAGTTGTAAGGCATAGCTCGATGAGTTGCGCTAGATCTCCCGGTTGCAGAGAATCTCGGTGTCCAGTTTTTCCTAGTTTTTCTAATCTGTCCCTTAAGACTCTCAGGGCCAGGTCTTGAGGAATGGAGGTGAAGAGTGAGGTGACGTCAAAAGAGACCATCACCTCATCCTCCTCCACCCTAAGGGTCCTGATCCTCTCCAGGAACTCCTCCGCAGATCTAACTGTAGTAGGGCTGCCATCGACCAGGTAGGATATGCGATCACTAAGCCACTTCGCCAACCCCGAAATGGGAGTGCCCCTGAACGACACGATAGGGCGAAGTGGAATATCCTCCTTATGGATCTTTGGCAGCCCATAAAACCTTGGGAGCGCCGAGTCATTGGGCCGTATTCTCCTTAAAGTATCTTCATCAAGTTTCTTTGACCGTTTAAAACCGTCAAGTAGCTTATTGATTTTATTTTTCAAGGTCACCATGGGGTCTTTCTTGATAATTCTGTAAGCAGTCCTGTCACTTAGTAATAGCAATGCTTTGGCCACATAGAGTGTCCTGTCCATCACCACTGTGGCCCTCCCCTTGTCAGCGGGGAGTATCACAATGGTGGCGTCCCTCTTAAGATGCTCTAGGGCCTCTATTTCATCCCTAGTTAACACTTGGTGATACCTGTGGCGCATAAGCAGCCCCGTGACCTGCTGCCTAATTAAGCTCATAGAATTCTCCCCCATATTCTCGTGGTGTATGGCGGGTTCTAACGCGGCGATGAAATCCAGCAGATTTGCATCCATCAGATTATGTCCTACGTCGCGCTGCAGCAGCGTAAGTTGGGGGCGGGTAAGGGTCTTTGAGGACAAGTTATGCACCAAATTATCCATATCCCCGTTACCCTTTTGTCCCCGTAGAGAGTCTATCTTACGTTGGAGGCGTGTGGCAGTCTGTTGGTTGGTTCTCTCAGCCATTAACTGAACGTGCTGGTCGAGCATTTGGAAGTGTTGTTCTGACAGACCCTTGCTACATTGTTCACGAAGGCAGTCAGCTCCCCTCTTCAAGATTCCCACCCGACGATGTTGGTCATTGATGAGTGCCCGTACCGTACGACGTTGAAATTGTCTCACCGCTAGCTGGCATTCAGCAGAATTCACTGCGGGTCTCCTCATCAATGACTTAGGCGGGAGTTCTTCACGCATACAAGCGTGCAGGAAGGCTAGCTTACGATAGCAAGCCGAGATACGACAGGCAGACTTTTCCCAGCGTCTTGCCGTGAGCAAAACTGCTCTGTTATAATAATTAGAAATAAAAACAAAAATGCGACTCTTGGGAATATTCATATTGTCCAAATAATAACGATCACCAAGAGAATATCTATAAAAATAGAAATTTAATCCACCAAGCTTTCGTCAAATACACTTGACATCGTCAGGGTTAAAAGGCAAACTACGGGGGAGTCTTATATACAGTTGTTTAATGCCTGTTTCCGGCTCCTGGAGCGCGTCATAGGCCCCAGCTGATCGGGCTGAGTCCTAAGCATACGCCCCACGTCAGCATCTATCTCCGTTCCATGGTTAGTTTGAGTTCAATCATATGTTGCTTCGTTAGTTGTTAACGGGTTGGAAGCCCAAGTCCTTTTTCCTTCCCTATTCGTGACCCCTCCACCATCCCAGACATCACTTCCCTTTGTGAGCGGGGGTAGGCAATTATCCACACTGCCTTCAATATCACTACATGCCCCAAGGCTGCTTTGATCCTGTTTTCCTATCTCCCGGGATTGTAACACAAGCTCATAGTCCCCCCCCATGCTATTCCTCCTCCCCTCCTTTTTCCCGTAGGTTCTCCTGAGCGGTCTGCTGTTCGTTTCCACGCTCTCTCTCTTACGCGCAGTCGCGATGTTTCTTGCCGTTGTTCCGTTATCAGTGCTTCGTTGTTCCGTCCATTGTTGGAGAGCACTACTGCCGTTCATCCCTAATATATATATATATATATTAGGTTGCTAACAAAGAATAAAGAGAGAACTGGTATAGCTATTTCGAGTTCCATTAACTCTCTTCAGCCAGACTTACTCTTCTGAGATTCGAACCTGGGCTTATCTGCATGTTAGGCAGTTGTTATAACCTCTAAGCCACAGGCTCTCTCCCACTCTGTTAGCTATATATATATAGAGTAATAAAGAGAGTAATAAAGAAACATCTGGAACACTAATTAACCGGCCGGGACGACTGACGCGGTCCATGAGCCGGGTGCAGATGGCGGCAAAACCCATTTAAGTCATCATTGTTTACTGGCTTCTTAGCCCTGATATTTATACTCTCCTGGTGTTCGTATTTTATTTGTACCATAATGGTACAACAGTGGAAGTCTTGAAGAAGAGATGGGACAGCCATTTGTCTGACATATTGGTCACATAGCCAGCTTGTTGTTTAGAATGGATTTTGTGTAGTATTATCAAATAGAGAATAGAGCTGGAAAGATCTTGGAGGTCTTCTAGTCCAGCCCCCTGCTCAAGCAAGAGAACACATCCAGTGTTAGAGTAACCACATCTTCTGGAAGCAAGTCATTACACAGATTAATTGTGGACTATTTGTGACTCCCTGCATTGTGTGGGAAATGGATTGATGAGAATAGGACATTAGATACATGACAGAGTGATGGGTCAATTACATTATTAATAAGAATAAAAACATGATTTACATTGGAAAAAAGGGAAACCACAGCAAGACTACCCCTTGAGGCCTGCTATGCAGGGAATCTGCACGGAGTTCCTTGGGGGAAAATGGAAATGTTTGAGAAGAGGCTGACCAGACCAGGTAAGGATTCATGAGCTGATCAGGAATGAAGAATTATTTTCATCTCAAATAGGTAGATTTCCATAACCTTAAATAAGTACTTTGGTTTGCGTGAACCAGGGTGTGGGAAGACTAAAAGAAAGAAAGTTGTATCATGTTTAGCATGAAAATGTCTAGTTTGTGGGCAGATGTTCAACATAAAACTTCTCAGATGAGGTGAGCAGTCCAACTGAAATAATAATAATAATAATAATAATAATAATAATAATAATAATAATAATAATAGCTGAAGAAACAGTGGACCACTTGGTAAGCTGTTGCAAGAAGATTGCACAAACTGATTACAAGCAGCGGCATGACAAAGTAGCAACAATGGTGCATTGGAAGATCTGCAAAAAATATCATTTGCCTGTAAGCAAAAACTGGTGGGATCATAAAATAGAGAAAGTCATAGAAAATGATAAAATTAAACTGCTCTGGGACTTCAGAATTCAAACAGACAAGCACCTGCAACATAACACCCCAGACTTAACAATTGTCGATAAGAAAGACAAAAAAGTCTGGATAGTGGACGTGGCAGTGCCTGGAGATAGCAGAATAGAAGAGAAAGAACTAGAGAAGATAACAAAATACAAAGACCTACAAATAGAAATAGAAAGACTGTGGCAAAAGCAAGCAAGGGTAGTACCAATAGTCATAGGCTCCTTGGGTGCAATCCCAAAACAACTGGAGCACCACTTGAACACAATTGGCATTGACAAATTCGTTATTAGTCAATTGCAAAAGGCGGCCTTATTACAAACTGCTTCCATCCTGCGACGATATCTGCAATACCATCAAACATCCACATCTACCTATCCCAGGTCCTGGGTAAGGACTCGATAGGTAAACAAAATTCCAAATCCAGTCTGAACATCTGGCTGACTATGCGATGATCGATAATAATAATAATTTTCCTTTTCTTTCCAGTCACCTTGGTTTATGGAAGTCTCCTTCTACAGTCACACTTGATGATTATTGTGCAAAGATAAGGATCAGATCTTCTTATCACTTGATGTTCACACAATCTCTAGGTCCATGAGACTTTTCGCATCATCTGCTTTCTGTCCCAGAACAGATATGCAAAATCTGTAAAGATCTGCTTATCATTGCTACTCCAATATTAAATACTATGAATTATCAGACAACACATGTGACAGTTTCTGCTTGATATGTCACATTTTGGACATAATTTGCAAACTGTAGTATGGGTGGAGCCTACTCTTCTTCATCTGCTGAAGTACAATTAACTTGAACAGGACTTACAACACATCACATTTTCTCTGCAGCTACTTCTGCTTTGCCATCATTGCTCCTTCTAGCCATCAATAATGTGAGATATTAGTCTTCTTCTCACCAACTTTGAAGACCTTGGACCAATAGGTAAGAATAGGTAAGAGGTTTGGAAGAACTAATCTAATTTAGGCATAAGCAAATGTAAAAATATTTGTCTACTAAACTAGCCCTTTGGGTACCTGATTTTTCATACCATATCATATCTTTTTTGTGATATTTTTATGTTTATAATTACCTAAATCTTGATGATTTTTTTCCTGTAATGTTGGCCAAAACAAATCTGTACAAATATCTTTCAAGCAATTAAATTACCCAAAAAGTGTCATAACGTGTTACAAGGTTTGAATTTCCAAACTACATGACATCAAATACATTTTTAAAAAGATAACAAACACATACATGTGGGCAGATATTAATAGTGTACATAATTCTTTTTTTTTGTTTTGTTTGCTTGCTTGCTTCTACTTTTGTTTTTAATGCATTTGTTTTTTTTAAAAAAAACAAGCAAAGAAGTTTTGAGATTTTTCGTTGAAGGAAAACTAACTATTGACAAGGTTTGGGGAAATTGTATGCTATGGGGTTTTCTTGGGGGAGTGGATTTTTATTGGTTGTGGATTAGGGATTATGAGAATGGTGAAGAGATAAGGACTCACAGTTGATAATCCTGAGAAATACAAGTCTAACGTATGAAATGGATTTAGTGATTGTGGTGCCATTCAGACATTGAAGTCCGGCCTACAATCAAAAAGTTGGCTCAGCCTCTAACACAAAAGTGTTTAGATATGAAAATATGACAATTATTGATGAATTATTTGATGCTAATGAACTGGATTTCTACTTAAGTCCAAGTGCTTCTCTAAACAGCAGCATTAAGCAATGATCTATTTTCTGGTGGGGAGTCCAGGGAGAGTATCAAGGTCATTTTTCAAAGAGTCTTCAGAGAAGCTCCTGATAAAATTTGATAATAGCGTATAACAAGTTCAAACCCTGTGAAAATGTACAATTTTAGCTTTTCCTTAATGCTGGATACCTCGAATGAGTAGAAAAATGTATTTCTTGTTATAGACATAAAGTTCTGTTTGATTTTAAAATAATGTTATCTAAGTTCATCTTGAGGATTGGAGAAAGATATGGGAAGCAAGAGTTTTTTTCTGCAAAGATTGCCAGTAACAGAATCCCACAGTTATTAGGTATGGCAACATCCTGCAGGCTTAATGCTTGGGCTTATAACATGATCCCCACTTTCAATCTTTCCTGCCGGTTTGCCCAGAAAGTCAGTGGGGAAACTGGCAGGAGTTCCAGAGCTGCAGGTAGATAAGTGGCTGCTGCCAGCTGAAGAAGCAAGCGGTGTGAAGGAGCTGGAAGAAATGGAGGTAGTGACAGATTTTATCTTCCTGGGCTCCAAAATCACCACAGATGGGGACTGGAGCCAAGAAATTAAAAGACACTTGCTCCTGGGGAGGAAAGCTATGGCAAATCTAGACAGCATACTAAAAGGCAGAGACATCACCCTGCCAACAAAAGGACGTGTAGTCAAGGCCATGGTTTTCCCAGTTGCAATGTATGGCTGTGAAAGTTGGACCATAAGAAAGGCTGAGCACCAAAGAATTGATGCCTTTGAACTATGATGCTGAAGAAGACTCCTGCAAGTCCCCTGGACTGCAAGGTGATCAAACTGGTCAGTGCTAGAGGAGATCAACCCCGACTGCTCTTTAGAAGGCCAGATCCTGAAGTTGAAACTCGTACTTCGGCCACCTAATGAGAAGGAAGGACTCACTGGAGAAGAGCCTAATGCTGGGAAAGATGGAGGGCAATAGAAGAAGGGGACGACAGAGAATGAGGTGGCTGGATGGAGTCACTGAAGCAGTAGGCATGAGCTTAAAGGGACTCCAGAAGATAGTAGAGGACAAGAAGGCCTGGAGGAATGTTGTCCATGGGATCGCGATGGATCGGACACGACTCTGCAACTAAGAACAACAACATGAACTATGGGAAGAAGGGTCAAGGAAGGTGTGCAGGGGTGTCCGAGTAACTGGGCTGGCACAAGTGCAGATGGGCTGGGGGAGGCTGTATGGATGGGAGAGACGTACCCTAGCAACCTGTGAATTTCCTGCCAGCTTCCCCATTGACTTTCTGGGCAAACCAGCAGGAAACGTTGAAAACATTGAAAATGGGGCTCAGAGTATATGTCAAAGCAGGTTGCCAGCACCAAGATAGCAATTGTGTAAACCACAGGAATGCTGGCATTAGCCATAACCCTAAAGATGAGTTAACTTTCATAACTTTAAATGGTTTCTGAAAGAATTGTCATAGATCAAGGATGAGCTGTATTTCTGTAGTCCCATGAAAAAAAAACTGCAAACAAATAAGGGCATCAGTTATGGAATTGTCTCTCTCAATCATACTTGAGGCTGTTTTGCAATATCTGGAAGCAACAGTATTCCCATTCTGCTGCAGGATAGTCCAAATATGTTGCCTCTTTTACTCTGAATCTCAGAGAGAAACTGACAGAATTTATCTTATTGATAAATACTGTGGTTCCTTCCTATTTCTCTTTACAATCCAGCACCCTTCCAGTTAATCTCTAAATCCCCTCCCATGTCCCTCCCTGTTCAGCTACTTAAAAATATAGCTGAAAGTTTATTTGTAAACAATCAGAAAAGATAAAGACTCCAAGCTGGAAAAAGGGAGGAAAAGTAGGCAAAAGCAGAAAAAGAGATAAAAACCAGGCTATACATTATTCACAATGATGTGCAGGTAAAGGAAGAATTACATCTATATACTGCGACTTTCTAATGCCTCTGGATAGTTCACAAATGAGAAGGAATAACAAAATGTTCAACAGAATGGCAGAATAATAGAGTTGGAAAGGACCTTGCAAATCTTCTAATCTGCCCTGCTCAGACAAATAATGAAATATAATAATAATAATAATAGTAATAATAATAATAATAATAATAATAATACCATCAAACATCCACATCTGCCTATCCCAGGTCCTGGGTAAGGACTCGATAGGTAGACAAAATACCAAATCCAGTCTGAACATCTGGCTGACTGTGCGATGATTGAGAATAATAATAATAATAATAATAATCCCCCAGTGAGGCACTACCTTGACGTGGTTGTGGGGCTTGTGTACTCTGAGGAAGATGAGAGCTATGCCAGAGGTTCAACCATACTGGACAGGTCTCATCAGAGGAGTCAGACAAAGAGTGTCTCTCCCATAAAAAATATGGTGAGACGTAAATTTCAGAATGCCATACCGGCTCGGACGTCGCCCGGGTTAACAAGGTCCGCACTAGATATTGGAGTTCCTGGATATCTGGTGAAAAATGGGTTACAGGACTCAGGACTGTTGGCTGAGCAACCAGGGCCAGCAGCTGCAGAACTACTGGAAGAAAAGGTGTTTACCCGTCGCAGATACACAGTGATGGAAAACAAAGAAATAATGATCTGTTACTACAGATCAAGTCCAACAAGAAGAGGATATCTAAAACGAATGCACCAATTCTGGAAAGAACAACATCCAGAATCAGAAATAACAGAACAGAGACTAGCAGATCAACGCCGATTTATAACACGAAATAAAGTATTTACAGAAACAGAATTGGACGAACTGCAAAGGTTTACCCAGGGCAAAGAAATCAAAGCCTTACAAGAAGTAATTCAGAATGTAGAGGCAAACCAGGGGGAGTTGGCAGTGAAAGAATCCAGTAGAGATATACAACTGTTCTCATTTGGAAACCAGGCACCTCTTCCTCAGGAAGAACAAAACCCTCTAACTAAAGAAATAAAAGAATTGAAACAAAGAATAATTGAGCATCTAAAACAGCACAAAAACAACAGAATAAGGCTACCTGCATTGAAGCTTGTTCCAAAGAAACAGCTAGCACAAGCATTAAAAGATGCAAATACTGCAATAGCAAGTATAAGCACCAATTCACTGCAAGAAACAAACCAACTAATGTACAGCACAGCTGCAGTTATAACAGAATACCTGGGATGCAAAATCAACAAAGAAGAAAAACAAACAAACAGTGCACCAGAAAAATGGAAGGTTAGACTAGAAAATAAGATCAGCAAGTTAAGATCACATGCAAGCAAGCTAGAACAGATGAAAGAAAAGAAGCTGAAGAACAAGAAGACCAAAGAATACCTAATCAAGAAATACCACTTAGAAACAAGGAAGATCAAGGAAGCACTGGAAATAATAAAGCAACAAATAACAGCTATAGCCAGGAAAATCAGTAGATATGAAGCTCGAATTGCAAACTATAGGCAGAACCTCCAATTTCAATCCAATCAGAAACGTTTCTACCAATCCATCAATGGAGAAACTGCAAGGAATCAGTCAGTACCTGACAAGGAAGAAACAGTGCAGTTCTGGAAGCAGATATGGGATAACCCAAAGAAATACAACAAGGATGCGGCTTGGTTAAAAGAGGTGGATGCAAATAAAACAGAAGTTGAAATGAAAGAACTAGTAATAACAACAAAAATGGTAGAAAAAAGAGCAAAGAAAATCAAAAATTGGTCAGCACCAGGTGAAGATGAACTGCATGGGTTTTGGTTGAAACATCTAACTGTTATACACCCACTCATTGCCAAGCAGTTCAACAATGTACTACAAGGAGGAGAAATTGAAAAGTGGCTAACAACTGGGAAAACCTACCTAATAATGAAAAATCCAGCAAAAGGGGCAACACCAGGTAACTACAGGCCAATTACCTGCTTACCAACAACTTTCAAATTACTAACTGGTGTGGTAGCTGATGCAGTACAACAGCATCTAGTTGAAAACAATCTCTTTCCACCTGAGCAGAAAGGAAACCGCCCCAATAGCAGAGGAACAAAAGATCAACTCCTAATAGACAAAATGATCTTGGAAAACTGCAAGAGAAGGAAGACCAACCTGAATGTGGCATGGATTGACTACAAAAAGGCATTTGACTCTCTGCCACATGATTGGATAATAAAGTGCCTAGAAATAACAGGAGTCAGTAGAAACATCAGAAAATTTGTGCAAAGATCGATGGCACAATGGAAGACACAGTTGCAGATCAATGGTGAGAGACTGGGAGAGGTTAATATCAAGAGAGGAATATTTCAAGGAGATTCATTATCACCATTACTATTTGTTATTGCACTGTTTCCTCTGTCAACAATACTGAATAACTCAGGACATGGCTATCAAACATCAAAAACATCTACCAGACTATCCCACCTCCTTTACATGGATGATCTGAAGCTGTATGGAAAAACATCATCTGAAATAGAATCGCTGCTCAACACTGTCCGTATATATAGCCAAGATATTGTAATGGAGTTTGGCTTGGACAAATGTGCCACACTTACTATCAAACAAGGAAAAATAGTGAAAACTGAAGGAATCAAGATGCCCCACGAAAATAACATTAAGAGTCTGGATGAGGAAGAGTACTACAAATACTTGGGTATCCTTCAAGCTGACAACATCAAGCACACTGAAGTCAAGAAAAAGATTAGAGGTGAATACATCAAGAGAGTGAAGAAGATCTTAAAATCCAAACTCAATGGAGGAAATACCATAAAGGCAATCAACACCTGGGCAATCCCAGTCATTAGGTACACAGCTGGAATAGTGGACTGGACTCAAGCAGAACTAAAAGCAATGGATAGGCAGACCAGAAAAATAATGACAATGAATCATGCCCTTCATCCACGCAGTGACATTGACAGACTTTATCTACCAAGGCAAATAGGTGGGCGTGGAATGCTACAAGTACATCAGATGGTTGAAGAAGAAAAAATGGCTTTGGAAGAATATCTGAAGAACAATGATGAAGATGCACTGAAATTAGTATATCAGGAAGGCTTACTAACTACTGGAGAGACCAAACTGGCCTACAAGAAAGACCAAATGAAGAACAGAATAGAGGCATGGGAAGACAAAGCACTACATGGCCAATACATGAAAAAAATAGCTGGGAAAGCAGATAATAATAAAACCTGGCAATGGCTAAGAGCAGGAAAATTGAAGAAAGAGACCGAGGGACTAATTCTGGCTGCACAAGACCAAGCTTAAGGACAAATGCATACAAAGTCAAAATTGAGAAGACAGCAACAGACAGTAAGTGCCGCCTATGCAAAGAAGCTGAAGAAACAGTGGACCACCTGGTAAGCTGTTGCAAGAAGATTGCACAGACTGACTACAAGCAGCGGCATGACAAAGTAGCAACAATGGTGCATTGGAAGATCTGCAAAAAATATCATTTGCCTGTAAGCAAAAACTGGTGGGATCATAAAATAGAGAAAGTCATAGAAAATGATAAAATTAAACTGCTCTGGGACTTCAGAATTCAAACAGACAAGCACCTGCAACATAACACCCCAGACTTAACAATTGTCGATAAGAAAGACAAAAAAGTCTGGATAGTGGACGTGGCAGTGCCTGAGATAGCAGAATAGAAGAGAAAGAACTGGAGAAGATAACAAAATACAAAGACCTACAAATAGAAATAGAAAGACTGTGGCAAAAGCAAGCAAGGGTAGTACCAATAGTAATAGGCTCCTTGGGTGCAATCCCAAAACAACTGGAGCACCACTTGAACACCATTGGCATTGACAAATTCGCTATTAGTCAATTGCAAAAGGCGGCCTTATTAGGAACTGCTTCCATCCTGCGACGATACCTGTAATACCATCAAACATCCACATCTGCCTATCCCAGGTCCTGGGTAAGGACTCGATAGGTAGACAAAATGCCAAATCCAGTCTGAACATCTGGCTGACTGTGCGATGATCTCCAATATAATAATAATAATAATAATAATAATAATAATAATAATAATAATAATAATAATAATAATAAGAAGAAGAAGAAGAAGAAGAAGAAGAAGAAGAAGAAGAAGAAGAAGAAGAAGAAGAAGAAGAAGAAGAAGAAGAAGAAGAAGAAGAAGAAGTAGTTGGAAGGGACCAAATAAATCTCTTTTTAAAAACTTCCAGTGTTGGAGCATTCACCGCTTCTGGAGGCAGGTTGTTCCATTGGTTAATTGTTCTAACTGTCAGGAAGTTTCTCCTTAGTTCTTGGTTGCTTCTCTCCTTGATTAGTTTCCATCTGTTGCTTCTTGTCCTGCCTTCAGGAGCTTTGGAAAATAGGTTGACTCTCTCTCCTTTGTGGCAGCCCCTGAGATATTGGAACACTGTTATCATGTCCCTCCTCGTCCTTCTCGTCATTAAACTGGACATACCCAATTCCAGCAACCGTTCCTCATATGTTTTAGCCTCCAGTCCCCTAATCATCTTTGTTGCTCTTCTCTGTACTCTTTCTAGAGTATCAGCATCTTTTTTACATCGTGGTGACCAAAACTGGATGGAGTATTCCAAGTGTGGTCTTACCAAGGCCTTGTAAAGTGGTATTAATACTTCACGTGAACTTGATTCTATCCCTCTGTTAATGCAGCCTAGCACTGTGTTAGCCTTTTTGGCAGCTGCAGCACACAGCTGGCTCATATTTAAGTGATTGTCCACTAGGACTCTGAGGTCCCTCTCACAGTTACTACTATTGAGCAAAGTACCCCCTATACTATACCTGTACATTTGGTTTTTCTTGCCTAAATGTAGAACCTTAGTTTTTTTCACCATTGAATTTCATTTTGTTAGATAGCGCCCAGTGTTCAAGTCTGTCCAGGTCCTCCTGTATCTAAAGCCTGTCTTCTGGAGTGTTGGCTATTCTTGCCAGCTTGGTGTCATCCACAAATTTGATGAGTTCCCCGTCTATTCCTTCATCCAAATAGTTGATGAGGATGCTGAAGAGCACTGGGCCTAGAACAGAGCCTTGGGGCACCCCACTACACAATTCCCTCCATGTAGATGCAGTTCCATTGAGGACTACATGCTGAATACAGCCGGTCAGCCAGCTAAAATAGAATGAAGGATTAAAAGATGGCAAATTGCAAATGAATAATATAAAGAAGAAATTCAACCTAATAGAGTCTTTCATCCCACAAGGCCCTTAAAATCAACAGCAGGTGGAAATCAACTGAGCAAGAGAAGAAAATACTTAAAATCAACTATTTAATTTATCAATATATCTCACGGTCAAAAGGGATTTTGCAAAGACAAGAATCAGATCTTCCTATCACTTATGTTATCCATTACCCAGTTACATCGCACTTTTCTCCAAGATTTGCTTTCCTGTTCCGGAACAGATATGCAAAATCTGCAAAGTTCTGCTTATCATTACTTGCTACTCCAACATTCAATACTATGAGTTATCGAACAACACATGTGACAGTTTTTGCTTGATATGTCAAATTTTGGACATAATTAGCAAACTGTAGTATGGGTGGAGCCTACTGTTCTTCATCTGCTAAAGTACAATTAGCTTTAACAGGACTTAAAATGCACCACATTTTCTCTGCGGCTTCTTCTGCTTTGGCCATTATTGGTCCCTCCAGCCATAAATAAAATGAGATATTGATTTTCTTCTCACCAACTTTGAAGATTTGGACAAATAGGTAAGAATAAGTAAGATGTATGGAAGAACTAATCTAATTTAGGCATATGCAAATGCAAAAATATTTGTCTCTTAAACTAGTAACTTCTGCATCTGATTTTTCATATCAATTTTTGGGTGATATTTATAGGTTGAGAGTTATCTAAACTACTTTTTCCTCTAATGCTGGCCATCAAAATGCAAATTAAATTATCAAAAACTCCATTTTTTAAGGATCCTGATATAAAAATGAGAGTTTCTCCAAAATTTATCCTTTTAGCTCACTCAACCTTATTTTTTCTCTTTGTTTTCAATCTTTCTATATTTGTGATAGGTAAACAACTCTTCTTCCAGTAGTTCTGCAACTGCCAGTCCTGGTTGCTCAGCCAACCCTGTAGAATCCTGTAGCTCCCTTGATACCAGATGTCTAGGAATTCCAGCACCCAGCTTGGCTCTTGTTGACCTGGATGATAATTGCTTTGGTATGGGTTTCTGCAAATTACAGAAACACTCTTCCTCACTGTTTCCACATACAATCAGACAGATGTTTAGACTTGATTTGGCATTTTGGTCCATTTATCGAGTCCTTCTCAAGGACCTGGGATAGACAGATGTTGATGTGTGATGGTGTTAAAGGTATTATTGCAGGATGTAAGCTGTTCTAAGTAAAGCTGCCTGTTGCAACTGACTGATGGGGAATTTGTCAGTGCCAATGGGGTTTAAGTTCCAGTTGTTTTTGGACTGAACCCAAAGTGTCTATTGCTATTGATGTTACCTTTGCTTTCGTTTGCCACAGTCATTCAATTTCTGTTTGCAGGTCTTTCTGCAACCTTTTTGCAGCAACTAACCTGGTGACCCATGGTTCCTTCAGCTTCCTTGCAGAGGCGGCACTTGCTGTCTGTTGCTGACTTCTCAATTCTGGATTTGCAGACATTTCTTTTTATGGCTTGATCTTGTGCAGCCAGAATTAGTGCTTCTGGCTAATATTGAGGATGATGTTATCCCTTCATTTGTGTCCGAGTCTTGGCGATTCTATGGGCCGGGTCTCTCCACATCTTCTGATTGTGCACTACTTCTTTTGGTTTTTCTATGCTCTGGCTGGTGTCAGATTTGATGGCGTCCATCCATTGCAACCATTGTGTGCTACCTTCAAAAAATGATCCACTGTTCCTTCAGCCTCCTTGGCACTTGCTGTCTCTTGTTGTCTTCTCGATTCTGGCTTTTTGAGCATTTATTCCTAAGGCTTGATTTCATGCAGCCAGATTTAGTCCTTCTATCATGTTCCTCAAATTTCCTGTTCTTAGCCATTGCCTGGTCTTGTTATTATCTGCTTTGCCTACTATTTTTTTTTTTAATGTATTGACCATTTAGTGCTTTTGTTGCCCTGCCTCTTTTCTGTTCTTCATTTGTTATTGTGGGCCACTTTCGTCTCTCCACTATTCAGTAAGTCTTCCTGGTATGTTATTACTACGTTTTGTCACACAGAGCCAAAATCCATTTATTGAGTCCTTTCCAAAGACCTGGGATAGCAGATGTTGATGTTTGATGGTGCTAAAGATCTTGTCGTAGGATATAAACTGTTGTGAATCAAGCTGCGTTTTGCAATTGAGAGACTGCGAATTTTTCAGTGACAATGTCATTGAAGTGGTTTTCCAGTTATTTTGGAATTGCACTAAGCCACCTGCTATTATTGCTATTATCATTAGCAGAAGTCAAATGATTGGTCCAGCCTGTACACAAAAGTGTTTAGATATGAAGATATGACAATTATTGAAGAATTATTTAATCCAATCTTCTTTTTTTTCCAAACAGAAATTTCCACTCTAAAGGAAGAGATTATTGAAGCATTAAAAAAACATCTCTTGATGAATTTCAGCCTGGCAAACCTGAATGCTACAGCAGATTATTTTGAGTATGATAATAACGATGTTCTCGAAGACCTATTTATATACGACTATTTTAAAAATATCATTTTCTCTATTATATTGATCATCTGCTGTATTGGAACCCCATTAAATGGAATTGTTATCTGGCTACTTGGCTTCCAAATTAAGAGAAACCCTTTCACAGTATTGATTCTTAATTTAGCTATTGCCGACTTTGGACATCTCATCTTTATGACTATATCTTGTATTAACATTTTTATAGGTTTTATACAGTCAGGAATTCCCCAGCAAATCTTCTATATTCTCTTCAATGTTACATATATTAACGATCTGTTTCTTCTGACAGCCATCAGCATTGACCGGTGTGTGTCTGTCCTTTTCCCAATCTGGCATCGCTGTTCCCGGCCAAAATATTTGTCCCCTGCTGTCTGTGCCATCCTCTGGATCTTCTCTTTCCTCCTGACTGGAATTAGCCTCAATCTTAATCATTTAATTCTTTCTTATATCCCCTATGATCTCCACTTGGTTGTGACTGCTGTGCTTTGCCTTCCGTTGATCACAACCTCTACTGTGATCCTGTTCATCAAAATATGTCTTAAATCAAAACAGCTCAAACCACGAAGAATTTTAGTGATGATCTTAATTACTCTTCTCTGTTTTCTTATTCTTACACTCCCATTATATATCTATGTGTTCGTTATTCGTTTTATTCAGAAGTGGGATTTGATTGATATTATTAAATTACTTTTCTACTTCAGTCTGTGTGCTTCTCTAAACTGCAGCGTTAACCCGGTGATCTATTTTCTGGTTGGGAGAAAGAAAAAAGCTGGTTCTAGGGAGAGCATCAAGGTCATTTTTCAAAGAGTTTTCAGGGAAGATGAAGCTCCTGAAATCTGATAAAGGTTTATAAACACAATTTCAAACCCTCTGTAAATGTAAAACTTCTGCTGTTCTTTAATGCTGGTTATCTCTTATGAGTGCATAGCTGTATTTCTTGTTATAGAAATGAAGTATAATAAAGGATTCTTTCCTCTCCAGAGGAAGTGGCCTCTGTTCCAGCGTTAAACCATAATTAACAAGTTAAAATTCATATATGGCTGGAAAAGATGACTAAAATACATATAGAATTTAAGCCAAAATTGTTTCTGCTAGGAATATTAGGATCTAGTTATGGAAAAGAGAAAAAGTATTTAATATTACATATATTGACAGCTGCAAGAATAGTATTTGCCCAATACTGGAAAAATGAAGATATACCATCCGATGAGATTATAATTAGGAAAATTTTAGAATGTGCAGAAATAGATAGATTAATGTTAGAGATTAAAGAGAAGGAAGACTTAATCTATTATAAAACATGGGAAACATTTTATCAATGGCTAGCAAAGTGAGATAAGGAATCTGAAATTTATTAAGATGATTGATTTTTTTTTCTTTTGATGAATAGACATGTTTTATAATTTCTGTTATTCTTGTTGACTACAGTTACTGATTATTATATTAGCCTGCTTGAACATCTATATCCAGAAGATAGTTTTCTTGCTAAAGCGTGAAATGTTATTGTGGATAACCCCATTGTTGTATCCATCCCTACCCCAAAGTCTTCCCTGAACCCTATCCCGATTCCCACCACCCATAATGATCCTTGACTTTCCCTACCCTGAAAAAACTTAATAAAATATTATAAAGAAACAAGTATGAAGTTGTACATAACAGTCACTGAATGGAGAAAGAACGGAGAACACCAGGTGATCTTTCCTCTGCACCAACTTCTATGTCAGAAACAATTTGGAAGAAGGGGATACGGGACCCAACACCACACAGCTTAGGAATTGCTAAACCATAATTGCTCCAGAGGCTTTGCACCGTCTGACGATTCCTTGAGTGTTGTTATACCAGGCCATGGGAAGGCAGAGGAAGGATTTTGACAACAGGATTTGAACTCAAGCCCTTTGCTGTGTGCTCTGAAGGAACATGGCCAGAAAGGCATCCCCAGAGAGAGAGGTTAAGCTTCACCATCCCCATCCTTATATTTCTAATGACCAAAGAGGGGAAATAAATCTTTAAGGGAAAATAGTATCAAAACAAAAGAACAGACTGCACACTTGAATGACTGTGATCAGCTGGATCCCTTCCTCAGTGGTTAAAGTCCCATTTATCATCTGAGAAATCCAACTGTCATTGAAGTTTTCCTCTTGGGTCTCCTCCATTAATTGGCTAATGGTCTATCTAATTATAGCTTCTGAAAAGAAATATGGTCTGGAGAACAATTTTCCCCGTTCCTCTGTTATATAAACAGAGGCATAGAATCAAGATCACGTGAAGTATTATTACTGCTTTACAAAGCCCTAGTAAGACCACACCTGGAATATTGCAGCCAATTTTGGTCACCATATCACAAATAAGTTCTTGAGAGTTTGGAAAAAAAATCAGAGAAGAGCAACTAAGATGGTCAAAAAGAACGGCTACGGGACTTGGGTTTGGCTAGTCTAAAGAAAAAAAGAAATAAGGGAGACAGGATAGCAGTGTTCCAGTATCTGAGAGGCTGCCACAAGACAGAGGGGGTCAGGTTGTTCACTAGAGCACCAGAGGGAAGGATGAGAAACAATGGTTGGAAACTGGTCAAGGAGAGAAGCAACCTGGAATTAAGGAGAAACTTCCTGACAGTGAGGACAATCACCCAGTGGAATAGGTTGTTTTCAGAAACTGTGGGTGCTCCATCACTGGAGATTTTTAAGAAGAGACTAGACAATCACCTGTCTGAGATTGTATAGGATCTCCTGCTCGAGAAGATGCTGGACTAGAAGGCCTCCAAGGTCACTTCCAGCTCTACTTTACTCTATTTTTAAAATGTTTTTGTGGTCCTTGAGCTGTCAAGGAAACTTTTTTATTACTTGTTCAGGCTCAGTCAAATAGGCTGAATGAGAAATCTATTTGATAATAAAATATTTGCCTGTTTGTGTGTATATATACAACTAGTCCTTGACTTATAACCGTTTGTTTAGTGACCATTCAAATTTCTATTCTATTTGACTTTTCTTGCCATAGCATTAAGTGACTCCACATATACTGTATTAAATGGCTAATCTTCATCTCTAGATTTGTGCAAAACCTTTTCTGATTCAACTTTGATTCAACAGTGTTTCATTCAGATTCATGGGTGCTGTTGGTAGACGGTGCTGCAGTTGTTTGGTAACAGCTGTTTGTTTTCCTTTTAGTTGAGCCATTGCAGGAAGAGATTCAATGTATTGGAATTTTTCCTTTTGATAGATTGGAAGAAATCCATCCCCGGCTCAGAATGGACTTTCAAAAGTGGCATCCATGCACTTCCGGTGGGCTGTTCTGGTCCTGAGAGACCTGCCCACCTCAGAATCGACTTCTGGAAGTGTCACCCATGCACTTTCAGCAGTCTGTCTGAGCCTTGTGAAAAGGGGATAAGGCATCAGCCAGTTCGCCAAAGTCAACAAAAAATTAGCTACCGGTTCTACTGAACCGGTGCGAACTGGCTGAATCCCACCACTGGTTGAAGTGATTGGCTCTACCAAATCTGCTGAGAAAATGTGATACTTATTTAGATGAAGTTCAGACTGTTCATTGACAAGAAGGAAAGCCCACTCACCCATCACGAGTGACAATGATCAAAGAGTTGCCTGTAGAATTTGATAATCGTGGAAGTTATAGACCGAACAGAAAACTTCAGAAGTACATGGACCCACCAGAAGTGCATGGACGCCATTTTCGGAAATCCATTTTGAGCCAGGGAGGCCTCCAAGGTCCAGAATGGCCCTCTGGAAGTACATCCATGTCATTTCTGGTGGACAGAAAGTGGACTTTCTTTCTTGTCAATGAACTGTCTGAACTTCATCTAAATAAAACTTTATCACATTTTTTGTACAGATCTGCCATTGCCAATCAATTCAACCTTCATTATCAGGATAATAATCTTCCCCTCTCCAACTTTGAAGACCTTGGTCCATTACTTTCCGATGTGTCATAATTTTGGAACACTTAATCTGTCCCAGGGAAATGCAAGTATAATAACAACTGTTTTTCTAGTAACTATGTATTTTTGTATTTGATATTTCATATTAAAATATTCCATATTTATATCCTGATAATCCCATAAGTCTCAATTGATTTTTTTTCTGGTTTTATCCCTTTTTTCAATCTTTAGGACGAAAATCAGAGATTTAGGAACAGAGTTTCATGATAAATGTTCTTAGATGAGAAGATCAGTCCAGTTCAAAGAAACATTTTTTTTTCCTTTTTGTAAGAGCTTCCCACATTTATGGGCAATCCCCTCCTTCTATGGCTGGTGATTAGCCTGCAAAAAGAGGAACCAGAGCTTCTTATCATTTGATGTTCACACTGATTAGGCGAGACACAACATATATAGAGAGAAGTTGTGTGAGACTTTTAGCAAGATCTGCTTCCTCGTCCAAGAACAGAAAGGATATTTTCTTGAAAAGATCTGCTTACAACTATCTGATAGTCCAACATTTAATCCTGTAAATTGTTCAACAACACATCTGACAGGTTCTCCTTGACGTATGTCAAACAAGACTTAAAACTCATCATATTTTCTCTACATCTTATTCTGCTTTGGCCATTGTCAGTCACTGTAGCAGTCAATTACATGATATAGTAATCTTCTTCTCTTCAGATCTGAAGAACTTGAACCAATTGTTTCAGAAAGATAAGACATTTGGTAGATCTTAGACCAATGCAAGAATATTTGTCTACTTAACTAGTATTTTCTGCTCTTGATTTTTCACATCAAACTATTTAGAAATTTTGCACAAATTCCGTAAATCCAGGACTGCAGAGTCAATCAGAATAGAGCAGGGTGGGATCTTGAAGGTCTTCTAGTCTAACCCCCTGCTCAAGCAGAAGACTCTGTACCATTTCAGACAAGTGGCTGTCCCTATGAAATGGTTTTAGTGATTGTCTTGTAATTCAGACACTGAACAACTACTTATTTAAATGCTAACCTTTAATCATGATAAGATGTAATTGAAATTGCACAATGATGAACTCAACCACTATTTCCAGAGATTTGAACCCTCCCTGAGTAAATTTTGATAAGTTAATCTGAAATATTTCTTTTTTATGAATTATAAAGAAAGGGAGAGATAGGGGCCTCCATAGATTTACACAGGAAGAACTTCAGCTAGAAGCAAATGTCTATCAATCTAAGTTGATGTGTTTGCTCTGCTGATTCGGTCCTGTTTTATATTCTTAGCAGTCTTCAGCTGGGACAAAATAACTAGAATATCTGCAAGGGGTATATTAATAGCCCTCTGGGGACAGACAGCCTCAGGTAATCCTAGGACAGAACAGAATAGAGTTGTGGAGCTTCAACGTGATTCCTTATCACAACAAATATTTAATCAAAGAATATCTTGAAAGCATTAAAATTAGGCATAAAAACCACTTTTTGTGGATAGTAGAAGCATTTATTTTCCTAGTGGTTAGTAGGAGATATTTTTAATTGATTTTATTCTATGTTTTTTTTTAATCATTGAATGTTGTATGTGCCCAGGGTCATTGAAAGTTGGATAGCAAACAAGTTTAACATATTTTAGTTGGTTACATAAACAGTCAGATGTTGCGATTGAATTTGGCTTTGACCTGGGATGGGCAGATATTGCTGTTTGATAGCGTTAAGTGTATCATTAAAGGATGTAAACTGTTTCAAGTAAAACAGCCTTTTGCAACTCATTGATGGTGATTTTGTCAATGCCAATGCTATCCCATTGGTGTCCATACATTTTGGGATTAAACTGAAGGTTAATTACTATTACTATTGATTGATAACAGAATAAGCAGGAGCCTTGGAGGTCTTCTAGTCCAACCTGCTGCTCAGGCAGGAAACTCTACACTCTTTCAGACAAATGGTTATCCAATTTCTTCTTCAAAAGTTCCACTGTTGGAGCATTCACAACTTCTGGAGGCAGTTTGTTCCACTGGTTAATTGTTCTGTCAGGCAATTTCTCCTTAGTTCTAGGTTGGTTCTCCCCTTGATTAGTTTCCATCCATTGTCCTGCCTTCAGGTGCTTAGGTTGACTCTCTCTTCTTTGTGGCAGCTCCTTAGATATTGGCACTCTGCTATCATGTCACCCCAGTCATTCTTTTCATTAAACAAGACCTACCCAATTCCAGCAACCATTGTTCCTATGATTTAGCCCCTCATCATCTTTGTTGCTCTTCTCTGCAGTTTTTCTAGACTCAACAATTTTTTTTTTATATCATGGCGACCAAACCTGGATGCAATATTCCAAGAGTGGTCTTATCAAGGCATTATAAATTGGTATCATTATATTAATATAAATTTATATATGAAGAGAGAGAGAGAATATATATATATATATATATATATATATATATATATATATATATATATATATATATATATATAGAGAGAGAGAGAGAGAGAGAGAGAGAGAGAGAGAAGCAACTTAGAATTAAAAGGAAATTTCCTGAAAGTTAGAACAATTAATCAGTGGAACTGCTTGCCTCTAGAAGTTGTGAGTGCTCCAACACTGGAAGTTTTGAAGAAGGGATTGGACAGTCATTTGTCTGAAATATTGGTCACATAGCCAGCTTGTTGTTTAGAATGGATTTTGTGTAGCATTATCAAATCAACAGGGAATAGAGAATAGAATAGAGCTGGAAGGACCTTGGAGGTCTTCTAGTCCAGCCCCCCGCTCAAGCAGGAGAACCTATACCATCTTAGACAGGTGAATGTCTAGTCTCTTCTTAAAAATATCCAGTGATGGAACTCCAACAATTTCTGGTGGCAAGCTGTTCCACTGGTTGATTGTCCTCACTGTCAGGAAGTTTCTCCTTAATTGCAGGTTGCTTCTCTCCTTGATCAGTTTCCAACCATTGTTTCTCATCCTTCCCTCTGCCTTATATAAAAACTCCTTTGAAAATCTCTACTCAACCTCTATTTCCAGCTGCATCCAATTCTGCAGGCAGTTCTTTCAACTTTCTAACTTAAGATAGTGTGGATGGACTTTCCTTCTGTCAATATCATGTAACTAGGTCTTAAACACATTTTGCCTGCAGGTCGTGCCATCCCCAATCACGTCAACCCTCAATACTGTGACACAATCATTTTCTACTCACTAGCTTTCAAGAGTTTGGACCATCAGTTTCAGCTATGTTATAATTTTGAAAAGTTTAATCAGACCCCAGGATATGCAAATAGAGTACTAACCATTACTTCAGTGGCTGTATGTTTTTATACTTGGTATTTACATGTCGGCTTCATATCAGTCTCAGTTGAGGTTTCCTGCTTTTTTACTCATTTTCCAGCCAATTTTTAGCCATCATGACAATACAAGTATGTCAAAAGCAAACAAATTGTCTGAAACCCAAGATCAAGGAAATAAAATGCTTCTTTAGCTTATCCTTAATTCTTTCTCATCAGTTTTAGTTGTTCAGTTCTGTATGAAAACTCATCTCATTTTTGTGCCTCAACTTGGAAAGTTCCAGTTAATCACAGAAAATTTGCACACACACATATCTTCTATATTTAACTAATGAAGGAGAGATCAGAATCAGAATTAATCAGTGGAACAGCTTGCCTTCAGAAGCTGGGGGTGCTCCATCACTAGAGCTTTTTAAGAAGAGACACCATTTCAGACAAATGGTTGTCCAATCTCTTCTCAAAAACCTCCAGTGTTGAAGCATCCCCAGCTTCTGAAGGCAAGCTGTTCCACTGATTAATTGTACTAATTGTCAGGAAATTTCTCCTTAGTTCTAGGTTGTATCACTGCTTAATACGTTTCCATCCATTACTTCTTCTTCTGCCATAAGGAGCTTTGGAGAATAGGTGGACCCCTTCTTCTAGAAGCTATGGCAATATTGGTACCAATAAAGGAGAATATTTGTAGCTTAGGGTTGAAATGAGGGGTCCTTGGTACTCTCTGAGCTTGCTTTTTAAGCCATCTCTTTACCAAACTAGCTAACATCATCAGTGTTACCTAGTTTGAATAATGAAAAGTCTGCAAGAAAACAAGTAAGCTGAGAGAGCACCATGTGGCCACAATATTGATGTTATTTAGGAGACAGGAATGACTGAATCCACTCTTCTTTATTTTCTTCCCCTCAGAAAGATAACCAGAGGATTACAAAAGTTTAATGATGAATTCCAGCCTGGGAGATCTGGATGCTACAGAGAATTATTATGGATATAATGATTCCAGTGAGTTCACAGAATAGTTCACCTTTTCTGATGTAGAAGTGATTCTTTGGAGAGGCATTACTTTAATGGTCTGTTGTATTGGATTTGTGGGCAATGGCTGCATCATTTGGCTACTTAGCTTCCAGATGAAGAGAAATTGTTTCATCACATTCATCCTTAACTTGATCATTGCAGACTTTGGGTTCCTCACATGTATAGTTATATATTTTATCAATACATTTATAGACTTTCTAGGAAGCATTATCAGCTTCATCTTTTTCTCTTTCTCCAACATTTGTCCCCTGCTGTCTGTGTCTTTCTCTGGATCACCTCTTTCCTCCTTGCTGGAATTGTGGAAATTATGATATTCACAAAAGTCATTGTAAATGACAGCCTCTCCAGTCTTCATTTCCTTGTGACTGCTATAGTTTGCCTTCCGTTGATCACTCTCTCTACTGTGATCCTTTTCATCAAAGTGTGTCTTAAATCGAATCAGAAGAATCAGGGTCGGCTTTTACTGATGATTTTAATGACTCTTCTCTGTTTCCTCATCCTTGCTTTTCCATTATCAATCATTGTAGTGATTCTTAGTTTTTATAGTTCTGAAGCTGAGAATAAAGTGGAAGATTTGGCATTATGGTGTCTACTGCTTTCTTGTCTAAATAGCAGCATTAATCCAGTGATCTATTTTCTAGTTGGGAGGAAAAAAGGAGCTCGGTCCAAGGAGGGCATGAAGGTCCTTTTGCAAAAGGTCTTCAAACAAGGTGAAGTTACCAGAGGTAGATAGAAGAGGTCAAATCCTCTCACAAGGCCTTTGTGCTACTTTCTCTGTAGCAATGAATAAGTTGCACTTGAGGCTGGAATCTTATAGGTGGGGACAAATCTCTTTCCACACATTGACTCTGTCATCTGACATACAGAGAACTGCATTTCAAGAGATGCCTACATCAATCCCCAACTAATGCTGTGCAGGAAATGAACTGCATGACATTTATAAAATACTCAGCTTACTTTGCTTTCTAGAAATGAGATTTTTATTTCTAGATAAGCACCAACCATGCCTGCTGCTTCTAGATGTTGCTTAAAGGAAACTAATTCATGAAATGAAGCAACAGTGAGGAAAATTAAACTAGAACCAATTAGAAACCAATTGAAATTCAGTAATTAGTGTTGAGGCTTTAGTCTCTTACTAAAAAGGGAAAGAGCAAGAGAGACAGTTTTCCAGTATATCCCATTTCTTGGGAGCAACAGAAGAGAAATGGGGGCCACAGGAAAAATCACAAATCCCCAGGCTATAATATCAGTGAATGTTATCTCTGAAATGTGTGAGGATCAAAACTGTCATATTTTATTTCAGGAAATGTATCCTGTACATATTTTTTTTTCTGCTCTTTCCTTTTATTATGTATACAAATTAGCGAAGCTGTATGTTCTTCTATCAAGTGCTTTAGGGACAAAACCTTTGCAATTATATAGGAAATAAACATACATAAAATGAGAAAAGTTAAATTAAAAAAAACATGCATTAATAGGAGTTGTTATGATATAAAGAAGAATTGTATGATGTCAGACATATCATTTCATTTTATGAAATAAAGAATTACATGAAGTGAGACGTAATTTCATGTGATGAAATAAAAAAGATATATGAAGTCAGACGCTTTCTGTACAAACATTTCACTTTGAAAATTAAGAATACGGCAGTATTTCCTTTATATTGTTTGGCGTTAGCTACTTTGTTCGATAAATTTGTTTTTTATTGAACGCACATATTATTTATGGCTATCAAACATGAGAGTACAGTGATAGTAAGACTTCACGAAAGTTCTTCCTTTGCAACTTGTTGTTCCTCCAGGCTGCCCTGCTGCTCATCCTTGAAGAGTATTTGAGGAACCACCTTCAAAGATGTTCTGGGCTGACTCTTTCCCCTCTGCTTCCTCCCCACGAAGAAATAAAGGAGTGGGTTGATGCTGCTCTTGAGAGTAGCATTTCCTATTCCAGTTGTCAAGAGGACAGGATGAGGGAAACTGAAATAATAAATGACATATGAGGCATACATTGGGAGAGAAAAAAGGAGGAAGAAGAGGAGAGCCAGCAAGATGGTGGTGAGGAACTTCCTTTGATTGTGTTGCGATTTAGACCTCATGTGAATCCAGAGGGTCACAGTAGACAAAACCATGAGAGGTGTACAAAATAAACCATTCACAATCAGCTGGTAAAGCAAAGATGAACTTCCAGAGCTTCTGGTCTGGTGGAGAATGAAGTGCACTACAGAGAGCAAGAAGGAGAGGATCCAGATATGGACGACGATGGCAGCGATTGCCAGAGGGAAAAGGACAGCCACACAGATGTCCAGGCTGACGGCCGTCATCAGAAACTGGCTAGCAGAATAGGTGAAGGAAAAGAGCTGAAAAAACAAGAAGAAAAAGGTTCGGACTATGTAAGTTCCTTTATAAAAAGTTGACACCCTCACAAATATAGCTGCCATAATGAGGGATGTGAGGAACCCAAAATCAGCCATGGAGAGATTCAGGATTTAAATGGTGAAAGAATTCCTCTTAATGGAAAAGGCCAGGAGATAAATGGTCTTTCCATTTTCTGTTGTTGTTAATTGCGAAGTCGTGTCCGACCCGTCGCGACCCCATGGACAACATTCCTCCAGGTCTTCCTGTCCTCTACCATCTTCTGGAGTCCATTTAAATTCACACCTACTGCTTCAGTGACTCCATCCAGCCATCTCATTCTCTGTCGTCCCCTTCTTCTATTGCCCTCAATCTTTCCCAGCATTAGGCTCTTCTCCAGTGAATCCTTCCTTCTCATTAGGTGGCCAAAGTACTTGAGTTTCAACTTCAGGATCTGGCCTTCTAAAGAGCAGTCGGGGTTGATCTCTTCTAGGACTGACCGGTTTGAACGCCTTGCAGTCCAAGGGACTCGCAGGAGTCTTCTCCAGCACCACAGTTCAAAGGCCTCAATTCTTTTGCGCTCAGCCTTTCTTATGGTCCAACTTTCACAGCCATACATTGCAACTGGGAAAACCATGGCCTGGACTATGCGCACTTTTGTTGGCAGGGTGATGTCTCTGCTTTTTAGAATGCTGTCTAGATTTGCCATAGCTTTCCTCCCCAGGAGCAAGCGTCTTTTAATTTCTTGGCTGCAGTCCCCATCTGAGGTGATCTTGGAGCCCAGAAAAATAAAATCTGTCACTACCTCCATTTCTTCCCCATCTATTTGCCAGGAATTGAGAGGGCCGGATGCCATGATTTTGGTTTTCTTAATGTTGAGTTTCAAGCCAACTTTTGCACTCTCCTTCTTCACCCGCATCAAGAGGCTCTTTAGTTCCTCTTCACTTTCTGCCATTAGAGTGGTATCATCTGCATATCTTAGGTTGTTGATATTTCTCCCGGCAATCTTAATTCCAACTTTTGATTCATCTAGCCCTGCCTTTCTCATGATGTGCTCTGCATATAAGTTAAATAGGCAGGGCGACAGTATACAGCCTTGCCGGACTCCTTTTCCAATTTTGAACCAATCAGTGGTTCCGTGTTCGGTTCTCACTGTTGCTTCTTGACCCGCATATAGGTTTCTCAAGAGACAAATGAGATGGTCTGGTACTCCCATCTCTTTAAGAACTTGCCACAATTTGTTGTGATCCACACAATCAAAGGCTTTTGCATAGTCAATGAAGCAGAAGTAGATGTTTTTCTGGAACTCCCTAGCTTTCTCCATGATCCAGCGTATGTTGGCAATTTGATCTCTAGTTCCTCTGCCTCTTCGAAATCCTGCCTGTACTTCTGGTAGTTCTCGATCCACATACTGCTGGAGTCTAGCTTGTAGGATTTTAAGCATAACTTTACTAGCATGTGAAATGAGTGCAATGGTGCGATAGTTTGAACATTCTTTGGCATTGCCTTTCTTTGGAATTGGAATGTAAACTGACCTTTTCCAATCCTGTGGCCACTGTTGAGTTTTCCAAATTTGCTGGCAAATTGAGTGTAGCACTTTTACTGCATCGTCTTTTAAGATTTTGAATAGCTCAGCTGGAATACTGTCACCTCCACTAGCTTTGTTGTTGCTCAGATTTTCTAAGGCCCATTTCACTTCACATTCTAGGATGTCTGGTTCGAGGTCAATGACCATCTCATTGTGGTTATCTGGGATGTTAAGCTCATTCTTGTATAGTTCTTCTGTGTAGTTTTGACATCTCTTCTTAATCTCTTCTGCCTCTGTTAGGTCTCTGCCATTTTTGTCCTTTATCATGCCCATCTTTGCATGAAACGTTCCCTTCATATCTCCAATTTTCTTGAAGAGATCTCTGGTCCTCCCTGTTCTGTTGTTTTCTTCTATTTCTTTGCACTGTTCATTTAAAAAGGCATTCTTATCTCTTCTAGCTACTCTCTGGAATTCTGCATTCAATTGGGTGTATATTTCTCTTTCTCCTTTGCCTTTCGCTTCCCTTCTTTCCTCAGCTATTTGCAAAGCTTCCTGAGACAGCCATTTTGCTTTCTTGCATTTCTTTTTCTTTGGGATGGTTTTAGTTGCTACCTCTTGTACAATGTTGCGAACTTCCATCCATAGTTCTTCAGGCATTCTGTCTATCAGATCCAGTTCCTTAAATCTATTTGTCACCTCTACTGTATATTCATCAGGAATATGATTTAGTTCATACCTGAGTGGCCTAGTGCTTTTCCCTACTTTTTTCAATTTAAGCCTAAATTTTGCAACGAGAAGCTCATGATCTGAGCCACAGTCAGCTCCTGGTCTTGTTTTTACTGACTGTATAGAGCTTCTCCATCTTTGGCTGCAGAGCACATAGTCAATCTGATTTCTATGTTGACCGTCTGGTGATGTCCATGTGTAGAGCCGTCTCTTGGGCTGTTGGAAAAGAGTGTTTGTTATGACCATCGTATTCTCTTGACAAAATTCTATTAGCCTGTGCCCTGCTTCATTTTGTTCTCCAAGGCCAAACTTGCCTGTTATTCCAGTTATCTTTTGGCTTCCTACCTTAGCATTCCAATCCCCCATGATGATAAGGACATCATTTTTGGGTGTCAATTCTATAAGGTGCTGTAGGGCTTCATAGAACCGGTCAATTTCATCCTCTTCAGCACCAGTGGTTGGGGCATAGATTTGGACTACTGTGATATTGAATGGTTTGCCTTGGATTCAAATTGAGATCATTCTGTCATTTTGGGGATTGTATCCCAGTATTGCTTTTCCTATTCCATTTTCTACCAGGCCCAAAATGCAGATAAGGGCAATGAAGCCATTTCGTGTTACATTATCAACCAACTGATTATCTAGAGAAGACATTTCTGGTATTTTAGAAGTATTCAGAGCAGTTTCCATATTTTCGATCATACGGAAAGAAATTTTGACCTTTTCTGGATCATTCCTTGAAAGTTCGGGCGTATCCAAAATAGTTGGGGATGCAACCTGCTTAAAAAAAAAAAAAAGAAAAGAGAATTAGTTCACTTACACACAGACACACAGACACATACACAAACTTACTTTTCACTTACAGATATCATATCAACACATATGTATTTTTTTCATCATCTGATGGAAATTAAATCCCTAAAATCAATGCTCCTTATGCGGCTGGAGAATTGCTGTACTTAGTAGAGACCCAAAATCTTCAAGATGCATTTCAGTAAAATTTCCAAGAAATTCCTATTATTAGAGTTATCAGGTATCAGGCATTTGTTCAACAACCTTCACAAAGCAGGTAGTAAAATTGGGCCACTTCATGTTATGACCTATCCCAAAGATGCTTTTTCATGAGGCAACTGGACTTTCTTCTTCTTTTTCTTTGAAGATGTTTCGCTTCTCGTTCAAGAAGCTTCTTCAGCTCTGACCTGTTATGTTATGGCCTACTTAATGAGTCAACTGGAAAAGGAAAGATTGCACTTTTATTTTTTGCTCTTTCTATTAGCTGTTCTAGCAGGGGTGATCCCTGTAGTAGACAGGACATTCCTTAATGGCTCACAACTTCTGCCTCTAGAACTGTTCATGAGTCTGACAAGGGGTTGAACTAATTATTTGTAATAAATAAACAGGTTGCCCCTACTGGCTTGTAGTCAGGGACCAGATCATATAGACTGGAAGCTAAAACATATAAAGAGTGGTTGCTGGAATTGGGTTTATCACGTTTAATGAAAAGAAGGACTAGGGGGTGACAGGATAGCAGTGTTCCAATATCTCAGGGGCTGCCACAAAGAAGAGGGATTCAAGCTATTCTCCAAAGCACTGAAGACAGGACAAGAAGCAACGGATGGAAACTAACCAAGGAGAGAAGCAACCTAGAACTAAGAAGAAATTTCCTGACAGTCAGAACAAATGACCAGTGGAACAACTTATCTCCATAATTTGTGAATGCTCCAACACTGGATGCTTTTAAGAAGAGATTGGACAATCATTTATCTGAAATCATATAGGGTTTCCTGCCTGATCAGGGGCTTCGGGTTAGAAAACCTCCAAGGTCCCTTAAACTCTGTTATTCTGCTCTGCTCTACTGTATTCTACTCTACTCTACTCTACTCTACTCTACTCTACTCTACTCTACTCTACTCTACTCTACTCTACTCTACTCTACTCTACTCTACTCTACTCCATTCCATTCCATTCCATTCTATTCTATTCTATCCATTCTTAGATGCTTCTAGGATTTTCTTGGGTTTTTGTGCCCAGATCATGAGCAATTCTTCTTTGTCTTCCTCCCATGAAGAAAAAGTACTCAGATAAAAGACATTCAACCAAAGTCAGACACACCAGTCAACAAGTCAGAGATGGGAAGATTGCTGTCACACTATCCAGAGGAAAAACCTGCTGTTATAACGAGTTCTAATATTGGCTAGAGGATCCTGAGAGATTAGCTGATCTCATACTAATGGTCTCTAAGTCTTATCTTAAACTCAAAAAGGAGTATTTTGTAAATAACAATTACCGTAACAGAAAGTCTGGTTGCCTACTCCTGCTGTAGACAAACCTGGTGGTGAATCTCCAATGGGAATACCTGGTCTCTTTCAGGATCTAACCATGAGGGTTTTTTTTTTGAATGAATCCCCTTAGCCTGCACTTGATGTAAGTGCAGTTGAGAAAGAGAATGGAGTTTCACCAAGCTTTCTCAGAAAAAATAAAAAGAACTTGCACAATATTCTTCTGAATTTGGCAACTTTAAGTGTTATCGCACACAAGGAAGTTCTTGAAAACATAATCGTATCTTGAAACCTGTAACAACCAAAAGATATCTGATAGAGAAGCAATCCAATCTAGATGTCAAAATCCTGGAATCAAGGCCCATTAAAGGAGAGGATCCAGATGAGGCCACAAACAAGAGTGGAGAAATATGGCACATGATGGCAGCAATGCCAGAGTGGGAAGAGGACAGCCACACACCTGTCCAGGCTGATGGCCATCAGCGGAAACTGGGTAGCAGAATAGGTGAAAGAAAAGAGCTCAAAAAAGAAGAAGAAAAAAAATTGGACAACATAAATTAATTTATGAAGAGTTGACACCCCCACAAATATAGCTGCCATAATGAGGGATGAGAGGTCCCCAAAATCAGCGATGGAGAGATTCAGGATGTAAGTGGTGAAATAATTCCTCTTAATGGAAAAGGCCAGAAGATAAATGGTTCTTCCATTTCCTACCAGGGCTAAAATGCAAATAAGGACAATGAAGCCATTGATAAGATTTCGTGTTAAATTATTTGGATTATCTGGAAAAGACATTTCTGATATTTTAGAAGTATTCAGAGCACTTTCCACCCATTCGATAATATGGAAAGGAGTGCTGTCTTTTTCTGGATCACTCCTTGAAAGTTCAGAAGTATTCAAAATAAGATTTGGATGATCCCTGCTTAAAAAAAAGGAAAAGAGAATCAGTTCTCTTATACAGACACACATACAAACACCCCCCCAAACACACATGTACACAAGCACTTATTTTTCACTTCCACATATCATATCAACACATATGTATTTTTTCACCATCTGATGGAAATTACAGCCCTAAAATCACTGCTACTTATGAGTGATTAATACTCAATACAGCTTTTCACCCCAAAATCTTCAAGATGCATTTCAGTAAAATTGCCACCAATTCCCATTATTAGACATTCTGGCTGAGGCCACAGTAGGGTTATCCTATATCTGAACAAGCAAAGAACAACCCAAAAAATAGGAAAGGAAAACATATATGGGTGGGGTGGAAGACACAATATTTAATGTTTGCCTTTACATTCTTTGGAGGGGGTTACCAGTATGAATGCAGGCACACAGCAGCAAATGTACATTGAAAGGACCGTGCTAGCACTAGCAGTTAGTCTTCAATGTGTAACTGATAAAGGTCTTGTCAGTATATCAACCCGAGCTTGTTAACTCTAATAAATGCTAATTGCATTTGATGGTTGGGAGAGTTGGACCATAAGGAAGGCTGAGTGCCAAAGGATCAATGGTTTCAAATTGTGGTGCTGGAGAAGATTCTTGAAAGTCCCTTGAAGTACAAGGAGGTCAAATCAGTCAATCCTAAAGGAAATCAACCCTGAATGTTCTTTGGAAGGACAGATACAGAAGCTGAAGCTCAGATACTTTGGCCACCAAATGAAAAGAGAGGACTCTTTGGAAAAGACCCCGATGTTGGGAAAGACGGAAGGCCAAAGGAGAAGGGGAGGGCAGAGGATGAGATCCCAAAGATGCTGAACTTTCTCGTTTTTCTTTGAAGACATTTTGCTTCTCATCCAAGAAAATTCTTCAGTATTGCTGAAGATCTGGAATGCTGAAGAAGCTTCTTGGATGAGAAGCTAAACGTTTTCAAAGAAAAACAAGAAAGTTCAGTTGCCTCGTGAAAAAGCATCTTGGGGAGAACTCTGACATGGATGACTGAGAATCTCCATAGACAGAGGATGAGATGGTTAGTGTAATCCACACAATGAATATCAATTTGGGCAAATGTTTGAAGACAGTGGACAGGGGGCCCTGGCGTGCTATGGTCATGAAGACTCGGATACAACTTAGTGATTGAACAACAAACGGCCCAGTGAAAAGCTACTTAGATACTCAAAAGTCAAGAGACGTATGCGTGCCAGAGTGAAGAAAGGTGGGAGAAAATAGGACATGTCCTCCTTTTGCCGGTGCCTACTAACCTAAGGTTAAAGGATGTTGCAATCAAAAGTTCTGACGAACATCAGGTTGCTGATCTTTTTTCCCATTTAAAGGAAAAAGAGCTTGTGGACCTATAGGTAGACCATATATATGACAATTGTCATGTGATCAAGAACGTGCCATAGATTCCAAACAAAGACCTCCAAAGTTCAGTTATTCTTCTGATTACATGGATTGTACTAATGGAAAGATAACAGGAGCGATGATGTAATTCTACCTCACAATTTCTCCAACCTCCATATCTAGGGCAAATGTATTTGCAAACAGTAGACTTTTGGTTTGAAAACAAGTACAGTCCTAAGTGTGATCCAGAAATTTGAGGCTGAGGACTACTTATACATCCTTGAATAGGACAGGGGAGAAATTAACAGGGTTCAGGGTTTTATGGTGACTTTGCAATCCATTCTTCTCTTCTTTTCTTTTTCTGGGATTCTAATGGACTGAAATGAATTTCATCTCTTCTACTTTTTGTTCAGTTTCTGTTCTGTTCTTTCTATCTATACAATGCTAAAACTCTCATGTCTGTTTGATGCTTCATAATATACATAACTAAGTCTAGGTCAATAATATTTGCATCTTTGGAGATCTTATTTATCTGAGTTCTACTCCACATTTCAGAATGTTAGGTTTTTAAGACTCTGCCATCTTCATACATGCTTTCAATGGAAGTTTCCTAGTCATTCTGACCTGGGGAATGAGCTGCTGTCAGGAACCGCTTTCCCTTATCCGACTCCTGCACTGGATCAAAACTTCCTCATTGATTCTCTTGGGATGTCTTTGGACATTCACCCAACATGGGTTGGACCACCTCCATCCATCACAAAGGATCCCCATTGCAGCAGCAACAGTAGAGCAGGGAAGGAATTTTTCCTTTTGCAATATTATGAAACAAGTGGAAGACTGCAGTCCCACAAAGAAAATATTTTGTACTATATTATACTTACGTGTTGTAATGTGCATATCCAAAACGAAGGGTGTGGGAAGCGCAATTTATTTATTTATTTATGAGACTTATATACCGCTTTAAGTGCAAGCACTCTCTAAGGGTGTACACCAGTAAGCAATGTATATATATATATTTACATTGCCCCCAACAATCTGGGTCCTCATTTTACCTACCCCGGAAGGATGGAAGGCTAAGTCAACCTTGAGCCGGTGAGATTTGAACCGCTGACCTGCTAAATACAGTCAGCTAAAGTGGCCTGCAGTACTGCACTCTAACTGCTGCGCCACCTGCGATGATTGTCATGGAGATATTCTTTAGAGAGGAAGCAATTATAGTAAGTCATGATTATGATCAATAACACCAGGCAGCAAAAATGCTAATATGTGTTAGAAACTTCTTCCATATTTAAATGTGTGTGTGTTTATGTCTGTGGGTCTTTTATATAATGATCATAGGCCAATAATCAGAATCTAGGGGCTCCTTAAGGTTTCTGCCCCAGAACTATTTAACTAACAATTAATTCAAAATATATAGTAATTTTGAAAAGGAAATTTTTCTTCCCACCCTTCCTTCATTTTCAGAAATGCATCTGGGCCTCCAATCACATATTTTTCTTAAAATTCTCTTAAAGAACATAAATACCCAATACCTAATCAGAATAGAGCTAGAAGGGACCTTGGAGGTCTTCTAGTCCAACCCCTTGCTCAAGCAGGAGATCCTATGCCATTTCAGACAGGTGGCTGTCCAGTCTCTTTTTGAAAGCCTCCAATGATGAAGCACCTACAACTTTTGAAGGCAAGCTGTTCCACTGATACTTTGCACTGCTAGGAAGTTTCTCCTTAATTCTAGGTTGCTTCTCTCCTTGATTAGTTTCCATCTGTTGTTTCTTATCTTGCCCCTGGTGCTTTGGAAAATAAGTTGACCCCCCCTGGAATACTGGAATACTGCCATCATGTCCCCCCCTAGTCCTTTTTTTCTCTAAACTAGCCATACCCAGTTCCTGCAGCATTCTTCCTATCTTTTAGTCTCCAGGGCTTTAATCGTCTTAGTTGTTCTTCTCTGTACTTTTTCCAAAGTCTCAACATCTTTTTTATAATGGGGTGACCAAAACTGGATTCAGTGTTTTATGTGTGGTCTTGCTAAGGCTTTATAAAGCGGTACTAATACTTCATGTGATTTTGATTCTATTTTTGTTGACTTTAGCGAACCCCTTTTTCACAAGGCTCAGACGCGCTGCCGGAAGTGCATGGATGCCACTTTTGGAAGTCCATTCTAAGGACTCTCAGGCCCAGAATGACCCCCCGGAAGTGCATCCATGCCACTTCTGGTGGACCGTTCTGGGCCTGGTAGGCCTCCCCAGCTCAGAATGGACTTCCGGAAGTGGTGTGGACTCACTTCCAGTGGGGCACTCTGGGTCTGGGAGGCCTCCCTGGCTCAGAACGGACTTCTGGAAATTTTGCTCATGAAGAGAACCAGTTGTTCAGGTATTTGAATCCCACCACTGACTTCATTCCTCAATACCCAGAAAATATTTTTTTGACATTATGAGAATTCTGGAAATGTAACTAATCATAGATCTCAAATAGGTAAGATGTTTGGCAGATCTAAACTAACTTAGCCATGTACAATTAGACGAATGTATGTGCACTTAATTAGTAATTTCTGTATCTGATTTTTCATGTCAAAATCTTGTAATGTTTATATGTAGTCGCATTTTTAGTGGTAAGGTGGAGAGGTTATGACTATCTCATGGATTTGGAATTATGAGAATGGAGAAAGTGTAATGGATCATTGTTGATAGTTCTGAGAAATGCAAATTTAACATATGAAATGTCTTTAGTGATTGTGGTGTACTTCAGACACTGAACAACTGCCTATTGACATGTTAACTTTTACGCATGATAAGATGTAATTGAAATTGTACAGCGATAAACTCAACTACTATTTCTAGGGATTTTTACTCTCTCAATTCCTGGGTAAATGTTGACAAATCTTTGTTGACTGTTAGTTGACTGTTGCATGATTACATGATTAATCATGATTTTCTTAAGAAAACAGTTACAGCATCCTGGTGTCACATAGTGGTAAGTTCTGATTAGGCAAGGCACAGTGTGTGTGTGTGTGTGTGTGTGGTATGTGTATCTTTTAGATTATCTTTTTCAAGCCAGAAGAGAAAGTGCTCCATGTTTTCTGTAAAAGATTGTTCCCCGTTTGCTGTGATGACATTCAATCCTTTGCTTTTTATAAAAACACCTCTTCCACCTGTATCAAATTCTACAGTCAGTTCTTTGAACGTTGTCACTTGTGATGGGTGAGTGGACCGTGCTGATTCTGAATTTAGCTATTTCTGACTGTGGGGTTCTCATATTTATGCCTATAGTTTCAACTCCTTATTTTACAGATTTTATGCCATCCCTATCTCACCGTTTTTTTTTATTTTTTGTCTCTCTGACATCATATATATCAATGGTCTATTTCTTCTGACAGCCATCACCCTTGACCGGTGTGTGGCTGTCCTCTTCCCAATCTGGTATCTCTGTTTCCGACCAAAATATTTCTCCCTTGCTGTCTGCACTTTCCTCTGGATCATCTCTTTCCTCCTGGTTGGAATTCAGAGCCTCATGAAATATGTATTCTCCAGCATGATTGGATGGAGAACCCACGGATGGGTTGTCTTAATCTATCTGCTCCAATTAGACTAAGTCTGAAATTTAGTACTGCCCCCTCTGTGCCAACTGCACCCCAGTTTTAGACTTAGTCTCTTTGCCCCAAGACACGTTTTGTCTTCGCTCCTGGAGCAGAAGACTGTTTAATTCTATTTAATTACTTAGCTCAGGCTATTATTATTATTTGTTATTTTATTATTGATTCAGAATCGATTATATCTAGAAGAAAGATCAATTATCCCAGTCTGAAGCCTATTCAGGCTGACAGACTCACAATCCTCTCCCTCTAGGGGGGGGGAAACTTTTCCCTTCTTTGTTTTCCCTCAGTTAGGGACAGCAAGATCAAACCTTTGATTTAGGTCGTTTTCAGAGCCTCATCAAGCCTGGAGGGAGCCTTCCCAGGTCCCTCGGCCCCAGCAGAGAGCAGCAGGTGAGAATTTGGGCGCGGCCCAATTTTCGGAGCCGGGAGGGCCTGTCAGGCCTTGGACGACAGCTTTTCCAGCCGGCCTAATCACATGCCACCAGCTGCTTTAGGAGCCCAGGCGATTCACCCGAACGAGGGCTCGTTGCAGCTTAGACCCTAGGCCTCAAGGCCTTCTTCCAACGGCCGTTTTTTCGGGCGCGAAATTGGCGGCCACCATTTTGAATTGCCTCCCGGCGGCCATTTTGGGTGTGGCTGAAGCCCCCGGCGGCCATTTTGTATGTATCCTATTCATCACTATAAATCTGAGATCTAAACAGATCAAACGTGGAAGACTTTTAGTCATGATCTTAATTACTCTTTTCTGTTTCCTTATTCTTTCTGTTCTGTTATATGTCTCCATATTTGTTGATCATTTTGTTGACATGAGCTACGTCTGGGACTATCTTAGCTTTCCTTTTTATTTTAGTCTGAGTGCTTGCCTAAACAGCAGCATTAACCCAGTGATTTATTTTCTGGGTGGGAGAAAGAAACGAACTCAGTCCAGGGAGAGCATCAAAGTCTTGTTTCAAAGAGTCTTCGAGGAAGATGAAGCTCCTGAAACCAGACAAAAGTTTCAGACCCTTTGTAAAGCATATTTTAGCTTGTCATTAATGAGAGATATATCTTATCAGTAGAATAATGTTTTTTTCTAGCAGCAGAAATGAATTATAAAGAGAGTTTTGTTAAACATAAGAGCAGCAGTATGAAATTTCTTGTTGAGGATTGGTGAAAGATGTTGGAAGCAAGAATTTCCCCTCCACTGCTACAAGCTCTGTACCCAGGACCATCCCAGAAAATCATCAAAATGATGATACCATAACTAAAATTGTTTTGCAATTGAGATTGATTGTACAGGGCTATGTCTCAGGGATAGCACAGAGAATTGCATCCCACACTTGCTATCAAACAAATGTAAACTATGAGGGGAGAAAATGGCAACAACAAGATTCCTTTTTGAGTAGACATTCATGCAATTAAACTTTACAGACATAATATTATATCTGAGGTTCCGTCTCCTTCAACGTACCCCTTCAATATATACAAGCATAATGTCAATGCTGCTAACATTGGATGTTCTTGCTTTGACAATGTATAAAGAGGCAGCCACTCTCTATATAAGCTGTGTAGTATTTTTAGAGTTAAATTAGATGATGCTGGGAGGGGAGGAGAAAGAATGTGTGTGGGGATTAGTTAAGATAAGAAAATGGAGGGCTATAGAACCAAAGGGAAACTTTGCCCTTCAAACTAAATGGAGAACATGATTTATGACTGCAAATAAGAGGAGGGAAATAGGCTGGAATATTATGTGGTCAGGGGAGGGGAATTCAGTTCCTGGCATCCTCCATGCTGTGCCGACACTTTGTTACACGATTAAAGACGTTTTAGGAAAAACAATGCCTGAAAGTTCTTTGAAATGTTTTGTTAGTCAGAACAATGACACATAGACTTACTTCCACAATTCTGAAGTGATGTTGTGGAGAGAACAGTCCAGGCTAACTTATTTCCAGTCTTGGGAAAATCTTGGAGGTTGTGAAAGACCCTTTATCTTCTGGATATTGAACTGTAGCCAAGGGAGACCTTACCAAACAAGGTCACCGTACTTTTCAGTACTAGCGATTTGAGACAATCAAATACCTAACCATGATGGGAGAGGATTCCACTATGGTTCCTTGGATAAACTAAAGTTCTAACATCTAAAGAAGTTAAAATCATGGTTTTATTTTCTGTCACTGCTCATGTCACATCTATCAATTGAAATTAATAATGGGATATGCCCATAATATATAAAACATAACAGAGCACCCACCGGAAAAAAAAGTCAGAACATATACAACTTATGTAGCTTGTCTAACCAAATAGAAGTCATCATTAAGTAATGCATTAATAAAGCATAACTGCATCCCTTAGCAATGGCAATTTTTTCCAGTCCCAGTTGCTACAAAGAAGAGGGAGTCAAGCTATTCTGCAAAGCACCTGAAGGCAGGACAAGAAGCAATGGATGGAAACTAATCAAGGAGAGAAGCAACCTGGAACTAAGAAGAAATTTCCTGACAGTTAGAACAAATTAATCAATGGAACAACCTGCCTCCAGACGTGGTGAATGCTCCCACGTTGGAAGTTTTTAAGAAGAGACTGGACAGCCATTTGTCCAGAATGGTGTAGGGTTTCCTACCTGAGCAGGGGGTTGGACTCGATGACCTCCAAGGTCCTTCCAACATTATTATTATTATTATTATTATTATTATTATTATTATTATTATTGATCATCACACAGTCAGCCAGATGTTCAGAATGGATTTGGCATTTTGTCTACCTATTGAGTCCTTACCCAGGACTTGGAATAGGCAGATGTGGATGTTTGATGGTATTGCAGATATCATCGCAGTTCCTAGTAAGGCCGCCTTTTGCAATTGACTAATAGCGAATTTGTCAATGCCAATGGTGTTCAAGTGGTGCTCCAGTTGTTTTGGGATTGCACCCAAGGAGCCTATGACTATTGGTACTACCCTTGCTTGCTTTTGCCACAGTCTTTCTATTTCTATTTGTAGGTCTTTGTATTTTGTTATCTTCTCCAGTTCTTTCTCGTCTATTCTGCTGTCTCCAGGCACTGCCACGTCCACTATCCAGACTTTTTTGTCTTTCTTATCGACAATTGTTAAGTCTGGGGTGTTATGTTGCAGGTGCTTGTCTGTTTGAATTCTGAAGTATTATTATTATTATTATTATTATTATTATTATTATTATTATTATTATTATTTAACTTCCAGCCAAGTTAGTGATGAAGCAGGAAGGAGTTGAAAGTCCCAGGTCTGCAGGCAGATAACTGGTTATTTTTGTATGGGGGGAGGGACTGAGGGGATGCGTAGGGTCTGGGGAGATGGTGGGGGGAGTTAGGAGGTACAAGAGGGTGTGTGAGAGACATTACATACATGAGGGTAGGTGTGGAGCACTTCACAAGGTTGTGTGACATGTCTGTCATATATCCGGGTGGGTGGATGATGCTCAAGTTTTTCTCAGGGCTGTGACAATTGTTGTGTGCGTGGGGAGCTTGAATAGGGAGCTGGATTGGCCGGTGTGATGTGAGCATATAGGACCTGCTGAAGGGTGAATGGAGGGAAAATTTTCCCAATGATTTTCACCCTTTCCTGCTGACTTCCCCATTGACTTTCTGGGAAAACCTGCATGGAAGTTTCCAGTTTGAAATTAAAAAAAAAAAAAAAAAAACTATTATCATTTTCATCAGAGTTGACTAGGTTTATGGGCAGTGCCCTCCTTTTGTAGCTGGTGATTATCTTACAAAAAAGAGGAACCAAATCTTCTTCTCATTACATGTTCACAGTGATTAGGCAAGACACAGTATATATATATATATATATATATATAGTTGTGTGAGACTTCTTAGCAACATCTGCTTCCTTGTCCAAGAACAGAAAGGATGTTTTCTTGAAAAGATCTGCTTACAACTGTCTGATAGTCCAACATTTAATCCTGTAAATTGTTCAACAACACATTTGAACTCGTCATATTTTCTCTACATCTGATTCTGCTCTGGCCATTGTCAGTCCCTGTAGCAGTCAATTACATGATACAGTAATCTTCTTCTCTTCAGATCTGAAGAACTTGGACCAATTGTTTCAGAAAGGTAAGACATTTGGTAGATCTTAGACCAATGCAAGAATATTTGTCTGCTTAACTATTTTCTGCTCTTGATTTTTCACATCAAACTACTTGTAAATTTTGCACAAACTCCGTAGATCCAGGACTGCAGAGTCAATCAGAATAGAGCAGGGTGGGACCTTGGAGGTCTTCTAGTCTAAACCCCTGCTTAAGCAGAAGACTCTGTACCATTTCAGACAAGTGGCTGTCCCTATGAAGTGGTTTTAGTGATTGTCTTGTAATTCAGACACTGAACAACTACCTATTTACGTGCTAACCTTTAATCATGATAAGATGTAATTGAAATTGTACAATGCTCAACTCAACCACTATTTTCAGAGATTTGAACCCTCCCTGGGTAAATTTTGATAAGTTAATCTGAAGAATTTCTTTTTCATGAATTATAAAGAAAGGGAGAGATAGGGACCTCCGAAGAAGAAGAAGAAGAAGAAGAAGAAGAAGAAGAAGAAGAAGAAGAAGAAGAAGAAGAAGAAGAAGAAGAAGAAGAAGAAGAAGAACAACAACAACAACAACAACAACAACAACAACTTCAGGAAGAACTTCAGCTAGAAGCAAATGTCTTTCAATCTAAGTGATGAAAGACATGTGTTTGCTTTGCTACTTTGGTCCTGTTTTATATTTTTAGAAGTCTTCAGCTGGGACAAAATAACTAGAATATCTGCAAGGGGTATATTAATAGCTCTCTGGGGACAGCCAGCCTCAGTTAATGCTAAGGACTGAACACAAAAGAGGTGTGGAGCTTCAACGCGATTCCTTATCACAACAAATATTTAATCAAAGAATATCTTGAAAGCATTAAAATTGGGCATAAAAACCATTTTTTGTGGATAGTAGAAGCATTTATTTCCCAAGTGGTTAGTAGGAGATATTTTTAATTGATTTTATTGTTTTTTTTATCTTTGAACGTTGTATGTGCCCAGGGTCATTGAGAGTTGGATAGCAAACAAGTTTAACAAACTTTAGTTGGTTGCATAAACAGTCAGATGTTGTGATTGAATTTGGCATTGATCTGGGATGGGCAAATATTGCTGTTTGATAGCGTTAAATGTATCATCAAAGGATGTAAACTGTTTCAAGTAAAGCAGCCTTTTGCAACTCATTGATGGTGATTTTGTCAATGCCGATGCTTTCCCAATGGTGTCCATACATTTTGGGATTAAACTAAAGTTTAATTACTATTACTTCTGATTGATAACAGAATAAGCAGGAGCCTTGAAGGTCTTCTAGTCCAACCTGCTGCTCAAGCAGGAAACTCTACACACTTTCAGACAAATGGTTGTCCAATCTCTTCTTCAAAAGTTCCACTGTTGGAGCATTCACAACTTCTGGAGGGAGGTTGTTCCAATGGTTAATTGTTCTGTCAGGAAATTTCTCCTTAGTTCTAGGTTGGTTCTCCGCTTGATTAGTTTCCATCCATTGTCCTGCCTTCAGGTGCTTAGGTTGACTCCCTCTTCTTTGTGGCAGCTCCTTAGATATTGGAACTCTGCTATTATGTCACCCCTAGTCATTCTTTTCATTAAACAAGACCTACCCAACTGCAGCAACCATTGTTCATATGATTTAGCCCCTCATCATCTTTGTTGCTTTTCTCTGCAGTTTTTCCAGACTCTCAACATTTTTTATATATCATGGCGACCAAAACTGGATGAAATATTCCAAGTGTGGTCTTATCAAGGCATTATAAATTGGTATCATTTTATATATATATAAATTTATATATCGATAGAGAGAGAGAATATATATATAGAGAGAAGCAACTTAGAATTAAAAAGAAATTTCCTGAAAGTTAGAACAATTAATCAGTGGAACTGCTTGCCTCTAGAAGTTGTGAGTGCTCCAACACTGGAAGTTTTGAAGAAGGGATTGGACAGCCATTTGTCTGAAATATTGATCACATAGCCAGCTTGTTGTTTAGAATGGATTTTGTGTAGCATTATCAAATCAACAGGGAATAGAGAATAGAATAGAGCTGGAAGGACCTTGGAGGTCTTCTAGTCCAGCCCCCCTCCCCCCCTCAAGCAGTAGAACCTATACCATCTCAGACAGGTGAATATGCAGTCTCGTCTTAAAAATATCCAGTGATGGTGCTCCAACAATTTCTGGTGGCAAGCTATTCCACTGGTTGATTCTCCTCGCTGTCAGGAAGTTTCTCCTTAATTGCAGGTTGCTTCTCTCCTTGATCAGTTTCCAACCATTGTTTCTCATCCTTCCCTCTGCCTTATATAAAAACTCCTTTGAAAATCTCTACTCAACCTCTATTTCCAGCTGCATCCAATTCTGCAGGCAGTTCTTTCAACTTTCTAACTTAAGTGGATGGACTTTCCTTTTGTCAATATCATGTAACTAGGTCTTAAACACATTTTGCCTGCAGGTCGTGCCATCCCTGATTATGTCAACCCTCAATACTGTGACACAATCATTTTCCTTTTTATATTGTTTGGCGTTAGCTACTTTGTTCAATAAATTTGTTTTTTATTGAACGCACATATTATTTATGGCTATCAAACATGAGAGTACAGTGATAGTAAGACTTCATGAAAGTTCTTCCTTTGCAGCTTGCTGTTCCTCCAGGCTGCCCTGCTGCTCATCCTTGAAGACTCTTTGAAGAGCCACCTTCAAGGATGTTCTGGGCTGACTCTTTCCCCTCTGCTTCCTCCCCACTAAGAAATAAAGGAGGGGGTTGATGCTGCTCTTGAGAGTAGCACTTCCTATTCCAATTGTCAAGAGGACGGGATGAGGGAAACTGAAATAATAAATGACATATGAGGCATACATTGGGAGAGAAAAAAGGAGGAAGAGGAGGAGAGCCAGCAAGATGGTGGTGAGAAACTTCCTTTGATTGCGTTGTGATTTAGACCTCATGTGAATCCAGAGGGTCACAGTAGACAAAACCATGAGAGGCGTACAAAATAAGCCATTCACAATAAGCTGGTCTGGTGGAGAATGAAGTGCACAACAGAGAGCAGGAAGGAGAGCATCCAATGGGGCCACAAACAAGAGTGGTGAGATGGCGGATGATGGCAGTGATGCCAGAGTGGGAAGAGGACAGACACACACCTGTCCAGGCTGATGGCCATCAGCAGAAACTGGTTAGCAGAATAGGTGAAGGAAAAGAGCTCAAAAAACTATGTAAGCTCCTTTATAAAAAGTTGACACCCCCACAAATATAGCTGCCATAATGAGGGATGTGAGGACCCCAAAATCAGCAATGGAGAGTTTCAGGATTTAAATGGTGAAAGAATTCCTCTTAATGGAAAAGGCCAGGAGATAAATGGTCTTTCCATTTTCTACCAAGCCCAAAATGCAAATAAGGGCAATGAAGCCATTGATACGATTTCGTGTTAAATTATCAACCAGCTGATTATCTAAAGAAGATATTTCTGGTATTTTAGAAGTATTCAGAGCAGTTTCCATATTTTTGATAATACAGAAAGAAATGTTGACCTTTTCTGGATCACTCTTTGAAAGTTCAGGAGTATCCAAAATACTTTGGGGATGCACCCTACTTAAAAAAAAGAAAAAAAAAGAGAATTAGTTCACTTACACACAGACACACCAGACACACAGGCACACACACAAACTTATTTTTCACTTACAGATATCATATCAACACATATGTATTTTTTTCATCATCTGATGGAAATTACATCCCTAAAATCAATGCTACTTATGAGGCTGGAGAATTGCTGTACTCAGTAGAGACCCAAAATCTTCAAGATGCATTTCAGTAAAATTTCCACCAATTCCCATTATTAGAGTTATCAGGTATCAGGCATTTGTTTAACAACCGTCACAAAGCAGATAGTAAAATTGGGCCACTTCATGTTATGACCTATCCCAAAGATGCTTTTTCATGAGGCAACTGGACTTTCTTGTATTTTTTTTTCTTTGAAGATGTTTCGCTTCTAATTAAAAAAGCTTCTTCAGCTCTGATCTGTTATGTTACGGCCTACTTAATGATTCAACTGGAAAAGGAAAGATTGCACTGTAATTTTTTGCTCTTTCTGTTAGCTGTTCTGGCAAGGGTGATCCCTGTAGTAGACAGGACATTCCTTAATCGCTCACGACTTCTGCCTCTAGAACTGTTCATGAGTCTGACAAGGGGTTGAACCTATTTTATTTGTAATAAATAAACAAGTTGCCCCCTATTGGCTTGTAGTCAGGGACCAGATCATATAGACTGGAAGCTAAAACATACAAAGAGTGGTTGCTAGAATTGGGTTTGTCTAGTTTAACGGAAAGAAGGATGAGGGGGGACATGATAGCAGTCTTCCAATCTCTCAGAGGCTGCCACAAAGAAGAGGGAGTCAAGCTATTCTCCAAAGCTCCTGAGAGCAGGACAAGAAGCAATGGATGGAAACTAACCAAGGAGAGAAGCAACCTAGAACTAAGAAGAAACTTCCTGACAGTCAGAACAAATAACCGGTGGAACAAATTATCTCCATAATTTGTGAATGCTCCAACACTGGAAGTTTTTAAGAACAAATTAGACAACCATTTCTGTGAAATCATATAGGGTTTCCTGCCTGAGCAGGGGTTTCAATTAGAAAACCTCCAAGGTCCCTTAAACTCTGTTATTCTGTTCTACTCTACTCTACTCTACTCTACTCTACTCTACTCTACTCTACTCTACTCTACTCTACTCTACTCTACTCTACTCTACTCTATTTTTAGATGCTTCTAGAATTTTCTTGGATTTTTGTGCCCAGATCATGAGCAATTCTTCTTTGTCTTGCTCCCATGAAGAAAAAGTACTCAAATAAAAGACATTCAACCAAAGTCAGACACACCAGTCAACAAGTCAGAGATGGGAAGATTGCTGTCATACTATTCAGAGGAAAAACTTGCTGTTAAAATGAGTTCTAATATTGGCCAGAGGATCCTGTGAGATTACCTGATCTCATACTAATGGTCTCCAAGTTTTATCCTAAACTCAAAAAAGAGTATTTTGCAAATAACAATTACCACAACAGAAACTCTGCGTTTGCTGTAGACATACCTGGTGATGAATCTCCAATGGGAATAATTGGTCTCTTTCAGGATCTAAGCATGAAGGATTTTTTTTCAGTGAATCCCCTTAGCCTGCACTTGATGTAAGTGCAGTTGAGAAAGAGAATGGAGCTTCACCAAGCTTTCTCAGAAAAAAATAAAAAGAACTTGCACAATATTCTTCTGAATTTGGCGACTTTAAGTGTTATCGCACACAAGGAAGTTCTTGAAAACATGATCATATCTTGAAACCTGTAACAACCTAAAGTTATCTGATAGAGAAGCAATCTAATCTGGGTGTCAAATTCCTGGAATCAAGGCCCATTAAAGGAGTAATGTCTTATGGCAGCAATTATTAAGTGTGACAGCAACTTCCTTGTTTTCCCAATGAATCCAAGAATATGTGCAAGTGTCCACCATCTTGCCCATTTTGTCCTGTTTGCAAACATTGCGGTTAGTGTACACTTTTTAAGCAAATGCAGTTTTTGTTCCGAATTAGTTCAAGCAAAGTCAAAAACTTTCTGTATTTCCTTCCAAATAAATTTCTCATTTATTCTGAAGAAGAAGAAAAATAGTCCAACATTTTTGTCCATTTTTGTCCAAAGGGAAGAGAATTTTGGTGAACTTGTCATGAGTGGAACTTGGAGGTCTTCCAAGTTCTTGATTAGTGGGATAAAAGGCCTGAATAGGAATGTCCAGACTCTCCCTGTAGAATCACTTTCAAGGAGTCTTCTCACAGTCCAATTCAATCCTAAAGCAAGCCAGGAGAAGAAACTCTTCTAATGAAGCTTTCTCAGCCTAAGAAGAATGGACAGCTCAGGATACTGCCCTGTGACCAAAGGAAACATAATGGAAAAGAATCCTTCCATCATCACCACATTAGCTGAGGCTGAAAAGCGCCACCATGAGAAGGTGTGGAGTGATTGAGTGAGTGAGTGAGTGAATGAATGAGTGCATGAATGAATGAATGAATGAATGAATGAATGAATGAATGAATGACAGAGTTGGAAGGAATCTTTTAGGTCCCCCTGATGAGGTAGGATGTCCTTTACCATTACAGACAAATGGTTGTCCAATCTCTCTTAAAAACCTCCAGTGATGAAGCCATTCCACTGATTCATTGTTCTAACAGTCAGGAAGTTTCTCCTTAATTCTAGTTTGGCTCGCTCCTTAATTAGTTTCCATCCATTGCTTCTTGTTCTGCCTTCAGATGACTGTCTGACTGACTGACTGACTGACTGACTGACTGACTGAATGAATGAATGAATGAACAAATACATAAATAAAAATTCTTAGCATGAGGCAGAAAAGCAAAAAAAAAAAAAGAGGACAAATTTCAAATACTGTCTTCGTTTTCAGAAATAAGAGACTCGAAAGCTATTCGGGTGTTTGATTCCAGAGTGAAATCCAAAAATCAGAAGCTCTTTGAATATAAGGGAATTGGCTAGTCTAGCTCTGTAACATGGTTGAACATTTTGAAACATATTTCAAGGGTTCACAGAGACCATTTGGGGGCCACCAGACACTTCCTTCCCAAACAAAGAAACTTTACTTTCAGCACTACACATGATTCATTCTCTGCCTTTTCTGCAGCTGAGTTATGTTGTTGTTGTTGTTAATTGCGAAGTCGTGTCCGAGCCATCGCGACCCCATGGACAATGTTCCTCCAGGTCTTCCTGTCCTGAGTTATACATTACACTAAACCAGAATGTATCTATGTTTTCTATACAAACCATGTTTAATGACTTAGCATATTCGATGAACCAAGACCTCTTGGATTAATGCCATCAACTCTGCTTTAGCAGTGGATGTAAACTTTTTTGAGATTGTTTTAGATACAGCAAAATCTGTGGTTAATGATGTTCCAAACTATGGGGATTGTTGCCTGGCATCAATAAAGCACATATAGGATGGCAATAAATCAGAATTTTTTTTGTCAATACCACTAAAAAGGAAAAACAACAAAACCAAGAAAAAAATCAGCTTGGTTGCACAAAGAACTCTCTGACCAACTGAAAGAAAAAAAAAATAAGTACAAACAATGGAAAGAATGTGTTGCAGACTGAAGATGGAGGATATAGGGGAATAAACCCATCAGGATTCAGCAGTTCATCTGCATTAAAAAGACAAAGGCCACTCTTGAAGACAGCAAAGTCCACATTTTGGAAAAAGAGGACCACTGGCTTGAAAGACGGGTCAAAGAGGCCATCTGTGTCAAAATTGATCATCCCTCTCTCAACAGAGGGGGAGGGACATGGCATCCTCTATTTCCAGTCTACAACACAGTCCTTTCAGCAGTTCCAAGAAGGCTTCACACCCATTTGCATTGCTCAGGTAACCCTGAGGACACAGACAAACCTCCAGGTGGCCTCAACGACTCTCTAAAATAATGCAAATGGCCAACTGTCTGCAAGGAGTACAAGTCCTTCCATTTCCCACCATCCAGTCAGAGCTGAGAAATCTTCTTGGATGAGAAGTGAAATGTCTTCAAAGAAGAATAAGAAAGTCCAGTTGCCTCCTGAAAAAGCACCTTTGGACATTGAACGTCTCCCTAGAGTTGAGCATGACAGGTCAGAGGAAACCTTGATCTTTACCTAAAGCTAAAACAATTCTGAAGCTGGAATGGACGTGCTCAGTGCTCTGATCTCAGAATGTTCTTCAGTGTGGACTATTAGCATCCCACTATACTTAGCCCATCTTTTGTGCTCCCAGGAGCAAGAAGCTTCTTTGTAGGGTTTCATATGGCCTTGAGAGACACATTCAGAATCTGTTACAAAAACAAAAATGACAGTCACCTTCCCTGAGCCCTGGGAAAGGAAATAGAAAATGTCTCAGGGGATACGAGAAGAGGGGGATGAAAAAGAAGACTGGAACTTTATTGAGACTGGTTTTATGAACAGTATCTGAAAAGTGTGTTTCCTGGTCTAGAGAAACTTCAAGGACTAATAGTGGCAGCTCCCTCAATGCCTTCTGATTTTGTTTCATCAGAAGAGAACTTAATCAAAACATTTTTATGGAACTTTTAGAGTGTTTTTGTTTCCTGAGCTATATAGAAAACGATGCTTCTTTCATGAACTCTTAGTCTCTAGTGTCTGCCATCTCCAGGGAAGAAATGAAAAAGAGAGATCCAATTTTTCCCTTTCTTGCTTCTCTTCCTTCTGCAATTTAATTGCATATTAAGGGTAATTTAAATATTTAGAAGGTATAACTTTTTCATACTAAGAAGAATTGGTCCTATAGTAGACATAGTTTTGGAGATGTGGGTTACAGGAAGAAGAGTGTCAGGAGTATACTAGAGGGCTCATGACCAGCTGGGTCATCATTTCAGAGGTATTTATCAGATTTCCCCTTTTTCTCCCACCCCAATAATTTTCTATCGAGGATTCTATTTATTTATTCATTTATTTATTTTTTTATTAAATTTGTCTGCTGCCCATCTTGCCAGCAGGTACAAGTGAAAGGTATACAACTACAACATGAAAAGATAAGTAACATTTTAAAAATATATATCAAGGGTGCAGAAAAAGCCACTCCTCACCCGGAATCCCTACCAGATCCCTCAATGCCTTCCACAGGGAGAGGTCTTCCAATATCCTGGATTCCCTGGAAACACTGAATGTAAATTTTTAGACGTGTCTACCTTGAAAATGGACCAGGTTGGACTCTACAGTCGTGCAGTCAAATAGCAGCAAAAGAATGATTTCTGATAATTTTGATGCCATGAACTATTTTATATAATTTTCCAAATTTCAGTTCCCTGAAATTATGGGTCCCAGATTTGGACTCATTCTGTAAGAGAGCCCATTTGAGGTACTTTAGTGCAAAAAATATTGGCCTACAATACAGCATTTCGCCCAGTTAAAGGTTACGGGAATGAGAGTTTTATTCGTATGTAGATACTGTAGAACGATTTGATTTACAAAGTATACATGATCTAGAACTGACATCTGCCTAATGCATTTCTCTTTCAGGGTTATGGAAACCATTTTATCCCACATTTAAGAGTTCTGAAACACCCATGGAAAAAAATCAGCACTGTGTTCTTAATAATGGATTTCTTTAATCCATTAAGGTACCCCACCCATTCTCATAACGTATATAAAGGCATCTCATTCAAACTTTCTGGCAAAGCACTTGGGCTTCATGATAGCGGAAGAAGAATTTATAACCATTCCAGAAGAAGACATTTTTAAGGTCCAACAGGCTTTGGTGAAGCATAAGTGAGACTGGAAGAAGGTAAGACATTCTGTGTCTAAACTTTGAGGTATGGGCTGGTAGAACTCCAAAGACTTTCTCAGGGAAGATCAGAAGGAAATATTCATTTTCAGTCAGGGATAATAACATCAATAACAAGTGCAGCATCTTCTTATTCAAAATTATTTTATTCCTGTAAAGTGTTTTTGGAATTACTGTATTTGATAGCAGTTCCTTTCTTGTTTTTTATGTACCCTATATTTAAGCCACAGCTTTCCTTTCTGTTGTAGAACTGGATAACTCCTGGAAGAGATGGGTCACAATTAGCATGAGAAAGGAATGGTAGACACTCAATGAATAAAGGAGGAAACTATTTTTTAGAAGCTTCTTGAATTTAGCTGGTTGCTCCTATCATCAACAACAGTAATAATAATAACAATATTTTTCCCACAAAGAAAGATTCCCTCCAGCCACTAAAAGTTTCCACCTTCTTTTTTTTCTGAAGAGTGAAATTAGTCATCTATGGAGATTCTCAGCCATCCAGGTCATAGTTGTCCCAAAGGTGCTTTTTCAAGACGCAACTGGACTGTCTTGTTTTTCTTCAAAGATGTTCCGCTTCTCATCCAAGAAGCTTCTTCAGCTCTCAGAGAAGCTTCTAGAATGAGAAGCAGAACGTCTTGAAAGAAAAACAAGAAAGTCCAGTTGCCTCGTAAAAAAGCATCTTTGGGACAGTGAAATTAGTCATTTAAAAATGACTTTTGTGGATAGTGGGAGCAATTATCTCCCTTTTGATATTTATTCTTCATTGTTGTGAGTTGTCTTGATAAATTGAGAGAGTCACATAGCACACTATGCTTTGATTACAATGTCCAAAATTTGACACAGGTTAATGAGCAATTGTCAGATGTGTTGTGGGATAATTCATAAGTAAAGCTGCCTTTTGCAATTGACTGCTGCTGAATTTGTCAGTGCCGATGGTATTCAAGGGATGCTCCAGTGGTTTTAAAAATTGCACCCAAGGGACATTATTATTATTATCGATCATCGCACAGTCAGCCAGATGTTCAGACTGGATTTGGCATTTTGTCTACCTATCGAGTCCTTACCCAGGACCTGGGATAGGCAGATGTGGATGTTTGATGGTATTACAGGTATCGTCGCAGGATGGAAGCAGTTCCTAATAAGGCCGCCTTTTGCAATTGACTAATAGCGAATTTGTCAATGCCAATGGTGTTCAAGTGGTGCTCCAGTTGTTTTGGGATTGCACCCAAGGAGCCTATGACTATTGGTACTACCCTTGCTTGCTTTTGCCACAGTCTTTCTATTTCTATTTGTAGGTCTTTGTATTTTGTTATCTTCTCCAGTTCTTTCTCTTCTATTCTGCTATCTCCAGGCACTGCCACGTCCACTATCCAGACTTTTTTGTCTTTCTTATCGACAATTGTTAAGTCTGGGGTGTTATGTTGCAGGTGCTTGTCTGTTTGAATTCTGAAGTCCCAGAGCAGTTTAATTTTATCATTTTCTATGACTTTCTCTATTTTATGATCCCACCAGTTTTTGCTTACAGGCAAATGATATTTTTTGCAGATCTTCCAATGCACCATTGTTGCTACTTTGTCATGCCGCTGCTTGTAATCAGTTTGTGCAATCTTCTTGCAACAGCTTACCAAGTGGTCCACTGTTTCTTCAGCTTCTTTGCATAGGCGGCACTTACTGTCTGTTGCTGTCTTCTCAATTTTGACTTTGTATGCATTTGTCCTTAAGGCTTGGTCTTGTGCAGCCAGAATTAGTCCCTCGGTCTCTTTCTTCAATTTTCCTGCTCTTAGCCATTGCCAGGTCTTGTTATTATCTGCTTTCCCAGCTATTTTTTTAATGTATTGGCCATGTAGTGCTTTGTCTTCCCATGCCTCTATTCTGTTCTTCATTTGGTCTTTCTTGTAGGCCAGTTTGGTCTCTCCAGTAGTTAGTAAGCCTTCCTGATATACTAATTTCAGTGCATCTTCATCATTGTTCTTCAGATATTCTTCCAAAGCCATTTTTTCTTCTTCAACCATCTGATGTACTTGTAGCATTCCACGCCCACCTATTTGCCTTGGTAGATAAAGTCTATCAATGTCACTGCGTGGATGAAGGGCATGATTCATTGTCATTATTTTTCTGGTCTGCCTATCCATTGCTTTTAGTTCTGCTTGAGTCCAGTCCACTATTCCAGCTGTGTACCTAATGACTGGGATTGCCCAGGTGTTGATTGCCTTTATGGTATTTCCTCCATTGAGTTTGGATTTTAAGATCTTCTTCACTCTCTTGATGTATTCACCTCTAATCTTTTTCTTGACTTCAGTGTGCTTGATGTTGTCAGCTTGAAGGATACCCAAGTATTTGTAGTACTCTTCCTCATCCAGACTCTTAATGTTATTTTCGTGGGGCATCTTGATTCCTTCAGTTTTCATTATTTTTCCTTGTTTGATAGTAAGTGTGGCACATTTGTCCAAGCCAAACTCCATTACAATATCTTGGCTATATATACGGACAGTGTTGAGCAGCGATTCTATTTCAGATGATGTTTTTCCATACAGCTTCAGATCATCCATATAAAGGAGGTGGGATAGTCTGGCAGATGTTTTTGATGTTTGATAGCCATGTCCTGAGTTATTCAGTATTGTTGACAGAGGAAACAGTGCAATAACAAATAGTAATGGTGATAATGAATCTCCTTGAAATATTCCTCTCTTGATATTAACCTCTCCCAGCCTCTCACCATTGATCTGCAACTGTGTCTTCCATTGTGCCATCGATCTTTGCACAAATTTTCTGATGTTTCTACTGACTCCTGTTATTTCTAGGCACTTTATTATCCAATCATGTGGCAGAGAGTCAAATGCCTTTTTGTAGTCAATCCATGCCACATTCAGGTTGGTCTTCCTTCTCTTGCAGTTTTCCAAGATCATTTTGTCTATTAGGAGTTGATCTTTTGTTCCTCTGCTATTGGGGCGGTTTCCTTTCTGCTCAGGTGGAAAGAGATTGTTTTCAACTAGATGCTGTTGCACTGCATCAGCTACTACACCAGTTAGTAATTTGAAAGTTGTTGGTAAGCAGGTAATTGGCCTGTAGTTACCTGGTGTTGCCCCTTTTGCTGGATTTTTCATTATTAGGTAGGTTTTCCCAGTTGTTAGCCACTTTTCAATTTCTCCTCCTTGTAGTATATTGTTGAACTGCTTGGCAATGAGTGGGTGTATAACAGTTAGATGTTTCAACCAAAACCCATGCAGTTCATCTTCACCTGGTGCTGACCAATTTTTGATTTTCTTTGCTCTTTTTTCTACCATTTTTGTTGTTATTACTAGTTCTTTCATTTCAACTTCTGTTTTATTTGCATCCACCTCTTTTAACCAAGCCGCATCCTTGTTGTATTTCTTTGGGTTATCCCATATCTGCTTCCAGAACTGCACTGTTTCTTCCTTGTCAGGTACTGACTGATTCCTTGCAGTTTCTCCATTGATGGATTGGTAGAAATGTTTCTGATTGGATTGAAATTGGAGGTTCTGCCTATAGTTTGCAATTCGAGCTTCATATCTACTGATTTTCCTGGCTATAGCTGTTATTTGTTGCTTTATTATTTCCAGTGCTTCCTTGATCTTCCTTGTTTCTAAGTGGTATTTCTTGATTAGGTATTCTTTGGTCTTCTTGTTCTTCAGCTTCTTTTCTTTCATCTGTTCTAGCTTGCTTGCATGTGATCTTAACTTGCTGATCTTATTTTCTAGTCTAACCTTCCATTTTTCTGGTGCACTGTTTGTTTGTTTTTCTTCTTTGTTGATTTTGCATCCCAGGTATTCTGTTATAACTGCAGCTGTGCTGTACATTAGTTGGTTTGTTTCTTGCAGTGAATTGGTGCTTATACTTGCTATTGCAGTATTTGCATCTTTTAATGCTTGTGCTAGCTGTTTCTTTGGAACAAGCTTCAATGCAGGTAGCCTTATTCTGTTGTTTTTGTGCTGTTCTAGATGCTCAGTTATTCTTTGTTTCAATTCTTTTATTTCTTTAGTTAGAGGGTTTTGTTCTTCCTGAGGAAGAGGTGCCTGGTTTCCAAATGAGAACAGTTGTATATCTCTACTGGATTCTTTCACTGCCAACTCCCCCTGGTTTGCCTCTACATTCTGAATTACTTCTGGTAAGGCTTTGATTTCTTTGCCCTGGGTAAACCTTTGCAGTTCGTCCAATTCTGTTTCTGTAAATATTTTATTTCGTGTATAAATCGGCGTTGATCTGCTAGTCTGTTCTGTTATTTCTGATTCTGGATGTTGTTCTTTCCAGAACTGGTGCATTCGTTTTAGATATCCTCTTTTGTTGGACTTGATCTGTAGTAACAGATCATTATTTCTTTGTTTTCCATCACTGTGTATCTGCGACGGGTAAAACACCTTTTCTTCCAGTAGTTCTGCAGCTGCTGGCCTGGTTGCTCAGCCACAGTCCTGAGTCCTGTAACCCATTTTTCACCAGATATCCAGGGAACTCCAATATCTAGCGCGGGACCTTGTTAACCCGGGCGACATCCGAGCCGGTATGGCATTCTGAAATTTACTTCTCACCATATTTTTTATGGGAGAGACACTCTTTGTCTGACTCCTCTGATGAGACCTGTCCAGTATGGTTGAACCTCTGGCATAGCTCTCATCTTCCTCAGAGTACACAAGCCCCACAACCACGTCAAGGTAGTGCCTCACTGGGGGATTATTAATATTATTATTATTATTATTATTATTATTATTATTATTATTATTTGGTCCCTCGGTCTCTTTCTTCAGTTTTCCTGCTCTTGGCCATTGCTGGGTCTTGTTGGTGTCTGCTTTCCCAGCTATTTTTTTCATGTATTGGCCATGTAGTGCTTTGTCTTCCCATGCCTCTATTCTGTTCTTCATTTGGTCTTTCTTGTAGGCCATTTTGGTCTCTCCAGTAGTTAGTAAACCTTCCTGATATACTAATTTCAGTGCATCTTCATCATTGTTCTTCAGATATTCTTCCAAAGCCATTTTTTCTTCTTCAACCATCTGATGTACTTCAGATGGTTGAAGTACATTCCACGCCCACCTATTTGCCTTGGTAGATAAAGTCTGTCAATGTCATGTGGATGAAGGCCATGATTCATCGTCATTATTTTTATGGTCTTCCTATCCATCATCATCATCATCATCATCATCATCATCATCATCATCATTATTATTATTATTATTATTATTAAACAGAGGAACACAACTCCATGTAGATTTTATCCGTAATAAAAAATATGTTGGGATAAGAATGAAAGTACTACTTTAAATTATAATTGTCAAAGGATAAGCTCTCTCTATGAGAATGAGCTGAACGCAAAACCAGTCATATCAGAATGGTTACTAGGGCATATTCATATCATTGTTATGGTATGTGAAGAAGAACTCTAAGAAAAGCTTGGAGGCAAAAAATTAACACAAAACCAGTAACACAAAACAACCAGACAAAACCAGTAACATTCTCTTAAGGTAAGTTAGAGATTCAGGATTCTGAGCTTAGCTGTACCAAACGAATAGAAAAAGAAATAATTTTAAAGAAAAAAAAGCTAACAAAAGGGTAAAATTGATGGAGGGGACAATTTACACTATATATGTAAATGTTCTCGCGTGAGATTCATTTCTTATATATGAAATATTAACAGATCTTAAGATTATTTTTTTATTTTCATCACTTGATCTTTATCATGGATGTATAAACATTGAAATGTTTTCTGTTTTGAGATAAATGGCTTTATCATTCTTCCATGCTAGTTTAGATGGTCATGCTGTAATTACAAACTTCAATTTCTTTCACATCTTTATCATTTTATAAATAATTGAAAATTAAAATATTAGGAACATTTTATAATCTTTTAATGTTTTGATAAAGCAAAACAAGAAATGACCAAAAAGATCAATATTTTTTCACATTATTTTGTTTCTTTCTTGCAAAACTATATCCTTTATGATATCTCTATGGTCTCATTTTAATACCAAAATTTTATTTGGTATTATTGATCAACAGGGTCCTCTCACTGCTTATTCCCATATAAGCTCAAACAAAAATCTATGGGGTGTTTACATAATTTATTTATATTTCTTCTGGTCCACTAAATTGCATATACAGCTTTGAACAGCATGCACATTTTTGCCGTAATTTCCTCTCAGATAAATGCACTGTTTTGTGCTACTTTCCTAGTAATCCATAATACCGTCTACAGATTTTGTCTGTAAGAATCATTATTTGGAGAATTGCATCTTGTAACTGAAGTCCAATTTTCAAAAAAGTTACCGAGGTTTGATTCATGAATTGATTTGAGAGTGGGAAAATAGTTTTTGTGGAGATATGAATTTAGCAATTTCATTTTCTTTCCCTAACAAGCAGCATTAGCTCAGGATTGAGTCCAATAGTATTCAGTGGAATCCCTCCTCTTGTCTAGCAATACTTCATCACAGCCGCTGCTGGCTTTCCACGGCTGTTTATATTCTGTTCAATGGGATCAATCCACCACTGTGCAGAAAATTTATAAAGGAAAATAGATGCATCTATTATTTCTCCTTCAAGCAAAATAAAAAAAAAATCTTGTTCAAACTTGACAGGCTTAAAAGATCAACAATAAGTGCCTGCACAAATGTACTCAAGCCCATTCAATTCATAGGGACTTAAATATAGACAAATACTTAGGATCACCACTTTAGGGCTAATATTTATATTAGCTATTTTCAAAGCTCTGGAAAAAGGGGGATAATGTAGTCTAACACTCAGGTGAATTGACAAGGGTGAATGAATGTTTCTTTAGTCACCCAAGAATAAAATTAACTCAGATAAGTCATAACTCTTCTATAGAATGGAGTAAATTCTACTCTTAATTCTATAGCCTTTCTCTCTCTGTATTTTTAAAATAAACAAGAGAGTATCATTTCTTCAGCATTCAGTGCAAAACATCTGCAACTTCAGTAATTTTATTCGACAAGCAAATTAATAGAGCTCTCAATACAAGAATAATAAAAATGTTAAAAGTTATTATATTTGATATATTGTCTATTATATCATATCATCATAGTAAGCATCCTATAAAGTTTAATATTTGACAAATTTAATCCCAGGACTTAAAAATATCATAAATTGCCCACAAACAAATTCTGATAAATATTTAAATTATCAATGAAAATTTAAATATGTCTTTAACTTCATTTTTTATTAGGCAATTTTAAGTTCTTTAGAACAACCCACCAAATGTAGTCTTTTCATTTTATTTTGTTCTGTTGTAAATAATGCAATATTGTATTTAATAAAGATCAGGACAAATATCCAAAATTTGGTGAATTTTTGGATTCAGACCAAAATGCCAGAGAAATTTCACATTTAAAGAAAAACTTCTGAGGGTGCGCCTCCATTTCTGTATATAAAATACATATAAGCAATTGCTGGGAGCCATATTTGTGTGACCATTAAAAAATATTTATTTACTTATTTATTACATTTATATGGCACCCATCTCACTCTGCAAAGCAGCAAATTGCAAATGAGTGGCTGGGGTTCATGATAATCGCCAAATTTATCTGTGACTGCCAACAATTTTAAGGAACAATCATCAGTTATTAGATGGAGACTGTATATTAGTCAACATTATATATAATTTATCTTGATTTTTTTCATAAAGTTAGCTGTCTCTAATACACACTTAAGACAATCTTTGACATGACTGCATACTTACAAAATACCAAAAGAAAGAGAAAATGGATGAAAATTGAGAATGCTGAATCATGTTGAACAAGAGGAGCAGCGAATATAAGTTTGGATACATTTTCTCCTACTTACGGTTAACATCTGTTAAAACTATTCCAACTTTACAGATGGGAAATTAAGTTTAGGTGAATGGCTTACACTTAGCCCCTGGGCAGATTTCTGAACACTAAATCAAGAGCTGAACTGACTCTTTTGTCCAATGTTCAGTTCTATGGATCACATTCAATGCCCTCAAATACAGTCCCAACGGTTAATATTTAATTCAGTTTTTCTCACCTTAGAGTTCCTTGTGTGTGGCTCAAAACATATTTCATGAAATTCCAGAAATCCTCCAGAACTGCTAAAAGCAAGAACAGACCAGGTCTTTTTCTAATGATCTATTTGATAAAAACACATGCAACTAGAGAAATGCTCTAATAAAGTAACTCCGCTTTGTCAGTTGACTTCTGTTAGTGGTTTCCTGCCAACACCATCAGAATAACAAAGTGGGAAAGGGTTGCTGCTGTCTAGAGCCTTAAGACCAGCAAATCAACTAAGTAGCATATTTTGAGCTAATCTTAGACTTGTGGCTACTTCAGTGGAAAATAAAGTGTCCTTAGGAAGAAACCCAAGAGGACAAAAATAAGCTGTTCTTTATGTTTACAAACAAAATTCTTTTTTTAAAAAATTGTATTTATTTACCCTTTTCTTTAGTTCCCCTAATTGCAATTAATTTTTTCTTCCAGAATTGCATTCAATAAATCATTTTTATGTGTTCCTGCCTCTATAAAAGAAATTACATTGTGGTAAAATACAATAAATAGACAAACAAAAGAGGTTTCACCCATTAGGAAAGTATACTTTGCCCTCAGAAAATGAGAGAAGCAAATTCCATTTTGTAATAAAATATCTAACAACGTCTTAACAGTTGGATATTCTAGCTGAAGAACCATGTCCCAAACTTTTTATGAGAACCTTGCCCCATTTTGTCTCATCCTGATATGCTAGACTACAACTCTTCATTCTCTTGGCCACTCCTAGGAAATGTTAGAGGATGTAGTCCTAGACATTTTCCTACTACATTAGGGAAGTAGGGCCAGACTTACAGAATAAGAATGGATGTTGACTGAATAACAATGGAGTCATGTGTTCTAAATAAATCCGTCTGTCAACAGCATGGAAATAATATTTTGAAGCAGCAGCTGTTATTTTCAAATAGTTTCAAAAGCGGCTCCATATAAAAGGAATGCAGTAATCAGACTAGGTGTGTCTGCAGAAGGAAGGGAATACAACTGGAAAAATGCCCATACTACTTCTCCATTTCAAAGAAAATTTTATTTTGTCGTCTTCCAGGGCACCACTTCTTTTTGTCCTCTTTCTTGGGTCTACTACCTTATCCAGAGGACTGATAATGATATGGAGCATCAATGGAGAAGAATCTGAGTAACCTGAGAAAGTGCTGGAGAGAGGGATGGTGTATAAGAAAGAGGAGCACACAGGAGGAACTGTAAGGAGGGGCTTGCAGGAAAGCAGCATGGATGAAAGGAGGGGTGCACCGAAAAGAGTTGAAGAAAAAGGTAAAAGGGGTAATTGCAACAGCTCAGCAACCCATGGTTCCCAGCTGTGAAATCCAGCAATGCTACAAGCCAGAAAAGTCCAGCAACACTGGCAGTGAAGAGATGCCAACCAGTCACCATCCCCAAAATGTTTCCTTTCCCCTTTCCTTGTTCCCAGCATCAGTCCCTTGCTTGCACACTCCAACCTTTGGAAGCAGGGAGGAAAGTCATTCTTTCCTTCTTTGCCCAAATCCCAGGCGCTTCCAACCAACCTTTCTTTTTCCTTCCTGCTGGGCTGTTCTGAGCGTTTCTGTTTCTACAGAGCTCCTTTCTGTCACTGTTTCTGCTAGCTTGATGCTGCTGCTGCAGAAACTGTGATCCTTGGTTGGTACAGTTGGCTGCTGCTGAGTTGAGATTATTGTACTGCTCTGGTCTCTTTGGGGTTGGGGTTGGCTGGGCAGGTTGGATGGGGGTTGGCACTGCTGAACTGGTTTTGTCCTTTTTTTTCTGTTGGGTCTATAAGGCTGTCCCTGGTCAGGTTGGCTATATTGTTTGTGGTTGCCAATGGTCAGAGGAATGAAATATTGACCATTGTTCTTTTCTTCCCCTTCCTTATCTAAGACCCAGGAGTTAAATTAATTACCCATTCAAGTATTTGTTTAAGCCACTCTTTATGTTAACAGAAAACAGGATAGCATGCAAAGGGAGAAACAACATAAGGCATGTTACAAATGGCATAAAAACATAAACAACATCTCAGAGTAGTAAAAACAGTAAAACAGACTACAGCAATGTTTCTCAACCTCAGCAGCTTGAAATGTATGCATTTCAATCTCAGAAGTCTCCAAGATATGTGCACTTCAAATTTTAGAATTTCCTAGCCAGTATGTTGGGATCCACATAGTGAGAAGCCTTCAAATAAAGCCATTTTTTCTTAGCAAACCAATAAAAAAAGGAAGAATTTAGTATTCCATGAAAGATTTATCTGGAATATGGTTTTGCATCTTCTTAATCAAATCAGTACCAATTGAAGTTTAATTCAATGTTCCCAATCCAGATCAATTTTTCTTTTGTGAATGGTCTACCACTCACTTCTTTCCCAGGACAGGGGATGGGTGAGTGCTTGTTTCTTTGGATTATATTCTGCTTTTCTTTTCCTGTTGAAAAATCTCAATCATAGCACAAACCTAGCAAGCACACAAAAAACCCACAAAAGACATAAGCAAGAACAACAACGAATGAGGATCAATGTCATAGTCTAAACTATTATTCTCAATCTCAGCAATTTTAAGATGTGTGAATTCCCAGAATTCCCCAGCCAGCATGATTGTTGGAAATTCTAAGAGCTGAAGTCCACATACCTTCAAGTTGCCAAAACTGAGAAACATTGAACTATAGTAACATCAGCACCAACTGAGCTATCCAGAGAATGTTCTTAAGTAGGGTGTCACCTTTCTCTTCCTTCTATATTTCTGGCAAAAGAAGTTCCACTGATGATCTTCAGACACACAAGTAACTCAGAGAGTTGATTGGAAGTGAATTCACACAGAGCCTCTGAATGCTAGTGAGTTGCTAATTGTTTTTACCTGGTTCTTTGCCAACTGAGGCTATTCCAGGAGGCTATTCTACTTTGTGGCATACCACAAAGGGTTATCTTGAGAGTTTCATACATTGTGAGTGTATATTGTATCAACAGAAGAACAGGCATCTCCTGATATTGTCTTCCAGGTCCCAAAGCCACAGATGAAGCAGTAAACATCTATACTTGTCCAGTGGAAGGCAGTCATGTTCTCCAGTAGAGAGCTTGCCCACCCCCTTTTTAAGGAGCGTGAGAAACTCAGTCGGCATTCTTAAATTCCAGTCCTTCAACCTACTGTTTTAGTTGCCTTTTAAAATTTGTCTAACCGCAGCAACCTAAAGGTCAGAAATGGAACATCCTGACAGATTGAAATGCTTTTTACCCATTAAATTCCCATATTAAATGACATCCAATCATGTCAGGTCGCTCCTAAATAAACTGCTGAAGAGCATTTTTCATGTTTCATCAATCTTATGCTCTCACATAGATACAGCATCAAAATAGAAAAAATCCTCCCATATATCAGCAAAGTATGCAAATTAAATGACCCAGCTTATTTCCTGCAATTTGTTTAGATTGTTTGACATACAAAAGATTTATTGTCAACATATCCAAAAGATCATTAGAAGATTTACAAAACTAGCCAGTCTGTCACAGCTCAGCTTGATTCAAAAATGGGCTCATCCAGACAGTCTTGGTTTCCATATGAGGAAACTTTAGAAAGAGTTAAATTACTAGCCATCAAGCCAAATTCTTTGACTAGCAACAGTTCTTGGAGGTTTCAGATTTTTGTCAATATCTGCTACCTGGAGATACCAAGGGATTGGCATATGGGTTCTGTTGACATAATCCATATGGTGTAATGGTTGTAGGAACTGATTATGCTAGTCGTTATGAGGGTTACTTTTAAATGTTCAGTTATAGACACTATACATTCCAGGAATAATAGTTATTTCCCTCCTTGTCCCTGTCTTGGTAAATTGCCCTCTCTAATTTCCCCCATTTTGTTTTTTGATAAAGCATTGCCTTGTTAACATATTTTGTGTTACATTTCTAGGTTGACAATAGAAAATGACCAAGAACATTAGAAAAGGACTATCATACAGGGAACTTCTTCTATGTTTTTCTAGAAAGAAGACTAAGGGATAAAAAATCTCAAGGAAGTAGATTTCTGTTAAACAATAAGAAAAACTTCAAACTTTGACAGTGAAATAGGCTGTCTTTGGAGGCTCTGGGATTTCCCTCCTAAGCAGAAGCTGAATGCTTATTGGCTGGGAATACTATAGTTCAGCTTGTTCAAAGTTGGTATTGTGTGATATATTGGATTACAATAGTACAAATTCCACCTGCTTTCAGTTACATAAACATTATCCAGGTTGGTTGAACATGACAGCAATTTAATACACATGTACAGATAGTCCTCGACTTATAACTGTTATAACATTTAATGACTGTTTGAAGTTATAAGACTGAAAAAAGTGACTTATGACCATTCGGCTGCTTGAAAACTGGTTCATCTTTATGACGCTTGCAGTGTGACCTTCTGACAAGCAAAGTCAATGGGACAACCAGATTCACTTAACACCTTCAGTGGCAAGAAAAGTCATAAAATGGGGCAAAACTCACTTAACAAATTTCCTACTTAGCAACATAAATTTTGGACTCAGTTGTAGAAGCACTGGGTTGCAGAATGTATTGTGGTGGAATCTTGCACTGTAGATCTCGAACTGAGTAGAGATCTGGACTCAATTATCTCCAAGTCCCTTTTCTAAATTTAATGTTCTATGACCATGTTATTACTTTTCAAGACTTTTCCTCGGGATTTTTGGAACTTAACATCTTGTCTCAGATGTCTCAGATGTCTTCTAATTTCTACCCCTTTTTCCCAGCCAGTGATAACCTATATCCCTTATTTAAAATTAAGAGTTGAGAAAAAACAGGGTATTGGTTCAATAAGGTGGCCTCAACTGCAAATATAATTGAGATATGAGCTGGATAGAAAAGATGTTATAAACTGGAACTAATTTTTATTAGATATAATATTAGAAAAATATGATGAGGAAGTATATACTTAATGTTGTATGCATTAATAGCAGTAAGAATTGTATTTGCTTAGTGTTTGAAAAACGAAGAAATATTACCCGAAGAAGAGATCAAGAAAACATTGGAATGTGTAGAAATGGACAGAGCGATATTGAAGGACAAAGAAAAAGAAGACACAGAATAATTTTAAATAAGGGATGCAGTCCAAGTCTTGAAGCACAGAGTCTAGCACAATGGGACCATTTGAAGTCCATTGTTGTAGTAACTGTGGGTGTTATTTTGTGTTGCTACTCACAGTTTTCTATCAGTTTTTGGCAGCGCTTTTCTTCGAATCAGGAGGAGGCATCATAGCAGAGGGCTCACCAGTGGGTTCTGTCAGCAGCCACAGCTTGTAGTTTCCTTGGCTGAATGTCACAGTGGAGTGGGGTCTCTTTCACAAGTGTAGCATTTACATGGTTGACCTCAGGGTCTCTTTCCAGATTCCAGTGCACTATAGAACAACTGGCAAGGCATATGGCAGTCATCCATTCTGGTGACATGTCCCACCTATTTTATTTGGACACAGATAATCAGGGACTCAGTGTTGGACTCTGCATGGTTTAAGACCTCCAGGTTGGAGACATGGTCTTGTCAATGAGCGCAGAGGACAGAGCAGAGAGTGCACATGTGAAATTTCTCCAGTTGTTTTATGTACCTTTGGTCCAGAGATCAGGACTCATATCCATGTAGGAGGGAAGGGACAACCACTGCTCTGTAGACCTTTAGTTTTGTGGAGATACAAAAGCTGTGTTCATTGAGGACACTAGTATACAGCCATGCCAGTGCCTGGCTGGCCTTGCTGATCCTGAAGTTTGTTTCTTTGTCCAAAAGCCCATCACTCAAGATGAAGCTTCCTAAGTATTTGAAGCTGTTTACATTTGTCATCCAGGTATTTCCAACAATGATTTTTGGTTTTTAGGCATGGTATTTTGCATGGGCTGGTGAAGAACTTCTGCCTTGTTCAGGCTGATAATCAGAACAGCATAGAAGTTTCTGAGAATCAGCAAAAAGAGTTTCTTAAATGACTATGTGGAGGCATTTTGTGCATTCAAGCAACAAAAGTAAAAGAAAATGCCTTCCAATCAGAAGCTGATATACACTTCCTCTTTCGGACATTGGACAGGACTTGATAATGTGTTAGCAAAAAACCAATTGAATAGAATTGGAATTAGCACACAACCCTGTTTTACTCATTGTAAATAAAAAATGTAGCTGATGTACACTGTTGTCAAGAACCTGTTCTGTCATTACATCAGAGAATAGTTGAATCAACTTCATGAATTTCCTTGGGCATAGCCCTGCTCTCTTGGCAGAAGAGACCTTAATCCAGTGGCATGGAGAACCATTACATCTGGAGACCATTCCTGTAGCAGTGGATGATCAGGAAGTCTAAGTGTCTTATCATGCTCTTAGTGCTCCACAGTGCCTGCTGGGCCTGCCTTCTTGATTGTTAGACTCTTGATCAATTTCCTCCACTCAATCTGCCAGGGCCTGACTTCACATCCTGAGAGAGACAAATTCTCTACCTCACCAAGGACGAAAGACCCATCAACGACCTTCATCTGGTTTGGCCCATCTGCCCAGATGGTTTACTGGGATATGGCTGCTGCACATTACAACTATTTGGAGCTACAGGTGGTTGCTGAGAGCCAGGTGGGGATGAAAAACAAACAAGCAGCCCTTAAAAATGAGGGAAGTTAGCCCAGAGAAGGAAATATTAAAAGGGCAGAAAAATATATTTTTCCTCAAAAGGATTTTTTAAAACCAGAAACCAATCCTGGCCTCAAATCTCTTTGCCCCAAGCAGGAGCCAGCCCTATACAAATGCAGATGTAAAACCATCAGAAAGTTGGAGCCAGAGAACTCAAGAAGACAAAGAGAAAATCTGCATACCTCATCCAACTCTAAGTCATTAGCCCAGCCCCAGGAAAGCAGGATATGACTTTTGGGACATAATAGGACTAACCCATTACCATCAAGTATACCAGAGAGGCACACCTAGGCTCAGGTCAGAATATGTGACACAGGAAATAGCCTCAAAGTTTATGCCACAGGAACAGGAAACTTCCAAACAAAAGGCTAGAGAGGGTATAAAAACCCCTTGCCCATGTGCCCAGCCCTTCTCTCCTCTGTTCTTTCCTGCAAAAACCATCTTTCTGCTTCTTCAATAAACTGTAATCATCTTCCCAAAGCAGCCGCCATGTTGCATATTTATTCCCGGCTTGGATGAACCAGGATGAAGATTTACTTCTAACAAAAGGACACTGCAGGCCCTAAAACAGAGGTGCTATCCCTCCCTAGATATCCCATACATTAAATGCCAGTTAGTGAGCTGCCTACCATTTCATGCAAAATGTAACTGATAACCTATATGTTACCTTGTTGGGAGCATTTGCCCATATTTTTTGGCATATCTTTAACCCAAAGTTCAAATACTATTCCAGTTTCAAAACTGTTAAAAGAACAGCTACAGTATTGCAGATCAGATGAATGTAACTAAAGCATCCGGGCAGAAACCAAATATCTCTTGAGTATGGTTAGGGACTAGTTGAATTGAACCTTGAAATGGAAATTCAAATGTGACAGAATCTACTGTATTTATCCAAGTAGTGTTGGAGGTATGCAGACTGTCCAGGGAGAACTTTTTCTGCCTTTTGACACCTGAAAATTCATTTGTGGGAAGCAAAATGAAATCTGGCAGGGTTTAGGACCCAGCCTTGCTCAAAGCATCTTCTTTTTCAGGTCTTTCCAGGGTGATGTCTTAGTGGGAGGTAGCATCCAGGGCTAACTGACTGGCATGAATGAGAGAAGAGACAGACAGTAATTCTAGAGTGAAAAGCCTGAAACTGGAATAGTACTGTGGTATCTAAGCAACCAGCTTGACGCAATCACATATACACACATGAAGGGGGAGAGAGAAGTCCCTTTGAAAAAAAACACACACACATTTTTCAAAGCTGAGGCAGACACAGATTGTGAAGGTGGAGAGGAAGACAAGGAGGTAAAATAGGACCACAGCTGCAGCTGGGCAGAGATTCATGTTGGAAAAAGAACAAAATGCAGACCAAGATATGAAGGCATGACTCTCAGATTTTAATGGGGAAAACCCTCCCTGCCCCAGAAAACCTGGTGAGTTCCCTTTATTTTTATCCCATTCACCCACTCACAAAGAAAGTGGCAAATCAAGAGGTTTCTATGAAAGCTGCTAGCATTGAGTCTAAGAGTATTCATACACACAGTCATGGATACTCCAGAGTTCTCTTCCCAGGTGGAGATTTTACCATTTCTGCATCATGTTGAGGTGGGCAAATCACCATGTTTTATTACAGCAAAGCTGCAATTTTAAAGACAGCTCTGAAAGTTCCATTTAATAGCACACATTGCATTTCCACAAATTAGGGTGGAGAGCTCTCTATGTTAGACAGCGTTTCTTGTCTCCTCCTGTCTCTGTTTGTTTTTGTGTTATATTGTTAGTTTTCCAGTAAATGGCATTCTGTGGATAGTGTGAAACCAAAAATAAAAATATACGAGCAACAATAATAAATTGCTGAAAATGGAATGCAAACAATATCAAAGGGAGAGAATGCTGAAAGCACCCTTTATTAAATAGCAACGTTCACCCCCCCCCCACAGAGAGAGTAAGGTAGTGGCAAAGGATATTTGTGAGAAGCACAACAGCACTTCTGAGTCCCCCCAAAAGCTTTAAAGAGTGTGTGAGAGCTAAGATTCTTTTTTTAGATTGAAAATTGAGCGCTATTATAAAGATGGCAGTTTACATTAAAAGGACAATGGAACATGAGATAAGATTAAATGCAACTCAATTCTACGGTATTCGAATTGAGGAGTGTTCTTAGGGAAAAGAGATGCTTTTAATGGGATATCAGGCTGATTTCACAGGGGGGGGAGCGGCTCTTCATCCCTTCAGCCATAAATGTTATTATGTGAGGGACTCACAGTTCAACTTACTGAAGTATCTTTCATAGGTATCTCTATGGATGGCTCCTAGCTAGCCCTAACGTTGAGAAGGCATTCTACAGTCCTTCTATCTCTCTCTTTCTCTCTCCCTTTCTGTGCATTTATACCCCACCTTTTTTTCAAGAGTCCAAAATGGCGTGAATGGGGAATCTTCCCTCGCTTTATTGCTACAACCAACATTGTTGGTCTGTGTGTGCATATCAAAATAGAAAGGATATGGTGAAAAACATGAGAGGAATCCCCATCAGAAAATCTTATTCTGAAATGTCAAATAAAAGCATCTACTGAAATCTTCTTGTGTCTATGCTCCTATCATAAATTCCAGGAACAACTCTGGAATAACAAACCTGTGGGTGCAGGTGTGTGGTAAGTGATTATTATTAAGACAGTGAGAGTTTTGATATACATTATGCATATTAAATGGTTGAATGGAGTAGTAAGAAATATTTAGAATAGAATAGAATAGAATAGAATAGAATAGAATAGAATAGAATAGAATAGAATAGAATAGAATAGAATAGAATAGCCCCCGGATCAACCATTTCAGATAAATGGTTATCCAATTTAAGGACAATTCTATCCCTGGTGTAAACTCACCATTTTGTTAGAGAGACTTTACCTCATTTTGTAAAGGCTTTTCTTGAAATAAATTTTAAGTTCTAGTTCCTTTACATTTTTTTATTATGGGAGGGGGGCTCCTCAACCATCTCTATTTGTTTGCAGTTTACTTTCTGTTAAAAAAATAACAAGAGCAGCTCATGAAAAGAACTTCAATAGCAACAGATGATTATAATCTCAGCATGATAGAAAATTGGTCTAATTTTAAACCTCCCTCCGCTTGTGTATCATAATGGTGATTCCACTGATGGACAAGAAAGAAAGCAGAAAAATGAGATGAAGTGAAGCAAAGGTTTTCTGGTAGCTCTTATATGATGTAAACTGGCATAATGGCAAACTGATCAGATTTTGTTTGCTTTGTCTCTGTTGTATTTCTTTTTTAAAATGTGTTGCATGATTCATAAAGCTAGTGAATTATGAAAAAATAATTCGTTGACTACAGTATTTGGAGAGCAGCACTAAATCAAAGGTTTTTTTTGTGTCTTTAATATGTGTATACACACACACACTCATGTGTATTCATGAAAGTGAAGATTCTCTGACTTAATGTCTGGGGATGTGAAAGAACCTTGTTGCCTATTCTCAACCACCCCATTCCTGTATCCAAATGGTGAGCTGAAAACATGAATAGATTTTATGGCAAGATATAGTAGTATAAGCAACAAATCTAAGTCTGTACTCTAATGGCACCCCCTGATCCCTTTTATATAATGCTAATTGTTCTCCCTTTGAAGAATATTTTATTCTTAAATTTGTTTACTATTCAGCCATGCATAACTTCTTGTGCTTATCTGTGTCTTGAAACTTAGATATTCTTGTAATTGTAACACACTTGAAGGGCACCAGTGTAGAGGAGGCAATTTTAAAGTAAGTACTAAACCATCTAAGATCTCATCAATCCATGGTATCTTAAAAGTATCAAATAATTACTAATTGGAAAGACCACTGGAGAATGCCTGCTAATTGAAGTAGATGCAAAGGTACTAGATGGACCAACAATTTGAATCACCATAAAGTACTTTTAAAACTATTCATTTAAATTATCTTATATACTCATAGATAAGCCAAGAATTTTTAGATTCCAAAATACACCCCCAAAATTGGGTTCAGGCTACCTGTGGATACATTTATCCGTGAGTATATACAGTAGGAAGGGCCTTATATTATACTTCTTGGAAAGGTTTCTGGCTGGAATACTGGTGGAACACTTGAGTCACAATATACAACAGGCTATACTGAGCAAGGGTCTCACTCACTACAAGGCAGTTTCATATGTTCTTCATGACCCAATTCTTCTCTGGGACAAGCAGAGAAGATCACTAGTGGTGGGATCTGTCTTTCAAGGTAGTTAAGGTTTTATTGGGGATTCCTGAGAAACTTTCCAAGGCTTTCATGTTTCCTTTGAAAATACAGCTAAATGGAACATTCTGGATATAAGAAAACTGGATGAAATAAAGCTCTGTGCCTATCATGAGATCCCATGGCTGTGTTTAGATGGTCTCATAAAACCAAATCTCAATGTAATATGTTGAATAACTATATCTCCCTCCCTAAACGGTACCCAGAATGTGAGGTATGTTTACCTTTTACACTAAAAATAACAAAATATTTTTGCATTTTTAAAGCTAACAAATTTCTAATTGTATACCTTGCTGGTAACTTATGATGCGCTACTTATATATTTATTTCCCACCTTTATTATTTTCAGAAATAACTCAAGACAGCAAACATACCTAAGATACTACTTCTTCCTCCCATTTTCCCCACAACAGCAACCTTATGAGGTGATTGGGCTGAGAGAGAGAGAGTGACTGGCCCAATGTCACCCATCCAGCTTTCATGCCTAAGGTGGAACCAGCACTCATAGTCTCCTGGCTTCTATTCTGCTGCCTCAAGCACTAGACTAAACTGACTCTTATAAATAGTTATGAGTAGTAATATCAGTAGTATTTGTATTTGTAGCCCAACTTTTCTTTAACACATTTCAGGGACAGTTCTGGTGTTTACCCCTCTCTTTGCCCTCCTGTTTCCTCAGAACAACCACATCTTCCTGAACCAGAGTGAGGGACGGATTCTGCCACCCCAATGAATCTCATTAAGCTATGTGACAGTGAAGAGTTGAATGTGAATTTCATTAGCTTCAGTGCTTTCCCCACCATACCAAATTGCTGGATTTGAGGGGGGGGGGAATAGCAATTTTGAACCATAAACTATGCATGCATGAGTAAATTTAAAAAAAGCAATGATAGTCTGCAGGTCAAACAACTAAAAGCCAGGTTAGATCTCCCCACAGGCCTAAAGTAAGCATAGTTAAATTGTGCACACATTTATTATTTATTGGAATAAGTTTCTATATTTAGGTACTCCTTTGTGAGCTTTTGTCCATATATCCATTTCTGTGAGAAGGAATTTATAGATGTTTCAGTACGGAGCTTTGGGCAGAAAAAAGCCAATCATCAATTTTTCAGCTATTATCGGTAAAGTGCAGAAGCTCTCCTATTTGGTCTTGACTTCATTGTAATGAAATGATTTTTTCCTTCTCCCATTGATAGCTTTGTTGCAAATATTCAGCATAAATTGTCTGACTATTCACCAAATAGCTGTGTCATCTTTATTTCAAGTTTGATTTGTAGCAATAGATAATTGTTTCATATGTAGCAGCACATCTGATTATTTTCATGCAACTGTGCTTAGAATCTGTATGGTGACATGAAACACTCTCAGATATTATATTACCATAAAAACATGATGGATGGCATATCCCTGTAGGATATTTCATCGTATCTCTTATGGTTAAGGTGCTGGCCTAGAAACCAGGAGACTATGAGTTCTAGTTCCACTTGAGGCATGAAAACTGGATGGATGACCTTGGACCAGTCAGCCCAACCCACCTCACTGGGTTGCTCTTGTGGGGAAATTAGGCATGTTTTCCATCTTGAGTTATTCCTGGAAATAATAAAGATGGGAAATAAATATATGAATAGTGCAAGTTACCATCAGGGTATAAGATCAGAAATTTGTACTAAAAGATTTTGTTATTTTTAAGTGTAAAAGGCAAACATACCTCACCATCTGGGAACTGTTGAGGGAGGGGGATACATTTACACAATACACTGAGATTTGGTTTTATGGCTTCAGAACGTCATTCAAATAAAATATGTGACATGCAGTAAGGTTTATATATTTCCCATCTGATAATATTAAGTGGCAGCATATGAAACAAAATAGTTTTAATACTTGCCAGACCCAAAACAATATGTAATATTAACTTTAAAATAAAATTCCATATTGAAAACTAGATATTACCTTTGAAATATTGCATTTAAGGTTTCTAACAAGTAAAGTAGGTAGCAATTTTGCTGCAAATAATGGTTGATTTTTTCTTTTGCAGAAAAGTTTGTGAGAGTGTGTGTATGTATGTGTGTATGTAGAGGGAGAGATTTGATGTCACTGCATTGCAAGCCACTCTTGCCCCAATCTTTGCATCTATGTATTTACTTCCTTTTGTAGGGTAGAGAAAGTGGCACCATACCGCAACTGGAGCTCCTCCTAGGATAAATATGTACCTCTCCCTGCTACTTCAAACATCTCCTCAAAATTCCAGTTTTCGGGAGGCATTTGACTTAGCCCCTTAAAACCTCCTTCCCTAGAGAAACTGGTTAATGTGAGCAAATAAACTGCACTCTTGTTTTCTCTTAGTGTACTTTTGCTCCACTTTCCTTATCTTGTTTTAAAGCTTTCTCCTGAGATAAATTTTGAATAGAAAATATCTTAAGAAAGGAATCTTTCTCTTCATAGTTGCCTTATAAACTATTTCTACACAAAGAACACTATGTGCATACAAATGAATATATGAAGAATATTGTGTGTTTGACAGCCAAGCAATAGAGAAAAAAGCTGTTCCTTCTAAACATCACTTGTGCATTTGCTGCATGGGGTCCCAGCTTCCTTAGCAGCTTTTTTTTTTTTTTTTTGCTCACAAAGTTTTTCCTACAGTCCTCTTCCAGCAACAGAGACATCAGGAGCTCCTGAAATATGGCAACCAAGAGGTTGTTAAGATGATTCCTAAAGATGTCTCTCCCCTCTCCCCTGATGTTACCTTGCCCACTTTCTTTTTTGCAGCCTCCAATGTTAAGCATAGCCCTTGGCTACTGAAAGGTTACCCATCTCTATTCTAGTAGGTGAATCAAGCAGCATCAGCATATTTTCAAATAGTTTTGGGCATTTCCCACAATGTGCCAAAGCTTGTTGGGACATGACGGGAAATATAAATGGTAGGGTCATGACACAGACTGGAGGAGCTACAGATTTTGTTTTTAACTTTATTTCTTATATATTTATTTTACATTATGGTTGGCCACCTAGTCAACCAGATTTTTATGCTAGATTTGGCATTTTTATCCATCTATCAGGTTCTTCCCAAGGATCTGGGATAGGCAGATGTTGTTGTCTGATGGTATCAAAGGTGTTGTCACATGATGTAAACTGTTCCAAGTTAACTGCCTTTTGTAATTGACTGATGGTGATTTAGGCGGTGCTCCAGGCACCTTTTTTGTGCAGTTATAACTTTGAACATTTGCTGAACAAATAGTTGTAAGTCAAGGACTATCTGTACATGCATATACACACATGCATTTCTTTCAGTTCCAGGTGGTGAACATACCTAATACTCTTGCCCCCTATTTTCTGCACAACAACTCTATGAAGTGAGTTGGACTGAGAGTAACTAGCCCAAAGTCACCCAGTCAGCTTTCATGCCTAAAGGAGATCTAGGACTCACTATCTTTTGATTTCTAAGCCAGCTCTTTAATCACCACACCAAACAGGCTGCAATAAAAGAGTGATTCACAGCAGCATTGGAAGGGGGCCAGTAATCTCAGACAAGGCCCATGTGAAGGTGATGTTGGTCTTGGTAAATAATGAATGCATACAGACTCTAAATCAATCTTCCCCTAGATAGCATTGGCAGTTATGATGTAATGTAACTTGTAGCCCAAGGCATTATATGGTCACTAGGTTGGGATGTACAGCTCAGTGTTATATGTTAATTAGTACTTTTAAGAAAGAGGAAATTATTTTGGAAAATAGAAATTTTATCCAAATGCATTTTCCATGCTACAAAAATACTTTTTAAACAAAACATCTCCCAACCTTGTTTTATATGGTATCTCCCTCTGTTTACAGACTATTGCAGAATGAAGGAGAGAGGGAGAAAAAAACCTCTTGGCCTATTATCAGTTCTTGAGATTCCACACTACTTCTCCTTTTCCCTCTAATCTCTAAAACAATATTGATAACTGTAAAGTTACCTAATAGATGGACGCTGAGCTGTAGTTTTATTATCAACATCACAGTCTACACCAGGGGTCTCCAATCTTGGCAACTTTAAGACTTGTGGACTTCACCTCCCAGAATTCTGAGGAATTCTAGGAGTTGAAGTCCACAAGTCTTAAAGTTGCCAAGGTTGAGGACCCCTGGTCTAAACACCATGCTGGGGAATTCTGGGACTTTAAGTCTACATATGGAGAAGCACTGGACTAAAGTCATTCTTTCTCAGCAAACACACAAGGAAAGTAAAGAAGAATTCAGTATTTCAAGAAAGATTTATCTGAAATATGGGACAATAAGGGAAAAAGAAGACCAACCTATCAAAAATAGTGCCATAAAAAACAGAACAGAAACACAAGTTAAGATAGACAAGAAAATGATAAGTGAGCACCTGTCCAGCCTAGACGAGTTCAAATCTCCAGGACCAGATGGATTACACCCCAAGGTTCTCAAGGAACTGGCAGATGTGATCTCAGAACCACTGAACTATATTTTTCAAAGATCCTGGAGCACTGGGGAACTACCAGAGGACTGGAAAAGAGCTGATGTAGTTCCATCTTCAAAAAAGGGAAAAAAAAGGACCCAGGAAATTACAGACCTATCAGCCTGACCTCAATACCTGGGAAGATTCTGGAAAAGATAATCAAACAATGAATCAGCGAACACCTAGAGGCAAACAAAGTCATTACTATAAAAGCCAACATGGGTTTGTCAAAAACAGATCATGCCAGACAAATCTTATTGCATTCTTTGACCAAGTGACAAAATTAGTGGATCAGAGGAATACTGTGGATATAATTTACTTGGACTTCAGTAAGGCATTTGATAAAGTAGATCATGACCTACTACTCGATAAGATAGAAAAATGCGGGTTAGACAGCATCACCACCAGATGGATTCGTAGCTGGCTGACTGGCCGCACTCAGCATGTGGTCCTCAATGGAACCACATCTACATGGAGGGAAGTGTGTAGTGGGGTGCCCCAGGCTCTGTTCTAGGCCCAGTGCTCTTCAACATCTTCATCAATGATTTGGATGAGGGGATAGATGGGGAACTCATCAAATTTGCAGACAATACCAAGCTGGCAGGAATAGCCAACACTCCAGAAGACAGGCTTAAGATACAGGAGGATCTGGACAGACTTGAACATTGGGCGCTAGCTGACAAAATGAAATTCAATGGTGAAAAAAGTAAGGTTCTACATTTAGGCAAGAAAAACCAAATGTATAGGTATAGTATAGGGGGTACCTTGCTCAATAGTAGTAACTGTGAGAGAGCTTTCAGAGTCCTAGTGGACAATCATTTAAATATGAGCCAGCAGTGTGCTGCAGCTGCCAAAAAAGTCAACACAGTGCTAGGCTGCATTAACAGAGGGATAGAATCAAGATCATGCAAAGTATTAATACCACTCTACAATGCCTTGGTAAGGCCACACGTGGAATACTGCATCCAGTTTTGGTCACCATGATGTAAAAAAGATGTTGAGACTCTAGAAAGAGTACAGAGAAGAGCAACCAAGATGATTAGGGTACTGGAGGTTAAAACATATAAGGAAAGGTTGATGGAATTGGGTATGTCTATTTTAATGAAGAGAAGAACGAGGGGGGACATGATAGCAGTGTTCCAATATCTCAGGGGCTGCCACAGAGAAGAGGGAGTCAAGCTACCGTATATGCCGGCGTACAAGGCGACCCGGCGTATAAGACGACCCCTGTATTTGGCGCCTAGTCGCATTCCTAGAACATCGTCTTATACGCAGGAAACTACCAGTATTTCTGGCGTATAAGACGACTTGGCGTATAAGACGACCCCCGTCTTTGGCGCCGATTTTAACGCTTGCGGAAGTCGCCTTATATGCCGGCATATACAGTATTTTCCAAAGTGCCTGAAGGCAGGACAAGAAGCAATGGATGGAAACTAATGAAGCAGAGAAGCAACCTAGAACTAAGGAGAAACTTTCTGACAGTTAGAACAATTAACCAGTGGAACAACCTGCCTCCAGAAGCGGTGAATGCTCCAACACTGAAAGTTTTTAAGAAGAAACTGGATAACCATTTGTCCGAAATGATATAGGGTTACCTGCCTGAGCAGGGGGTTGGACTTGATGACCTCCAAGGTCCCTTCCAACTTTATTATTATTATTATTATTATTATTATTATTATTATTATTATTACTACTACTACTACTACTACTATTATTATTATTATTATTATTATTATTATTATTATTATGGGTTTGTACATATCTAATCAAATCAATGCTAACTGAAGTCAACTTTCTCAACCCCGGTCAAATCTTCTTATTCTTAGTTTATCATTCAGTGCTCAGGCAAGTGAGGGGGAAATTGTATTATATCCTGCTTTTCTTTTCCTGTAGAAACATCTCAAACATAACGCAAACCCAGCAAACAAACAAAAGCTCACAAAAGAAGCACGTAAGAACAACAACAGAGGAATATGAATGATAAAAATAGAACCATGAAAATGCAAATAGCAAAACTTCTGTTGCAATTCCTGCTTTCTGGAATAATGTCTCCTCATGCCCCAATGTTCTTCAGGAAATTGTTGAAGCAATTGTTCTCCCAGGCCTTGGGGACAGATGGGTCATGGAGAACATTTTTGGTTTTGTTTTGCTTTCTTTTTGGACTTTTCTCTCAGGTCACTTGCATTTTTCTTCAAATTGGTTTTTCATTGTAAGAAAAACAGAGTAGTTCTGGAATTGGGTGGCCTTGGGTGTGTGATCTATTGCAGTTTGGTAACTAATACATTTAAATAAACAAATAAAAACAATAACCTAATTACCTAGATCTCATTCCTCCTACCTATTCTTGTCATCCATGATATGTGCAACTATACAGATAAAATACTATATTTTACAGAATTCAACAATCCACCTTGTTTTTCCTTTTGAATAATATCTCATTTTACAGGTTACGACATTCTTTTGGTGACCGTTCGAAGTTACAATGGCACTGAAAAATGTGACTTATGACCGCATTTCACACTTAGGACTGTTGCAGCATCCCCATGGTCACATGATCAAAATTCAGATGCTTGGCAACTGACTTGTATTTATGTCTGTTGCAGTGTACCATGGTCATGTGATCACCTTTTGTGACCTTCCCTTTTGTGGGAAGCCAGATTCATTAACAACCGAATTACTAATTAAACAACAGCAGTGATTCACTTAACAATGATGGCAAGAAAGGTCGTAAAATGGGGGCAAAATTCATTTAACAGCTGTCTCACTTAGCAACAGAAAATATTGGATTAATTATGGCAGTAGATCGAGGACTACCTGTACTCAAAAGATCTAGAAGAAATACAAACACATTCTGTATGGCAATGCTTAGGCTTATAGTATGGCTATACTTCAGAAATTCCAATCAAGTCCCTTAAGGGGGAAGATTTCTCTAGGGCGGGGAAAGACATTATCACCATGGAACTTGGAACTATGTCAGCCACTATTTTTTCTTCTTTTTTAGCTGGAGAACATTGTGAGATCTGCCAAAATGAATTCTGCCAACAAGAAATTCCATTATGTACTTCTAATCAACAACTGAGGCAACCACACCTTGTAAATGTCTGTTCTTTATAGGTATATTTCTCTGAGTGTTTCCTGATTAGTATATGCTTTTTCTTTTCAACTTTGTGTAGATAGCTCATTACGTAAGGAGAGATCCTTCAAGATATAAAAGAATGCTACATGCTTAAGTACATACCCAAGTGCCCCTCTAAGATAATTTTATAAACAAAATTAACAGACGGTCTGGGAAATGTTACACGGAACAAAGCAGTTAAAATCTCAGGTGATCTCAGGCTTCTATAGAAAGACAATTAGGAATTGTATCTGGCTAATTTACAAACAATATTATCCTCCACTCCACTTAGTACAAGAGAGGGTGGGAGGTAAGTTGCATTTTCTACATCCTGCCTAGCCACCTATTTATTTATTTAGAACATTTATATACCCTGAATCAACAGACCCTTAGGAGTCTCATAGAAAATTAAATCTAAAAAACAGTGGGCACAAGAATAAATTTACCCAGGCTTTAATTAACTGTCATTAAAAGATTATTACAACTATTCTGCAACACAGAAACCTTAAGTCCAAAATACTTGACGAAAAAAGTGTTAAAAGTTCAGTCATTTCAAAATTAACCAGGGGGTGCTTTTTAATTGTGCAGGATCTCCTATGTTTTGCATGCAGTTTTAGGCAGGAGTTTGTCCTCTGAGCCCTATAGTTCTGTACAATTTCTAATTTGCCTGCAGTGTTCTGGTACATGTCTAAGTTTCATCTTCAAAAAAGCTAACCTAAATCATAGCTGCTCTTTGAGATGAGGGGCAATCTGGCTCTGAACAGGCTCTGAACATGAGGATGCTTGGCTTGAGATCCTTACGATGGTACTTTTCTGGAAAACAGCAGAAGAGCAAGAAAGCTTCTGGTGCCATCCAACAGAACTCTGTTTATGCTTTTCTGAAAAGAAAAAGACAAAAAAATAATAAAGACAGAAATAAAGTTTCTTCCTCTAACATTGACCATCTAATTGTCAGGTTCGGATGAAATCCTTTGATAGGAGAACAAGGAGAGGGTCAAAAGATTTATTGTTTCTTAAGATACAAAACTTCCCTTTACATAGAAATCTGTCAGCAAGAAGTATTGTAGCTTTAACTTTCTCCATGCACAACAGGTCGTCTCCACTTAATGACTGCCCCATTTAGTAACAGCACTGAAAAAGTAACTTTATGACTGGTCCTCATGTTTTCAACCATTGCGGTCCCTGTGATCACAAGGTCACTAGTTGTGTGCTTTACAACTGGCTTGGGATAAACCGAGTCATTGCAGAAGCTGGCAGTAAAATGGTCACCTGATGACTCACTTAACCATGGCAGCAGAAGTGAGGTTGTAAGTCTGTCATGGTCATGTAATGTTTTGCTTAATGACCACATCACTTAGCAATGAAACTGCCAGTCCCAATCGCAGTCATTAAATGAGGACTACCTTGTACTGCATCTATAAGTAAGTTTTTAAATGACAGAAAAATTGAAACCTTTATAATGAAATTATCAATCTCATAATCACTTTATCACCTTATTCTTTTGAACTCTAGTAGCCCTTGGACTTAGAGCTACCAGATATCAGAACAGGTAAAGGACAATTAGAAAGGAGGACAAATAGTGTGGACTGGAAGGAGGGGACATTAATTGTTTAACTTTCTTAAAATCTGCAACAAAAACTCCAGGGAAAACCAGAAGAAAGGAGAAGGAGAATGTACTGACGTCTATATAAATGTAAAATTACTTTTCCCAGCATCAGAAAGACTGTTTTTTTCAATTGCAGGAATGTGCTAGAGCCAGTTAGGAGGCAAAAGCCTTCAGTGTGTAACTGAGTAAGGCTTTGTCAGGAGGGCTCTAATCAACTAATTAAGGTCACAGAATGGAGCTTGTTAATTTTCAGTTAGCACATTAGGAGAGCACTGCACCATGGAGAAAAGCTGCATAGTAAGAGATACTTGAAAAGACTGACAATGTTTGATTTTAAGACTATGCCTGCTGGACAGAGGACATGAAGACAAAAAGGAGGACATGTCCTCCTTTTGCCAAATGTCTGGTAAATTTATAATGTATAATTACTTTGTTATGTTCCCGAATACAGCAAACAGAAGGTAGTATGATTTTAAAAAATGCTTTAGCCAAAGTAGTTTAATTTCCACATATCAGCATGTTCAGGTGCCCTCAAACTGTCAACCAATTAGCTTACCTAGTAATGTCCACAGCATCTTTTTCTTGGTGCTTCCAAGATTCCTTATCCTGCTAGACATTATTTTTTAAGGTTCCTTAATCAAGTGATTAAATAAGAAGCAGGTGTTCCACAAAGCCAAGCTTCTAGTATCACCCTGATTTATGGAAATGACTCTGGGCCCCACAGGCATTCTTTCAAAAGAAGCATACCAAGTCTTTCTTTAGAAATCTAGTATGTCATCCTATCTCCCCAAGGGAGGATTAGAGAGCATTTAATACTACATCTTCTTCATCATCCACTTGGAAAACTAGAAAGTGTAGCTGGAAGTAACTTCATCAGTTTTTCTCATGAATAAATTTCAGAAGTGAAGACATTCTGTGAATGGGCATCTCCTACCTAAGATTTTGTGAAACACCCTCAACACGCTCTAAATTTCATACTTTTCATATCTGGCGATATCCTAAAATATTGCCTGTCACTTCCTTGACTGATTGCTTGATATTCAAGCAGGTAAACCCTACTGTAGCTGCTGAATCTTTTGAGTCTGGTTGCTATCTGCCTGGATTTCGTGAAGAGAACTCCAGCTGTTTTCATACTTCCCTAAAAAAATCAGCACAAGGCTTGACAGGTCTCTTTAACCACTATTTCGGAGAATAAATGAAGGAGAATGAGAGAAACATTTCCTCCTTCTGCATGAACAACCATTTTTATTAGCAGAGCTGGTTGATTCATTCCCCTAGATTAAACAGATCTTCCTAATGTAAGGACAAAAGGGCCATTGTAACCATGGAGACAGATATCCTTCGGTCAAGACTTGACATCAGCACTATTGTAGTTTTTTATTTCTTTATCCTGCCTTTATTATATTTAAAAATAACTCCAAGAAGCAAACATATCTAATACTCCTTTCTCCTTCTCTTTTCCCCACAACAACAACCCTGTGAGGTTTTGATGCAATGAGTGGCCTAATTTTTCATTAAGGAGAAGTTTTAGAGATTTCTTGTTCATTTGCTCTTAGAGTGGGTTATAAATATCTAAAAGGACAAAAGAATATTTGTTCTTCTAGGAATCACAACAGCATAACTAAAAAGATCTGGAAACATGTTCATGCATGGAGAAAAGATTCTGGAAAACCATCAGGGAGAACAAAGTTTTGACAGGCTACATTTCTATGTGTGTATTTATAGATAATTAAATTGTGCCAACTCTTACTTGCATTTTAAATGTTACAACTTCAGTCTGTGGCTGGGTTTGCCCAAGTCACTAGATTAAGTTAAAATGGTTGACTACTTTGCTGTTCAACATGTGGTAACTAGGCCATTGTCTTAAACAACAATAAGCTTTATTTCTTTTGGCAGAGCTTGTGAAGTGAAAGTAGCAGTTCTATTTTTTTCCTTCTGTTCAATCATGTTCAGTTCTCAGAGACTGTCTGGGCAAGTCCCTGAAGTTTTCCTGGCAAGGTCTTTCAAAAGTGGTTTGCCATTGCCTCCTTCCTAGGGCTGAAAGAAAATGATTGACTCAACCCAGCTGGCTTTGTGTCTAAAGTGGGACTAGAATTCACAGACTCTAGTCTGATGCCTTAACCACTAAACCCAACTGTCTCTCTCTGTTTTGTTAATTCAGATTTAAAAGTTGTGTAAACCTAGCTAGCTCTGACTACCAGATCTCTACCTACAGTATATGCTTTTCTATTCTTAGAAGAAATGGAACTTAGTTTTACAAAAAAATTGTTCAGGATTGCATGAATCTCAGTGACTAAGAGATGAACTCTAAAGGTGGAGCAAAGGTTACATCAAGCCCTGCATCTGTTTCTAGGTGATAGTATTGTCTGATATTTTAAAATAAATAAATCCATATGCTAAATCACCTTTGTCTTATCTCTTAGCTAAATTACCTGACACAGAATAATACTATGGAGAACATTAAGTATGCTGCTGTGAGCTTCTCAGGAGGGAACATAACCTATAAATGCAACAAGAAAGGAAAAGATAGAACAGATCCTCATGACTTAGGGTTTTTTCCCACTTTTAAGATGAGGTCATCCTTGGGTTGGCAGAAAAATAAATGAGCAATGAAATTTATTATATTTTTCCTGCATCTATCTCAAGCATGGCCTAGAGAGGAGATGAAGACTTAACAGGGACTCTGCAGAAAAAAAGATGTGTGTCCCATGCTTAGGGGAAAATGGAAAAACACCATAAGCTAGCCCAGTGGTGAAGAACCTATGGCATGGGTGCCAGAGGCGGCACTCAGAGCCCTCTCTGTGGGCATGCGCACCGTCACCCCAGTCCTAGGCCTTCAGCTGGGTTTATAAAACCTTTTTGCTTTAGGCCTCTGCTGCCGTGTGCAAAAAGAAAAAAGGTTCAATCAGTCAATTTCAACTTCTTACGGGAAAAAAAAAAGATCTTGCAAAGTTGAAATTGGTTGATTGAACTTTGTAGTCCCACCCAGTTTGCTGTTACCACCGCAGCCACGCCCAGCCAATGGGCCACACCCAGCCAATGGGCCACGCCCAGCCAATGGGCCACACCCAGCCATTGGGCCACACCCGCCTGGCACTCGACGATGCATAAGTGGGTTTTGGGTTACAGTTTGGGCACTCAGTCTCTAAAAGGTTCGCCATCACTGAACTAGCCTTTTATCTTGGAAAAGATAATTGAACTGAATTTGCATCCGTTTATGGAATTTATAGGTGTAAATTTCTCTAGCCAATTTCTAGTAATCCAGATTACTAGATTTGGGGTGCAAAACTTTGGATAACCATTAGATGATAGACAATAGAGTTTTCTGTATCTCTTTATTGACATGTAGTGGTCTTTTGCAGACAGACCAGATAGCCCATGCTTCCTTCATAGACAATGGGTGGCAATACCTAAGAGATTTTATACATTTTGCAGTTGCTCTTGGCTGGTACCAGAATGAAAGGGAAAATGCTAAAACCACTTTAGCTTAGGAAAACTTATAGTTATCTCAATCATGGTCTGGAGATGAGATGAAGATTTCATGGGAACTTTGCAGAAAAAAGATGTTGCTGGGACATGTGTGTCCCATGCTTAGGGGAAGTGGGGAAACATCTTTTCAGGTTAAAATATGTCCAGACACTGATACATGCATTATTTGTATGATGCCTAATTTGACCCTCCATAAAGAAAGCTTCTGAAGTGAAGTATCTTTTCCATCCTTACTACCTCACTCTTTTCTTCTCATATTGCAAAGAATAATGGTGAAAAGTTCAGAACATGTTAAGCACAATATAATAATCAGAGTTTATTAATTGTGTAACACCCCCCCCCCATTGCATTTCTTCTTTATGTCTGACTTCATCCTTAATAATCCACTTTATGGCCCGAAGCATAGTTCTTGACAGGTCTCATTGCAGCAAAATGTTTCTCTGCAAAGCTATAAGCTTGTTTGCTCTTGCCCCAGAACATTACCAGATAGCTGTGCAACATCTCTTAGCTAGATGTTTTTTTAGGCTGAAATATTAAACTTCCATTTCTTCTCAAGTCAAGCCATTAGAAGGAAGTTCTGATTGCATGTTTGTTCTTTTTTTAATAGTTCCTGGCTGAATCAAACAATATGTCTTTGTTTTTCTGCTTAGATGGTTGGATGAAAGGAGCGTCTTGAATTGGGAGGGGGAAAAACTGCTGGGTGCCCAGGAAGTTCTGAGGAGCAAATCTTTATTTGAACAGTCCTGCCTGCATCTGGGATTCTACTGCAAAACTTTCAGTGGATGTTTCTGATTATCCAGCATAAAGGATGGCATCCATGCCAAAAATCCAGATAGAAGAAATGCTGGATAGTGTGGATGATAAGGCTGAAGGTGGTCCTCCATTTGATGATCATCTGCGGAATCTGAAAGCCTTGACAGAGAAACTGAGGCTGGAGACAAGGAGGCCTTCGTATTTGGAGTGGAAAGCTCAGCTGGAAGGACTGGCTTGGAAGAGCTACCCCAAACTTCCTGAGGAGGACATGGGGAGGCAAGAGAAAAAACCAACAGAGGAAAATGTTTCTTTGAGAGAAGTGCAGGTTCATATCAATGGAAGCTCTTCCAGACAGCCAATTTTGCTTGTCCCGGAGAAAGTGTGTGGCTTTGGAAACATTGATGAAGCATTAAATTGGCTCAGGAAAGAGTTGGTAAGTAATTTCCTACTTTTTTTTTAAAAAAATTATTGCCAGAACCTCTAGGCATATTGTAGGATTACAGCTGAAAAGACAAAAGTGAGACCTATTCCTGGCAATAATAATTTAAAAAAAAATCTTTCTTTTCCTCTTTCTCCTAGTTCTGCTTCTCTTTCCAATTCCTTCCCCAAAGCACAAGGCTGCTTGCTATATGCTTTTACAAGGTTTCTGAAAGATTAATAGATCCTGACTTCAACAAGACATATCAGTAGTAGAATCATAATTGTGAGGCAGACATGGCAGCATTAATGTAGCTGCCCTGTAGACTTGATTGACTTTCAGACAGTTTGAACAAGGGATATATTTTAATGGACCATTGTGGCTTACAGATGTTATGCAGCTTGGTATTCACATTCAAAAAGCAAGAGTAGGATACACACATGCATATGCCTTGCTTAGATTCTGTTTTTAAAAAATGGGGAAATGGGGAAAGATATAATTTAAACTCATTTGAAACAGTAAAAGAGAAACTTAATTTTGTTAAGGCATATTTCATTATCTGAGCATTGCTTTTAATCACTTAGTGAGCAATATAGCGGCAAGGTTAGGCATGTGATGCTTCAAATAGATGAATTAATAGATTGCATCCCATCATAAACTTCTCTACCTTACATGGGAAGGAGAAATCTGTTCATATGACTAAAATAAAATCACCAAATTCCAAGGGGGAACAGCTGTTTCTACCTGATCAAAAATATCTTCCACATCTTCAGAAGTATTATTTCTCCAGGTCCTATAGATGATAATACCTACCATAATATACAGGACCATTTCATTATCAGATTGGAAGTAGAGATTGTGATTAAAATGCTACCTTCCCTAGTTGTAATGGAAATGTTTATTGGGCCATGAGCTCAACTGGGGAGGGGGAGAGGAAGAATAAGCAAAATAGTTTTGAATTTCTACATATAGCCTATACAATTGTTCCACATAGCTAGATGAGAGATGATTCTGTAAAGCTAAAAGGAAGCACCGAGTCTGAGATTACAAAATCCCTAATCCTGGAATCAATGAGATAGAAAAAAACCAGGGCCGCATCTGAGACTTATTTTTTAAAAATAGTTTCAAAGGCCTTTTTCTTTTCTTTTTTTAAAAGTAGTGATTCCAATAAAGAAGAATATTTGTAGCTCAGGGTTGAAATGAGGGGTCCTTGGTGCTCTCTGAGCGAAGTTGTTTTCTTGTAGACATTTCATTACCCAAACTATGATGATGTTACCTAGTTTGGGTAATGAAACATCTGCAACAACCAAGCTCAGACAGCACCAAGGACTCCTCAAAGTAGTGATTACTATCCAGATGGAGTGAAAAATTATAATAGATCCTTGTCAAATTACATAGACCCTAGTGAAATGAGAGAGAGAGAGAAAAAGAGAAAAGGAAGGAAAGACATGGGTTTTTTTCCTTCAAACTTGAAGCCTCTCATCTAAATCAATGCAATTCAAACTACAGAAAGGAATTCTTACAGTATATAAAGTGCCATGTAATCCTACATGCTTCCAGCAGTCTCATGGTGAGCAAGGGCTTATTCCTTACCAAGGGTATTTAACATTACACTATTGTCTCAAAATGGGGGTATGGTCATCAGGTAGATAGCTTTAAAAGCTGGCTGGGGAAGAATTAATGGAAGGAAGTTAATTCCTTTAAGTCATTGGAGTGAAGTAGAATTTAGAGTTCAAAAGATGTGCATTTTTGAATACCAGATGTTGCAGGGAAAACCTAGGAAAAGGATTTATATCCTAGGGTTTTTTTTTTCCTGATGGTCCTCCTAAAAACATTTGAGAATGTAATGTTATGCTGCTGAATTGGAACTGGAGAGACCGAAGTTCAGATTTATCCACAATTATGAAAGTTCACTGGGTTCATTGGGTGACTTAAGGTCGGGAACTCTCTTAGTATAAAATTGCCCTAAAGAGTTGTGTGAAAAAGTTGGAGGAACATTATGTGCAATATGTGAAGCTCTTGGATGACAGGCAAGCTATCAATCTAGCAAATTTATGAATAAAATTAACTATATTAGCCAATCATTGTTTCAGTTTAGCAATAAATTCTTCTTATTTAAACATGTTACAGTAAGTGTGTGTTAAGGAAAAAAACATGATAAGCATGATAAAGAAAAAAACAACACAAAACTTCACTGAAGCTCATTCTCCATTTTATTTTCATGCAGTTTGATTGGTAGTGTTTCTGGAAGGAGGAAAGCTTCCTCTATTCAATAGAATTTTTATTGGGGGAAGGGAGTATCCAGACATCATAATTTTCAACATGAAATCTTCCCATGCATTTTCATCATTGTTTCCATGCTTTTCTTACTAAAGAAAGATGGAACAGCTTATACAATAGCTTTTGATTGAATGAATGCCAGGAACTATCTGTCAGAAGCACTCCAAGTCATGCAAGCAGAGGATAAGTTGACCTGGGAAAAAGGGTGACAAGGAAAAAGAACGTAGAAGAAACACAGGGATGCATTCATTCTTCTTCTTCTTACATCCTCTTCATTTAAGGAACCTTTCTTAGAAACCCAGAAAGAGATCAGAGAAGATTTTATGCTTTAGCCAACTTCAGAGATCAACAATGTATGTATCCCTGTGAAATTGGAACCATTACTTTTCTATTCCTGGATATTTTTATATTCCCAAAGAATATTTTATTATGCAAGAAGCTTGCTAGTTATCCAAGCTACCAGAAACTAATCATAAGTACTGAATATGGGATGAGATCCAACCATGCCATCTTTCTCCTCATTGTCCGTGTAATTCTTCTGTCAACCATCTCAAGCTTTCTCTTGTGCCCTTTATCAGCAAAATACCAGCCTCTTCCCTCCCACTTTCAACCTCTCCATTTTTATTTTACTAGAGTACAAAAAAGTCTTCTCACTCTGAAAGCAGAAAATTCTTGAAGGCAAGAAGCTTTATCTCTCTGGGAAAAGTTTGATTCTCTTGGACTACAGCTGGTGAAAAGCTGATCCTTATAAGAAAAAAGGAGAGGAAGGGGAATCAGTACAGTAAAAAAAAAAAAAAAAAATCTAAGAAGCAAAACCACTTGTAAAGCCACAAAGACATAGAAATGGCCTGATAATATGGATTAACTTTGATCTAATCTGACATTCTGCTTTTACTAGCAACCTCTTAGAAAGAAAAAAAGGATAACTACCAAGCATGTTTAGCATTTCAAGAAAGACTGCCTTTGAAATGTGATCCTATGTAATCATATTTATTATTTGTTAAATCTCCAACCCAGTCACCAGACTCTTTAGCAGCTGTCTAAAACTAAAAGTGATTCTTTTCAAGGAAGATTGTCACAAAGTTCTCCATAGCAAGATTTATTAAGATGAATAGCTTCAAGTCAAAGTACTCCAGCAACTGAAAGATTTTCAGTTTAGAATCAATATATATCCATGTATGCTAATAGGGAGAGTTTCTAATTTTTTTCCCAATAGTCTGCTTGAATCTGCTGTGTAATCAGGTCCCTTCACTGACAATAGGGAAGATTGCAACTGCCTATTTATAAAACAACTCCCAGAATATTTATCAATCTGACAATCAACTCTCATATTGGTTTTATAGCAAATGATGCTTGGAAAATACAAAACTAAACTGGGAGAAAATGAATTAGAAATATTTTTCAAAAGTAAGGCTGGCAGATATCATCAACAAAGCCAATAAAGCTGATCAAATGATATGAATAAATCAATTTTCCTTCAGATGAACAGGAGCTACAACTCTGCAGACTCTCAGCTAATATATTAGTTCTGACAATCTTATTTCCATCATATGTGGAGGTTAACAGTTAGGAAAACACTAGATGAATCATCTACAATTGCCATAATCCACCACTTTCTCAGGCAAAGATCTTTCTGAATGACTTGCTGCCATTTTGTGACTGGCAGAGGTTGATAGATTTTCTTTCTGTGAAGAGACGATTGAATATTGCTGACTACACAGAATCTCCTTGTGCAAACAAAATAGTCACCTTCTATTATGAACTGCAATAAGTGTAATCTGTATTTTATTTATTGGTCAGTTTGAAATATTATCCATCTCACCCTCAGAGTAACCGGACAATATATAGTAAACTTATATTTTTTACCAAGAAAGAGGCACCCATTGTTTGATTAAAAAAAAACCAAATTATTTAAAATCAATCTTACAATTTCAGGGTACAAATGACGTTTCCCTGTCTTGAGAATCTCTCTAAATTTTTCTGCAATGGATTTTTTCATTAATAGAAGAAAATTTATTTATTTGTTTGTTTGTTTGTTTATTTGACCTTTATCCTACCTTTATTTTTTTTATATGTAACACAAGGTGGCAAATATACATAATACTCCTTCCTTCTCTTTCTGTTTTCTCCACAACAATCCTGTGAGGTGGGTTCGGGTATGAGAGAGTAACTGGTCCAAACTCACCCAGCCGGTTTTCATGCCCTAAGGCAGGATTAGAACTCCTGGTTTATAGGCAACACCTTTCACAATATGCCAAACTAGTTTTATATTGATTAAATACATAGATTTTAATCCTATTAATTTTATCTATTCACTGTTATTTAATTTTAATCAAACCAATACAGTCAAATTTGTACTAGCCCCACCCCCTCAAAGACCATTTGCATCTCTTGTTCTGAGACGTTTGCATTTGTTGTGTCTTAATTGATTTGGATGAGAGATCTTTGGAATTTGTTCATGAGACACATTTTGTTTATCTCTGCCATCCTCTCTGCAGGTTTTGCCAACAGTTTCCCAGAGCAAGAGCAGGCAAAGGCAAAACAGGGAGAGATTCCCAGGCATCAATAAATATTATTCTTCTGCTGGCCTGCCACCTTTTGAAAAATATATTTTTATTGATGGAATTTAATGTGCATTGTTCAAATAGTTTCAGAGACAGCATTTGGGAAATGCATATAAACTGCCTTCAGTAAAGGAATATTTTCTAAAAGCTTCTCCAAAGTTTCAGTCATGGGGAAAAGAGCCGGATTATGTGAATGAGGCAACAGGAACATCTATTAAATCCAATAATAACTATCTTTGATAGCCACTAGGTGGCAGACCTCCAACAGAGGTAAACGGTACACTTGTAAAACGAATGTTATGTGTAGGCAGTATTGCAATCATCATTATCCAGAGTTTTATTAAGGTTTTTGAGTAGCATAGGAGAAACTTCCTGACAGTTAGGACAATCAATCAGTGGAACAGCCTGCCTCCAGAAGTGGTGAATGCTCCAACATTGCTATAATTGGGTATGTCTAGTTTAACGAAGAGAAGGACAAGGGGGGACATGATAGCAGTATTCCAATATCTCAGGGGCTGCCATAAAGAAGAGGGAATTAAGCTATTTTCCAAAGTGCCTGAAGCAGGACAAGAAGCAACGGGTGGAAACTAATCAAGGAGAGAATTAACCTAGAACTAAGGAGAAACTTCCTGACAGTGAGAACAATCAATCAGTGGAACAGCCTGCCTCCAGAAGCAGTAAATGTTCCAACACTGGAAGTTTTTAAGAAGAGACTGGACAGCCATTTGTCCGAATGGTGTAGGGTTTCCTGCCTGAGCAGGGGGTTGGACTAGATGACCTCCAAGGTCTCTTCCAACTTTACTGCTATTACTATTACTAACATTGGAAGTTTTTAAGAAGAAACTGGCAGCCATTTGTCCGAAATGGTATAGGGTTTCCTGCCTGAGCAGGGGGTTGGACTAGATGGCCTCTAAGGTCCCTTCCAACTTTATTATTATTATTATTATTATTATTATTATTATTATTAAAGGGTGAGGATTAATTTTGTTATTAATTAATTAGATCTAGCATTAAGATATAGTTAAATGTTTATAGGTTCTTGTCTGTTTGATTAGGATAGAATATCTTTCAGATTATATAATTTATATGGGAGCAACAGCATATGTAGGGAGGGTTACAGATGTTAAAATAGTCACAACAAAGCAATCATGTGACATAACACAGGTAGTCTACAACGTAAACTATTCATTTAATGACCATTCAAACTTACAACAGCACTGAAAAAAAAGTGATTTATGACCAATTTTCATACTTAAGATTTTAGTTACATGATAAAAATTCAAGCGCCTGGCAACTGGCATGTATTTATGACAGTTGCCCTGTTCCAGGGTCATGTTTGTAACTTTCCCAACCAGCTTCTGACAAACAAAGTCAGTGGAGGAAGTCAGATTCACTAAACGACTGCATGATTCACTTAAACAGTATAGTGATTCATTTAACAATTGGCAAAAAAAAATTCATAAAATGGGGAACAACTCAATTAACAAGTACCTTGCTTAGCAATGAAATTTGGGACTTAATTGCGGTCATAAGTTGAGGACTGCCTGTACAGAAAACAGTCTAGCCTTGGTCATGTTGCTGCAATTGCCGTCTTAGTTTTTTGTATTTCCCCCACCACACCACCCCCACACACATTCAGAAAGTGTTGTGGAGGTAGTCCTCAACTTGTAATGGGAGCCTGCCCGTTACAATTATAAGTTGTGGCAAGCATGAAGTAGGTCACACACAAGAACATGTCAGGGACAAACATGTTGTACATAAGGAATTTTAACTATGGCAGCATTGGCAATGAATAAGCCATCTTATTTTCAGTCCCAAGTTGCAGTCTTCTTGCAACTTTCCATCTCCTTCTTATTTGATGATCCTCTGCCACCTTGCTACGCCCTTCCTGTTTTTGTGTTCCAGATGGAAATGCGTCTCCAGGATCAGCAACTGGCTCGACAGCTCATGCGCCTGCGCAGTGATATCAACAAACTCAAGATCGAGCAGACCTGCCACCTCCACCGGCGGATGCTGAATGATGCCACCTATGAGCTGGAAGAGAGAGACGAGCTCTCTGATCTCCTCTGCGATTGCCCCCTCACGTCCTCCTTCAGCCTCTCCACCCCACTCAAGCTCATTGGTGTGACAAAAATGAACATCAATTCCCGTCGCTTCTCACTTTGTTAAAATGGGAGGAACGGGCACAGGAAGTACATGGGATGGGAGATATCTTCAAAACCTAGGAGAAGAAGCTCCCATTGTCTGGATGGGAGATAGGCACAACAAGGAAGAAGAGAGAGTAAAGGGGCTCTTCCTTTGATCTAATAGGAGTGGGCTGTGGTGCCAGTCAAGATAGTGTCTAGAAGAATTTGCAGACAGGTGTAGAATAAGAACAATGAGGCTTCCCAGGACAGGAACTAGACCACATCAAAATCTAACTCATACAGGCAGAAGCATCCCCTCTATTCAGTGATTAGAACAAACTTATCCCAAATCATGTGTTGACCTGGAGGCTCCCTAACTGAGAACAGTACAGGAGAAATATAGCTGAAAACCATTAGTGAAGCCTTTGGGGCCCATTCAAATTGAATAATAAGAGAGATGAAGAATTCATGTTGCTACAAGGAAGAAAGACCACTCCATGGTGGAGGGGAGTTAGCCAGAAAGTATTATGTATTATCTATAAAAGCATTTCAGTTTAGTTTCTATCAGTGTGATGCAGGTAATATGTAGATACATATTATGGAGATTCTCAGCCATCCAGGTCATTGTTGTCCCAAAGGTGCTGTTCGAAAGGCAACTGGACTTTCTTGTTTTTTTCCTTGAAAATGTTTTGCTTCTCATCCAAGAAGTGTCTTCAGAACTCCAGAACTGAAGAAGCTTCTTGGATGAGAAGCAATACATTTTTAAGGAGAAAAAAACCCAAGAAAGTCCAGTTGCCTTTTGTAGATACAGTTGTTGGTTTGCTTCTATGACCAACTAAGATCTTCTTGTTATGAGCTATGGTTTCTAGATTGTGCTAATCTGGCACAATTCTGTACTGCAGTTTAGGGGGCTGGTGTCCCATGATACTGTTTCTCAGACCACCTTCAGATTTCAGGAATTGGCAATGGGATTTTTCTGGTGTTCAGTCTAGACTGGCTATTGCAAGATCTGATCAGCTGTTTCTCTGTTGTTGGTGTTTTTGCTCTTCTCAAATCTTATGGTCTAATCAGTTAGGTAAAAATTAGGCATTAGTAGACATCACCCTCCTAGAATCTGATGAAGCCAAGCTACTGACTTTTAAGCATGTCAGTTAAAAATATCTATAAATACAAGTTTAAGTGTATACATAAGGATATTCCAGAAAGAGTGAGATCAGAGTAAGCAAAAATGAAATATATTTTGCACAGTTTATTTCCATGACTTAGTACATTTCCTCAGGATATGAGGTGAAAAACAATAGTTCTCCTACCTTGAGAAATGGAACCATCTTTTCCAGGATTCAGACATAAGTCTGCAGGTATTAGGACAAATGGGAGGAATCACATTTGAGCCCTCTTTGTCTGCTTCTGAGAAGTAGCTGATGGGCCACTGTGGGAAGCCAAAAGTAGACTGCATAGCATTTTGATCTGATGTAGCAGTTATTTCATCTTATAAATGCATATCCTGCCCTTCTCTACTAGTTGTACCAAACAGGCTAAGTTGCTTCAGTTTTTCAGTCATTTTTGATTCTTTGTGATCTGAAGGACATAATACTGCCAGGACTAACTGAAATGGTAAAAATAAAAGGACAGCAAGAATAAAACTACAGAATAAAATGTCAGTTAAAGTAACAGGAAAAAAGACATAGTTGGAAGAGGATTTTCAAAGCCAGAAGGAATGCAAAAGTTCTTCAGCTACCACCAAAAATGTATAAGATAACAATAATTTATACAAGATGGTTGTGCATCGCTCTCCAGACTGGTGCTCTTTATATGTGTTGAATGTATCTCCCATTATTACAGTTAACATGGCCAAATTAGAGAGCTCCAAGTTTGATTTTCTTTGTTCATGAAACATAAAGAAAAACTGTGGTGGCACAGTGGTTACAATGTAGTACTGCAGGCTAATTTTGCTGAATGCCAACAGTTCGATTTCCACTGGCTTAAGGTTGACTCAGCCTTCCATCCTTTTGAGGTCAATGAAGACCCAGATGGTTGGGGACAATATGATGATTCTGCAAACTGCTTAGAGAGGCCTGTGAAGCACTATGAAGTGGTTATATAAGTTCTATTGCTATTAATATAAGTTAGCCATCTCTCAGTTCTCAAAAGGTCATACTGTCTTATGCCAATGTATTGATTTGTTCCCATTCTACTCCTCATGTAATTACAAAAAAAGCTTGACACAAAGTACAAAGAGTGGCATTTAAGCCACTTTTCCAGATAGAGAATGTCAGAATCAGGGGATGCTACAAAGATCTCTTCCCAGGTTTTCTGTTTTATATCATGGGCCACTAGGCTGTCTTCTTATTAAGGTTGAAATACATAATTGGACTCCGACTAGGCTCAGATACATTCCGGTTCTTGTCCTATTTAGAAAGCTATACCTCAAAATCTTATATAAGCAGCCACTTTAAAAAATCCAAGAGTTTGTACATGACTTTGTAGGCCAGCTTCTGAATGGTTGCCTGCAGGCACCGCCTCACTGTGAATCCATGTTTAAAGCAGGAAAACAGCATCTGTTTATCAAAAAATAAGGGTGATTCTCTTGGAGCTGGACTGAAAGAGGAAGTTCATTCTGCTTATTCACTTAGTTCCTAACACATCTGCACTCACAACAACTTTTCAGCTTAAGCAGAAAATGTGCAGGAATAGGAAACTCAGATCTTTTCATTCCTTCCTGAAGAAGTCAGCTATCCAGGCATGCACATTTAATATTATGCATACTAATATTTGCATGTGCTGCCTCCCATAGCCCATATCCATTTCCTCTTGAAACCTTCAGAGGTTGTTCTATCCCTGACATATAAGAAGAATATTCTATCCATTGGCATATTGATGGGATCCACTTTGTTTTAATGATACTATCCTTTTCTATTCAAATAAATGATTTAATTCTTTTGGTATTCATTGGAGGTGTTTCTTTTTTGTTTTTGGAGGGGGTTGGAAGCAAAGGAAAAAAAACAAGTGGAACATTCAATAAAGTGATGAAACATATTTAATCTTCCTTTCTGCAAATTCAACATGCCAAGATGTCCTAATAGTGTGTCTGACGGTTGTAATAAGAAAAAACTTTTGTAGATGTTGTTAAGACATGGTCCAACCAGTAAACAGAAGTAGTTTAGAACTGCATGGCAAAAAGTTTCAGTAAAGGTACAGAGTTTGTCTACATAGGACTAATTATATTAGGATCCTGTCCAGGAGACCCAGTATATCCAAATCCTCATCCTCATCATCTTAATCTAATCAAATCAGTTTCACAAAGTTGAAAACATTTCTGGCCTTTCTCTGGTTCTGTAAATATCAGGGTTCCATAAGTAGAATTGTAGCAGTGCACCTTTGATAGGACTATCAGATCCAGGCTGCAGAATTCTGTTTCTTTGCTGTATTCTCATGACCATCCCAATTACTGCAGTTTATGGAAGCACTGGCTGGGCATCATACAGGCAGGTACCTTTGCCCAATGACAGGTGTAGGAATCAGTGCTCAGTCATTGCAGGGTGCAAATATGGCTGACTGCTTTTGCAGTGTTTATTGCCTTATATACCAGTATACAAACAGCATAAAGTAAGATGGCATCAGCATAGCAACAGCAGTTCTATTGGTGAAACCCCTTGCCAATCCTTAAGAATATACTAGCCAGGAGGCCCCAGCCAGGGAGCAGTTTCTACCACATCCTGTTGATGTAACCAGGCTGATATCATGTGAACCAGGTGATATCATATACCAGCCTGGGGTATTTCCCTACATTGCCATGGTGATGTGAATGGATGAGATCATGTAGAGAGAAGAGGCATGCAGGCGTTGGAAGGGCAGTTTGCTGCTCACAACCTCTACCTGGCCCCCATCTCTACAGACAGGTACCTGGTCTCTTATACAACCAATTTATTGCCCTGAAAGGCAGTTCCTTCTGACAGGAGCGACATCATTTGCCTGCAGCAGCCTAAAATGGCCACTAGGAGGTGAATAGAACCCATCTCTGGTCACATCAGCTGTCATTTCTAAGAACTCTGTTAGCAAACATCCACAGCCAAAATTGTGTCAGGAGAAGAAGGAAGACATTATTTTAAAACTGGAACAGCTACGGAAGACATTACGTTGCCTCAGCAGTGTGCTAGCAGTGAGACAGAGACAATATCACAAGGACATGTTATTAAAAAGCTGTTACCAGGACAAGCTTATGCTATAGTTAGAGGGATATGAGAAAGAAGGTTAAAGAACATGTTCTGGCAAGAGACAATTTATTATTTTACTTAAAAAGGAAAACACAAATGCAAGAGTCCAAAACTGGATGGGGACTTCAATATACAGGCAATAAAGTCTTTAAATCATCACCCAGTTATTTAAATTCCTTAAATCCAGTTATTTAAATCCCAGTTATTTCAATCTGCTATTACACCAAAGGAAAATAAGTCAAATGGGTATAAATAATCCTAACTTATTCTCCAAGATAAAAGGGTAAGTGGCAATGGTGTATTTGGTGTCTGCCAGAATGAGATTTTCTTCATTTGCTCCTTTTTTGATTTGCAATTGCATTAGATCAGCAAAACATTGCTGTAGCCTGGATGGGCTTCCCATATTTGACAAATAATTCTGTAGATTTCTGTTTAGTAAGGTGACCAACCGTCCTCCTTTTGGGAGGACAGTCCTCCTTTTTTGAGTTCTGTCCTCCCTCAAAAAGTGTCCTCCTAAATGTCCTCCTTTTCCATATACCGTCCTCCTTTTGGGAGAACAGTCCTCCTTTTGTGAGTTCTGTCCTCCCTCGAAAATGTCCTCCTAAATGTCCTCTTTTTCTATATTTGAAGACTTATCTGCAGGGCTTTCTTTTCCTCATAGAATGCTCAGAAGGCGTTCCGGGACCTTTTTTTGATGGTTTTTTTTCAACTTTTGCCTGAGCTGTGCTACTCCCCCATTGGCTTTCAAAAGCCAATAGGAATTGCTGCTGAGTGCGCCAAAACACCCGGGCGGCAAACTTTGCACGTGCAAGTTGCAGGAACTTTGCACCCCTCACTGCTACCCAACTACACCATCTCCTACTTAGTTCTGCAGATAGCTGGAGGAGACTGGAGCGGTAAGTTTCTCTTGATCTTCCCTGTTGGTTCTACACAGGGATGCACAGAGTAGGCGATGGTGCTGGGGGGTGGCTGGGGGGTGGCTGCAGGGCTGGAGCCAGCACGGCTGGTGCTTTGCGAGCTGCGGGGCCGGCTCTACAGGGATGCACAGGGTGGGCAGTAGTACTGGGGGGCAGCTGGGGGGGCAGCTGCAGGGCCGGAGCCAAGGGAGCTGGTGCTTTGCCTTTGCAAGCCGTGGGGCTGGCTCTACAGGAATGCGCAGGGTGGGCGGTGGTGCTGGGGGACAGTTGGGGGGCAGCTGCAGGGCCGGAGCCAGCACAGCTGGTGCTTTGTCTTTGCAAGCTGCGTGGCCAGCTCTACAGGGATGTGCAGGGTGGGCGATGGTGCTGGGGGGCAGCTGGGGGGGTGGCTGCAGGGCCGGAGCCGGCACGGCTGGTGCTTTGCCTTTGCGAGCTGTGGGGCCAGCTCTACGGGGATGCGCAGGGTGGGCGGTGGTGCTGGGGGGCGGCTGCAGAGCCAGAGCTGGCTTGGCTGGTGCTTTGCGAGCCGCGGGGCCGGCTCTCCATGGCAGGGCAGTGGTGCTGGCGAGGCGGCTATGAGTGGGGGCGTGGCAGGTAGTTGACCTTCCATGGGCTGTGCCAGCTGATGGTCTACGCAGTGCTGACCTGTGCTGCCACCACCTCACCCTGCTCACCTACATGGCCGTCCTGAAGCACCTGGCTCACAACACCTGCCTCTGCTGCCCACCCCCACGCAATCCAGCCGTGTAGATTTTTGGACAAGTGAGAAATCGAGATTGAATGTTGATACTCTAGCTGCAGCACTTGCCGTAAAATTCAATATGAAGGATATTTCTTGTTCAGATATTTCCAATATATTGTTAGAAGATGATACATTGACAAAAAATATTCATTCAATGGAAAAGTACTCATTTAAATAATTAATAGGCATGTAAGCATAATTACAATATAAAATGTTATTGTTACAAATGTTTTTTATTATGCATTTATCATATTATAGTGTATTCTGTATTATTGTTGCAATAAATACAATGTTTCTTTTATTTACGATATTTTTTTCTTCAATTTATTCGTGTCCTCCTTTTTGTTGTAAAAAAGTTGGTCACCTTATGTTTAGACTTATGTTGAAGTCCCAGAACTTGCTTCTAGGACAGTGAAAGGTATTTTCATTGTAATAATTGCTATGTTTCAGAGAGAGAGAGAGAGAGAGAGAGAGAGAGAGAGAGAGAGAGAGAGAGAGAGAGAGAGAGAGAGAGAGAGAGAGAGAGAGAGAGAGAGAGAGAAATTTCTAGCTTATCTTTCGCTGCATTGGGAAACTGGGCAAAACCTGCAAGACTTTAGAATACAAATGGGAATTGTCATTAATTTTAGCATATAAAAGGTAAGCAGGTCAGGGAGGAGGATAAATGAATGCTCTTTCAGATTAAATGCACCTCTGAGAAGGAATGAAGTTGAACCTCCTGCTAATCACATGATACTGTAATGCAGTCCTTACCACACCATTTCCCTGCACTTCCCAATAGCATTCACAATTGATCTTCAACAAGATGGCTCCAAGTAGAATTCTCAGCATGATTGCCCTGAGGTAGCACAGATGGAACATTTTTACATGCAGACTGAAGGTATTTTTTTTAGATGACTCTAGGAACCAACCCATTTGGTGAATCTGATCTCTAACTGCTAAGGAATGAGGGAAGTCAGAGCCCCAGAGAAGGAAATATTAAAAGGGCAGAAAAATATATTTCCTCAAAAGGATTTTTAAAAGCAGAAACCAACCCTGCCCCCAAGTCTCTGTCCCAAGTAGTAGCCAGTCCTATACAAATGCAAATGTAAAAACTTCAGGAAAGTTGGAGCCAGGAGATCAAAAAGACAAAGACCTAAAATCTGCATACCCCACCCAAACTCTAGGAGCCATTAGCCCCATCACCAGGGAAGCAGGATATGATAATAGGACTAACCCATCACCATAAAGAATACCAGAGAGGCACACCTGGACTCAGGTCAGAATACGTGACACAGGAAATAGCCTCAAAGTTCATGCCACAGGAACAGGAAACTATTCCAAACAAAAGGCTTTCAGAGGGTATAAAAACCTACTCCACATGTACTCAGCCCTTTATTTCTTTCCTCCTTCCTACCAGAACCATCTTTCAGTCTGGCTTTTCAATAAACTGCAACCTTCTTCCCAAAGCAGTTGCCATGTTGTTTATTTATCCCCAGCTTGGATGAACCAGGATGAAGACTTTACTTCCCACAGGAATGAAGAATAAATACAGTAACTCTGATTTCCAAGCCTTTGATCTTCTCAGTAGAAAATCAAGGGTTTGTACTGCGGATCAGTATCCATTTGATATTAAGTTTGTTCAGAAGCCAGAAAGGTGTGCTTCAAGTACTAAACCAAACTTTTCATTCGTGTCTCTGCAGTAACGAAACTGGACCAATTACTTGGAAAGAAACAAAGTAGATAGAGAGATTTTCTAATTTAGAGATGATTAGAAAGAGCAATATTGTGAGAAATAAAAATTTCGACTCCAAGGGTGTTGGAAAACAAAACATGTTTTATTAAAGCTTTTGCAAAAGCTGGTGTACCCTTATATTTGCAAATAAAGGGCCACACTGAATGAATTTCTGCATAGGTTTTTATACTCTGTCCAATGCATCATGCCACATCCTTCCAACTGAAACCCAGTTGATAGGTTTCAATTGATCATGTGCTTTTCCGATGCCTAGCAACCATTACAATTACCAAACCTTCCAATGATTACATCAAAAGCCCCTTTGTTCTTGTCTTATCTTCCCTTCCTTGTCTGTGGCATGATTTGTAACATCCTGCTAACTAAGGGTATAGCTTTATCTATAAGGTGAACTGTTACCCAAACGGGATAATTGCAATTATAAAAGATTTATGTCTTCCCTTGTTTATCTGTAAGAGTGCTTGCTTTTCATCTAGAAGCTAAGTGTGTAACAGAGTTCATGCTTCGGTTAAATATGGGTGCACTTTGGTTCATTAAAATATTAATTCTGGGAAGTTTTTATAAAAAATAAACCTTATATAAATTGAATAATATGTTATTCAAAAGCTATATGCTATTCTACAATAGTGTGCACTATTCTAAAAATAGAATAGTTTATATAGTTTACCTCTATTCCTCCAGCTTATTATATCTCCTTTCCTAAAAATATCTTAGCTAAGTGCCTCTATATTCCTATTCCTTTAAGCAAAAATGGAAAATTACAACATGTACATTTCTTGTGTACCTCACAGTATCATACAGTCCCAGGAAAAGGAGTAGTTAGTTTAAAGAATTATAAACATTTCTGCACTAGTATGTGCTCTGAAACATCACCAAATCATCAAATTTGCGTAGCTCTAACATTTTACAAATGAAGCATTTTTCTGAACTTTTCATATCTGTGCCAACTTAGCACTTTTGAAACATTTTGTATCTAAATTGGCATGCAACTATATTGACTAGGTGGCAGTATTTATTTTATTACTTAGTATGATAACAAGGGATAGCAATTTTATTTTTGTATCAGATATCTTGCTTGCATTGTTGCTCTCCATAAAGCTTTATTATCGTTGTGTGCCACTTAGCTGAATTGCTATGCATAAACTAACTTATATTAATGTGTAAAATCTGAGTGTAAAAAGTGTTTTATTCAAGCTAACTGCTTTTTTGTCTATATTATTTGTTCATTCATGCACATTTAGAGACCACACAGCTCCTTAGCAACTCTTAGCAGCTTACAAATAAAAAAAGAGCAATGTATAGAGATACATATAAAAAATTACCCTGACCAACCAGGGATAAAATAAACAATTAGACATATATTGATATGAAGGACATTATAGAGAAGTGGCATGTTAGTATATGGTAACAAAAAAAAGAGAGCCTGATACACCTTTTCCTAGGCAGATGATACCACTCTAATGACAGAAAGTGAAGAGGAACTAAAGAGCCTCTTGATGTGGGTGAAGAAGGAGAGTGCAAAAGTTGGCTTGAAACTCAACATTAAGAAAACCAAAATCATGGCATCCAGCCCTCTCAATTCCTGGCAAATAGATGGGGAATAAATGGAGGTAGTGACAGATTTTATCTTCCTGGGCTCCAAGATCACCACAGATGGGGACTGCAGCCAAGAAATTAAAAGACGCTTGCTCCTGGGGAGGAAAGCTATGGCAAATCTAGACAGCATACTAAAAAGCAGAGACATCACCCTGCCAACAAAAGTGCGTATAGTCCAGGCCATGGTTTTCCCAGTTGCAATGTATGGCTGTGAAAGTTGGACCATAAGAAAGGCTGAGCGCAAAAGAATGGAGGCCTTTGAACTATGGTGCTGGAGAAGACTCCTGCGAGTCCCCTGGACTGCAAGGCGATCAAACCAGTCAGTCCTAGAGGAGATCAACCCTGACTGCTCTTTAGAAGGCCAGATCCTGAAGTTGAAACTCAAGTACTTTGACCACCTAATGAGAAGGAAGGCCTCACTGGAGAAGAGCCTAATGCTGGGAAAGATTGAGGGCAATAGAAGAAGGAGTCATTGTTTGGAGTCATTGAAACAGTGGGCGTGGACTCCAGAAGATGGTAGAGGACAGGAAGGCCTGGAGGAACATTGTCCCTGGGGTCGCGATGGGTCGGACACGACTTCGCAACTAACAACAAAAACACCTTTTCTGACAGAAAATTTTATTAAAAGGCTAATGGTTTTTTTAATTTTATTAAAAAGGCTAATGGTTTTGTGAGCTGCAGTTCACTTTATCAGATGCACAGTGCAGCTAGAGTGATGTAGGATTTAAAATTGAGGTAAGATGGAGAAAAAGGGAGGGGGATAAGGGAAAGTGGTTATGGTGATACAGGATAACAGATTCAGTTAAGGAAACATTCCTTATGATAAAGCAACTTTCCTTAAACTAGTCCCTTTGAAAGGTTTTGAGCTTTCATCTCCTATGTGCTTGAACTAGCATGATCCATATGTGTTGGAATCCCATCAGTTCTTTGCATCTTATTCATTTATTTGAGCACATTTATATAGCTCTCCATCTCAAATACCTAACTCTGAGTGGTGAACAATAGTTACAAAAACAATATAAAAACCTGAACCAATTAAAATAATGTAAAACAAGGAAAACAGCAGCAGCAGAAGCAGAAGCAGCAGCAACAACAAAGCACAACACTTCCATAGATTGTTCCATAACTTGCAGGGATCCAGTTCAGGGAAGCTGTATGAAGAAAGGATTAAAGTTCATGTCAAAGACGCACGATCTGAGACTCCACAAGAGTACATGGGGTTTCCCCCAAAAAATCCCAGAGCCTCTCCAAACATTTCCACGGATCTGGATTTTTTTTTTTTTAAAAAAAGATTCAACTGAAAAGATGATTAAGTACATAACAAGTACGTAATCATATTAACTGTATTTCATGAATTACAGCTGTAGTTACATTGCAAAGTTTGTGCTGTATATTAAATATATTTAAATTTAATCAAGTTTAATTTCTGTCCTGACCCAATCTTTGTTATCCTTGGACCTACTTGCTGGCCCAATAGGTCACCAAGAGGCCATGTACAGTCCTCAGTCCTCCACTCTCCACAACAAACTATGCACTTTGAGTCAGTTTTGATTCCCTGCAGTTTTCTTGGCAATATTTTTTTTTTCAGAAGTGATTTGCTATTATCTCCTTCCTAGGATTGAGAGATAGTGACTGGCCTAAGGCTACCCAGCTGGATTTGTGCCTAAGATGGGACTAGAACTCACACTCTCCTAGTTCCTGGCCTAGCACTTTTAATCACTACTCTGAAGGCTTGGTCACTGATAGTTAGGCTGCTAATGCCCTTATGGTATCAAAATGTTATATGTATTTCAAGTTGTTCTGGATTGTTTTGGTAACATTTGCTGTGTTTATAACTGCACATATATTAACATATTAGAAACTGAAGGCTCTAGTCCAATACACTCTTCCCAGTAAGAATCCCTTTACTGGATTCAATAGGCCATATTTTTCAAACATGTATACCTGGGATTTCTTTGTTATTGTATTTTAATTTTTGTCACTTGAACTAAGTTCTTCTTTTTTTCTCTCCAATATTATAGTCAGCTACCTTTGGAAAAAGTATATTCTCTTAGTCTCCACTCTTCCTCACACCTGACATTCAGCCTCCATGGACTGAAAAGTTCCTTCTAGCAAAGTCATGTTATTTAAGCTAAATTTAGTGAAGACATGTGTTATTTTAGCTAGGGATAATTTGGGGAAAGGGCTTATAAACATTCATAGAATAGAATAGATCTGGAAGGGACATCACACTCCTTGCTGGCATTCTTGACTATCTTAAAAATACACTTCTTGTCCCTGCTGGCAGTAGCATCTGGAAGACACCAGACGTCTTTCAAAACCTCTGTATCAGTGTTTCTCAACCTTGACAATTTTAAGGCATGTGGACTTCAACTCCCAGAATTCCACAGCCAGCATTGCTGGCTGTGGAATTCTGGGAGTTGAAGTCCACATGCCTTAAAATTGTCAAGGTTGACAAACACTGTATCCTTTCCTAAATTTACACCCCTTATAATTGAATTACCAACCAGAAGGTGGCTTCTCTTTTTGTATGCCTTGCTCTTCTTGCATGACTGATGTGTAATACTAGATTGGTCACCCTCCCACCTCAATTTTAGTTTAAAGCCCTCCTGATGAGTTGGGCCAGTCTTTTTCCGAGTACATTTTCCCCTGTTTTTGTGAGGTACAGCCCATCCCTTGCCAAGAGTCCTTTGTGTAGGAAATGCAGTCCATGATCCAGAAAACCAAAGTTTTCTTGGTGACACCAACCCTTTAGTGTTCATTCTCAAGTCACTTAACCTTTGGCAAGAATGACCTTCAATGTATTACTAGGAATAAAGATGATTTTGCAAATCAGATAAGAGTGTTTCTTTTTCCAAACTGCAACCATGCAAGTTTAAAACAAGCCAGTGTCATACTGATTAGAAACTTTTTGCAGTTTTCATAACAATGTTATTTCAAGACTTCCTCAATTGTCTTGTATTGTAGACTATTGCTCCAACCATCAGTTTTGCATTTCTCAAAGCACCACCAAGATTATTATTGCAAAAGCTAGTCCTCACAACAGTTTAACTATCAATTGAGATTTGCTTAATCAAGAAGGGAGAAAATATGCCTGCCAAGTACATTTCTGTGTCACAACTTAATGCAGTGTTCTTTACCTTGCCTGACCTGATTAAGCAAAGTGTTCTTCCTTTTTAAACTTGTGTATCACCTGCCTGGTGAAGCAATTCAATTGAACAACTGCTGGCATTTTAATTAAAACACAGTAACAGGATCCAGCTGCAGTGTTAGGGAAATTACACCTGTAAAAGGACTCCTTTCAGAAAACAAAATAAAAATTCAGTGAAAGAAATTGTACTGGGCACTTTACTCATCACTTTTATTTCCAGTGGTCCTTCCTCTCACAGAATGGATTGGAGGCTGTGTTCACATGACACAGTGGCTTGCTTAGGCAATACACTTAACTGGGCCAGGGAAGGGTAGTTTTTCACATCCCCTTCTTTATCCTCTACAACTTAACCTGAAGGAATTAATTCTAACTCCAACCTAATTGAATCTCATGGGAATGAGCTAAATCTTCCTGTTGAACTGCACTGTGCAATGACTAGTAAATAAAATGTCCATTCCTCCCTTCCAAAGCATGTAGCCCCAAAGAAGTGAGAAAATGGCCAGAATGAGTGGAATGGAGCAGCTCCAAATCTGCAGATTTCTCCTTGATTTTTGAGTTGATATTAAACAGAGAGAGTCACTAAGGAGTTAGGCACATTTTAGCCTAGAAGGCTGGACAGATTCAGCATAACCATCTGGACCATAATTTAATCTGCTGTGAACATTTATTTATTGGATCTGACAACCATTTATCTGAAATGGTATAGGGTTTCCTGCCTGAGCAGAGGATTGGACTAGAAGATCTCCAAGGTCCCTTCCAACTCTGTGATTCTGTTGTTCTGTTCTGTTATTTATTTATTTATTTATTTATTTATTTATTTATTTATTTATTTATTTATTTGTTTATTATTGAAACTTCTTAACTGATCATTTCCCTCATAGATGCAGATTGGGTAAACTACTTTCAGTTAAATATTGGTAAGTATATTGTATCACCAAAAGCTACTCAATTGATATTGAGCTAGTAGAATGAATAACAACACCTAAATTGCTTGGAATAGGATAGGGACAAGTGCCATTTCTATTTGTCCACATTACTCTATTAAACATTTATTTGAAAATGAGGGAGAAATCCTGACTTCATTTTTTCTGGTTATTATGTTAATTAAGTGATAGCAGAATATGATTCACTGCATTCAATCACTTTTGTCAGTTTAGTACTCTGTACCATCTTGTGACTCTGTAGATGTAATATAAAACCCAGGATTTATATGATTTTATAGCCTGATTGATAAAAGAATTAAATTGCAAGTAAAGTTAAAGTCCCTGCATGATCATAGACTTACCTATCCACATGATGTATAGTAAAGATATAAAAGATGCATGTATACAACATGCTACAGATGACTAATTATAACCTTGGCTAGGTTTTTTGTGTCTTATGTTATGGTGCAAACTTAACTTAGCTGATTAGATGTTTTGCAAACCCAGAAAATGAGTCAATTCAATACTGTAATCAAGTTAAGCATGTTGTATGGATCAGCTAATATCTCCCAATGTTAATAAGAGTCCAGAAACACTGGTGATCATTCCACTGAAACATTAAACAAATTAAAGCTAATTGGTTTAGAAGATTTTTTGAGTTAAACTTTAATTGTACTGACTTCATGAATGCATAAATACAGTTTGGTCTAGTGGTTTACGTACCAGGCTAGAAACAGGAGACTGTGAGTTCTAGACCTGCCTTAGGCACAAAAGCCAACTTTACGACTTTCGGTCCCTCACTCTCTCTCAGCTCAATTCATCTCACAAGATTGTTGTGGGGAAAATAGGAAGAGCAATGAATATTTGGTATGTTAGACTGTTTAAGTTATTTATAAAAATAATACAGGCTGGATAAAAAAATCTAAAATCTAAAAAAAAAATCTAACAATTTCTTGGGCAGCAGTACAGAAGTGGTTTGTTATTGTATTTTTTTAAAGAAGTTTTTCAACATTCCAATTCAGTCTACAACTATATTTCTCAATGTTCTCCCATCTAAGGAAAAGCTAGTTGGACTGTGTTTATCTTTTGAAATATCCAGGATTAGTTAAGTGCTGCCTTTTGGCTGGGTAAATTAAGGAGAGCTGCAAGATAATTACAGCAACAAAGCAACCAAGTAATTCTTTGATTGCTCAGTTCCAGCCTGGATGATTTAAGCAATTTTCCCCACCATCATTAGAATACGAAAAGGGCATACTCAAGCTCAGGTCAAAGTACTCAGACAGAAACATGCATTTCAAATACTAAGCCCAAGAAGGTATAAAAATCCACCCACTCCCAACTCCATTTTGTCAGCCACTCCAGAAACATGCTGTGTCACTGAAGATTCTGGCAACTAAATAAACAAGAAACTTTTTCCTAAGCAACCTCCATTTTATTTCCAGTATCTTAGCCTCCATTTCATTTATTCCTGGCTTGGACTGGACCTGGTGATTTTTCTTTCAACAATATAAAAGCAAAGAAACCAACTGACCTATTTTTCCATAGCAACTACCTGAAAAATACTGCTTTTTTGAAACAAGGGGCAGAAGACAATCTGTACCATTGGCTTTTGTCCAAGTTCAATGACATGGCAATACAGATTGCTAGAAAAATTTAGCTGATTAGATTCTACCATAGAATTTTGTGAAATGATAATAACTGAGTAGGATTTAAATTAGATTTAGAGAGTAACAATTGCCCAGCTGATAAAAATGCTAAAGGTGATCGTGAGAGAGGAAAGGAAATCATTGAGGAATGCAAAAGAGAAATTATTTTAACAATGCACATACAAATCCATACCTGGAATATCATCAGTTTTGATTGCTACATTTGAAAATAGGCATCATAGAGTTGTTAAAAGTACAGAAGAGAACAACCAAAATGATCAAGATCAGCTTTGTTATGAGAAATATATTTGAAGCTCAAGAAAAAGACAGCTGAGGAGAAGGCATGATTTAGTGTATAAAATTATGAATGAGACACAGAATGTGATTTTTTCTCTCTCAGACTCTTAGAATCAGGACTCAATAAACCAGGGCTCCAATTAATCAGATTGGAAAGGGATTTAGCATAATTTCTCCAAACCATGCATAAACCTGGGGAAATTATTTCCATAAGATATGAGGGTGGCCACTAATTTAAAATGGAATGAGATGAATTCACAGAAGAGTGATCTGCTGAGAACTTTTATTCCTGAAGATGCTGTCTAATCTCCAGGTTGGGATCAGCATGCTTCTAAATTCCAGTTATGGGGAAGAACAACATCAGAGAGATATGATATGATTTTGAACTGTAAGCAATCCAGAGTCACTTAGGTGAAATGGGCAGTGTAGAAATGTGATGAATGAATGAATGAATGACCATGCTGGAATAACACCCAGCTTCTTGTCCTAGGAATGTGGGTCAAAGGTGTGACTGTTTCATGTGGTTGTTTGGTGATTAGACGCACAACGACGCCACAATAATTGGGCCATGAGGCACAACTTTCCCCAGGAGGCAGAAAGAATTTGGGCAAGCAGCGTTTCGGAGATCAGGCCAGGGCTTGATCAGGCCCTCGTGGGGCACAATTAGGGGCGGCTCCGTGGAGTCCCGGGTGCCTGACTTATGGAGGAAGCTGGCCAGGAGCCCACAATTAGTGGGCCCACCAGGAGGCGGCTGACGTGGACACACCCATGGCGGTTCGGTGGCCCCCGAGCTCCCTGCCAAGCCGGATGGGATTCCTGGCCAGCCGGCCATGGGCGGGAGCAGCTCCCTCACTGGCCAGCCGACCAGCCTGGCCTTTCCAGGGCCAAATCCTGCAGGAGGGCAAGCCAGGCCAGGATGGATGGCAGGAAAGGAGGCGCGATTTGCACAGCCCTGGTCCCGGTCCAGAGGAGTGCCCACACCCTGGTGGACAGGAGGCTGGGAGGGGGAACCCCCTTCCGATGCCCAGAAAGCAGTGCTTTCTCTCCTGCTCCGGGTGTGGGAAAATAGGCAGATGTCCCGGGAAGGCCAAGCATGGGGGCGGGCAGGAAGCAGCAGAAGGCGCCCAGGGTACCATGGACCAGCCCGGAGAGACACATGGCCAGCTCAGCTGCCCAGGGAGCGGCCCAGGGACGGCCTAGGGAGCAATGCCCCTGCCAGCCGCCACCCCAGCTGGGATTGCTGCCCGGCCTGGGGAGACATGTGGCTGGCTTAGCTGCCCAGGGAGCAGCCTGGGGATGGCCCAGGGAGCGATGCCCCTGCCAGCCTCCACCTCAGCTGGGACTGCTGCCCAGCCTGGCCTGGGAAGACGCGTGGCCTGCTCGGCTGCCCAGGGAGCGGCCTGGGGAAAGCTCAGGAATCGATGCCCCAGTGAGGATTGCTGCTGGTACAAGTAAGCCGAGGGTGCCACTGCCCTGTGGCTGCTTTGCGGTGGTGCTCCATGGACTCGGAGCTCCCTCCCTCCCCCTGCTACTGACCCTCTGTCTCGGGCTCTGCTGCTGCTTGGCCAATGGTCGTGCTGGCTGGGCATTGCAGAGGCTGATCTCCCTCAAGGCTTCAGCTTGTGGGAGGACTGGTCCACTCAGCGAAGGCTCCAGCAGGCTGCTCCCAGCGAGGAATTGTTGCAACAAGTTGCTGAACCTTTCCAGCTTTGGGAGGAGATAGCCATGGATTTTATAGTGGAATTATCTCAGAGTGAGGGCAATACTGTAATATGGACTGTGATTGATCTATTTTCCAAACAGATGCATTTCATCGCTTGCTCAAGACTTCCCTCTGCCCAGAAACTAACCAAGCTGTTTTTGAAACACATATATTGACTCTATGGTGCCCCAAAGTGTATTATTTCTGACAGAGAGGTCCAGTTTAATGCTAGGTTCTGGAGGGAGTTCATTAAATGGATTGGGTCTACCCAGGGGCTTTTATAGGCTTTTCATCCGAATACTAATGGAGCTGCTGAAAAAGTTAACGCAATGGTGGAACAGTACCTCAGATGTTATGTAAATTACCAGCAGACTAATTGGGCTGATCTCCTGCCTTTCGCAGAGGTAGCCAACACTGTGCACATTAGCACTAGACTCACCCCATTTAAGATAGTAAGAGGTTGAGATTTTGTGCCCATGCCTGAGTTCCACAGGAGCCTCCTACTTCCCAGACTTTGGATCAATGGGTGACATCGTTCCAGGAGATTTGGGTGAATGAGAAGAAGGCATTGACCAAGGCCACCAAGGTTTACAAAGAACAAGCAGATAAACAACGCTCCCATCAGAAACCTTTTCATGTTGGTTTATCTTTCAATGAAATATTTAAGGTTAAAGTTACCCAGTAGAAAACTGGGTCCAAAATTCCTTGGTCCTTTTCCCATCACTAAGATCATAAACCCTGTCACAGTGGAATTGAAACTTCCACGATTGTTGGGGAAAGTTCACCCTGTGTTTCATTGCAGTCTATTGAAACCTGTGTCAGAATCCTCTCTGAGACTTATCCCAAAGAAACCACTGGGTCCAGTAGTGGTAGAGGGGGAGACACATTATGAAATAAAATGAATTCTTGATTCTAGGTTGTTCAAGGGAAAGTTACAGTACCTCGTTCAGTGGAAAGGCTACCCCCTTTCAGAAGCTACACGAGTGAGATGTACTTATGTGAAAGCAGATAGATTAATAAAATCATTTTATAATAAATATCCTCACAAGCTTCGAGGGAATACTTAACCTGCTTTTTGTTTCCCCTACAGGCGACTCTTTTTTTTGAGAGGGTCCGACTGTCAACTTTACAAATGAGCATGGCTGCAGCTATTTTCCTTCTCATTCGAGGTTGCCACATAGAATGGAGGGAGGGGGGTTGCCCGCATGCTTCTCTAGTCAAAATAATATTTTGTCCTGTGGGAATCAAGGTCATTGGCTGCTTCCAAGACTAGAGACTGGGTGTTTCATAAAAAGCCTGCCAAACAATCATATTGGGGAACATAGTTGCTTACACAGCTAAAGCTTTTGTGGGTGGGACATTTAACTTTGTATTGGGGAATTGTTGCTTGTGTATCTGGACTTGGTTTCACTTTTGACTGTGCCGATACTTTGTAACTAATAAACATGTTCTTTGAGGAATTTGCAAGCCTCTGAATTCTGCTTTATTCGTCTCTGTCTGTCAGACCCATGACAATTATATTCACAGCATTCCTCTGGTCCACTAATTTTGTCACCTGGTCAAAGAATGCAATAAGATTTGTCTGGCATGACCTGTTTTTGACAAACCCATGTTGGCTTTTATAGCAATGACTTTGTTTGCCTCTAGGTGTTCGCTGATTCATTGTTTGATTATCTTTTCCAGAATCTTCCCAGGTATTGAGGTCAGGCTGATAGGTCTGTAGTTTCTTGGATCTATTTTTTTCCTTTTTTGAAAATGGGGACTACATCAGCTCTTTTCCAGTCCTCTGGAAGTTCCCGAGTGCTCCAGGATCTTTGAAAGATATAGTTCAGATGTTCTGAAATCATATCTGCCAGTCCCTTCAAAACCTTGGGGTGTAATCCATCTGGTCCTGGTGATTTGAACTCATCTAGGGTGGACAGGTGCTCACTTATCATTTTCTGGCCTATTTTAACTTGTGTTTCTAATCTGTTTTTTACAGTACTGTCTTGCCACTTCTTGCCAGTAATAGACCAATCATTTCCTTAACCATTTTCTTGTTTTTTACATGTTGAAAGAAGCTTTTTTGGGAGTTATTTTTGACTTTTGTCACAAGCCTTAGTTCATTTTAAGACTTAGCTTTCCTCACTTCATCTTTGCAGGCTCAGGCTATTTGCTGATATTCTGCCTTAGTTATATGCCCTTCTTTCCACTTTTTATACTTGTCCTTTTTGTCAATTTATCAGAGAGTTCTTTATGCAGTCATGCTGGTTTCTTTTGAGAGCTATTAGTTTTTTTCTTCATTCGTATTGTGCTAGACTGGGCTTTTATAATTTCACTTTTCAAAATTTCACAAGCTTCTTGAGTTGTTTTCTTCTTGAGGATTCTCATCCATGGAATCCTTCCCAAGCTCTCTGTTTATTGAAATTAACTCCAAGACTCTAGTTTGACTATGTTCTATTGCTTGTGCTTGCATAATGTTCAATTCCAATATTGCATGATTATTGCCTCCCCCAAGTTTCCTGTAGTTTCAACACCTTCTCTTATTTCATCTCTATTAGTGAGAATTAAGTCCACTATGGGTGATCCCCTTGTTCCCTTCTCTACTTTTTGGGAGACAAAGTTGTATACTAGGTTTGTCAGGAATTTGTTTGATCTTCCACTTGGTGCAGTTTGTCTTCCAGTCAATGTCAGAGTAATTAAAGTCCCCCATTACTATTGTGATGTGCTTCCTACCTACCTACCTTAGTTATCTGACTAATAAAAGGTTCATCTCTTTCCTCTGTTTGGTTGGGTGGCCTATAGTATATACCTATGGCAATGTCATTTTCCCCCTTTTATATTGACCTAAATGCATTCAAGACAGTTTTCATCATTGTTGTGCTCTATTTCTGTAGATATGTAGTTATTTCTTATGTATAATGCAACTCCACCTCCTCTTTTATTTGGTCTGTTTTCTTTTTAAAATAATTTAAATCCCTCTAGCTATATGTTCCATTTGTGGGTTTCATCCCACCAAGTTTCCATAATGGCAACAATATCAAATCTGCCCTCATTTACCTGAATTTCTAATTCATCCTGTTTATTGCTCATACTCTGTGTGTTGGTGTATACTCTTTCTGGTTTCTATAGGTGATGAATAAGGGAGGGAGAGAACTTCTGGGACTTGTTCTTCAGCCATGCATAGGAACTCCCTTTTCTGCTCTGGCCCTTAAATGAAAGCATCTTCCAGATCAGGGACAGGGTCTCCAGCCTTTGCTGTATCCTTGGGAACATCCTGGCTACCATCCATGCAAGCAAACATTCAGGAAAAGGGGGAGCAACATATGGCAGGAGAATGGGGTCTTAGGACCCAGTCTTAGTTACTTTTATTGAAGCTGGGATGGGGGGAGGGAGATTATGTCTTTTTTGGATCCTTTTAAACAAGAAAATGGCTAAGGCTTGTCAGGATAGAAACTGTGACATCACAGTAGATGACAGGATCTTTAATCTGTTGCCTCCTCCTGTCTAAAGGATTATTCTGGAATGAGGTCTCCATATATTCTATTTTCCTAAACAAACCTTGGATGCCTTGTGCACTGCTTGATAAAGAATAGTCTTCTGCCTTTGAAGCTTGCTGAATCACATCAAAAAGAGACTGAAATGGTCATTCACTAGCAGCACTTTAACCACAAACCAACTGAGTGTCACCTCCTCACGATCGTCTCCTAGGTTGATATTTATTATAATTCTCTTTCTGTCTAAATTACTGCATAAGAATTCTGTTTCTTCCTATCTTCATGTTAGTGACTGGGAGAACTGTGTGGAAAATTATTTGTCTTCTTTTTGAGAGATACAGACATTTCCTCTTTTACTGGTGGGGGGAGTTGCTATGTGCAGTGGCCAGTTTGAACAGGGAACATTTTTACAATGCTTTAAGAGAGCAGTCCCTGGCAATCCCAACAGAAGAAACCAGATGTTCAGGCAGCAAACTGTTTTTCCACCACAAAACTAACCACAGTGCAAAGCAACCTTCACTTGCAAACTGCTGATTCCTAGTGGTAGACCACAGGTATCCATGATGAAGAAACAGTCACACATTGGAGACACAGATTTTGGTGTTACAAAGGATCCACACAAGTGAAGCTTCCATGGCACAACAGGCTTAGCTTTTTGGCCCCAATAACCTGAAATGGAAATTGGAGATAAAATGATTTATTTTTCCTCTTAAAGCAAACCTGTTTGCAACCACTCTCAGCCTGGAACTTTTAGCCTCTATCTTCCACATGTTAATTAATACCATAAATGTGTACCTCTTAAACTCAGATTTTCTTAACAGCCTGCCAAAATTATTTTATGAGGGGTGGTTCAAATTGTATGAAAATTAAACTTCCCTTTAGATCTGTGATTAAGATCAAAACACTTTGTGGAGTTGTGGCAGAAATGTATATGTCAGGGAAACTAACGTTCAAATATACTGAACATTATTTTGGAGAAAGTGTTTGCATACATTTGATATTTTAGCAAAGGTGTCACAAAAAGTGCATAGTATGTACTCTATAAACATATACGTAGAATGAAAGAACATGAAACTTGTGATTAGAAAATCAATGGGGGTAATACAATGGTGGGATTCAAATATGTGAACAACCGGTTCTCTATGTGGATGCCACTTCCGGAAGTCCATTCTGGGCCTGGGCAACAAAAAATTAACTGGTGCAAACTAGCTGAATCCCACCAATGGGGTAATAGATAAAGGTCTACCAGCAGAACCCAATTTACCCTCTATCAGCTCCTGATTCTGAAGCATGGAATAGTTTTCCAAATTTTATAGAGTTATGGAACTCTTATATTAAACCAGGAAGGCTGTTTTCGGGAGAGAAAATCTGGTTTACTCTCATATTCCACAGGCTGCGTAGAGAGGAATCAGACCAGGCCTTCTGTTCACAGTTCAGTTTCAGTCTCTGGTTTGCCTTCCCCAGATAGGCACTTCCAAGTGCTGCCCACATTCCTGGCCTGGTTCAACAATGGCTATAATTCTGGAGATTGAACAAAGAAGTCAATTGAAATAGGCAGAATATGTGGTGAAAAAACAAAAAGAGTGTTCCCCATTAGATATAGTTTTTCTGCTCAACCCAATTTGAAAATGTGGTCGTCATTATACTAGAAAATAAATGCTTGGACCTCAACCTTACAGTATCTGAATCTACTCTTAAAAATTATATTAAGTCACAATCAAAATGTTTTTCTTGTTTGACTTTCAACGTATTGTTTTAATTTGTTTGTATCCCTCAGTTCACAATTCTAAGGAAGAAATCATATCATAGCCAGCTCACCATCTATCTTTAGAAACATCTGAGAAGTTTTCATGTGTGAGAACCTGACTCCTACTGTTTCCCTGCCAGTATAGAATACTGCCCTGTCTCCAAACAGCCTTGGCCTACAGTTAAAGGCTGTCTGCTTTGCAAAGATTTCTATGAGCTCTTGCATTTAAAACTAAAATAAAGAAATCATTCTTGCTATTTTCAGCATTCAAACTGAAAGGTTGTTGCTAATATGTATTTATAGGCACAGCCCTAGAGGCAACAGAGCAGAACCAGTTTCAAGAAGGGCACCAGGATGATCAACTAAGTTGCATGAAAACTAATGGAAGGACCTGGACACGTTCAGCCTTGAGAAGATGTGGAAAGGCAGGAAATCTTTTCAAGGAACTTAATGGGTGACACATAAAAGAAAATCAAGCCATCTTCTGTCTTATTTCGGAGTGGAGGACATTAAGTAATAAATTTCAGTTAAAGGAGGAAAATGTTAGTTGTAGATAAGGAAAAATTTCCTAACGAAAAGAGAAGTTCAACTGAACAGTAATATGGAAACAATTTTACAATTTAAATATATTTATTCTTTAAAGAAATAAGAAAAATAATAAAACTGGAATTTCTTCAGAAACAAAATTAGAAATGGAAGAAAAAGAAATATATTTACATGGGAAATAATAGTTGTTGGTTTCCACCAGAAGATGACATCAAACATTTATTTAGGTAGACATTATGAAAACTAGGTCTGTTGCTTAAGTTCCTGAAATCATCTGGAGGGCCAATGGGACAAGACAAGACAAGACAAGACACCTTTATTGTCATTTTTTTACAGTGGGCACACTGGCACACATTAAAAATGAAATTCTGTTGCCTGCTCTCAAAAGTTTACACATACATAACAAACACATAAACACATATAAACATAAAATGGGGCAATTTGAATAGCATCATCACACCATCCAATTAATCAAGTGCTATGGCTGTTTCTCAAAGTATCCAGCATATTGGAAGGGTGCCAGTTCCTGCAAGCCTGGTGGATATTATCTAAAACAATGCAAAAGTACATACTCACAAACTTACTTACTAAACTATTTCCTTTCAGAGTGAACAATGGCCCACAAAGCATAGAGAAGTAGTAAGCCCAAGAAATGAAAGAAAGGAAAGGAAACACTTCATATATTTCTGGCTCTATGAATCATTCTTCCTCTTTCTCCTTTTAAGCTTTTCATCAATTCCCTCCAACTAGATCTATTTTTTTCTTCCCCTTCTTCTCTGCCCTTTCATTCTTCAATAAGGTACTTGCTTTGGCATTTAATCCTCATTCATTCATTCATACATACATACATTTTGCCAGTGATCAAACCAATCATCAGTAGATATATTTTATTAATCATACATTCATCAGACCTATTAATTCTTGATTCTTTTCTTTCCTATTTTACCATACAGACTTCTCAAGCTTTTCAGTTTCCCTGAATTCAGCATGTTTAAATTTCTCCTAGTATACCTAATTCTCTCTTCCAGAAGCACACTGTTATTCAAAGTCATCCCTCCTCCATTTCATAATTGTTAATTCCTTGGAACAAGCTACTTGGATCTTTGTCCCAGCACTTAGAACTTTGTCCCAGCATTTCGACAACCAGATTTTTGTTCAACCATTTTGACATTTGGCAACATTCTATGAAGATATTGAAATTCATCAATTTTGCTATTTGTAATTTACATTCATTCTGTCATGTTTTCCACCAAACACCTTGGCCTTTTTTTTAGAGACAGAAAAACATGCAGCCTTCACTTAAACGTCCATATTCTCCGTAAACTTTTATCTATACATTTTCTAATGATGTATTTTTGTCCAGTGGTTTCATCAAAGGAAAGATCTGCTAGCTGGTCCTCTTCATTTGTTGTTATTCAGATTTATTTGACTATTTGGGATTGAAGAAACTGCCAAACATAGAAAAATCTTCTCTTAGACCGTGGAACCACTTTGCAGAATGCAGGTAATCCTTGACTTTTGAATCCAATTGAGCTGAAAATTTATTTTGTGAAGGGAGTTGTGCCTCATTTTACGACCTTTTGCTACAGTTGTTAAGCTAATCACTGCAATTGTTAAAGAAATCATGCAGTTATTAAGGGAATTTGGTTTCCCTCATTGACTTTGCTTGTTGGAAGTCAGATGGGAAGGTTACAAAGGGTGATCACATGACCCCAGGACAGTGCAACTGTCATAAATTCATGCCAATTGCCAAGCTCCTTAATTTTGATCACATGATCTCGGGAATGGTGCAATTGTGGTAAGTCTGAAAAACAATCATAATTCACTTTTTTTCAATGTCATTGTAACTTTAAATCATCGCTAAACAAATGGTTGTAAGTCAAGACTACCTGTACTTTCAGCTTCCTTGGGAAAAGACTGAAATACAAAGAGCTTAGGTGAATAAATCTTTTTATAAATAAAGGTTTAAAATCTAAAGAGTACTTTAGATCTTCATCTTCTAAGTGCATCTGTGTATTGTGAATGAATATTTTAATTTAAATAAGTATTATTATTTACAATAATATGTGGTCAAAAGATTGTTTATAATCTAAAATGGGTAATAAAAAGCTTAGCATTGTTATACAGATATTTCATCACCTCAGCCACATCAAAAATGTAATCTAAAACAGAAAAATCTTGGGAAGTGGAGCTCATCTAAATGATTAAATGACTTAAATGAGGGAATTGAAGGGGAACTCATCAAATTTGCAGATGACACCAAACTGACAAGAGTAGCCAACACCCCAGAAGACAAACTCAGAATCCAAAAAGATCTAGACAGACTTGAACAATGGGCCCTATATAACAAAATGAGTTTCAATGTGGAGAAAAGCAAAGTTTTACATTTAGGCAGGAAGGTACAAGTACAGATTGGACGAGATCTGGCTCAAAAACAGTAACTGTGAGAGGGACCTTGGAGTCCTAGTGGACGATCATTTGACTATGAGCCAGCAGTGTGCAGCAGCAACCCAAAAAGCTAATACAATTCTGGGTTGTATAAACCGAGGCATAGAATCAAGACCATGCGAATTATTGGTACGGCTTTATAAAACCCCAGTAAGACCACCTGGAATACTGCAGTCAATTTTCACCACCATATCACAAAAAAGATGTTGAGAGTTTGGAAAAAATCAGAGAAGAGCAACTAAGATAATCAAAGGCCTGGAGACTAAAACATATGAAGAATGGCTGTAGGACTTGGGTTTGGCTAGTCTAAAGAAAAGAAGAAATAGGAGAGACATGATAACAGTATTCCAGTATTTGCCACAAAGAAGAGGAGGTCACATTATTCACCACAGCACCAGAGGGCAGGACAAAAAACAATGGTTGGAAACTGATCAAAGAGAAAAGCAACCTGGAATTAAGGAGAAACTTCCTAACAGTGAGGACAATTAACCAGTGGAACAGCTTGTCTTCAGAAATTGTGGGTGCTCCATCACTGGAGGTTTTTAAGAAGAGACTAGACAGTGGACAAGGACAGAAAACTTAAAGACTGGCAAGATTTACAACAACAAGGTATCGATTTAGCATGGTGGCCTTATTTGCAAATCCAAACAAGATACGAGAAAGATGCAAAGACAATGGGATTCTATAAAGCTCAGACACGACCAAATACTTTTGAAAACAGATGAAAATTTGATTAAGAAACTTCACAGATTTCTTTTAAACTGGAAGATGGAAGAAGAACAAGTAAAAGAAACAATGATAGTATGGGTAAAAAACTTTGGATATTCTATAGATCTAGAACAGTGGTTCTCAACCTTTCTAATGCCGCGACCCCATAATACAGTTCCCCATGTTGTGGTGACCCCCAACTACTTATACATCACCAGGTGCCAGGGGCGTGGCCAAAGAAAAGGGGGAAAAAATGGCGGACAGCCTTGTTTGGCGACCCCCGTGAAATGGTCGTTCGACCCCAAATGGGGTCCCGACCCACAGGTTGAGAACCGCTGATCTAGAAGATTGGCAAAAGCTATGGGACAGGAACATCAAATTTACTAAAACAGCTTCATATAAAGAAAATTTATATAAAATGTTTTATAGATGGCACATGACACCAGTAAGACTAGCCAAAATGTTTAAAAATGTTTTGAATAATTGTTGGAAATGTAAACAAAAGCCAGGTACCTATTACCATATCTGGTGGGTGTGTCCTAGTGCAAAAAATGAAAATACACCATCTGATGAGATCATAATTAGGAAAATCTTAGAATGTGCAGAAATGGACAGATTAACTTTAGAAATTAAAGAGAAAGAAGACTCAGTCTATTTTAAATCATGGGAAAATTTTTACCAATGGTTAGCAAAACAAACTAGCGAGAAATGATGGTGAAATTTAACAAGATGAATGATATTTACAGATTAATTGATATTCTTTACGATCACTGTTATTTTTATTGATTATAGCCATTTACTATCATATTAATTATTGTTATTGAATATTTGCATCCGGACAATAGTCTGCTTGCTAAAGCATGGAAATTTTACTGGGGGTAACCCCATTGTTGTATCTACCCTTATCCCAACTCCATCCCTAAACCCTACCCTGAACCCCAATACCCATATTGACCCTATCCCTCCCCTACTTTGATAAAACCTAATAAAATATTAATAAAAAAAGAAGAGACTAGACAGTCATTGTCTGAGATGGTATAGGACTAGAAGACCTCCAAGGTCCCTTCCAGTTCTATTCTATTCTATTCTATTCTATTCTATTCTATTCTATTCTATTCTATTCTATTCTATTCTATTCTATTCTATATAAATTGGAAGAGGCTACATAATACCTAGAGCAGTGATGGCGAACCTATGGCACGTGTGCCAGAGGTGGCACTCGGAGCCCTCTCTGTGGGCACGCGTGCTGTTGCCTCAGCCCTGCCTCCCCCCGCAATCCCCTCCTCACCAACAGCCTGCCCGGGGAGAGGCTCCCCCAGCCGTGGCCCACGTGAAGCAGCGCAGCTGAGCACATGGGAGCCGGGCAGCAGGGGCAAGACTCCGCCCTCACGCCCCATCATGTGCAGATGATGTGGGGTGTGGGCCGAGGGCGTGGCCGTCATGGTGCTGTAAGGCTGTCTGGGTGATGTGTGGTGAATGGCCCTGCGGGTGGGCGGAGCAGGGAGTGGGCCGGTTTTTGGGCACTAGGTCTCTAAAAGGTTCGCCATCACTGACCTAGAGCTTTGTACCAATATTTGAACTCCTTGCCTTTTGTACAACCATTCTGAAATCTTTAACACCATTCTACCAAGCTATGCTAAATCATATTGTTTATTGGCTTTAGTTTACGGATATTTATGTATATTTGTTATAAATCATTATCTCATATTCACCACCAAATATGACTACCTTGGCACACACAGAGAAAAACACAGAGAGAGAATACTTTTATTGCAATCACTGACCAGCAAATTAAACAGCTACATAAAAGTCTCAACAAGCAGAATGCAATGAGAGCAATGGCATGAAGTCTTGAGCAAGCATGAACAGCATGTCCAAAGAGAACACCATGTCTATAATCTAAAAGATACTGAAACATCAAGATGAATTATTTTACTACTGTGCAGTGAATACAGATATCAGAATAGTAAAAATTAAACCTATTGAATAGGAAAAAATACCACATTAATTAATAAAAATATTTTGGGGACAGAAATTGAGGCATCAGCAGAATGCTCTGTCTATTTTTATTTTTGATCTTTTTGCAATTTGTATTAAAAATTCATTTTCACAAATAAATATTGAAGAAAAGGGCGCAGCTTTCAATATGTTTCATGTAAAAGTTCATATTCTCTGTGAACATTTATCTATACATCTAGTGATATACTTTTGTTCATTAGTTCATCTGAGGGGAGATCTGCTAGTAAGTCCTCTTCATTTTTGTTTATTGAAATTTTTTCATCTGTTGAAGTTGAAGAGACCCCCCCCCCCAAACACACACACAAAAAATTCTCTTAGATCTTGGAACCAATTTGCAGAACACGTTCAGCTTCCCAGGAAAACACTGATGCTCAGGCTTAGGGGAAGAAATCTTCTTGCAAACAAATCTTTACTTTAGGCCCTCATCTTCTTAGTGCATATCTATATTGTGAATGGATTGTTAATTTAAATTATTGTTATTATGTGGTCAAAAGATTGTTTGCTCTTACATGGGTCATAAAAAGCTTAGCATTTTTATACAGATATTTCTCCCAATTCACGATTTCTGCCCCACCAAAAATGTTGTCCACACTAACAAAACATTTAGGAATTGGAACACATCTAACTAAATTAGAATGTATTTTTCCTTATGACCGTTTTGTTGCTTCAAAAAGAATCGTTAGATTGGCAAATTGGAGGAAGAATTTTACAATGACAATAGGTTTCTATCCTACTTTGCTTCATCTGTCACTGTGTCACAACTTCCCAAAATGGTATAAATTGGGGACTGCAGCTTTCCTGTGAAAACACTGGAAGAATATCTGTCTTTGGGTCCCTTGGAAAGCTAACTGGGTTGTCCCTCCTAATTCAACTATGAAGATTCTTCATTTCTTCTTGGCTGGTCTCTCTGTGTTCCTTCTGATTTCAGCAGGTAAGGAATAAGAAGACAGAGAGGGAGGGAGGGAGGGAGGGAAGGAAGGAAAGAAGGAAGGAAGGAAGGAAGGAAGGAAGGAAGGAAGGAAGGAAGGAAGGAAGGAAGGAAGGAAGGAAACCTCTGTCTTTGAGGGCTGCCCAGTCAGATCAAAAGTCAAGAGAGTGAAATGATCTATGTACAATTAGCAACACCTTGGCCACAAACCAAGTGGGTGCCACCTTCTAATGATCCTCTGTTAGGTTAATATTTGTTTTATTTCTCTTTCTATCTAAATTGCTGTAAAAGAATTCTGTTTTACTCTAAATTTCTCCTTTTTCATATCAGTGATTGGGAGACAATTATTTGGAGAGAGAGGGGGGAGGGGGAGGGGGAGAGGGAGAGAGGAAGGGAGAGAGAGGGGGGGGAGAGAGGAAGGGAGAGAGAGAGAGAGAGAGAGAGAGAGAGAGAGAGAGAGAGAGAGAGAGAGAGAGAGAGAGAGAGAGAGAGAGAGAGATTTCCTCTTTGACTTGAGGAGGGAATTGCTATGTGCAATGGCCAGCCTGCCTTTGTATAGGGAACATTTTTACAAAGCTTCAAGACAGCATTCCATTGTAATCCCAATACAAGAAAACAGGTGGTCAGGCAGCAAGCTGTTTTTTCACCACAAAACCAACCACACTGGGAAGCAACCCTAAGTTGCAAATTGCTGATTCTTAGTGGCAGACCACAGGCATCCATGCTGGAGGAAGGGCCACATGCAGGAGACTCACAAATGTTGGGGTTACAAAAGGTTTCCACACAAGTGAAACTTCTGTGGCACAACAGGCTTGGCTTTTTGGCATGGAATGAAAACTGATGAAATGGTTTTTTTTCTTCTCAAGATGAACCTGTTTACAACAACTCTCAACCTGGAATTTTCAATCTCCACCATCCACATATTATTTGATACAGTAAACTTTTACCTCTTAAGCTTAGCTTTTCTTAATATAAGAGCCCACAAAAAATATTTTATAGGGGGTAGTTCTGGTTCTATGAGAATTAAATTTCTCCTTAGAGCTGTGATTAAGAACAAAATTCTGCAAATTTTGGGCTGTGCTTCATTTGAACACAGAATTTCATGGTCTTAACATTACAAACTTGAATTATTTCAAATCGTTCCTCTCAGTATAAGTTTCAGTCTTCTCTTCCAAATCTCACAAATATGAAGACAAATAAAAAAATGTCATCTTCTCCCAATATGGATGATGATCAATGGCATGTGGGGAGTTGTATATAATAATATTAATATTAATGATGATGATGATGATGATAATGATGATGGAAGGGACCTTGGAAGTCACTATAAAGGTGAAATCTTCCCAATGTTAGCTTACACTTTGACAACGTTTTATATATATATAAAACCGTCCATTTTGAATGCTTAGTGGAAAGAGGAAACTTGAGAGTTCATAAGGTTGATGCTATATGGAACAAAAATGTTAAAAGCATAATAATAATAATAATAATAATACTAAAGTTGGAAGGGACCTTGGAGGTCATCTAGTCCAATCCCCTGCTCAGGCAGGAAACCCTATACCATTTCGGACAAATGGCTGTCCAGTTTCTTTTTAAAAACTTTCAGTGTTGGAACATTCACCGCTTCTGGAGGCAGGTTGTTCCACTGGTTAATTGTTCTAACTGTCAGGAAGTTTCTCCTTAGTTCTAGGTTGTTTCTTTCCTTGATTAGTTTCCATCCGTTGCTTCTTTTCCTGCCTTCAGGTGCTTTGGAGAATAGCTTGACTCCCTCTTCTTTGTGGCAACCCCTGAGATATTGGAACACTGCTACAATGTCCCCCCTCGTCCTTCTCTTCGTTAAACTAGACATACCCAATTCCAGCAGCCGTTCCTTATATGTTTTAGCCTCCAGTCCCCTAATCATCTTTGTTGCTCTTCTCTGTACTCTCTGTATGAGCTATGACAACTTAAAAGATATCAGAAAAGAGTATATCCCAGGCTGGTGTCCTCAAGTTCATATAAGGTTGGGCCAACAATTCCCACTAAAGGAAGACAGACCGAGAACTCTGGGAGTTGTAGTTTAACATATTTGAACAGCACCCAGCTTGGCTTGCTGGTCAGTGCTTCAACAATTAAAGTTGTTTCTCAGAGAACACTGGAGTTGCTCTGTTTAACAACAGAGTCATTACTCATCTCTAGATTTTCTGCATTAAGCAGAGGGTTGAACTAAATAGCTCTCCACAACTCTCCAATTTTATGCCATAAAAGAAAAGAAAATCCTTTATTTTACAGAATAATAGAGTTGGAAGAGAACTTGGAGGTCTTTTAGTCCAACCCACTGCTCAAGCAGGAGACCCTGTACCATTTCAGAGAGGTTGTCCAATCTCTTCTTTAAAAATTCCAGTGTTGGAGTATTCAAAATTTCTGGAGGCAAGTTTTTCACCAATTAATTGTTCCAACTGTCAGGAAGTTTCTCCTTAATTCCAGGTTGCTTCTCTCCTCGATTATTTCTATCCATTGTGTCATGTTCTGCCTTCAGGTGCTTTGGACAATAACTTGATTTCCCCCACCCCCACCACCTTCTTTGTGGCACAAACAATGCCATGCTTAAAGAAAAGCCATTTGTCAGCTGACTTTGACAATACTAACATTTGTGGATGATTAAAAAAATCATCATTTCATCTCAAGCAGGCTTAATGGCCACAAAATGCTGAATTTACATTTGGGGAAGAGAGAAAATGGGAAAAAAGAGAGAAAAGAGGAATAGCATGAAGTGTTTTGGTGGAGGGTACGGTTCACTGAGTTTAAGTACTGCATCTTGCAACATTCCGTCTTTCTGTGTTTCTGTCCTAGGTCTTTCCTGACTCCCACCCAGCGACAGCTCCTCACATCCCATTGGCAGCCTCAAAAACCCTCATTCATAACAGGAAGGAATGATATTTTCTTATTTGCCTTCTTATTTATGCAAATTGTCTACATCTTCCAATGTTCTGCAAAAGTTCTCTTGCAAGTCTCATTGATGGTTCCTCTGATTCTAATGCATGCTAATTAAGCAACAAAGAATTCTTTTTAAACATGTCTCTACATTTCTGTGCAGGCTATGCCTCCAAAAAACCAAAAACTACCAGGGAGTGCTACAGCCTAAATGGTACTTGCAGACTGCGGTGCAAGTCTAAAGAGAGAAAACATGGAAAGTGTAATCATGTTCGGCGATGTTGCATCAGGTAATTTTGTGCCATCATTTGGCAGAACCTTCATATTGCCAGGGAGTGAAATTTTTCTTCCTGATCTCCTTGGGAGCAGTGATCATTTTTCTAAGTTTAAAAGCCTTTCCTATATGTGTGTAAAACTTTATCATCTTGAAATGTTAATGACCATTAAGCAGTTACGTACTTTTCATCCAAAGTACAGTTATGTTGTCTGAAATTTTCACTTTGTCAGATTTTAAAAGTGTTTAATCCAGTAAAAAAATGCAATAGAGATTCATATATTTGGAGAATTTTTATCATTATTTATGTTTATTATTTTTTATTTATTAATCAAATTTAGATAGCTGCCAAACTCATGGAAAGTGACTCTGGGCAGCACCAATAAACAATAAATACAGAATTATCATTGCCTAAAATCTTTATAGAAAATAATGAAGAAACATTAAAAACTCTAAAAGCAAAACTCAACAAGAAAAATAATAGACTGAGAGATATCAGTAATGGAGTCCCCAGGCCTGCTAGCCTAACTGGGTTTTAAGGGAATTCTGAAAGTTGAGAATTGATGAAGCTGACTTCATTGGTGGGTGGAAGGAAGAGAAAATTACACAATGCAGGAGCCATATCAAATAGGCCCACTCAGTGGTGGGATTCAAATATGTGAACAACCAGTTCTCTGCATGGATGCTGCTTCCGGAAGTTCATTCTGGGCCTGGGCAACAAAAAATTAGCTACCGGTTCTGCCAAAGTGGTGCAAACTGGCTAAATCCCACCACTGGGCCCACTATTTTGGGCCCACCAAATGTAGCTCCTTAGACAAAGGAACCGGTAGCATACTTGTTCCCTTAGATGTGAGATGGGCAGATGAAATCAAGAAAAGACAGTCCCTCAAATATCCTGACTCTATGTCATGTAGGACTTTAAAGGTCAACACTGGGAATTAGCATTCAAATATACATTATTTAGGAAGAAAGATTTTGCATACATTTCATGTTTTTAGGAATGAACTCACAAAAAGTGCATGGTATATACAAACATGTCCATAGAATGAAGGAATATGAAACCTCTGTGCATCACATCAATGGGAGTAATAGAAAAAGGTCTACCACAGAACCCAACCTACCTTCTATTGGCTCCTGATTCTGAGGGAAGGCATGGTTTTTCAAATTTTCAGGAGTTTTGGAACTCTTATGGAATTCTTCTAAGGTAAATCAGGAAGGCTGTTTTAGAAAGAGAGAAGCTGGTTTATTCTCATATTCCAAAGGAATCAAACCAGGCCTTCTGTTCATAGTTCAGTCTCAGACTCTGGCTTACCTTCCCCAGATAGCACTTCCAAATGCTCTCCACATTCCTGGCCTAGTTCAACAATAATTATAATTCTGGAGATTGGACAGAGAGGTCAGTTGAAATAGGCAGCATGTGTGGTGATAAAACAAAAAGAGTGTTCCCCGTTATAGTTTTTCGGCTCAACCCAATTTGAAAATGTGGTCCTCATCAAACTAAAAAAGAAATGCTTGGACCTCAACCTTAAAGCATCTGAAGTTACTCCTAAAAGTTAAATCATGTCATGAACATAATGTTTCTCTTGTTTGATTTTGTGCTCATTGTTTTAATTTGCTTGAATCCCTCAGATCACCATTCCAAAGAGAAAATCCTATTGCAGACAACTCACCATTTGTCTTCTGAAATATCTGAGAAGTCTTCTTCGTTTGAGAGCTGGAATCCTGCCTTTTCCCTGCCAGAATAGAATACTACTCTGTCTCCAAACTGCTTTGGCCTTCAATTAAAGTTTCCTGCTTTGCAAAGATTTTTATGAGTTCTTGCATTTAAAACTAAAATAAATAAAGCATTCTCGCTATTTTCAGCATTCAGAATGAAAGATTGTTGCTAATATGTATTTATAGGCACAGCCCTGGAGCCAATAGTGTAGAACTGGTTCCAAGAAAGGCAATGAGGTTGATCAACCAAGTTGATTATGAAAAGTGATCATGCATGAAAAGTTATGGAAGGACCTGGGCATGTTTAGCTTTGAGAAAATGTGGGAAAGCAGGAGGTCTCTTCAAGGAACTGAATGGGTGACACACGAAAGAAAATCAAGCTAACTTCCATCTTACCTCGGAGTGGAGGACACTGAATAAATAAATTGTAGTTACAAGAGGGCAAAACCTGGTTGTAGATTAGGAAAAAAATTCCTAACAAGAAGAGAAGTTTAACCAAATGGCAATATGGAAACAATTTCGTAATTTAAAGATATTCATTCTTTAAAAAAATAAGAAAAATAATAAAACTGTTTGGTATTTCTTCAGAAACAAAATTAAGAATGGAGAAAAAAGAAATGTATTTATATGAGAAACAATAGTTGTCGGTTTCCACCAGAAGATGACATCAAACATTTTTTTAGCTAGACACTATGAGGACTAGCTTTCCTCATCTGGAGGGACAATGGGGCAATTTGAATGGCATTATCACACCATCCAATTAAATAAGTATTGTGGCTGTTTCTTAAAGCATTGAGCATATTGGAACGATGCCAGCTCATGCAAGCCTGATGAATATTATGTAAAACAGTGTAAAAGTACATACCCACAAACGTACTTACTAGACTATTTCCTGTTAGAGTAAACACTGACCCACAAAGCACTGAAAAATAGTAAGCCCAAGAAATGAAGGAAAGGAAAGGAAACACACTCTACACATTTCTGTCGCTATAAACCAGCTTTGATGTCCACCCCCCCCCCATGTCATAAGTACCCTTATTCCCTTATTTTCCTTTTAAGGTTTTTATCAATTCCAGCCAACTAGAACTATTGTTCTTCATCCCCTTCCTCTCTGCCCATTGATTCTTCAATAAGATACTTGGTTTGGGATTTAATCCTCATTCATTCATTCTCCCTATGTGACCAAATTATCGCTCACTTCCATATTCACATTCATCAGCACCCATTCATTCTTGATTTTCTTCTTTTTCTGTTTTACTATACAGACTTCTCAAGCGAATGAAGGCAAATATACCAGTCCCAGGATAATGTTGTAGGCTCTAATCTGGGTCAGTCACCGGGACCAGAGGTTTAGTCTTCCCAGCTTTCAGACTCATGCTAGAGCCTACCCTAAGAGAACCTCTCTGAGGATGGGATCCCTCCGGAGTCTGAAAGCTCCTGAGACTAAACTTCTCAAGCATTTCAGTTTCCCTGAATTCAGCGTATGTTTATATTTCTCCAGATAAACCCAATTCTCTCTTCTAGAAACACTTTCTTGTACAAAGAAAAGATGAAGGGTGTCCAGAGAGTACAATAACATGCCTAAAACCTAAAAAATTACTTCAGGAAGAATGTATGAAACACTTTAGTACTTTGCAGGGTATGAGTATACTAAAATTTAAACCTAAGGAATAGAAACAAATAACTAATTAACAAAAATATTTTTGGCACAAGCATTTGAGGCATTAGCAGGACATTCACACTACTGTATTTTTTATTTTGGGCTGGTTGCAGTACATATTAAAATCCATTTTCACCAATAGAATTTGAAGAAAAAACATGCATCCTTCAATATTTTTCACTTAAAAGTTCATATTCTCTGTGAACCTTTATTTAAACATCTTCTAGTGATGTATATTTGTTCAATTGTTTCATCTGTGGAGACATCTGCTAGCAAGCTATCTTCATTTGTGTGTGTGTAGTTGTGTGTGTTTCTGTGTGATGAATCATTTAGTTATTAATTACAATTTACTTATTTAACTTTATATTTATATTTACACATTTAACTTCTGGTTTCTGCATGTAAGGAATTATTGTTATCTATATTGTTCTCTAAGAAGAGACTGGACAGCCATTTGTCTGAAATGGTATAGGGTTTCCTGCCTGAGCAGGGGGTTGGACTAGATGACCTCCAAGTTCTCTTCCAACTTTATTATTATTACTATTATTGTTATTATTATTATTATTATTGAAGTTTGGGTGAGTTTGGGGTGGGGGGAAAATGTGTTTTTAAGATCCTTTTAATGTAAATGGTTAAGGTATGTCTTGATAGTGAGACTGTGGAGTCACAAGGGATGACAGGCCCTTTAATCGGGTGCCTCCTCCCAATTAATAGGCTATTCAGAAACTAGATCCTCAAACATCCTGTTTCCTCAAGAAAACCCTGAATTCTTTGTGCAATACTTGATAAAGAATATCCTTGTGCCTTTGAGGCCTGCCAAGTCAGATCAAAAGTAAAGTGAGATGGGGGCAGGGCCAGCTGTCAAGAAGAACGGGTGTGCTGAACGATTCTCTAGATTGTCTGCCCTTGCTTCCGACTGTTTGATGGACCTTTTGGGGCCCCAGGTTCCTTGGAGGGGGACCAGAAAAAAAAAGGTGTCATGAGGAGCATTTCCTGACGGCGGTTGGGACTGGCGAACTCATGTGAAGCCTTGAAAAGTCGAGCGAAGGAAGGAGACAGCTGTTAATGGCAGCCGCAAAGAAATGACAGCTATCAGCTGGCCGAAAGGTAGCGGTGATATAGCGGGATGGAGACGTGACGGATTCAGTTAAAAGCAACCCGGGCAGTGATCTTGACGACCCAGCAGAAGGGATCTGGGTGAAAGAACCCACCGGAGGATTTCTAGAAAGGATTGAAGATCGAAGGTGCCCAGAAGAGAAGAGGAGAGAAAGTTTTTCTATTCCTTCCTCGTTTTTGAAATAATGGTGAACAAAAAGGTTTGGGCATAGAAGATTTGCCTGCACAGTGGAATTATTCTGGCTGGAGAAACTCAAAATGAAAAGGAGTTTCTCTTTTCTTTTCTTCAAGAAAGGAAAGTTTAATCTGGAGAGGCAAGTGCACTTCAAACTATAAAGTGAAAGTCTGGAAGAAGCTAAGGAGGTAGACATCTTGAATCAAGACTGCAGGCTGAATATTAGAGACAAATGCAAGAGAGACACCTGCTGGTTGAATAGAGAACAGCTCTAAGAAGGGGGGAAGGAAATAACAAAATTGTGACTTTAAAGTATACTCAGTTTTGTTTGTAAGTGTAAACTAGATATTTGAGCAAAAATCTCCAACCTCAAGATTTGAAAGAAACTATAGGGGAAAACTATATGAGAAAATTGTGAGTAGAGCAAGGGAGAAAAACTATATATATCCATCAAATTTTTTGAAATTATTGATATCTGTATTAACTATAGCTATTGTTAAGTTTATGGTGAATATTGATTGTTGTAAAATATAGGGTTAAGCATATTAATATTTGTATTTAACATATTTAATTGACAATTTATTACCATAGACAAAACGTAATATACTTAGCTTTAATTGTGATAACTTTGATATTTTGGAGAGAAATATAAAAACTGTAAATAAGTGGGGAGGTTGGTTTGAAGAGTTGAGAAAGATGAGAAGTATTCCCAATCTCACAAGAGTTGGAATAGGGAGGAAGCAGATTACATAAACCATAACAATTAAACCAAGCCTAGCAACGATCTCTGGAAGAAGTGACACAAAGAGCGAATTCATTTAGAGATTTCCAACTAATGTTGCAATCAATGCAAGAGGTAATGTGTAAAAATCATGAAGACCTAAAAAAAGAAATAGGGGAAATAAGAAACGATACAGGGGAACTTAAGGATAAGATAAAGTCAATGAATGGGAAATTTGAGTCTTTTCAACAACAGATTATGAAAAATGTTACTGGAAATGGAAGAAAGGATGGGAAAAAAAGAGCAGAGAGTAGATGAAATGAATGAGAGGTTAATCCAAGCTAACAGAGAATTGGAATCAACAGTTATTTCCCTGGAATTAGAGAAGGCTGCCCATTACCTACGGTTCCAAAACGTTAGAGAGACGAAAGGTGAAGATCTACCAGTAATGATGACAGACATACTAGCGGGGGCTTTACGGACCAACAAAGAAGAGATGGCAAATGAGATAGATAAGATCTATAGAATCCATACGAATTATGCAAGACAGCATAATCTCCCTAGAGAAGTCCACATTAGATTTGTTAAGAAATCGATCAGAGATGAAATACTATTTAGGACTAGAGACGATCCATTGGAATATCGAGGCAAACAACTAATTGTACTTAAGCAAGTACCTAGAAGGGTGAGGGATTTGAGAAGACCCTACCAACATATAAGCTCCAAATTGACGAGAAAAAATATTAATTTTAGATGGCTAATACCGGAAGGGATTTTGGTTGTGTGACAGGAGAAGAGGGTTCGACTAGATACAATAGATAAAGCAGAGGAATTTTATAGACAAAATTTTGGTAGTGAGGAGGAGTTAGTGGAAAGAGAGGCAAGAGAAGAAGGTGAGATATTAGCACAGGCCACAGAAGGAAAGGAATCACAAATTAAAGGCAAGAGAGCTGAGAAAGGAGAGGATATAGATAATGGAAAAGATGATGGAAAATATGATGACAATAGACCTACAGAAGTTAAAGAGGCTAGACCGACAATAATAACAAGATCCAAATATAGATAAAGAGGCAAAAAAAGGAGTTGAAATTATATCTCTGAATGTTAATGGTCTCAACTCTCCATTAAAAAGGAAAAAAAAATAAACAAACTTAGTAAGATGAATTTGTATATAATAATGCTACAAGAAGTTCACATAAAAAACAACATCAACATTTACTAATGTTCCCCAAACTGGGGAACATGTTCGCAGCACTTTCACAACACAAAAAAGGAGGAGTTGTAGTATATATCAAAGAGGAAATTTTGGCAAATCAAATTTATAAAGATGAAGATGGTAGAATTCTAATAATAGAAGTAATATTGAACAAAACAAAAATAGCCCTCGTGGGAATTTATGTCCCGAATGAAGGGCAGAATTTTTTTATAAAAAACTATATAGTATTATTAGTAAATTTGAATATGATAATATTTGTATAATGGGAGATTTCAATGCAATTGTGGATAGACATCTAGATTATAAAAGCAGTAAGATTAGAAAAGGAATTAGAGGAACACTACCTAGTACCTTCATAAACATGGCATATTCAGGATATTCAGGATATTTGGAGGGAGAGGAATACAGGGAAAAAGCAGTACACATATTATTCAGGGCGACATCGATCATGGTCCAGAATCGATATGGCGTGGTTGTCGGCAGATTTAAATTTGGAGGTGGAGGATATCATAATTGATACAAAATTTTGGGCAGACCACAACCCAGTTAGAATCAGATGGAGAGGGCAAAAGAGAATAAAGAGATGGACCCTGAAAAAGCAATTCTAAAACATAAAGAATTTAAATTGAAACTGGAAGATCAAATGGATCTGTTTTTTCAGACAAATAAAAAGGAAGATACAAACTGCCAAAACATATGGGACACAGCTAAAGCCTACATGAGAGGTGTTGCAATTTCTTACATGGCCAGGGAAAATAAAATCAAATTACAGCGACAAAGAAATCTAGAAGAAGAACTTAGTGGGGCTGAGGAAAATTTACAAAATGAACCACAAAGACGTGATTTGAAACAACAGATAGACCTAATTAAACACAAGATGAACACTATTGAAAAGGAAGAATTGAGGCAACAAATAAAACTAAGCAATTTTTTTTTCAAAAATGCCAATAAACCAGGGAGACGGTTGGCCTACAATATAAAGAAACATAACGACAAAAAGAGGATTAGTAAACTATATAATGAAGAAGGTGATATGGTATACCAGAATGAAGGGAAGAATATAGTGGCCTATAAGTTCTATAAGAAATTATATAAAGATGATGAACGAAAAAATAATGATGATATTCTAAAATATCTGCAAATAGCTGACTTACCGAAAGTTCTAGAAGAGTTTAAAAATATGTTGAACAAAGAGGTAACACCCCTAGAACTATCAGAGGCAATTAAGAAACAAAAAAAACAACAAAGCCCCAGGGCCAGATGGTTTACCAGCAGAAATATATAAAATTTTACAAGAATCTTTAAGTCCAATATTGATAGAATTATTTAATGAGGTTCTAAAAAATGTGAAAATACCAGCTTCATGGGAAGCTTCATGGGAAGAAGCTCTTCTCACATTGATTCCAAAGGAAAATTCAGATTTGACGCTTATTAAAAAGCGTCAAATCTGATAAGGATTTTTTTTGAAATTTCAATCAAACCATACTTAAATTTATTTGGCAAGGGGAAAAAGCAAGGATTAAATTAAAATTATTGCAAGATTCAAAGGAAAGGGGTGAACTCGGTCTCCCGGATTTGGAAAAATATTATCAGGCTACAGTATTATTATGGGTGTGGAATTGGATACAATTGAAAAACAGGAGATTATTAAGTCCAGAAGGTCATGATTTGCAGATTGGACGGCATGCTATGTTATGGGATCAGAAATACAAGATCCACCAGTACTTCCGGAGGCACTACATCAGACGAGCGCTAATAGAAATATGGGTTAAAATTCAGCAACAAAATTATATGCAAGTCCCCAGTTGGATTTCAGCATTGGAAATGCATATACACCCAAAGTTTATACAATTAGGGAAAGTAATAACGTATAAAAATGTATTAGATGAGAGGGAATTGAAATCAATGAAAAATCTTCAAGATGAAGGGATAGAATTGGAATGGTGGGGATATCTTCAATTACAATCAAGACACAGGAAAGACAAAAAAGAGTGGGGTATAAAAACAGAGTCGATAGAGCTGGATAAAATATTATTAGGAACTGAGGATAAGATGATTAAAATACTATACCACTACCTTCTAGATCAGGCAATGTATGAAGAACAGGTTAAGGAAACCATGTTAACGTGGAGTAGGAACTTTGGCTTTAATATTGATCTGCATATTTGGCAAGAATTGTGGGAAAGAAATAGGAAACTCACCTTAGCCACTTCTTATAAGGAAAACCTCTACAAGATGTTTTACAGATGGCATTTCCCACCCACAAGGTTAGCCAAAATGGGCCCAAATCTCTCACCCATATGTTGGAAATGCAAACTGGCAATAGGGACCTACTATCATATGTGGTGGAAATGCCCTAAAGCTTGTGATTATTGGAACAAGATAAGAAAATGGTTAGAAGAAATATTAATGATGGAGATAGAGCTAAAACCAGAAGTTTTTTTATTGGGCATAACTATAGAGAAATATGACAAGGGGATAGTCTATTTGATGCTGCACATTCTGACTGCTGCTAGATTGGTATATGCACAAAAATGGAAGAATAAAGAAACTCCCATAGAGGAAGAAATATTATATAAAATATTATCGTGTGCCAAAATGGGCAGGCTCATGATGGAACTGAAGGACAAGAGTGGATTAGAATACTTCGAAATCTGGGACAAATTTTACTATTGGTGGGAATCAAGAAGGTCTGTTCGGGTTACAGATTAGTGTTAAGATAGAAATATATATAATTTTAGGTTAGTAAATAGAGAAATGAATTAGGTATTGTATAAAAAATATATAAGTACTTATAGAGATAAAGAACTAAATGTAAGAAGAGAATCAATTTGTTAGAAATGTATATACTGGAATGTCATGTCATGTCCAATCTTTTCTTTCTTTTTTTAACTGTATTATAAATAAAAAACTTTTTTAAAAAAGTAAAGTGAGATGGTCTGTGTATTGCTAGCAACTCCTTGGCTACAAACCAAGGGGGTATTACCTCTTTGTGGTTCTTTGCTAGGTTGAGATTTATTATATTTCCCTTTCTATCTAAATTACTGTATAAGAATTCTGTTTCACTCTAAATATCTCTATCTTCATATCAATGACTGGGAGAAACATGCCCATAGAATAAAAGAACATGAAAGCTGTGTGCAGCACATCAATGGAAGTAATAGGAAAAAGTCTACCATAGAACACAAATAATCTTCTATTGCTTCCTGATTCCAAGGCATGGAACAACTTTTCAAATTTTCAGGAATTTGGTGAAGTTGTATGGGAATTTTCTAAAGTGAACAAGGATGTCTGTTTTGGAAAGAGAAAAGGTGGTTTACTCTCATATTCCACAAGTACTGTGGAAAGGAATCAGACCAAGCCTTCTGTTCATAATTAAGTCTCAGTCTCTAGCCCTGCTTTCCCCAGATAGGCATTTCCAAGTGCTCCTCACATTCCTGGCCTGATTGGGCAAAGGTGATGCTTCTGGAGATTGGACAGAGAAGCAAACTGACATAGGACAGAATGTATATTTGGTGATTAAAGAAATAGAATATTTCTATTAGATGTAGCTTCTCTCATCAATCCATTTTGAAAGAGTGGTCCACATCAAAGTACTCGTAAAGCTTGGAACTTTACATTAAAGCATCTGAAGCTATTCTTAAATTTTAGGATATGCTTGAAACATAAAGTGTGTCTTGTTTGACTTTCAGCTTATTGTTTTAATTTGCTTGTATCCCTCAGTTCACAATTTCCAGAAGGAAATCATATCTCAGCCAGCTCACCATCCATCTTTTAAAACATCTGAATCCTGCCTTTTCCCTGCTAGCATACAATATTGCCCTGTCTCCAAACTGTCTTGGCCTGCAGTTAAAGGTTGTCTGTTTTGCAATGGTTTCAATGAGTTCTTGTATTTGAAATCAAAATAAACCATTCTTGCTACTTCCAGCATTCAAAATTAAAGGTTGCTGCTTTTATGTATTTACAGGCACAGCCCCGGAGGCAACAGGGTAGAACGGGTTCCAGGAAGGGCAATGAGGGTGATCAACTAAGTTGCATGAAGAGTTATGGAAGAACCTGGGCATGTTTAACTTTTAGAAGGTGTGTGTGGGGGGGGGGCAATATCTCTTCAGGAACTGACAAATCATACACACACACACATACACACACACACACACACACACACACACACACACAATCAAGCCTAGTTTTGTCTCACCAGAGAGCAATGAATTTCAGTTACAGGAAGGTAAATCTTGGGTGTATGATAATTCCTGACAAAAAAAGCAATTTAACCAAAGGACAATATGGAAACAATTCATAACTAAGAGATATTATTTAAAAAATCAAACAAAAAATGTAAAGATTGGAAGTGAAAGTATCAGCAAAAGCTGTCTGACTTTTTTTCCCCCAGAAATAGAGCTGGGAATGAAAAGAATAGCATTGGGAAATACAATAATAATTGTCCTTTTTCTCCAGAAGATGGCACCAAACATTAGTTTTCCTAAGTTGTGTCTTAACTTTCTGAAATTGTGTGGACAGCCAACTTTCCAGGAATGCTATAAATTGGGGGCTGCAGATTTGTGTGAAAACACTGGCAGTCCAGTGTATTGGAACAGTGCCAAGTTATATAAATCTAGTAGATATTATTCAAAACCAAAGCAAAAACACATACTGAAAAACTTAACACATTTCAGAATGAGCAATGTACCCACAGCACAGAAAAGAAGAAGAAATGAAGGACAGAAAAGGAAACATTTGCCATACATTCTTACAAACCATTTTCGATTACATCGTGTCTACACATCACATCACGCATTCCCTTTTCTTTTTTATACATTTCTCCTTTATCTCTCTTTTGAATACTTTTATCAATTCCATGTAACTAGAATTTAGAATAGAATAGAATATGATCAAAGACCTGGAGATTAAAACACACAAAGAAAGGTTGCATGGTTTGGCTAGTCTAAAGAAAAGAAGAAATAGGGGTGACATGATAGCAGTATTCCAGTATTTGAAGGGCTGCCAGAGAAGAGGGGGTCAAATTACTCTCCAAAGCACCAGAGGGCAGGACAAGAAACAATGGTTGGAAACTGATCAAAGAGAGAAACAACCTGGAATTAAGGAGACACTTCCGGATAGTGAGGACAATTAACCAGTGGAACAGCTTGCCTCCAGAAATCCTGGGTGCTCCATTACTGGAAGTTTTTAAAAAGAGACTAAACAAACATTTATCTGAAATGGTATAGGTTCTTCAGCTTGAGTAGGGGGCTGGACTAGAAGACCTCCAAGGTCCCTCCCAGCTCTATTCTATTCTAAACAACAACATGCCTAAAATCTAAAAAAATCTGTTGAAACATCAAGATGAAATATTTTACTACTGTGCATTGAATACAAATATCAGTGTACTGTAGAAACACACATATGTACACCCCGAGAAAGAAATATTTTGGGGAATATTAAAAAAGCAGAATATTATATTTCCCCAAAGGAATAATAGAAAATCTTAGGCAGAAACCACCACCAGTCTCTCTGCCCCAAGCAGAAACTAGCTCTGTAGAAATGCAGATTTGATAATCCTTTCAGAAAGATTTGAGTGGAGGGCTGGACTAGAAGACCTCCAAGGTCTATTCTATTCTATTCTATTCTATTCTATTCTATTCTATTCTATTCTATTCTATTCTATGTAGAGTGGCCAATCTGCCTTAGGCTTCAATAGAATGGTCCTTTGCAAGCTCAAAGGAAGGTAGCAGGCTAGGCAAGTAGCAAACTGTATCTCCACCACAAAACTAATCATCATGCAAAGCAAACCTCAGTTGGCAGTTGTTAACTTTTAGCAGCAGATGACAAGTATCCATGCTACAGGAAGGGCCCCACACCTGAGACACACATATTTTGGGGTTACAAAGGATTTCCTGAAGTAAAGCTTCCATGGCACAACAGGCTTGACATTTTGGCTCCAATAACCTAAAATGAAAACTGGAGATGAAATGATTTCTTTTTTTGCTTAAGATGAACCTGTTTGCAACCATTCTGAGCCTGGACTTTTCAGTCTCCATCTTCCACACATTAATTGATGTTATAAATGTCTACAATATCTTTTCCACAACATCAAAAAATTTTCATAGAGGGAGACTCCAATTCCCTGAGAATTCTCCTTCTCCTTTGCTTCATACCTTCTAGAGCCATCATTCAGACAAAAAAAAAAATTAACAAAGATGGGCTGTGTGTCATTTGAACACAGATAATCAAATATTGCAAAATCTGACTTTTAAAAAAATCATTCTCCCAGGTATTACAGTCTCCTCTTCGAAAATATGAAGGCATAAGACATAAGAAAATGCCGTCCTCTCCCACTATGGATAAGGGAGGCTGGCAATGGCATGTGAGAAGTTGCATATGGCCTGTAATCACTGAGAGGGAGGCAGAAAAGAGAATATCCCAACCTGGTGTTCTCAAAGTCATATAGAGGTTGAATCCAACCAAGAACAGACTGGCCAGGAACTCTGGGAGTTGTAGTTTAATCTATTTGGAGTGTACCAAATGGGAGGGAGGCTAATGAGTACATCAAAGATTAAATGTTTTCTGGATGACACTAGAGTTCCTGCATGAGAACAGTTTAACAACAGAGACATTAGCCACCTCTTGGGGACACTCTAGCTCTGGATTTCCTGCATTAAGCAAAAAGTTGAACTAAGTAAATAGCTCTCCAGATCCCTCCAATTTTATGCCATAAAAGAAGAGAAAAAATCTTTTATCTTTCTAGCTGAATGTCATCTTTACAGAAAAGGGAGATTATCAGTTGACTTCAGCAATATTAATATTTGCAGATGATTAAAAAAACTTTTTAGGAACAAGATTCCAAGGGAAACCCCTAGCCCTAATTAATCTCAAGATGAGTATCAAGGCTCAATGTCCAAAAAATGCTGAATATATTGTTTTGATGGGAGGAGAGAAAAATGGAGAAAAAATGGAGAAAGAGGAATAGCATTAATCATTTTGGTGAAGGGCAGGGTTCACTGAGTGTAAGTTCATCTTGCAACATCCTTACTAATGATTCTTCTCATTCTTATGCATGATAATAAACACCCTCCTTACTTCTGACCCTCCAGCAAATAAACAACAAAGTATTTTTTTTAATAGTCTCTCCATTTCTGTGCAGGATTTGCCCCCAAGAAACCAAGAACTAGGAAGCAATGCCACTTCCTTAAAGGTATTTGCAAGCTGAAGTGTAGGTCACCTTTCAGACAGTATGGAAAATTGATTTTGTCAAATCAATTGCCAGATCCTATCAGTTGCTGGGGAATGAAAGTTTTTTTCCTAATATCCTTGGGAGCAATGTATCTTCATGTCCCTCAAGAGGACATATACTGTATATGGTCACCATCCAAACATCTGTTACAGGAGGATTTTGTAATCTCTGAATGTTAATGCATATTTATCAGTTATATACATTTTTACCCAAAGTGAGGCTACATTGTGTGAGATTTTCACTTTGCCAGATTTTATGAGGCTTTTATCCAGACATGTGCATGCATATACTGGGGAAATGTACAGAATATGCATATGTCAGGGAAACCAACATTCAAATATATATTATTGTTGGAGAAAAGAGTTTGCATCCATTTGCTGTTTTAGGAACAATCTCACAAAAAGTGCATGGTATATACAAACATGTCCATAGAATGAAGGAATATGAAACCTCTGTGCATCACATCAATGAGAGTAATAGAAAAAGGTCTACCATAGAACACAACTTAGCTTCTATCAGCTCCTGATTCTGAGGCAAGGCATAGTTTTCCAAATGTTCAGGAGTTTTGGAACTCTTATGTGATTCTTTTAAGGCAGCGGTTCTCAACGTTTGTGTGATGGCGACCCCGTCACACAAACGTTATGCGCATGCGCGGCGCGACGCCCATGCGCGGTGTGCATGGGTGCCCCCATGCATGGCGCACATGCACGGGGCGCCCCACGCGCGGCGCGCATGCGTGGCGGCGCCCATGCACGACGTGCATGCGTGGCAGCGCCCCCGGAGGCACGCCGCCGCCCCCATGCGCAGCGCGCATGCGCGGCGGCGCCCCCGGAGGGGAGAAAATGGCGGATCGCCGCCTTTGGCGACCCCTGAAAAGTGGTCGATCGACCCCAAATGGGGTCGCGACCCATAGGTTGAGAACCGCTGTTTTAAGGTAAACCAGGATGGCTGCTTTGGAAAGAGAAAAGCTGGTTTACTCTCATATTTCTCAGGCTCTCTGGAGAAGAATCAAACCAGGACTTTATAGTTCACTCTCAGTCTCTGGCCTGGCCTTCCCCAGATAGACACTTCCAAGTGCTACCCACATTCCTGGCCTGGCTGGACAATGGTCATGCTTCTGAAAATTGGGCTCTAGGATAAATTGACAAAGGACAGCATATGTGTATTTGAGGATGAAAGGAATAAAGTGTTTTTACTAGATGTAGTTTTTCTGCTCAACCCACTTTTAAAGTGCTATTCCTTATCAAAGTAGAAAACAAATGCTTGAAACTTTACATGAAAGCATCCAAAATGATTCTTGAAAGTTAGGTCACACTGTGTCTCTTCGATTTTCTGTTTATTGTTTTAATTTGTTTGCATTCCTTAGGTAATAATTTGAAAAAGGAAACCATATTGCAGCCAGCTCATCATCTATCTTTTAAAACATGGGAGATGTCTTCTTGTTTGAGAGCCACTGAATCCTGCCTTTTTCCTGCCAGCATAGTACACTGCCTTGTCTCCAAAGCCTCTTGGCCTGAAGTTAAATGTTGCCTGCTTTGCAATGATTTTTATGAGCTCTTGCATTTAAACCAAAATAAATAAACCATTCTTGCTACTTCCGGCATTCAAAATTAAAGATTGTTGCTTTTATGTATTTATAGGCACAGCCCTAGAGGCAAGAGATTAGAACCAGTTCTAGGAAGGGCAACAAGGCTGATCAATTAAGTTGCATGAAGAGTTACTGCAGGACCTGGGCAAGTTTAGCTGTGAGAAGGTGTGGGGGAGGGAGGGAGATGTCTCTTCAGGGAACTAACCTGATGACATAGACACAAAAAAGTCATGCCTTGTTCTTTCTCACTTCAAAGCAATGAATTTCAATTACAGGAAAGCAAAACTTGGTTGTATGTTAGGAAATAGTTCCTGACAAAAAGAATTGTTTAAACAAAAGACAGTATAACTAAGAGATTAGATTGGAAATGAAAGTATCAACAAAAGCTGTTTGACTTTTTTTCTGAAAAAAATCTGGGAATGTAAAAAACAGCACTATCTTTATATGAGTCCTAATAGTTGTCCATTTTCTCCAGAAAATGCATCAAATATTAGTTTTCCCTGACACTATGAGGACTACATTTGTGGGTTAGCATCCTGAAATCATCTGGAGGGCTGCAATCTGAATAATATTATTGTACCATCCAATTAACCAAATATTGTGGCTATTTCTCAAAGCATCATCCATAGTAAGTGTTTTGGAAGGGTACTAGTTCATGCAAGTCTGATGGATATTATCTCACTATCCCCATATTAGGGATTGCCTTGTGGCAACATGCCTATGGAGATTCTCAATCATCCAGGTCACGCTTGTCCCAACCACGGGACATAGTTATTTCAACCAACCACCTTTGAGAAACCTTGTGACAATAAGGATAGCAAAATATCAGTATTTATTGACTCATACTGCATCTGCTAATAGTCATCCAGCATGAATGGATGCATCCTGCATCATCCTTTTGGAAAGAGAGGGCACCTTAGAATTTTTGCCTGTCCAGTGTAAGAAGTATTCAGATTATCTAGTGGATAAAAGTGCTTAGATTTGCTCTTCCTTGAATTCTGACTGGACAGGGCTGGCTGAGATGTTTGGAATACAATCTGGTCATCAATCTGGTATAAGCCAGTGACTCCTAGGAAAGTGAACAAGGCTCTCTTTGCCGTCAACTCACCCACCTGTTTACTGGATTTTGGTCTCTCCTGTGTTGTGAAGATGGCCAGGGAGGGGACATGGTTAAGGACATGTTGTAGTATTAGCATCTCTGACAGATGAGGTAGTTCCCCCAGTCTTGAAAGAGGCAGTAATGCTTTCTCAAGAGGCTTACTTTGGATCCATGGTTTTTGTAACTATTGACTAACCTTCCCTTTCTGAGGAGATTGTTGAAAAAGTCTGAAGTTGTTAAGAACTATGGAGGCAATGGATTATTAAGATCCATTTCAGACTGGGATTTTGTTTTGAGATTTTGGTCATGCTTGTCAATGATCTGTGGTGGAGCCAGGATGGCAATGAGGAATCTATCCTTATATTCCTTAGCCTTTCAGTACATTTTAAACCTATCAACCATGGTATCTTTTTGAACAATGGGAGCACTGTTTTATACTGGTTCTCTTCCTTTTGGGGGGGCTAGTTCCATTCAGTGTTGGTTGGGAGAAAGAGATCACTCTTCAGGCTCCTTACTATGTGGGGTGCCACAGCATTGTGCTCCCTCTTCCCTCCTTTTCACAATCTATATCAGGGGTGTCAAACTCAATTTCATTGAGGGCCGCATCAGCATTGTGGTTGCCCTTGGGGAGGGGTGGGGGGGTGGCCAGGGTGGGTGTGGCCTACTGGGTGGGCGTGGATGGAATGGGTGTGGCCCACTGGGTGGACATGGCCAGCTCTACATTGTTCGCATCAAGGGTGCCTGTGGGGGCCTGGGCAGGAGTGGGACAGATCTGAGGGTCTCTGGCAGAAGGGGGTGAGACTAGGGCAAGCGCCAAGGCATGGTCCATTTCTTCATTCCTTACAAAGGGTGACAGCTCCCCAGCATGCACCCAGGGGGCATGGCCAACACAGCAGGGGCTGGTTCCTCACTGTTTCTGGACGGCCTTGTGGAGCTGAATGCATTTCAGCATAGATGGCCACCACAAAATTATATATTGGCCCCCAGCCAGCCTGGGCCAAGGCCAAGGCAGAGGGGGCCATTCTCTCACTGTTTCCAGGATGGCTTCATGGGCCACATGAAACCACTTTGCGGGCTGCATCTGGCCCCCGGGCCTTGTGTTTGACATGTCTGGTCTATATGAATCCACTGGGTGAAGTTAGCCACTCATTTGAGGTTTGGTATCTTCAGAAAGCTGATACTCAATTATATCTTTTAAACCCAGACTAGCCAAGTAAGACTATTGATATTCTGTCCCAGTGCCTATATGCTGTGTGGCTTGGATGGGAAGAAATCGTCCCCAGCTCAGTCCAACCAAGCCCTAGTATTGCCTTTGCTAATAGATCTTATACCAAAGTCTTTAGCTACTCTTTAGCCATTTTCAAGCTATTTAACTTCTGTGCTGTCAACTACTGTTCTGAACTGCTGCCCCAGTTTTGGCTTTGTAGCTTTTCAGTCTGTGCTGGTTTGGGAGATGGGAATGGGAAGGAAGCTGCTTTATCAATTGCTGGCTGGCTAGATACTCTCAGCATCAATGCTGGGGTGCTGAGGCTGATGAACTCTGCTTCCCCTTTCAGCTTGTCTGCTGATGCTTTATTGAAGCCCAAGCCTGCTCCTCCTTCTTCATCAGTCCCTTGCTAAGCTAACAGTTGCTCCACTCCCTTTGCTGCAATTTCCTCCTCTCTGCTCACCCACACAGCACAAATCTTCTTCCTACAACCCATACTTAGATGCCATCAGTGTTTTCCTTTTATAAGGTGTGGTCTCATGCTTTTCAGACTGCATTAAAATCCTAAGGGAGAAAATAAAAGAACCCAAGAGCTTATGCTGACTACTGCAGGCCTTTCCTTCCACAATGATATAAAGCTCAGTACTGTCTCCTAACTTTATCTGGCAGCGTTTTTCTTTTTATTTACATATATTCTGGTTATCCCTGTTTCTCCAGTACTGCAAGGAGGGATATCTATTCTTGTGCAATATTGTCTACATCAGGGGTCCCCAATACCTGGGCCATGGCCCACTACCAGGCCATGGCTCATTCAGAACTGGGCTGTGAAAGTGGCTGGTGAGCACACGTACATGTGCGGCTCCACTCACATGAGCAGGGACGTTGATGCTTGCAGCCCCACTCACACAAATTAAGATGTGCATGTGCAGCTGTCCCTCACACAAAACCATCCCCTCTTCCCCTCACTGTGTGTGGGCTGTCAACCTGGAAAGTTTAGGAAACACTGGTCTACATGATCATTCTGCAAGAATATGACTGCTGAGAGATTAAGATTAATAAGAAAAAGAATGGAGGATGCATGCAAAAGTATATTCTTATTGGCCATGGAGGCTCTGCTTGCAAGAAAGCCAAGGGCAGTTTTCCATTGAAAATATATTTTAACATCATTACTTGAGATATACATGAGGCTATGAAAGGGAGACAATTATTCTAAAACTATGTATAATTTTAGATATGGAAAACTGTCAAATCCAAACTTCTGCTTAATGCAGAAACTCAAGTTGGACACATTATCTTTAAATAGGCTTGTGACCCCCTTTTTTTTTGCTGCACTCCCCAGTCCACTCTTAGTACTTGTGTATCAGAGAATTTGAGAAATTATAGCGATTATGAAGAAATTGCTTCCTTTTATCTATTGCAGCTAAAGCCAACAATGGGTATTATATAATGATGGTGGGTGGGTGGGTTTCTTCTTTCTCACATGCCACTTGTCTTCTGGGCATCATCCATCCCAGTTTTTCTAGCTGAACACCCACCCAGGTAGTTTATAAAATATCTCTCTGGAGCAATCAGCTTTCTGTAGGTTAGTATGTTATATCCTTGGGGTTATCCTTTCTTTTATTTCCCCCTTCCATCTTTTCCTGGTGGCACAATAACAAAAACAGGAATCAACAGTATTAGAGAGGAGGCAATGTTATATATATTCTTCTCTCTTCTTCAACACATCTATTCTTGCCACCATATCTGAAATATTTGGCACCCAATTTCTCATCTTTGTATCCATTGAAAGTTCATTCTGGTCTTGATGAGAGAAGTTGCAATGCTCTTCAAAAGACAATATTGCTAAACAGCGAATCAAGGTCAGTTCTCAATCACTGGTCAAAAAGTAACTAAAGTGGTGAAATTCAATGGAGCCTGGAGACTTGTTATATATTATTATGCAGTATAAGTAATGAATGAAAAATGAAGTGCTGAAGTCATGGAGGAGAAATGGATTTTCAAATCATCCTACAAGTTTCTTAGTAGATTTTTATACTTTCCCTTTCAAAGATTCCAGAGTGCATCTAGCAAGGCAGAACCATTCAGTCACCTATGGAGGGATTGGCACTAGAATTCCCAGAGCAGTGTTATTCCCAAGCAGGAAAATCTGAAGTAGCTCAAGTTCATAGGGATCAATGTTTCTCAACCTTGGCAGTTTGAAGCTGTGTGGATTTCAACTCCCAGAATTCCTTAGCCAGTATGTTTAAACCTGCTTTCAGATATGCAAGCCTACTGGACAACTTTGAGCGTATCATTATTTATCAGTCTAATCTACTCATAAGATTATTGTGAATAAACAATGAAGGTGAGAGTGTTATTCATGCTATTTTAAATTATTAGAGGCAAATTAAAAGAGATTAATTAAAATTAAGTAATTAAAAAAGATCACAGAGTGAATTCCAAAATGGTTGTAGATAGGTTTTTGCATATCTCTCAATAGATAGGTAATGGCCCCTATGAAGGAGTTACATTGACAGAACACCATGCCCCAAAATATAGTCTATTGCCACTCATCTCATGCTGGGAATATCCCAGGAAAGCATCAACCAGAAACCGTAGTTCAAAGATTCCTTCCTTCCCACCAATGTATGCCATATTTTACAGGAGATTCATTCACATTTGAAGTTGAAGTTCAAAAGTGGCTCTCATGACAATTCCAAAATGTTTCATTAATGCACTGAGTAGGGAATTGAATAAAATGCTATGCAAGGCTTCCTCCAATTCCCAAGATTCATTGCATATCAAAGCAATGGGCCTTTAGCAATATTGTGCACATGAAATCACATTTACAACCATTATCTTCATGGCACAATCGCCATAATATTCTGGGAAGCATTAAAGGCCTCTTAACCAATACATGTGCCAGGTTTTTCCTGGTATATATAGGTTAGTATATTTATAAAAGAGTATACCTTATTTGGGGCATTATAATGCACTGAACTTTTCACCCAAGGACACTGAATTCCATTTATTCTCTAGGCAAGCAAAAAAAAAAAAATTGTTGCTGAATAATGTGTATCCAGAGCAGAGGGGAGGGGCAGATATTGCTTAGATAAGAACTTTCCAATGACTTATCTTTCTTATAAAAGGGCAGTGATTAAGATCAGTTAAAAGTGGAAGTCTGTTCCCCTGGTTTCCATCTGGCTGACAGCTATCACATCCCTGTTCTGCCAGGAACTGATGTAATCTGAGAGTCATCCAGTCCTGTCAGGAAATCCAGCTGTCTGGGGGTGTGAGCCATTTCTGCATAGTCATTGGTGGAAACTAACACTCCTTCCCCCATGGGGGGGGGGGAGACCTGAAAACGAAACCAGTTGTGTACGAACAGAATTACTATAAGATCAGCTGAAAGAAAAGACTCCTCTTTTGTGCCTTAAAGAGATGGATAGACTTTTAGGGGCTGGGGGAGGGGGCACACATTACAATGGAGACTTAGAAGGTCAGAGAAGGTCAAATACAGAGGCAAAAGGAATGGCTGTACCACAGGTATACCAGGCCAAAATATTCTAAGAGAAGGGTGAAATGTTGCAGGATCCTATCTGGATCAGTCACTGGGACCAGAGGTTTAGTCTTCTGAGCTTTTGGACTTGTGCTGGAGTCCATCCACAGGGAACTTCTCTCTAACAGAGTGAAAAGGGGTGAAATGTTGTTTTGTTTTTTTAAGAAAAAGAAAAGGAAAAAAAACACCTTAGGTTTTACTAACAATTTTGGGGCTGCCTCCTGCCCTAGAGATGGGAAACTCCATCCGACATAGACAACAATGTGCTCAAAGGGAGAAAATGGGTGGGCAGCACAAAAGGACTTGGGAACTTGAGTGGCATCTGCTTTAAAAGGTGCACTAGGAAAAAAAAGTGTATGACAAAATTAGGGAATTAAAAAACTGGAGAATGTGTTGGCATGATATGACAGGATATAACAATCTCTCTGAGCCCTTGATTTGGCCTAAAGTTTTTTCCTAACCTTTTCCATTAAAAAGATTAAAAATAAGTCATGCATTGGCACAACTGAAGCTTCATCCTTTTTAAAATATGAATGGCATATGTGATACATATTTTTAAAAGGAGCAGAGATTTGATTGTGTGAGTATAGGCGCCATCTTGGCTTTTATTTATTTCCTATGTGAACACCTCTGCCTCTTTTTTCGGCAGGGAAACTCATGAAAGTTATGGATCAATTTAAGGACAGCTTCTTACATTTTAAAAGGGCAACAAATTGCTTCCTTGTCCCATGATTGTGATTCTTTGGTTTTCTGAGTAACAGAAGATTTCTAAGGCTTCATATTTGAACTTAGATTGAACTTCAGTTTCAATCTACAATATAGTTTAATACAGATTCATCATAATTACATTTTTTTCAATTTTTTGCATTTTCATTCAGCAGATGACTTTCTTTATTCTCAGGGTGTCCAGTAGCTTCTCCCTTGCATCCAGGATCTTGTATGCTCTGAAAAATTCATCACAAGGCTTCTTCATGCCAAAGAAAAGATTGAATTTCAAGTCTTTCTTCATCTTAATTGACCATTCTTATTCTCTCACCCTTCACTCAATGCCTCATTTTTTTTTTATTCTGTGGGTTTTTTGTACTTTTGTATGTGATGTAGTTAATGGCCAATCTAAACCAGATTTTCAATGCATTGGTCAAAGGGAATACCATATGCACCATCTTTTCACTGATTGGTGGAGGGTAAGATTTTTCCCTCTCCCATTCTATAGAGAAAAAGTCTGACTTTTGCTTCTGAGGAAGAAACTCTTACAAAGTGACACATACACACTCACCTGACAAGGTAGTCCTGTTTTTTCCATTGTTGCAAGGTTGCATGAGTCCAACAACTGGATTTTTAGAGAGAGAACAGTATTTTAGGATCAACAATAGCTTTGCATTTCCAATTTTTGAACAAACTTTGTCAATAAGTGAAAAACTGAAGGTAAAATCTGAAAGCTTTTAAGAGAAATACTATGTAATGACCATGACTTTAAGACCAATAGAGACAAACTAACCAAGATATAGTAGAAACCTAAAAATGACAAAGCTCATCTGGGTTGGTTTTCCACTTGTACAAGTCACATATTTTAAAATCAGGCTATTTATTTTGCATCATTATTTAGCTTTTGATAAAGTTGTCTCTCTATTTTTCCTCTTTCCCTTTCCTATGTTTGCTAAACAGAAGCCAACATTTATTATAAACAAAAAGTAATAATGTATCAGTTTCCTAGAGTAGAAAAAAGAAAGCTGAAGCAATGTTAGTAATCTATGTTCATCTCCTCTTCTACCTTTGAACTTTCTGGACAATAAGAAGTCCAGGGGTTTAGATAGTCACTACAGGCACATCTAGTTACCAGTAATAAATGATGCACAATGTATTAGACACTCTTGACAACATACCCTAACAGAATTTTGTACCACTCACCACATGCTCTATCTTCTCAAACAGCAGACTAGTCAAGAAAAAATAGCAGTGGTTAGAAAAAAGAGTAAAGGAATCATTTTGCAAGACATGTATTTATTTCAGAAAAGAAAAATATTTAAACTTTTTCTTATGTTCTCCTAGCAATAAGATGAACCTTGATATTTCTGGGAAGTAGGATTGAGCTAAATATTTAATAGAAATGGCTATGAATATGAACAAGGTACCTCCAGATTTTCTCATATGAATGCAAAGAACTGATTGAAATAAACTCTCCTTCAGGTCAATCTGGTGATTTCTTATTGGGAACATTTATATCAGCGGTTCTCAACCTGTGGGTCGCGACCCCATTTGGGGTCGAACTACCATTTCATGGGGGTCACCAAACAACGCAGTCCGCCCTTTTTTTCCCCTTAGCTGTGCTACTCCCTTTTATTCTATTGGCTTTTGAAAGCCAATAGAATAGACTCTCTTGAATAGAGTCTAATTCTATTGGCTTTCAAAAGCCAATAGGAATTATCCAGGCTGTCTCTGTCCTGCTGAGCCCGCCAAAAGCCCCAGTCTGCAAACGGTGCTGCAAGTTGTCTGCAGCGAAGGCGAGCTGTCTGGAAGCTTCCGCCCCTCCCTGCTGAGCAACTACTAAAAATGTAAGTAAAAGAGGGCCAGGGGTGGGAGGCCGGTGGGTGCAGAGAGGGTTGCTGGCGCGCGGAGGGCCCGGCAGGTGCCTTACCTCCCTTGGGCTGGGCCAGCTGGTGGCCCAGCTGGTGGTCGCCCTGCGCCGTTGCTGCCCCTTGCCAGCTATGCCTCGGCTGGTGCAGGGGGCGGCACCACGCATGTGCGGCGCTCCTGGGCAGGGAAAGTCCTCGACTTACGACTGGTTGGGTAGTCCTCAACTTACGACCAGTTGGGTAGTCCTCAACTTACGACCGGTTGGGGTCACGGCATTAAAAATGTTGAGAACCACTGATTTATATAGTTTTCTTAGCAACAATATGAAAGTAGTTTTACTATCATTTTCTAGGATTTAGTTTAATTTTTCAGTCCTGGACATATTCCTGGAATTTCATGGTGGCTTCCCAGCCAAGAACTAATTGAGTCTAACTTGTTAACTCTTAAGAGTGCAACATTCTCGTTTGCTTCCAGTAAATGCTATTTAGTTAGTTATTCATAATTGCCAAATAACTGAAGCTCTCAGTTTACAATAAATGTGTATACACATACACAAAATACGTATGTACATACAAGGGAAAAGAAAAAAAGTTTTTTTTAAAAAAATGAGTTAATATATCCAATAAAAATCAAATACTTTCTCCCATTATTTTTGCTCAGCCCATGCATGTTCTGGTTCCCCTCTATTAAGCAATGTTATATTGCTTGGCAGGCTACCTTTTCTGTGGCAGCACTACTGTATCTCTGCATGCCTCCAGAGATCTGGGTGGGCCTGATGTTACTGCTTTCCATAAGAATGTGAAGGCCTGTTGTTTTCCCAACTTGGGAGTTAGGCTAGCCCTATAGTTGATGTGGGTTTTTTATATTTGGAAAATGTCAGTTACCTGTAATTATTGTTTTAATTTGGGTTTGGGATTTAATGTTTGTATGTTGCCCTGAATCACTGTTGTGAGATGGATAGCAATCTAAGATGGATAGATAGATAGATAGATAGATAGATAGATAGATAGATAGATAGATAGATAGACAGACAGACAGATAAACAAATGACATTACATACCAGACAAAAAAAGGCAGTCATCTAAAACAACATAAATTCAATCATGATTAGAAAATGTCTAAAATGTGATTTAAAGGCTTAGGAAATGTCTTCTCCTGGCATTGAAATGGTATTAATGTGGGCATCCTTTGGGGAGGACATTCTATAAATGGAGTGATACTGCAGTAAAGTCAGTTTCCTTTGTTAAGACCCATTTTCTCTCTACTAGTAAAGGGACTTGGAGAACTTGAAGCCTTCTAATACTATGCTTATAAATAAGATGAAGCCATTGTTAAACAGTGAGCAAGACTACTTACCAATCCCATTCCTTCTGCAACTGGGATATAGTCTCAGATAAAAAGCTGTTTTCCATTTTCTTAACAATAATAACAACAAAAATTAAAAAAGTAGTCACTGAGTTTCATTACTAGTTTTAAATTAACAAGTTCTAACAAGGAAGAAGGCAGCCTTCAACATTATTTTTCATGGCTTCTCTTATTTGCTACTAAAACCAGGAGCAAAATTCCTGAAAATTGGCAGTATGGCTTTCTGCCTTTTCAACCTTCAACCTGCATAAAACATTGCAATATAAATCCTTCCTAGGTGTCGTACATTTTAATAATTTAATCTCTCCCCCCCAAAATAAAATGGGTATGTCTAGTTTAATAAAGAGAAGGATGAGGGGTAACATGATAGCAATGTTCCAATATCTCAGGGGTTGCCACAAAGAAGAGGGAATCAAGCTTTTCTCCAAAGCACCTGAAGGCAGGACAAGAAGCAACAGATGGAAACTAATCAAGGAGAGAAGCAACCTAGAACTAAGGAGAAACTTCCTGACAGTTAGAACAATTAACCAATGGAACAACCTGCCTCCAGAAGCGGTAAATGCTCCAACACTGGAAGTTTTTAAGAAGAGACTGGATAGCCATCTGTCTGAAATGGTGTAGGGTTTCCTGCCTGAGCAGGGGGTTGGACTAGATGACCTCCAAGGTCCCTTCCAACTTTATTATTATTATTATTATTATTATTATTATTGTTGTTGTTGTTGTTGTTATTGTTATTACCTGCAGAGCATGATAGTTAATGGTCTGCCTAACATATGAAGGAGAAAACCTGACAAGGAGCTTGGGCTAGTAAAATGACTTCAGCATGTTAAAAAGCATTGACCTCCTAGTGCAAAGAAGCCTAATTCTAGGAACAGCTTCAGTAGATCCATAAAACAGAAGTGAAACCTTAACCAACATTTATGAGAACAGAGAAGTTGACTCCTGAATCACCCAATGCTTGATGGATTACGGCTAGTAATGAAAAGGGAAATTCAGGTTGCTAAATAGGGGTATTATGTTGCTATGTGGCTGCTTGACTCATGCAAACAGGATCATTATGTAAGCTTTTGCCTTACCCCTCTTGAGCAAGGAAAACCTTGCATTCTCCCCCTGTATTTACAAGAAACAAGAAACTTTACAATAAACTCAACTCGATCCAGAGAGTTTGGTCAGCATTCACCACACACACACACACACACACACACACACACACATTAAAAGAGGGTGAAAAATTACTATATTAACTTATGCTCTGTATGATAAAAGTTAGAAGTCACATTTTTATTATTGCCTTTTTTGCCTTTTTCTTTTCTATTTTCTTTCTCATTTCTTTTTTCCTGCATTTCCTGTGCTTTTTTCCTTTCTACTTTAGTTTTTATTCATTTTTACTATGTTTATTAAAAACTGCAATAAAATTATTAACAACAACAAAAGAAATCTATGAGAGTTGGGTTTTTTTCCCCACAAGGTCATTCACATTTGGGAAATATGTTACTTAAAAGATCTTGAATTCTGATATTGTGTGTAGTTGCTTCTCCCCCCCCTAGAAATAGCAAGCTTTCGTTACTTCCTTCATTTGAAAATGAGAAACATTTGAAAAAAAATATCCCTACACAATTGAGTCAATAGTAATCCTTCCCCACAGCAGTTTTCATTTCCAGAAAATGCTGTAACTTACAGGGAAATTGTCTGTTCTCTCCACGCTCTAGATATTGTGACCTGTTATCTATCTCCAGCCCTTCTGTGGACATAATGATGCAATAGCAAGATAAGATCTGTGAGCAAAAACTCCCCCACCTGGTTGCCAAGCAACTGCTGGCAACAACACTGTAACAGTAGCTTCCATTTCAAGGGAATCCATGATGGATGGTTTCAGTGATGGCCTTTAAGGGTTGAGCAGATTTCTCAGGCATTGCATGTGAGGGAATATATCCGTCTTTGTTCGTAGATAGTTGCATAGCTATTGCACTCACAGGTCTGCAAATTTTAGCATTCTGGCTAGGGGAGCACTCAAACAGCAAAGCACTGGACAGGAAGCCAGATCAACCAATCAGCACACAGGACGTGGACAACCACACAACACGCAGTTTGGATTTTGAAGGTGTTTGTATCAGCCTGTCTGTGGCCATCTGCAGCCTATCCATCAACCCCTTCACAGCGTAGGTGTGCAGCTACAGCTACGGGCAGTTACAGGCATCTCTAAATCAGCCTTCTTCTGCATAGATGCAAGCTACATTTAATGTTAAGTGGAAAAGAAACTGATTTGGCCTGATTTGATCTGAGCCATAGGCAGAATTTTCTGGATCTTGTTTGTGAATTGGAGATCCTGCCACAATTATCAAGAAAGAAAACACTATCCTTCCATGTAATGTTATTTGATGAAGTTATTGTACACAAAACACTACAGGTAGTCCTTGATTTATAACCATTCAATTAGTGACCATTCAAAGTTACATGGCATTGAAAAAAGTGATTTATGACCTTGAACTAGCACTTTGCAATCTTTCCCTCAGTTATGTGATCAGAAGTCAGGTGCTTGGCAACTAGCATGTATTTACAACGTGGTTGCAACATCCCAGAGATATGTGGTTTCCATTTGCAATTTCCCTGCCAGCTTCCAACCAGCAAAATCAATGAGGGAAGCTGGATTTGCTTAACGACTGCGTGATTTGCTTAACAACCACGATAAAAAAGATTGTAAAATCATGTGCAGTTCATTTAACAACCACCTTGTTTAGCAATGGAAATTATGGTCCCAATTGTGGTTATAAGTGGAGGATTACTTATATGTATGCTTGAATCCTGCTATAGTGTTAATTTTTGCAGAGTATGTGTAAATAGTAAATATTTCTTCAGATTTATGTTTAAGAATTGGAAAGGGCCATTTGGGTCATCAAGTCCAACTCCTGCTCAGTGCAGAAATCCTAACTAAAGCATTCCCAGAAGAGAATTATTTAGCCTTCATCTGAACTCATACAGTGAAGGTGAGTTCACCATTTCATTGGTGAACTGATTTCACAGCAAACTCTTCTTACTGCTGAAAAGTTTTTCCTAGCAGTCTATTAGAGCCTGCCTTCAAATAACTAAAATCCATTATTTTGTACCCTACTGTTAGGAACAATATAGAATATTAACCAACTGAGCAATGGCCTTTTAAATACTTGAAGGATATTATTCTGATCCTCAATCTTCTCAAGGCTCAATATAGTCAGCTCCTTCAATTTCTCTTTACAGGATTTTTAATTCCTAGTCCCCTCATTATCCCCGCTGTCCTTCTCTAAACTTGTTGCAACGGGTTTGAATTAATATTCATGTTTATGGAATAATCCAACGTAATTTCAGTTAAACCAAATAGTTACTTTAGCTATTCACATTTTTGTATCCCTTTGATGTTTAACAATGTACTTGGTATTTGTCACAAGCAGATCTTCCTAAGGTAAGTAAATTATTAGTAACTATATAAATTATTAATCCAAGTAGTTACTACCAAGATCTCTCTCTCAGTTACTAATAATTTAGTAATTATTGATTACTGCGAGAGGGATATTGGAATGCTAGTGGACAGTCACTCAAATATGAGCCAGTAGTGTTCTGCAGCTGCCAAAAAAGCTAACGTAGTCCTAGGCAGATAGAATCAAGATCATGTGAAGTCTTAATAACACTTTAAAATACCTTGGTAAGATCACAAAACTGCATCCAGTTTTGGTCACAATATAAAAAATTATGTTGAAATGCTAGAAAAAAGTGCAGAAAAGAGCAACAAAGGTGATTAAGGGGCTGGAGGCTAAAACATATGAAGAACAGTTGCAGGAATTGGGTACGTCTAGTTTAATGAAAAAGACTAGGAGTGACATGATAGCAGAGTTCCAATATTTAAGGGACTGCCACAAAAACAAGTGGGTAAGCTTATTCTCCAAAGCACTAGAAGGCAGAACAAGAAGCAATGGATGGAAACTAATCAAGAGAACCAACCTAGAACTAAGGAGTGATTTCCTGACAGTTAGAACAATTATTCAGTGGAATGAATTGCCTTCAGAAGTCGTGGATGCTCCAATACTGGAAGTTTTTAAGAAGAGATTGAATAACCATTTGTTTGAAATTGTACAGGGCTTGTTGCCTGGACTAGAAGACCTCCAAGGTCCCTTCCATGTTATTCTGTTATTATTTTCTTATGTGTCTCTGATTGTTGCTATTTTTTGTCAGATTTATGTCTTTTTAAAAACACAAATGGCATAAATACTCTTCAACCTACGTCCACAATTGAGCACAAAATTTCCGTTGCTAAGCAAGACATTGTGAAGTGAGTTTTGCCCCATTTTATGAGCTTTCTTGCCACAGCTAAGTGAATCACTATAATTGTTAAATTAGTATCATGGTTGTTAAGTGAATCTGGCTTTCCCATTGACTTTCCTTGTAGAAAGGTCATAAAGGGTGATCGCATGACCCTGGGACACTGCAACATCATAAATACATGCTAGTTGCTAAGTGTCCAAATTTTGATCATGTGACCATGGGGATGCTGCAATGGATGTGTGAAAAATAGTCACTTTTTTCAGTGCTGTTGTAATTTTGAACAGTCATCAAATGAATAATTGCATGTCAAGGACTACCTGTACCAGCCATTTTTTTTCTATAAAAGAGTAGCACTGCTGTCAAGCAATTACAATTGATACTCACATATAATAGACAAAAACAACACAGATCCATGTATTTAGAACTTTATTCAAATAGTACTAATATCTTTCAATGGAGTGGCAGAGAAAGAGAGAAAACTATTTTTTTTACTCTTAATCTGGAGACAAATATTCCTTCTTGTTAAAAGAAACTATGTAATTCAGAACTGATAAAACATCCCATTAAAGTCATTGGACATACAGAGTAATAAAAAGGTTTGACTATAATAAATTCCATAAGGGAAACAAAATTTTTAAATACCTTCATAAAAAAGTAACTAAAACTCGCAGACCAAATCTTTGCCCAAATATGGGAATTTTGATTTTAATATTCTGATCTCACCAGAATAGCCTTAGTCATCTTCCAGCATTTTAGAATAAATCAGACTGAACAAAAAAAAACCTTTCTTATGAATTATTTCTTATTACAGAAAAAAAGACAATTATGTAGTTAACTCAGCACATTTGTATTTAATAAAGAAAATACTTTCAATATCAAAGTGACCTGTGTGTGGAAATTATTTTTAAGTTCTTAACATTGTAAACTTATTTGATTGGGTTTTGCTTAGCAGACCCATTGGGCCAAAAGTATAATCTAAACAGCTATGACCAAAAGTCCAAATCCTGTCTTAGAGCTAGAATTACAGAGAAATTTTAAATGTAGGCAATATTGTATTTCAGTGTAAGTGCTTGAGATATGCACAGAAATGTAACAAACATTGAAATATGTACCACCTTATATCTCCTGAGAATTCAAGGGGTAATAAGGCTTGAAAGTTGACTGGTAGCTTTGGGCCAGTCAGTCTCTCTCAGCTTAGCTCACCTCACATAGCTGTTGTTGTGAGGAAAATAGGAGGAGAAAGGAGTATTAGGTAGGTCCACCATTTTGAATGACTTATAAAAATAATAAAAGTGGGATAAAAAACACATCTAAAATCTAAAGAACCTATAAAAGACAACTGTGCATCATGCAGTCCCCTTCATATGGAGATATAGGCCACTGAGTAGATTAAAATGTTCATATATTCCACTCCATTTTGTCCAAAGCATGCCTTTGGAAAGCCCACAACAATGGTACAAAAACAATCCCCTATTCTTATCACAGAGTGACCCTGAACCTAGATGTTTGGAAAAGCACCAACTCTTTGTGTTCAGGAAAGCTGCCAAACTCAGACTGTTCTGGAAAGTCTTTGAGGACTGATCCTCAGGAATTCCCTTCTTGCAATGGTGAACATTATTGCCAGTACTATTTTCCTTGGTGTCAGTGGTGATTCTTATTAGGTTTAGTTATTTCCTTTTAATTATTTCTATTTTTGTATCATCTGTAAGCATCTCAAGAGTTTTTTGAAATTGAGGGGCATATAATTCACAATATATAGATAAGTTAAATATGCTTATACTGTAACAAAGGAAACATTGCTGTCTAGGGTTCTTTGATTGGAAACTAATTCAGAGTTGCTAAAAAATGACCACTAACTTGAGGAAATATCTGGATTCACATATAATTTCCTTGTACTTTTCAAGGCCAAGTTTCCTATGGACTGATCTTACTTTGACATACAGTACAGAATAAAAAAAATACCCAAAGTCAAGCAAACAGTATCTGTCTATAAATTAGCCTGGGCTATGGAATGTTGAAGGTATCAATATAAAACAAAAGCAAACAGAGAAGGGGAAAAAAAAATCACTTCCACAGGCAACTGAACACATTTATAGTAGGTTGGGGAAAGAATTAAAGTGTAGTTTTAAATCTTATATTTTCAGATACCAAAATACCTAAAAACACAGAAACATATCCCAAAGTACCATAATTTATAAATAAGGAGCAAATGACAGATTCACAGATTTAATCTGATTTTTTAAATGTAATCTAGTTTGAATTTCCACAATATTCAGGTAATAGATCCAAAATGATCAAAGCGCAATTTTCCAGCTGCCCAGCTTGCAGCTATCATTATTGCGTGATTTTTTTCTTTGCACTGTTGCAAAGAAGTAAATGTCAGGAAAAAATGGAGGGATACTGCGTGAAATCCCTGTTTTTTTCTTGTCATTTACTTCTTAGTGCTGCAGATATTGCAACAATGCAGAAGTGTATTTGCTTAGAAACTATAGCATCCTGATACCAATTTCACTCTGTGAATATTATAGGAGGGCTCTAGTGGACAAAGAGAGCTTACAATAATAAAAATGTAAGACCTAATACTTAATCCTTCCAGAACTGTATAGTTGTGTTCAGTTTTCTATGAATGTGGGAGCAAGAAGTTCAGGAGAATTTGCACTTAGAGATAGAACAAACTATCAGAAAATCACAGTTCCAACTAAGAGCTGAGAATATGCTTCTCTTCTATGAAGTCTCTCCTTAATGCTCTTCTTCTCATGTCATCTACATTTTATAGCCCAGGAAATTCAAGGTAGGACATTAATTTAGTTTTAGCTGTAGTTTTTAAGCCTGTGCACACTTCAAAATGAATATGAAAATGCTTTGATGCTTAAACAAGGTCAGCACCTCTGCTCACTCATTACACTAGCCCAATTTTTTTCAGCCTTCTACAGAAGCATTTTTGGTCAAGTTTGGATAGAATTCTTAAAAAAAAGTGGCTGCTTTAATAAATAGCAAAAGATGATATGTTCATGTGAGTTCCAAAGTACTTCTTCCAAATCCTTACTGAAGCATGCATAGTGCTAAAAAAACAAAATAACAAAAGAAGAGTATATTCCAAATAAACATTTAGGATTAGGAGAATTGCAGCTAATGAACAAGTATTTCCTGAGGGTCCCTATAGACAAACATCTTTCAGAAGTACATATAAAGTTTTTCTCAGTATATGCACGTATGTGTATATATGTATGTGTGCATATCTTTAGCAAATACACTGTATATGCATGTATATTTCTTCAACAAAAAGAAAAGCGAACTGAGAAGTCAATAATCATGTTCAAATAGCAGGCTCTTCAATTCTTAGTAGATGAAGTGCTCTGAGACATCTGATGGCTGCATCGTATAAAGACTTAGCTGACTTGAGCAACTCTGGAAACGGAACGGACAGAGCTAAGGAAGTTGAACATAGTGGTCACCAGGTCTGGAAGATCATAATCATGTTTCCATCCCCAATCTTGGCGAGCATTGTTGTCATCAAAAACCATTGGCCAACTATCAGCTTCAACAAAAATAAAGAAAAACATATATATTAAATCAAAAGCAAGGGATTTTGAAAGTCCAACCCAAGAATTTCCCACTTTTTCTCATCTAGGGAGTTTAGAAAACAGCAATTTTCAAACAAAGAAAACAGTTGAAGAGAGAGGATGCTAAAACTCTTTTCTAAAACACAGTGTAGAAAAAGCAGCTTCTTATGCTTCACAGATTTCTTTCTCACTGGAGATAAAATATATTCTTTAAGGTATCTGCATACATATTTAAGAGCTTTTAAAACCCAGCCATTACAATCCCATCTGAAAGTCACCCCTTTATCAGATAGAAAATCCAGCTAAGGTTTCAATGCACACTTTGGCACAGATACTGAGCTTATATCTTATATGGATTCCTGAAAATGTATAAAAGGACAAGCTGAACTGTTGCAGCTTGGGATTCATTTTTTTAAAATAAATGTGAGGTTCATCTGGTGTTATTAAGCAGCTTAAAGTCTTTGCTAGCCCTAAGCAATGGAATTCCATTCTTGTACACTTTGTCAAAAAAATCTGTCAACAAGTTTGAAAGAACAAAATTGACCTAGCCCATTGTCATTCATTGCTTCATACAGCATTGTAAAAGGCCAAAGCCAGGTACTAACCAATGGCTTGTCTAACAGGATCTACATTGTAGGCAACTTCAAGTTCTGGAATATGCTTCTGGACCTCTTGAACCAGCTCCTCAGGTGAAAAACTCATGGCATTGATGTTGTAAGTCCTCATGCTCAGCTGCTCAGCAGGTGCTTCCATGATCTCCAAAGAAGCTCTAAGACAGTCATCGATATACATCATTGGCAAGCGGGTGTCTGGTTTAAGATTACACTGGAACTTTCCAGTCTTGAGAGCATCGTGGAAAATTTGGACTGCATAATCTGGTAGAAAAAAAATATGACAGTATGCCTGGTTCAGATGATATACCACTAGTTGAAGCTCCAGTTACATATAAAAAAGCAGGCTATCAATATATGCCAACAAAAGGTAAAATGAAAGGATGCTTAGAAGAGTAAATTAATATGAAAAACATAGAAAGTTTAACAGGAACTGTATTAATTAAAATAGAGGTGAATGTTTCATGTACCTTTTAGAGTCTAGAGCCAAACTACATTTATTTATTTATATTATTCATGTAGATTTAAAAGAAAAATGCATAAATGTTAAGTTAAGGAAAAGCTATCTTTTAGACCCTGGTCTAGAATAGATTCCTTACCAAAATCTGAGAAACCTGGTAGTTTCTACCAGCAAGTTTTCATTTCCAAGAGTTCAGAAATGAAGAATAAAAGGTAGCCATCAGAGGGAGAAAAAGGGCAGGGCAATAATCAGGGAAGCACCCAGTAATCCTTCTTCAGTCTATGTTTTTTTTGCTTCCATCCCTCTAGTTTCTCTAGAGGGCCTAAGGAGCTCTTAGCAAGAGAATGGCTCTTGCATGAAAAATATACAATTGTAAGCATAAGCAGAACTCCTTACTTTTCTTGTGGTTCTGCCTTTATATTTCATTGGCTAAATTACTCCCCAGTTAATATAAAAATAAAAGATTAGACTGCATCAGCTTCCTTACCAGTTGTTCCTCCACCAGGCTGGGAATCTGCTGAGATAATGCCAGGATATCTTAAACACCGGAAATCTAGTCCATACCTATAATGATAGTACTAACATACAAAATTAAAAGGGGAAAAGAAAAAGAAATGAGATGCACCATTAATTGTGATCAATGCCAAGACAGATCTAGTTACTTGTTGCAAATCAAAGCTTTATGTACTATATTGGTGAGGATGTTTGTTAATATAAAACAGTATGTTTCTAGAGACAACATTCACTGTAAATAATAATCATATAGTGAACAGCTCAGCTCACATTAAAGCCTACTTGATGTAAATCTTTAGTACCCAAAAGCACCAGAAAAACCTGTTCCCCACTGAAGTTAATTTCCATGGAACCATTTGTGGTCATATGAATTGCACATTTCTTCAGAAAACCTGTATTAGTTTCCATGGGATCCAAGACCTTAATAAAAAAAGGTCTTGATTTTCATTGATGGGAGCATACATGTAGCAGTTAAAACTGAATCTAGAAAAAGCTAATTGAAATATAGTAGAATTGTGGCATATGGGTTTTATTTAAGAAAATGAACTGGTTAATGTCTCTGAGGTTTTCTTGGCAACATTTGTGGCTAGCCTGGTTTCTTCTTCCTAGGGACTAGAGAGGGACTGGCTCAGGGTCACCCAACGGGCTTTGTGCCTAAGACAGGACTAGATCTTATCGTCCCCTAGTTTCTAGCTTGATGCCTTTAACCATGACACCAAACTGGCCTCAAAATGATCATAGTAAAATAATATTATAGTAAAAATATATTAATACAAAATACAGAATATTTTCCTTCCATTTCTAAAATACATATCTTGTTACAGAAATGCTGATGCATATTTTAGCTGGGTTCATGTGTGCTGAATGTTTAATTCAGTTATTTAAGATGGCAACAAAAATTGAAGTATCTAAAATGAATTTAGCTACCAACCTGTCTTCTGTCTAATGTAACGGAAGCCTCATAGCCTGAAACTTCAATAGGGTATCATTGACATATATTTGCCAAACATTTATGGATTATGTCCAGATGTAAGAAACCCAGCAATTCTCATCTTATATAGTATGCTGGCTGTTAGCCACTTGAATCTGGACACAATCCAATGATCAACAATCTTGGAAAAACAAATTGTTCTTCAGTATTTATCAGTTTTGCTCAATGGACTATAGTTTTGACACTGTAGTTAATATAAGCATACTTCTTAGAAAGCCTATTAATTTTCAAGTGTGTGTTGCTATTTGACTTCTCTTGTAACTGAAACATATCTGCAAAGGTTACAGTTAAGAGAATATCAGTGCAAAAGCAAAATAACAAGCCATAATAAATATTCAATATTTATTTAAGTTATAGTATTAGGCTAATATTTCAATTGTTTAAGAAAAGTAAAAAACCAATTATAAGATTAAAGATGAAAGAAAAATTCAGCTACAGGCTTTTATAGCATTTTATATTATATACTTGAATGTGAAAGAACAAGGCATTCTTACATCAAAATGCTTATCATTACCTCTCCCATAAGTTCAGCATGAACCTTGGAAACTCCATAGATTGTCCTTGGCCTTTGGATGCAGAGATCAGGGGTTGGATTCCTAGGAGAAGTTGGTCCAAAGGCACCAATTGTACTAGGAACAAAGAGACGCAAACCATGCTCGGCAGCTATATCAAGAATGTTGTGCAGTCCTGGGAATAGCAAACAAGAGTTTTTAAGCCCAAACCAAAAAAAGAAAAAAAGAAAATCAAGACTTCTGTAGTGTGGTAGGTATACCTAAACAAATAACACTAAATGTGTTAAGACATACCAGTAATATTCACAGATCTTGCCAAAGGGACATTAGCTTCTCCAACTGCACTGAGCAAAGCACTGTAATGGAATAGCCAAGTAATTCTGTTGTTTACCACTATCTCACGAAGATTCTTATAATCCAAAATATCAGAGTAGATAAAAGGACCTAAGTATAAAAAGAAGGTTTAAAATAATCCATGCTGTGCTGAAGATGTCAACAGCTTGTAAATAGAGTCAATGACATTTTCAGTTAAAGAAGGTATTTGAAGAAATTTCAAGAATTTCTAATTCCATGTTCTTTATGAATATTGTATTTGCAATACATTAGCATGTACAAATATGTACTGTAGGATATGCAAGTGCATGATGTGGGTGTCCACATACTATGGGTTATCCATACAAAGTCACTACAGAATGAACACATTTTAGTTGCAGCAGAGCTTTGATATATTTGGAATGAATTTCATTTTATCTAGGACATATACAAGTTTGAAAACCTATGAATTTCTATTTTACCCAAGATCATAACAAGGCACTTAATATATACAGTCAAAAGAAGACCCTCTGAAAAAGCTATGCATCAAGACAGTATGAGAGTGAGTTTAGAAACACAGATTTTAGTTAATATAACAATTATGCTTGTTTCAAAGAACAATTGTTAGTTTAACTTCTTTGCTTCTTGGAGAATTTTACTATGACAGACCATTTATATTGTCTTTAAACAGAATTTCAGACACATATTTTAAAAACTGGCACAGCACATCATTTTATAGAGCATATAGCGCATGGGGCAGATAGCTCATTTCAGTCAGTATAGCAAAGGAGGCATGACCTGGGTTGGCCAAAATTGAAGTTGACACAGCAATTAAAACACTGCTTTAAATATGTATTTCCTGCATATGTGGAATGCCACAACATTTTATTTTACATATCCTTTGTCATATTTAAAACTCAGGCAATGAGTTAGCGACAATCAAATTAGCTTAGGTCAAATTAAATATATTTTCTCTGACATACACACTAATCTCCCATCAATTTCTACAAGGTTTCTGAAAAACTGGAAGAATCTAGTGACAAAAACAATATTACAATGATTCAATTGTGTCTCTTCACGCTCTAATGCCTCCAAGCTATAAGCGTACTCTATGATATTGATTTTCTTCTGCACAAAGCAAATTAAACAATGCATATAACATTACATTTGCTGTTCTCATTTCTTATAGCTGGATTATCACAAACATCTTTCACTGCGGGCAACATTCACTGCCTGAAAGAGGAGGAACTGTGGAGAAACTTACAAGTTTGAATCATATACTTCAAGGATGATTGTAAGGATTAATTCAAAAACCCAAGGTTTAACTAAAAGAAAATGTCCTAGTTAAAAAAACCCTACAACTCCTAGAATATAATCATTAAATATTTCTCTCTGTTTCATATAGTACTTACCACTATAGAAGACACTATCAGGGGGCTTTCTAATATCTGACAAAATCACGTTGTTCTTTCCAAAGCGTTTTCTGGAAAAGACACCATAATTAATGTTTCATTTTCATTTTGAACACAGCTTTTAGAGCAAAATCTATTTTGATATATGAGATGCACTTTTTAATCCATATTTCCTGCACTCTTTAATACTGATGTTTCCAACTACCACCCTATTGCTCTCCAAAATAAGCATAATTAACTAGGCACATTTTCACTTACCATTTTTTATACTAAACCTATTATATTACTTTCTCCTTCTACCCCTCTCTTCCCCCCAAAATAAGGTCAAGATAATATATTAGAAAAGCAATGGTTTATCTGTAGCTGCATATCATAGATGCAAGAAAACATTAAAATACAGGAAGACTTATAACCTTAAAAAAAGATAACAGAGTCCTCATTGTTAACAGAAGCAATGAAGGTTATAGCTTACCTTAACAGTTTGGCAAGTCCTACTCCAAGCTGGCCTAGTCCCCCTAAAAAGCAAGTGTATAATGCATGTAAATTATAGTTGGAAATCTTTTTTTTTAACCTTTCATATATAAGGACTATCCAAGAGCAGGATATGTTGATGTTCCTAGAAAAGTTCACAGAAAAATTTAATCGACTGATAAGACCGTGGCACTTTTACAGATGTAAATTACTGAAAATGGCTGAATTGAATTACTTTTTTATGCATAAGATGCCTACCAAGGTCATCTGTCTATACTATGATGCAACATTTAGTTCTATAGACATATAGAACTTATCATATATTAGCTTGGGCTGATGGAAACTGAAGTCCAAAATATTTGAACAGCATCAGAATTGGGAAAGAAGATATAAGGATTCCAGTAAATGGAACAAACCCAGAATACAATGTCAAGTGTACAGAAAGTTATGGAAAGGCAGCTTGAAGGAGATTATTTTAAACATATGTGAAAGCCTTGCTATGGGGGCTGTAAATTGTGAGTGATAAGAGTAGTAACCACGTTATAAAAAACAAGCACCCTTATCTTCTAGGTCTCTGGCTATGTGCCATGCAGATAGAAAGTAGATTATTTTTTTCCAAAGCCCTATTGTTATCTGGAATTGCTTTGGGAACAAATCTATTGTTCTTTGATGATGGAATTGCTATAGCCTGGATTAAGAAGAGTTGAACCATGTCATAACAAAATTTGGGCTCCAACCCACACAAAACGTGTTTAAATAGAAATCAAATGAATATCAATTCACATGATCAGATAAAATTAGTAAAAATGTAAATCAAAACATCTCATATTAACCAATTTCAAAGAAGTATCTAAAATTTGACTGACCTGTAATTAACACCCGTGGATGATCAGTTTCTGAAAAACATACTGAATGAAAGCTGGCATCTGATGGCACTTGCCGGGGTGAAATGCTAAGACATCTAGCTGGCACAAGAGCAACCTGACAACCACAGCCAGGTTTGTTCAACAGATATTTAACAGCACAAGTCAAATTCCTGATGGTGGGCATTTTTCAACTGTGCTGGAAAAGAAAAAAAGAAAGTCATTGACTACGGTAGTTGTTTTATCACTGCAAAGTGGCCAGTTTGAAGTTCTGGCAAGTTACCAATAAAAGGGATAGAAACAACAGTTCTGTCAGCCTTAATCTATAAAATGCTCTTCCCCCATCTACTTTTATACTACCAAATGCCCTGTACCTCCTGATTGTTAATTATATAATAAAATAAATGGGATGTTGGCATACTCCAAATATAAACTGGCATCTAAAAACCTATTTATTATCTGCAATATCTTTAGGATTCACCAAGTTCTCAACAGGATAATATTTGAGGATATTTAGAAGCTAGTTCTCCTAATAAATGGGAAGGTTATAAGTTGCCATACCACTCTTGTTATTTTATATGTGTCAACCTCACATTTCCCAAACTTCAGATATGCCTTGCCACAAAAGATTGCCTATTTTTGATGTTAGATTAATCCTTCTCAATTTGAAGCTGTTTAAACACATGCACTAATAATTCCCTTAATGTTTAATTAGACAGCCACTGCTGATTTGACTGGGGATGGTAGAATTGCCCTCACAACACATCTGAAAAACAACAGATTTGGAAAGGCTATTGCAGATTAGAGATGAGCAATCCACAGACCTTGAGCCCCTTGATTATCAACCCCACTATATGGCCAAAGCTTACAGTGGATTACCCAAGTATGATTGATTCAACAAAGATAATACTTCCAGTTCCCAGCCATATTATGGTATATATAACTGTATTCTGATTATTTGCTAAAATCATCTGCAATGATAATTATTTCTACAGAACAGCATTCAATACAGAAAAATGTAGCATGTTCCATAGATAATTTCCATACATTATAGCCATCCTATTAAGGCTGCCAAATATTCACATAACTTGAGTGAAAGTGTTTCATCTGTTCAAATTACATACATACATACATACATACATACATACAACCCATTAAATTCATATAATCTCCAGTTCAGTATTTCCCCTCCTTGAAATGGAGAGATGCTATAAAAATGCATAATCTTTCAGAAACCACAAACCAAAATTATATCCTGCTATTCAGCTCACAGCCAAATTACAGCTTTAGCAGTTTAGTTTTGGTTTCACTATGAGTAAAGTCTAAAAACAGAATATTTCATTATTCAGTTTTAGTGACTAACTATGCCACATGATATCTCTTTAGAATCAGTCCATTAACGATGTCCTAGCCATTTGTTGTGCTGTCAAGCTAACATAAATGTTAAGAAGTTAATTTATAAACTCGTTATTGATGAAATTATAGTATTTTTCTTCATTCTTTGCAAATGAACAAAATAACCCTCAAGAAACTATTTTACACTTCAAATATTAGAAAGGCTAATAATCATAATCACAGTCATTCAATTTAGAGACTCTACAGCAGTTCACAGGATGACTTACAATTGACAGGAAAAATAAAAAAAATTTAAATGAAAAAACCCACAACCAACCACCTTTTAACATTAAATTATAATTTTGGTCAGAATTCATCAAGTTTAGAATATCCCCCTAAAATGAACAAAACGCTTACTAACTTTAATATTAATACAGTGTCTTACAAATCAATAAAAGAACCAAGCCTAAATTGTTTCAGGAAAATGATCAAAACTCTACTAGACACATTTTTTTTCAGTCTCACTTTACATTATTAGAGATAGAAAAAAATCTGCTTTCAATTCAGTGAAAAAAAAAAAAAAGCTGCAAACTTTCCCACTCCCTATGTAAAACAGATGATGCCAGATAACCAGCTTACCGTCTTTTCTGCAAGTGGTTTTGAAAAGCAAAAGAGGTATATTTATAGGGCACCGCCTCTCTGCTAAGCCAATTAGATTTCCTGAAGTACTGGGAGTTGTCACTACATAGAAAAGGGTGTGTTCTGTGCATGTCATATCAGCAAAAAGTGGAGACATATCATGCTCCTCTTTTTCAATTTCGGAGGACATGACCTCAGACTAGGCAGAAAATTTAAAGAAAATACATCACAGGACTGCTGGGGATGTTTTTTTTGGAAAAGAAATACTGTTGTATTTTGCTTTTCTCTAATCAGGAAAGTTAAATTAACTCTGCACGATTATTATGAAAACTGCAATTACAATACGAGGATAATGTGATTTCAAAGTGCAGTTTAAAATTCATAACCAAAAATTCATTTTGTATCGAAAAATATTTCAAAATTTCATTTCTTATGAAACTTGGTCTAATTTGCATAAGAAAATGAGCACCACTAGTGATGCGAATTAGAAAGTTTCATACAGAAAACATTGGAAAAAAATTTCTTTTAGAAAATAGTTTTCTGTATCACTAGTTATAATCAAAACATATGTTCAAGCCATTTGGGCTATTAGTGCAAATATCTTTTAAATTCAGAAGCATAATAAGCACTCAAATACTGTTGCTTTGTAATTGTTTGGATAAAGCATCACCATGTGAAAACTAATGATGTTAATGTGGCTGTTATCAGTGGAAGAGGCCCTTTTATTTAAAGTACTATTAGTACAACCCTCAAAGAACACCAAATATCAGATTTGTAGTCAACAGACTTATGCAAGCCTGTGTTATTGGCAGCTAGTAAAATATCATACCACCATGTGACAGATTACTAGCATGACAAAATAACCAGAAACACCTGTTCTGTAGGAGAACAAAAAAACATGTCTATATAAATTAAACACTAGTACTTTTTCAGTATCAATAGAACTATTTATGGAAAGATACTATTAAAAAGAGATGATAAAAATCTTTATAGCTGTGAGGTTTTAGAATAGAAAGTATGAGGCTGTTCAAACACATTAAATAATATTTTTAGAAATCAAGATTAAAATGAGTAAATTCTTTAAACGTGACAGAACTGTTAGCATTGTAAGCAGTTACTCAAAAGCAGACTTTTTCTCACATTCTACAGAAAAATACTTATAATGGCACTGAACAGTTTCTCATAAAAGCTGCCTCCTCCTTGGACAGAGGTTATAAAGGTTTTGTTTGCAGTAAGGGCAGGCCATTTTTAGCAGAAAGATAATAAACAGCCCAATTAGGAATACACTGGATTCTTTCAAAATCAAAATGGCAATAACCAATTGTTATTGAATAGAGTCTAATTCTATTGGTTTTCAAAAGCCAATAGGAATTGTCCAAGCTGTCTCTGCCCTGCTGAGCCCGCCAAAAGTCCCATTCTGCAAATGGTGCTGCACCAGTTGAGTAGTCCTCGACTTACGACCGGTTGAGTAGTCCTCGATTTACGACCGGTTGGGGGTCGCGGCATTAAAAATGTTGAGAACCACTGCTGTAAGTAATGCGTGAACATAGTGAATTCAATGAAAATTTTCATTTCCTAGTCAATAAAATGATAAAAAGTCAGATGGTATCATTTCCATTAATAACAGTTGTTCATACAAAGATTCTAAAATCTATTTTGGGGGCAATACACAGGTCACAAAATAATAATCTGTATAATGTATTACAAGGATTTCAACATTTTTTTTAATAACAAGGCTACTTTGCATTCCTTCTCATGGGACCGTTGAGAGAATGGCAAAAGCAGTACATAATACAGTATGTGGCAGAATTATTACTATAAGTATAGTCATAATTAATGGGATTCTGGATTTCTTTTCCTCTTTCAGTTCTGCCTTGATAGCCAGATAGGAAAGACAAAGCAAAGACACACCCTTACGGCAGTGATTGCTCATTATAAGCTCTTCTTATGACAGCTGATTGCACAATTGTTACTCTTCCAGTTTTGAAGCTTACTGTAAGCTTTAATTTTTATGTAATTAAATAATACCATACAAACATTGTTATGTTTTGGCTGCTAAGCAAGAAGACAGACAATGGTCAGAATGAAAGAGAAACTGCTGTGATAAGGATTTCATTTCTCTCTCATTTGGGCAATCACATGAGCTCTCACTCACCAGCAGAGGGTGGGCATGCTTTGGAAGCTGAGTACAGCATGTGATGCTTCTTTTGCATAAGTGAAGGTCTCAGTGGGCAGGAGAATGATACTGACTGGTTGGACCATGATATTCAAAGAGGGTTTTTAGAGGGGGGGCATTTGGGAGCTTATAGGGTGTGTGTATATGCTTTAAAAACAATGTAAAGCCTGTTTTTAAGGTTTATATTATAGCTCAACATGTCCCTCTTCAAAAGGATAGGAAATTACAGCATATTGTGGTTGTTTTTTTTTTAAAAAACCTAAAAGATAATAAAGACAATATTAGAACTGTGTTGGATATTTTGAAATATTTAGAGCAACATAATGAAAAACAAGTTGCATTGATTTTCTTATATTCAGGCCTTTGACATTTTGAACTGGGCTACTTGCTCAAAGTTTGGGAGATACGAACTTTGCAGAAAACTTTATAAAATAGGCAAGATTGATTAATACTTCTCAGAAAGCACAAATAATTATTAATGGAAATCTAATAAAGCCTTATAACATACAGAAAGAAACAAAGCTCATGGCGGGTGTTGATTTTTAATGATCCTTTAAAGCATGGGTGTCAAACTGCCAGTCTGCGGACCAGATGCGTCATGCCAAAACCGCGCCCACCCTATTGCCGGCAATGGGGAAAAAGTTGCAATACGTTGCAATACGTTATGTGACGTGAGTTTGATACCTGTGCTTTAAAGGGAACTGAAACATGAGAAAGCTAAAACAATTTGGTGCATTAGCAGGTTTTAAAATCAACAGACAAAAGACAAAGATGTTAACAAAAACATGAAAATAAAAGATCAAATAAATAAAAATAAAACAGGTTTTAAGATTGAGAAGAAAGTAAAATTTCTGGATATCACTATGACAAATGTGAATTATATGTTTTTTTCAAAATAACTAGGTTAAGACATAGAATGAAAAATGCATGGAAGATGGGAGAAACTACAATTGTCATTGCTGGGGAAAATTTGTGTGATAAAAATGAATGTTTTGCTTAGAATGTTTTGTTTCAGACTGTACCTATTTTGACAGTTATGCCCCATTTAAAAAATGGCAAAAGCATATGTCTAAATTTGTGTAGCGGGGAAAAACTATGAGTTATATATAAAGTGTTACAAGATGCAAAGGAAAGAGGAGGATTGAGGCTTTTTAGAATAAAATAGAGCTGGAAGGGACCTTGGAGGTCTTCCAGTCCAGCCTCCTGCTCAAGCAGAAGAACCTATACCATTTCAGATAAGTGTTTGTTTAGTCTCTTTTTAAAAACCTCCAGTGATGGAACACCCACAATTTCTGGAGGCAAGCTGTTCTACAGGTTAATTGTCCTCACTGTCAGGAAGTTTCTCCTTAATTCTAGGTTGCTTCTCTCTTTGGTCAGTTTCCAACCATTGTTTCTTGTCCTGCTCTCTGGTGTTTTGGAGAATAACATGACCCCCTCTTCTTTGTGGCTGCCCCTCAAATACTGCTGTCATGTCGCCTCTGTTTCTTCTTTTCTTTAGACTAACCAAGCCCAAGTCCTACAGCCGTTCTTCGTATGTTTTAGTTTCCAGGCCTTTGATCATCTTAGTTGCTCTTCTCTGAATTTTTTTTTTTCAAACTCTCAACATCTTTTTTGTGATATGGTGACCAAAATTGGCTGCAGTATTCCAGGTGTGGTCTTACTAGGGTTTTATAAAGTGGTACTAATACTTAGTGTGATCTTGATTCTGTGCTTCTGTTTATACAACCCAGGATTATATTAGCTTTTTTGGCTACCTGATTTGAAATTGTATTTTGCAGTTTGCTGTTTGTTTTGGATGAAAGAGTAGGCGTTGCTAAGAAATAGATGTTTTTTGAAGTTAGAAGAGCATGACCTGAGATTTGGGTGGTATGGGTAGCTGTGGTATGATAAAGTGAAGTTTAATGTGGATTTTAAACATCCATATGTTAGATATGCCATACTGAGAATATGGACTAGACACAAAACCTAGGTTGTGCCCCAAAGATCTTTGTAGCTCTTAAAATAAGAACGATTTTGTAGATGAGAAATAATAGGCAAACAGAAATTGCTGCCCAGTGAAAAAGCATCTTTGGGATAACTTATTGTGAGATACAAGAATTCTGTCAAGAGGTATACATCAAAAGAAATTGTGTCAGAAAGATATAGATTCCAATGATTCTTATATACAGTTAGTAGAAAGATTTAAAATACACAAAAGAATTTATGGCTATGAACACTGTAAGACTGAGACTGAAATAGAATTGTGTATAATGATAAACATGTAATTGCTAAAATTATAAACTTTTCTTAAAATTTTAAATAGAAGAACAAGCGACTGAATGTATAGGGAAGTATGTGGTTGAAAGGATTGAATTTTACACTATGTTATAATCTTGAACAAGAATTTTTATAAAATGATGTATTGCTGGTATATCACTAGAGTTGTCTAGAATATATACACTAAATTTATGTTGGAAACAAAGTACATTTTATTATGCTTGGTGGACATGAAAAAAACTAGAAAATTTTGGATTCAAATACAAACATAAATTCTTAAAGGTTAATATAGAATTGAAACCAGACATTTTTCTTTTAGAATTGATGGACAAACAGTTGGAAAAAAGATATGGAACTTTGTGGTTGTGTATGCAATTGCAGTGAGATTATTGTACTCACAAAGATGGAAAGATTTGGTAATCCTTACAGCAAAGTAGTTGGTGAAGATGATGCATCTTGCTGAGATGGACAAATTGACTTGCTTAATTAGAGAAAAAACAATGTCTAAGTTTATCATTGTCTGAAACCAATTATAGACCTTTTATATAAAACAGAAAAAAGCTTATGTATGTATGTTTTGATGATTAGACAGGATAGATCATAAAAAGAAAAGAATCATGATGTAACTTTAGAGAAAGGGGTAAATTTATTATTGTACTGATAACTGGTATAAAAAAATTGGAATTCATTTCTTTTATCTTTTTTATTCTATTCTATTTTTTCTTTTTTTCTATTTTTATTTTCTTTTTTCTTCCTTTCTTACACTTATAAGCTTTTTCTTTGATTTTTTTTCTTTTTTCCTTTTTTCTTAGTTTGTATTAGTATATAAACAATTAAATCAGATATAGCACTAGGGATCCACCAAAAAGTCATTTGGGATTATATGTGATCCTGAGACATCAGAATGCCCACTCAGCTCTAAGGTAAGGATGTCTTATTTCAATATGATTGAGAACATATCAAGAAAAGTGCTTTTACCAAGAAATAGCAGGAGTGCTTGCTATCTCTGTAACATTAGCAGAATAATAACATAAGTTATTTTTAAAAAGGAAATCAATGTGTGTGTGTGTGTGTGTGTGTGTGTATGTGTATATATATATATATGTCTTAGTCTACAAGAAATCCAATGGCTCCCTAGGACACACCATCTACCAGAAGAAAACACACACAAACCGCTATCTGCACGCTCTCTCACACCACCACCCAGCACAGATCAACTCTGTAGCCAAGACACTCATCTCCAGAACAAAACGCTTAGCTGACGAACAACACCTAAAAAACGAACTACACACTCTCACCAATGTACTAACATCCAATGGATTCCAAAGAAATAAGATTACAAACCTAATCCAAAAAGAAACCCCCACTAAAATCCAAGACGAAGAACAAGAAAACGGCAAAGCCCTCCTCCCATACATAAAAGGCACCACAGACAGAATCAGTAAGATCCTCCATAAACACAACATCAAAACAGCATTCTGCACAAACAGAAAAATATCCACCATCCTTAGAAACCCCAAAGATAAAATTGAATTAGAAAATCAAGGAGTATACGAAATCCCATGCACTGCTTGTCCCACCACATACATCGGACAAACCAACAGAAGAATAAGTGCACGCATTGAAGAACATAAGAACTCAGTCAAAAAAGAGGAACCAACATCTTCCCTGCTCCAACACCTTAAAGCCACAGGACATGAAATTGACTTTAAAAATACCAGAACCATTGCCAAAAGTGAACATTTTAATAACAGAATAATCAGAGAAGCCATCGAGATAGAAAAACGCCCACACAGCATGAACAAGCGAGATGATACCTCCCGCCTACCAGCCATTTGGAAACCCGCCCTTATTGACAAACGACTGCCTAACACAAAAAATGATACCAGACCCACACTCACAAAAACCACACAGGATGGCACCACCACACATCCACGCAAAAAGCAAAACCAAAGCCACACCGATGATGAGGCACGACCACAAACCAGAAGCCAGACCACAGCTGCATCATTAGCCACTTTAAACCCCTCCAATCCATACATGAAGCAAACTGACATCCTCCATGAAGATGAGGCATGACCACGAACGCGAAGCCAAAAAATAGCAAGGCAGCCCAAAATCTTAAACCCCCTTGCAACTCAGACTAACCTGAGCACAACCAAACAGAACACTCCTCCAGCCAATCAGAGCACAGCCAACCCCCCAGCCAATCAGAGCACAGCCAACCCCCCAGCCAAGCAGAGCACAGCCAAGCCCCTAACCAATCAGAACACACCTCCACCCAATCAGAACACAGCCAAGCTCCCACCCAATCAGTTCATACCCCCACTGGCAGTTAAAAGGAAGAAACAGCTAAGACCACACATTGCTCCTTGAAGCACGAAGCTGAAAACACCAGCCTGAAGATGACGAATGGGACTTTGTCGAAACGTCGCCAAGACACTTCCAATTTTACGTGGGAGAAAACCCGAACAACCAAAGACCTACATATATACAAATATATATATATTTGTAAAAGAGAAGGGAAATGTTTGGATACAGACTACGTTTTTGCAAATGTTTATAATAATTGTCTTCAGTTTTCCTATATTCCAATTTGTTGTCTTTAAAGTGTTCACTGAAATGGTTTGTTGTCTCTATGAAATCAACACTTCTACATACATGATTAACGTATGTCTATTCAGACATCTCACTAACTTATACCAAACTTCTAGGTTACCAGGCTGCTCATCAAGCAGAAAACAATACCCCCTAATAAAGAAATTATCATGGACAAAACCACATCCCTACAATTATTGGCAAGACAAGCTACTGTATATAAACAGGGGGGAAACTAACATTCACTTGCAGTGATGGTGTTTATCTAGTTGGGTAATGAAATGTCTGCAAGCAAACAACCAAATTCAAAGAGAACTAAAGACTTCTTGTAAAGTAATTAACTTCTCTATATTCCCTAAAAATAGAAGATCCTTTAACTCAGAGGTCCCCAATCCCTGGTCCATGGATCAGCACAGGGCCACGGCATGCCAGCAACCGGGCTGCACAAACAAACAAAGCCCCATCCATGGGATTCAGGGAGCACACAAAACCACGCATCCTCAGGTCCATGGAAAAACCTCTCTTCATGGAACTGGTCTCTGGTGCCCAAAAGGTTGGGGACCTCTGCTTTAACTCTCCACAGTGCTGCTGGCTGTTACAAAGAGATATATTTCATTTGTGGCAATCAAGTAGTTTTTTCTAGGTGTTTTCAGTGTATGCTCTGCTTTATATTGAATTTATATTCCTTGTTTAGTATCTTGCAATGATGAACTGAATAATAATAATGTTGGAAGGGACCTTGGAGGTCATCTAGTCCACTCCTATACCATTTCAGACAAATGCCTGTCCAGTCTCTTCTTAAAAGCTTCCAGTTTTGCAGCATTCACAGCTTCTGGAGGCAGGTTGTCCCATGGATGGGGCTTTGCTTGTTTGTGCAGCCTGGTTGCTGGCATGCCGCAGCCCTGTACTGATCCATGGACCAGGGATTGGGGACCCCTCAGTTAAAGGATCATCTATTTTTAGGGAATATAGAGAAGTTAATTACTTTACAAGAAGTGTTGTAATCATAAAGTGCTTCAGGAAGTGATGCTGGTGAGCTTCAAAGCAGTAATTAGAAAGAAGCAGGAAAGTTTTCCAGACCAGATTTGCAGAGGAACACTCTTAGAGAAGGATGAGAAAGAGTTTAATTTTATGGCTTAACCAAACCAAAGCTGAAGAAAATAAGATGATGATTCAGGAATGCACTGATAAGAATCAGCATTTTTTCAGACAAAGAAAATAAAGTATCATAACACAGAGGTGGAAGAAATCAAGGCATGGAAAATATATAGTCAACGAGTTTAGAATGAAGAGATGGTAAGCTGGTAAAGAAAAGTGAGTAACAAATAAAAACATTACAGTTTGGTTAAGAATATTAAATGGAGAACTGTGACAAAACAGGTGCATGAGAAGATATCAAGTCAGACTGGAAAGGATTTTTTCCAAAGCTCCACAGAGCTTCTGTCAGTCAACTTACATAAACCTGACCGACAGCTGGCACAAGGCTTTTTACATTCCTACATCCATTAAGGATGTAAGTATTTTCAGAGATATTCTTTTACACACAGCATGCAAAAAGGAAAGGATTTAAATTACATGACAAAGCAAGTATAGGAGGCGAGCATGGAGCAAGCAGTATTATTAGGGAAGGCAATGAAAGAGAACATACATTTTAAATAGTTATAGACGTTTAAAGGAATTTTAATATTTCTGAGAAAGCTCATTATAATACCTCTTGCTTTCTTTAAACCCCACCCTATCTGTAAAGAAAGAGAAGGGACCGTGCTCTCCATAGTGAACATTCTAGACTGAATATTTTAACACTATTGGGAATGAATTTCACAGGAAATGAACCAAATGTAAGATGTGTCAAAGTAAAAATGAAGGCTAAAACTTCAAAAATAGAAGTAAAAGGAGTTTAAAAAATTAATGTAACAGTCAAGTAAAGGAAAATATTTTTAAGAAGATAACAGTAAGTTATGACATCTTGGATTGGGATATAAATCTGGAATTTTGTGAATGAACGTAATTATGGGTGAACTGCCAGCCACATATAGGAAAGCACCCCCCCCCAAAATCCCCCCCTCTCTCTGTTTCATTCATTCTGAACAGAAATAAAAATGCTGTAGGGTGGAACCTCACTTAAGTTACTTGCAAGGATGTACAGGTTATCCTTGACTTACAACAGTTCATTTAGTGACCATTCAAAGTTACAATACTGAAAAAAGTGGCTTATGACCATTTTTCAAACTTATGACCGTTGCAGCATCCCCATAGTCACATGGTTAAAAATCAGACATCGGCAACTGATTCATATTTATGATGGTTGCAGTGTCCCAAAATCATGTGATCATCTTTTGCAACCTTCTGATAAGCAAAGCCAATGGGAAAGCCAGATTCATTTAACAACCGTATAACTAACTTAACAGCAGTGATTCAATTAACAACAGTGGCAAGAAAGGTCATAAAAAGGGGCAAAACTCACTTAACAAATATCTCACTTAACATAAATTTTGGGCTCAATTGTGGTCATAAGTCGAGGACTACCTGTATCTTAAAAAACATTGAAGATCTACAGCGTGTGAAATAATACATTGAAAAGATTGGGGAAAGAAAAGAAATCCCTAAACCGATTTGGCCAACCTGGTGCCCCTCAGATGTGCTCCAAATGCCCCTAACTCTGCCCGTTATTGGCTAAGAGTACAAGGACTTTAAGAATGGGCATTTCATTGAGGAAAAGGTACCCCCCCATCAATCCTTTTAATAATATGACTATGATCAGTTTTTGCAGCAATTTTAATTGTTTAGCCACCTCGGAATATTTATTAAAATATTGATGAAAAATTGGTGAACAGCAAAATCGACAACAGAGCTTTAAAAAAGTTAAAAGTCAGCCAGGAAGTGAAAGGCGTTTCCGAATATATTCCAACTAATCTTCTCCCATAACCGACTTTCCACATAAGCCAAACTACTGAAGTAACTGGTGTTAACAGTCAAGGGCACTTCAAACATCTTCCGATTGAGAAAATGAACAAATATATGTACTTACTAAATAACGACTCACTAAACGATAGGAAAAGAATTTAAGATAAAGAAAAGCAGAATAGCCTTCGGTTGCTCACCTTCAAGTCTTTCTTCTCAGACGACACACGTGAATACCAAGCACTCGCCGCAGAATCACACGCGACGCTCGCCTTCCTCGTCTTATACTTCGGCACCGGCTGCTGCCTGCAAATCCCTCCCACCTTCGCTTCAACTCTGCCCTCTGATTGGATTCTGGCGAGCAGCTCTGGCAGTTTTCCTCAATGCACCGGCCTCTGAGCGGAAGAAACCGCACCTCGCCATTGACATTGCTGGCAAGGGGCCACTGGCATCTACTGCGGTTACCATGGGAACATTTGGATTAGATTTGAGCGGCTCGCTCCGAAAAAGAACAGGCAGGGGAACGGCAGTGACGTGTAGAAAACGAAATCAATGACCCGATGTGACGTTACTTCTATTTATAGGTAAATGTGGCTTTGTCTTTTTTTTCGTTAATTATTGAAGGAACAGTGCAGGTTGAATGATGCCGGAGTTTTCACAAAGGGGTAACAACATAAAATAAAAATGTTCGGTTTGGTTGCTCAGCAGCTCTAAAGCAGGTGAGATTTAGATGGCAACCTCTCTAAATAATAGTCATCACCACAGTTGTTGAGAATGTAACAACAAGCCTATTCTTTAGTTACATTATTAATTGGCTATAATATGGTGCCTTTCAGATTTGAATTGTTAATAGATTGTGCAAGAAGCAAGGATTATAATTTGTACTGACTCTAAAAGACTTGGGTTTTTGTTTTTCTCAAAAGATAGCACATAAGTTCAATTAAATACATCTTAAAAGGCATAGATGCAATTTCAGTACATATAACACAATGACTAAAATTTCTGTTAAATTTTAGGGGCAACATTAATATAATTGAAATGCATTTCACATGGAGATTCATATATATTTAAGAAGGATTCCAAGGTTAATTCCTATTAAATACCGTACACATAAATAAGTTTATGAGAAATAAACTTAAGGCAGACTAAAGTTCCCAAATATCTTTGGCCAGTCTTAAGTTACTATGTGATAAGAAACTTTCACCAACTTTCTATAAGTGGATTACAATAATAATTGTTAACAGAGAGTTTTGCAACTATAATTTGTTTTGTTTTAGTATTCTTCCTGTTAACTATTTTGTCATTAATATATTATGTAGAAGACAGGTCAATAACTTGCAAATAGATTAGGTTAAAAAAATTGGGGGGGAGGGCTGTTTCACAAGGGGTAGGAATCAATGTAGCAATGTATTATTAATATTCAATTAGGGGGATAGGTGTTGGGTTTTTTTGATGCACCTTTTTCTTTTTTAATGCCTTGACTGTTTTGTGGTTTCCTTTTTGTATTTTTTGGAGTTTTGTATTTTGTATTTATTTTGTCTTGAATAAAATAAAATAGTAAAAAAAGGAATATTTATTTTCAGTCTTGAAAGCTAGACCAGGGATGTCAAATCCGCAATGTCACATGACATATCGCAATGTGTCGCGGCTTTTTTTGCCATTGCCAGCAATGGGGTAGGTGCGATTTTGTTATAATGGATCTGGCCCGTGGGCCGGCACTTTGACACCCTTATTCTAGACATATTTGCTTATAGATAAATATCCACATTTTGATCCCAAAACTACACGAGAAATTGACATTGTGCAATAACCCTAATTTGAAAATAGCAGAGGATGTTTTACTAGAATGCTTGGTCCAAATAAGGGATAATTGATTTATAAAGGTTGTCTAAAAGTCATGTATTATGAATATGGTTTATTTATAACCTCCTGTTGGTAATAGATACAACTGAAGTATGTACTGACTAAGCAATATGACTCAGATGTGTTAACAGCCTGGAAGCTGACCTGAAATATTAGGAAGTGATGCAGTGCTTGAACTGAAACCAAGAATCCAATTTTATAAGAAACTAAAAAGTAGAATGGAAGTTAACATAACTTCAGGTATATTATTATGGAATGAAGAATTGGAATATGCAATCTTGGAAAATCAATCAATTAAAATTTTAAGAAATGTAAACTTGTCTTATGTTTTAAGAATGAAATAAATTCAGTTGAAAACATATATTTATTTGATGTGTATCCCCCATCTCATCATAACAACTGTGAGAGGCTAATAACATGAACCCCCTATCTGTGGTACTGAATCCTTCCAAGAAGAGTTGGATATTAGATCTCTATTGTGGGGAAACTACAAGAAATTTCAAAGTTCTAGCCAATGTGATTCGCTCTTGCCTAGCTTTGTCTTTGTTTTACTTTCAAATCATTGTGTGTATTAATGGGATTTTGGAAAGAAGTATAACAGATAAAGACATAAATATGAACCATATTCCTAAAATAGGGAATTTATCATTTTATGAAACCCTTTGATTCTACTGAACCTGGGACACAGCAAAAGGATTTAATTCTACATAAATGTAAAGAAATTTAACTATCCTGATATTAAAAAATGAATTCAAGATATGCATGTTTTGCTTATTTTTGAAAAGATTTTATATTCTAAAAATGAGAAGATGAAGCAATGTTCCCATATGGTCTAAATTTAATGATAAACTTATGAATTTAAATTCTACGTTGATAGTAATTAATCATTACATTGATTTTATATAATTTTTCTTTTTTGCTTATATTTCCTTTTTAAAATTAATATCAGGTTCCTATCTTTATGTATTACATCCTCAACCTAAACCAAGGTCTCTTCACTGAAGGTTGTGGACTATAATCTACCATCCTGGCTTAATAGAGTTTGGTAGACAGATGTTTTTGACTTCCAAGTCTAGAACTGATAAGAGAGAGTAGTAAGTAACCTGACCAGAACTAGAACTGGGTCTCCCTATTAGCACTTTAAGTGCTATACTATGCTGAATGTCATAACCAATATATTTGTATATTCTGTTAGTATTCGAGCTCTTGTACTTCACTCTTCAAAATAAATTATTTTTAAAAAGAAATGAAACTTAAATATGAAGAAATCTTTTTGAAAATGGGTTCTGTCAAAATCAAAAACAAATGGGAATATATTTATTAAGGATTTTCTTTTAGCCAGACTGAAACTAACGTTACACAATCATCCCAGAAAAGACAGACAGGCAGAGGTGGTCCTGCAGGTATTCTAGCCCTATGTCATGAAGGGCTTTATAAGTAACGACCAGCATCTTGAAAAGGCTACTGGGAGGCAGCATAGCTTGTGGAGCAGTGGTGTTACATGGGTATTACATGTGGAATGCCAAAACCTGCCAAAGGAACAGTAGGCAAAAATCTATATCCATCCATCCTTGCAAAGAATAGATGGGGGGTGGGGGGAAGAGACATTAACTGTCTGTAAATTAATAATCTCTAGTCATAACATTAGTTGTTCCTCCATAAGGATCTACCAATTAATCTTTTCTCACATATAAAAGCATGGAAGCATGTATACATTTCCTCTTCTCCTAAAATCTAGCAGAAACAATGAGGGAAATGGAGAGGAAGGAAGTGATGAGGTGAGGGCAAAGGTAACCCATTTAGATGCTGGGGTCAGGCACTCCTAGAGAGCAGCTTATTTTATTTTTATCAGGCCGGCAATTCACCAGACCAGCAAATTTGGTACTTTGAAAAACAGGCAACACCTTAAGACACCTACTGTAGAATAAGTTATGGAACTATCAGATGCTAGAAAAATATTAACCATCCAATAAAAGAGTAACTTCTCAAGTTTATTTTGATTTTTAAAACTGAAGACTTCACGAATGCTGAGGCAGCAATTTCAAATAATTACAGCAGGCAGATTGTAGCCAAAAATTGTTAATATTGGCAAGAGCTGGCATCTATCCACACAATATAATTAGATTATTTTTGCAGAGCCCAAGAGAGAGTGGAAGGCGACCCTAGTCATATGAAATGTTCAGTTGTAGAAATGAAACCAGGTTACTCTTTTCTACACAATTCACTATTACAATACATAGAATCCCTATAACAGTATTCAGAATTTACCTCAATTCTCTGTCTCACGTGCAGACATTAGGAGGAAAAAAAAAACACAAAGATTTAGACATTTTAGAAAATGACAAACCTTCATAAGTATGATTTTGTAATAGCCACTACAAGAAGTATTGATATTTAGGTTTGTTGAAATCAAGCAGGCAAACCAAGATGGGCCATCTTTGCACTGTTATAAAGGACCTAATTTTTAATGAGGAAAATAAGTTCCAGAATTCATAGTAGTATGAAAATACAATTGATTTTTTTTTTCTGGAAAAGGGTGAAATGTTAACCAATCTTGAAACTATTATGAAACCATATGAAATGACATATTTATAACTGTTAACGCAATTGTACTAAGATCTAATTCATGCAAATAATAAATACTGCATTGTAAATATTGTTATTTACACTTCCCTTTAATAAAACACACCTTTCAAAAACTATCAAAAATTAACTATTAAGATTATGAATAGTTTACAACCAATTCTTGAAGATAATGAGCTATATCATAAATATCATATGCAAAAATCACATCAAAACTTAACAAGAAAATAACTTCGAAATAAACAGATATGCAGTCTATTTATTTCAACATTTTAGAGTGGTGCCAGTTAAAAGTCCATTTGAGGGTAGAAGTTGATTATGGCGAAAAGGTTATGGTTGGGCTTAAAACATAAGAGTGAAATCCATATAAAAGTTGCCAAACTAAGCTGAAAATAGTTCAGGGTGAAGATTCTGAACTTTCATCCCTGATATTTTACCTTTTCCCAGAAATTCAATGGCAGTAACATCCTGGTTAACCTGTTAAACCAAGCAACCCTATAATGTGCCATAATTTCCAACAACCACAAAATCATAGAAAGGCAAGTATAGGTGAAGTTAGCCCACATCTCCTGGTTAGTTCAACTGGATATTGTCCTAGCTACTGAGAAAAAGGATAGCACCTAAAAAAATGCCCATTCCCAGTTTCCCCTCTGCTCTGTTATTCTAATACCGCATGACTACCTTTGTGTGATATCCAAATGAATTTGAAAATGTCCCTTTGTTGTTCTAAACCTTGTAGTGGCAAATACATGTGTCTGGTAAGTCCAACCATTATTGGTAAAGTCCTGGAACAGGCTTGCAGCTTCCAATCTATTGTGAAGAGCAAGCTATCACTCTACTTAGGAAGAAATGTATCTTAGTAAAAATAACAAGAGTTACAGACAGTACTAATTCTGAGCAGCATTCCTTGAAGAAAATGAATACTGTACATTCCTGGCTCTTCCAAAAGGATTTGGGGAGAGGTGCAAGGAGATGATGAGCAGGTTAGGTTAGGCACATTTATCCACAATTCCAAGTCTTCCTCCGCACCAAAAAAAAAAAAAAAAAAAAAGCGCCACATGTTGTTCCTACTCCAAAATATTTAGTAAAATTCATTAAAAGGGATGATATATTTCACATTAACAATAAAATGCTGAATGCTCTATTGTTTCAGCAATGCAATTGTATTATGTTGCATTTTCAGGAGGGGAACCTCTTATACTGTCAGCTAAGTTGACATGGTGGCAAAGAATAAAATGTGTTCGTTCAAGAGACACTGTCTCTAAAAAAAAGCTTCTGATCAAAATGGGGAAATTTTTAAAAATCCACATCAGATCAAGAAGGGTTGTATGTTCCAAAGATCAGGAAACAGACATGTCTAGTGAGATAGATATCTGAAGAAAATAGAATAAAACAGGCAGTTATTTCTTTTAAGTGGTATAGAAAAAGAAGTATTATAGAACATTCAAAGAAACAGAGCAAAACACAAAGTAAGGCCTCTTACTTGTAGATGTTAAAAAAATGAAAGCATAGCTATATTCCTCAAAAGCCTTTGACTAAGAGGAAATTCTACAACAGAATGCAGTTCTGACATATATACCTAACATTAGTAATTTGTTAAAGGCTTTAACAAGTGTGAGCATGCATAACACAGATACTCCCTCTTCAATGATGTTTGAATATGCTTTAGTTCCATAGGAATAGGACAAATCAACCCCCAGGCCAAATTGACTTAAACTGCAAACCAAGCTGAATCCAGATTATGAAGTGGATATATTTAAATTCTCCTCCTACCTTCAGCTTAACATACTAGCAGAAAGCTAACGATAAGAAGCTTCCATGTTGGGCGAAGTCATTTCACTGTTAGTGATAACAACCTATGGATCAAAGTTACTTAGGTTTCATGCTGTTGGTGCTATATGCATTACTTATCCATCAGTCAAGCTATACTTTTAGCCAAATAGTGCATTTTGTTAAGGAATACAAATCCATGTATTTGCATAAATATCCAGATACAGTCTCCCCAACTGAGAAGTGATTCAATGATACAGCAAAACCATCCAAACATTACACCAAATTGGTTACATGTGAGAAAAGCTTGCATTTACTATAGCAGATACTATGTATCTATAGAAGACACATTCCCATTTTGGCAAGTTAGCATTTCCAGACAGGTCAACAAAAATAAAAACAATGAAAATATTTTTTCACTAAAAATAGAGAAGTTCCCACATCTTTATGGATAGCATTCCAAAATGTACCTTCCTACCAGTTGTACATAATCTACTTCCTGTTGAAGAAATGAATGTGATCAGCCCTGCCTGCTCCATCTAGTGTTGGAGGGTAGAGAAAATGTAATAAAAAGTCTTGCTTTTTATTGGACACTTTTTTGTTTTCATTTCTGCAAGTTGCAGTGTGGAATAAGGAACACAGAAAAAGATTGTTTTGTGACTGAAGGTCCTATCCAAGTTACAGTGTCTTAAACAAGAACAAAAAAGTTTACTTTGAGGAAGAAAGGAAAAATTTAGAATTGCCTTACCACAGTGATCCCAAAGATCAACCTTTACAAAGCATGGAAACTCTCACAATATTGGCCAGATGCAGAATGAAAATTTCCACAAAGCTAAAAGCACCCCTATTGTCTCACTGATGTTTGTAGTGGTTAAAAACCTGAGTGACACTGTAACCGAACACACAATTTATTAAAGATGAAACACCTCTCCGGAGGGGACAAGGAGGGACAACAACCAGCTAAATTATAAGTTTCATCATGTAAACAAAAACAAGCACCACATTCCTAAATGGAGGTGGATGACAATAGTGCCAAGTGAGGAACTCTGAAGCAAAAAAAAAAAAGAAAGAAAGAAAGAAAAGGTTCAACCTGATTGCACCAAAAAGGAGCTTGAGCGCATGCAAGTCTTATTTGTTTAGTGCTTAGTGTGTAGAAGTGACTCGCTTAACCAAGAAGAAACAATCTGGCCCTATATTGTTCCAGATTTCAGGGGCTCTCTGGTATCCCATCATCCTGTGTGTTGTCATCTATCTCCAGCTCCGCTAGCTGCCGTCTCAGCATGTTGACTTTCACTTGGAGTTCCTTGTTATATTTTATAATGTTGATCATTTCTTCATAAGATTCATCCACAAATTTGGAGGATCTGTTCCAGCGAAGAAAAACTCCTGGGGGTAATAAAAAACAACAACAAAAACCACTTTTAAAAATGCTTTCTATTTCATAAAAATCAGTACTGGGGAAATGGTAATATAATTTTATTTATGCAATGCTTTCATTTCATGAATAAAAGAATCTAAAATATGGGGATAGTGTAGGGAAGAGCAAGAACAATCAGGTGCTGCTTCATCTTCTTCAGATTACTTTGATCTCAAATGACTAGTCCTGACAGAAAAGTTAGTGGAGGAAGCTCTCCATTCTGGCAAGATACAAAAACTGAGTCACACAGCACAATCATCTGTGACCTGATGGATTATTAGAAGCTCCCTTCCAACAAGCTAGAAAAGTCTGTCAATGAGTTCAGCTTTGTTTTTCTGTTAACTCCCAGAAAGCAAAACCAAGCAATACAGGCTGGCTCTCTAGTAGCTCCTCTAAAAAATAATAATAAATTAAAAAAAAACAGTAAGAAGATCACATTAGTTGTGAATTTCTACCGGCTTTCTTTCTTAGAGTGAGGTAGCTGTGAACATTTTAAAGAGGAATGTTATACAACTATGTATCTCTCTATGGAACAATTTTCAATAATGAAGGTAGGAACAACTGTTAGTTTAACAGCTCTGCAAATATTAAACCTTACCCTATACTGTGAAAAGGTCTTTTTTTGTTAAATTGGACCTCAAGATGACAGAAAGCTGGCAGCAGTGAGTAGATCATTGCACACATGCACCCCCTCCCCTTCAAATGAAAAAAAAATTAAGTCTAGTGGAAATTTAGCACCACCCTGGTTTTTTTATTTTCAAAAAAAGAAAAAAGGAAATAAAATTAACTCCACTGAAAAAACATACTGACAAATTCTGGCAATGTCATCAGAAGAGAGGAAGGACAGCTGTTTGCAGCCTGTGGGCAACGGCCTCCCTATTCTGGCTTTGCAAAGATTCTGAGGGAAGGAGCTATTCAAATATTACCTATACGGTAATATTAGATAAGGCTTCAATGTAGAAAAGTGCCTGGCTACTTATATTCATATAATTACTGCTATAAACATGGATTTAAGAAAGATTTTTAAATCTGCAAGGCTTGAAAAAATTCATCTCTTATATCTTATCTGTTATTTCTCAAATGGCAGGAGAAACAAAACAGGCCTTCTAATGCCGATCAGAGCAGGAGATGTTATATATAGGAGAGGAGGAAGCACTTCAGACTTTCTGATCATAGTGGAAAAATAGTAGAGATACATACTTCAGCCAGCCAGCACTACTTAATATTCATGTTTCTGGACTCTTTCCATGGAGAATATGTGACAGAAACCAACCTGGAGTATAGGTATGAATGACTGAGACCACATCTGCCTGGACTCTGTTTAGTGGCAGGTAACTAATGTCACCAATAAGGAAGAAGAGCAAATCTGATATCTTAAGCCCTCCAAATCTGCTTGGAGATGACGTACCTTCCCACAGCTGCAGACTTTGTGGTGCAACGGAAGGCCAGATGACTAGACTGTTGGCTTCAAAGAGAGGATTCTTAAATCGATTGAGCTCTTCTGGCCTATTCACCCAGGACCACAAGGACATTGTCTTCTGAGACAACTTAAGCTTAGACCTGGCGAAAAATTAGAAGTAAATACAAATGCTCCAAATTTGAAAAAGCCAGCAGAATTATCTGTTCTATTCACAACATTTGCAGTTGAACCTGGAGAAGAGATTTTTTTTTATGTGAAAGACTGAATTAAAAAAAAAAAAGCTCTACAACTTCTGTAACACAAATGAAAAGGAACCATGCCTTTTCAATTTGCAAATAATAGTATGAGAGAACAAAACAAGATGATACAAAAAAAATTTCTAGCTAGTAAATTCAGTCCTGGAGAAACTGTAAAGTAGGTGTTCCTGTACTAAAACATTAAAAAGAAAAAAGTGTGCAGGATATTCTGTATATTGTCAAAACAAATGGTCTGTACAACTGTACTAAAGAAAACAAAGGAAGCCAATGAATAAAGAAAACATATATTTAGTATATATATATGTCTTCTTGGTATTCCTTGAAAATATAAACTGTGCTTTCAGTTAAGTTTTAGCAGTATGAGATGCAAGATCCCCCTTGCAGCCAGAAACACTATAGGATTTCAAAGTGATCTTTGAAACACAACCATGCAATATTTGCAAGAAATTCAAAGTAAACACAGAGACAACACTGCTTGATTAGAGGGGAAACATATACATTAAGTAAGGAAGATATACTCTCTGCTAAGTTAGATCACCAATTCATCACTGTAGTCCTTAGATCTTTAAATATTCAGGCAATCTTTCTAAACCTTGATATCCACAGTTTTCGTTAATTCAAAGTTGGAAAATGTTTTAGTATTTATAGGCTATGACTCCTCCCAGAAGCTGTTGTGGACAAGACTCAGATATTGTCCTGATAGCAAAGGGAGAAGGCCAAGATTGTTGTAATTTGTTTCTGTGTTTGGGGTTGTGGTTCTGTTTCGTTTTTTGCTTACTTTACCTATTATGTCTATCAGCAAGAAACTATATCTCTTGTTTCACACCCAAATTCCATCCATGTGATTCCAAAAACTATTGTGAACTTCAGGTTACATGGTTAAATGCAACTGTGCTCAAAACAGTGTCAGAATAACTATTCCTGCTATTATCTCCTTTGGGATCACAGACAGAGAATAGCTGACCTGCAAAAGCTCTATCAGTCTTTGACAGCTCAAAAAAGACCCTCACCATTTTCCAAAACCCTTTTCTTCATCCAGTGGTACATTCTACCATATTGGTGCCATGTCTTCCTATACGTGGAAAGAGGCCTATGAGGGATGGACTTGAGGAGAGGGAAGACTTCAAGAAACCTGCACAACCATGTCTGGAATAGATGAACTAATCCCAATTTGATAAAAGGTACAGCTCATGTGCAAACTTGAAATCTTTTAAATTAATAGCCAAGACTCCCATAATCTTAATACTAATGACATAAATACTGCCTTGAATGAACAGTAATATTGCTTAGCCTCCAAGAAACTCAGGAAAAAAGTTCATCTACCTTTCATTTTCATTGTTACCCAGGAAGGTTCCAAACTGAGAGGCGTAAGAATGTTCAAAGAGCATGATGAGAAAATGATAGTTGAACTCAAAGGAGCAAGGGAACTGGCGAAGGATCTGCCAGACGCAATCCAAGAAAAGGAGGAATACAGGAGCCTCCCATTTCTGCTTGCTATTTGAATAAGCTGACTGGGCACAGCGCTGTTGAAATGGGTGGCCAGCCTGTAATGTAATAGCATAAAAATATATACATTATATATATATATACATATAAAATCATGTACTGGTTATAAGAAATATTAGCTATTTCTATTACAGCAAATTCTCCTTTTATGAAATAATGACTAATATTAATAAAATTTATTCTGGGTTGCATAAAACATACTACGATATAGAATTATAGTTGGAAGGGGCTAGCTAGACCATAAAGCTCAAACTCTTGCTTAGCATAGAAACCCAAATGACAAATAGTTCTCTTACTTGTGAAGCATCTAGTAAAAAGGAGACTCTTGTAATAGTTGAATTGTTTTATTGTTAGAAAGTGTTCCTTTTTAGTATTCAATGGAGGCTGTCTTTTTCTTACTTAAGTCCACTGGGATGTTAGAGTTAGGTTTATTTATTTAAATTTATTAGCCACACAATTTTAACGGATTCTAGCTACATACAAAACTAGAAGAAAATATAAAAGCAGCTAATAGGTGGACAGCCCAGACTAAAATGATCTAATAAACAACAAAGTTGACAAAACAAATCAGGGGCCTTAAACAACAAACCTCAACTCTAGAATCCAATCTTGTTGGTCACCGGGACCAGAGGTTTAGTTTTCCCCTTAAAAATACAACATTGTATCACAGCTGCAGTTCAATTCCACACCTGTGACCAAAGTCAAGTTTTCAAAGCTTTCTAGAATTCTAGGAGAGAATATGCTAGCCTTATCTCTACAGGGATATTGTTCCAGATTGTATGGATGACAATAGAGAAGACATCACAAGATGTCAATGTTTAATAAAGGGATCTGAAGCACATCTACTCTATTGGATCATGCCAGGTGGCAGATACAGAAATAAGCAATCTCTCTTGATATCTAGGCCCTATGCCATAAGAGAGCTTTGTAGGCAATACCCAGCACCTTGAGTTGTACTTGGAAGCCAACTGGCAGTCAATGCAACTCACGTAGCAGTGGTGACATATTTTATGCAACCCAGTATAAATCTTTATTAATATTAGTCATTATTCATAATTATTGCTCACACCATTGCATTTTGAAGCAGCTGTAGCTTCTGGCTGGTTTTCAAGGGTAGCCTCATGTAAAGTGCATTGTAATAATCCAATTGTGAGATGATCAAGGCACAAGTAACCATCTGAAGAGTCTCCCGGTCAAAGAAAGGGCACAACTGGTGCAGATGATGAAGCTGCAAAAAGGCCCTCCAGGCAGTAGCTTGAAGTCTAGAAGAACCTTTCTGGAAGTTTGGGGGGGCCCTGCATTTTCACAATGTTTGCAGCCACCTTGTTCTCTCCACTCAGTTGATGACTTAATTAAAAATCTTTAGTAGATATTTGCAGAAAGATATTTGCAGAAAGAGCTGGTATCAGGCACATTTGGAACCAGTCAAATAGTATTTGACTGGTGATACATTTAGGAAAAGTAATTAGGGAATTAATAAAGGCAACAAAAAACTCGCAGACGGGAACAGGAAAATTATAACATCATTCTTCTATCATTTCCCAATGTTTATACAGTATTTGACATTGAGATAAGCAACACACTCAAAATTGGTAAACATTCATAGTTCCATGAATTTGTCTAGTTTTTTTAAAATTCTAAACCAGTGTCCACTATCAATCCAATGAGAGAGGAGCTCCATTATTCAATTATGTTGTATTAAAAAAAAAAAAAAACCTTTTTATCAATTTACCTCCATTTAGCTTCAATGTATAACCCTGACTTTCAGCATTATGACAGAGAGGGAAAAAATCTATTTCATGCATGCTTTTCTATGTCTCTATTATATTTTCTCTTACTTCACCCTGCATCAAGCTCTACCATTAGGTTGTAAGGATTAAGGAGCTGAACTAGGACTGGACAACTCTGTGTTCAACTTCAGCCTCTACCTCACAAATTCAAGGGATGATTTGGGGCCAATCACTATTTCCAAGTAACTTACTCCCAGTTTACTGTAGGGGAAAAAATCCACAGGCAGGAATACTATTTATATTGTCTTGAATTCCTACAAGGAAAGGCAGGACATTAACTAACAAATATATTACCTTCAAATATTCTAAATGCTATCATTTATTTTCCCAAACTCTCTTCTAGTCTCCTGATTACTTGACTTGTTCTCTTCATGACTTTTTCCAAGTTCTACAATGTAGTTTTAAGATGAAGTGACCCGTTCACAGAGAAGATGAAAATCTTATTAAGCAAGTGAAGGATCAAAGACAAACCCACATTAAGAGGATCTATGGGGTTTTAGTTGAATTGGATTCAGAAACGGAACTAATTAAAGATTGTATGATTAGATGGGCGCAGAATTTTGGTGAGCCAGTTCCATTGGACACCTGGGAAATTATTTGGGTGAGAAATGTCAAATTTACACAAGCACAGAACTTAAGGGAGAATTTTTATAAAATGTTTTATAGATGGCACCTTGATCCACAAAAAATGTCTTTTATGTACCCTGACTTACAACCTAAATGTTGGAGATGTGGTTGTATGGATGCTACTTATTATCATATTTGGTGGTCGTGCAGAGAGATAAAAGCATTCTGGATTAAGATATGGTGGAATATCCAGAGAATTTTTAAAAGGAGGGTAAAATTTACTCCACAATTATTTTTGTTAGGTATAGTTACTGATTGTGATACAAAGGAGGTTATATTGATGTTAAACTTGATAACAGCTGCGAGGCTGTTAGTAGGACAATATTGGAAGAAGGAATCTTTGCCTACATTGCAGGAATGGTTTCTTAAAGTGTCTCATTTGGCGGAAATGGCAAAGATTTCGGCTTTCTTAAAGGGACAAACGCAAGAGAAATTTCTTGCTGTTTGGGATAAATGGATAAAATTCATACAATTTAAATTTGATATAAAAAAATATTATATAGTTTTTTCATAATTTTTAACTTTATATATATATATATTTTCTATTTTATATTCTTTTTTTATAATTTTTTTTAACTTTTTCTTTAATTAAGCCTATATTCTGCTCTGGGAGGTCCTGGGGGGGGGAAGGGGGGGTTTGGGTAGGGGTGGGGGAAGGGGGGTTTTGTTGGGTAATGTTTGTTTTTTATTTGTATATGTTGTTTTTTGTTTTTGTATTGTTTCTTATTTTTTGTAAAATTTATAAAACTCTTTAATAAAAAAAAAAAAAAAAAAAAGATGAAGTGACCCAAATTGCACACAATGCAGTAAATAAAAAATCTAACATTGACAGAAAAGTGATGTTGTAAAATCAACAACTAAGCATGTTAAGTATTAGGACTGTCTTCTCCAAACAAATGGTCTCAAAGTAACATTGAAGGATAGCTTCCATTATCTCCAGCCAATATACAAATTGGAAGGCACTAGATAAAGAAGGTTGGGCACTGTACTACTTAATCTAATCTTCCCATTCCCCAAAAAACTAAGCATCGAGGCAGACATGGAAGCAGCTTATTGATCAACAGGGTATGCTCTTCACTGGCTTCATTACCAGATGATTAAAAAATACCTATGCAGTAGTAAATGGAATCTAGAAGTATGCAAACCTATTCTTCAGAATATATATTGCTCCAGGCAAACAACACAGGATTCTTTTTTTTTTTCTTACACTCTTCCGGTGAGTTTCCCAGAGACATAATTTTCAAAGGATCAGAGAAAGGAGAAACTTCCTAACAGTGAGGACAATTAACCAGTGGAACAGCTTGCCTTCAGACTTTGTGGGTGCTTCATCACTTGAGGTTTTTAAGAGACTGGACAGCCATTTGTCTGAAATGATATAGAGACTCCTGCTTAAGCAGGGGGCTGGAGTAGAATACCTCCAAGGTTCCTTCCAGCTCTACTCTGATTGATTGAAAGTCACATTTGAAAATAAGATGCTGAATTGATCTCATTCAGGATCCAATCTGGGTCGATCACCGGGAATAGAGATTTTGTCTTCCAAGCTTTCGGACTCGTGCTGGAGCCCATCCTCAGGGAACTTCTCTCTAATAGTGTATGTGCTGTTCTGTGTGTAGTATTTATAGTGCCTGCTGTAAGTGACTTTTTAGATATTGATTGGGGTATGTTGATGGCTGGCTTTTAAGTCATTAGCTGTCATTTGCTAGTGTTGCCCAGCTCTTGCCTTCTAAGTACTTGATAGCCTGGTGGTAAATCAGCACTCCTATTGACTGACGAGGAGCCTGTTTCCCAGGCTTCAATCACTTCCCTGGCTGTTGTGCTTGCTCTTCCAAGAATTTTAGTAGCTGCAAAATTGAATGTGTCCCCTTGTTCACTGTAATGTGAGGCTACCAATGAGTTCAGGTCTCCTCATCTGAACGCTTGCTTGTGTTCTTGAAATCTGGTGGTCAGTCTCCTCCCCGTCTGTCCTATATAGTCATAGGAGTAATCCATGCAGGTAATCCATGATCTGATTCAGTAGAGTTGTTCTTAGCCTTATATTGTCAGTCCTGCCTATTTATGCTATCATGGCTTACAATTTTAGGACACTTTTCCTCTTCCACTTTTTTTGTGAAGCATCTTGCATTAATTGTCCAACTGTTTTCCTGATGTCTTACAGAGCATATAAATAGGACAGACACATATGTCTCGCATGGGTCTCTGTGCAAGCTGTTGTGAGGCTTCAAGCCAATGGCAGCAAATTGGCAGTTCTTTTTGAAAGGAAGCCGACACATGAACTCATATTTGAGTCACAGTATATTCCTACCAATTACGGCCTCATAGTGGACTATATCTTGAATGAATGCACAAGAGATGCAGTCTTGTGCAAAACTGCCAACAGTGTAGGAGAGAGATAGCTGAAACATTAAAAATATGCATGGCCACACATTCTTCTTTGTTTTCTTATAAATATAATTTAGTAAGCTCTGGTTTGCTGCTAGAAACTTTCAAATAATTGAAGAATGGGCAGTTCTTTCTCATATTACATTCTTCTCATCTTGATGAGTTAAAACAGTGTTTCCCAAACTTGACAATTTTAAGGCATGTGGACTTCAACTCCCAGAATTCCACAGCCAGCGTTGCTGGCTGTGGAATTCTGGGAGTTGAAGTCCTCATACCTTAAAATTGTCAAGTTTGGGAAACACTAAGTTAAAAGAAGGGTTATAAGGTCAAGGTTGTATCCTTGATAGTATAGACAGCACAGTAAAGCATTAAGAAATAGATTTAATAATCCCCACTGAAGAAAGGCAAAGATGGGCTTGTAAAGATTACATTTTCCAGTTAAAATTATTCCCTTCGTAGTCTTTGGGAATCTGAAGGATTCTTGAACACTCTGTATAGTTTTCAAGGCACAATGGTTAGAATTCTGCTGAGGCCCCGTGAAATGGTAAGATGAGAAAGATCCCTGAATGATTGCTCCCGAGTGTCCTCTCTGCTTACAGGAAGCATCTTGGCTTACTCTGGTGTCTATAGCAATGATGCAAACTAGCAGACAACTGTAGCACAGATGGTTAAATTTAGCAGCAAATTTATATGAGCACAATCTCTCTATGTGTAGTGATGGCAGAGCTTAGTTTTCTACCATCACTATATCACCAGTAAATGGCCAACATAGTTTTCTCAGGCAGGAGGATGGACTGTACAAGGTAAGTCCAGCAGCAGATTCAGCTGAACAGTTAAAAACTTGTAATAAGTTTGTAAAACATTTTAAGGATTAGGTTTTTCACCCCTGACCCAAAGCAAGGTACAAAACTAGTTATTTGCTACAAATGGATGACCTAAAATTACTAGCAAAATCAAAAGCAGAATTTGAATTTCTACTGAACAGTGTTCATGCATTCAGTGACAACATAGGGATGCAATTCAGTCTATCCAAATGTGCAACTTCAATAATTAAAGGAGGCAAAGTTCTTGATGTACTACAGCCAATGAATAAATTACAACTGAAGAATTCCATTAATTAAGATTAATGGAAGCTTCCAGCTTACTACATGAGTAAGTTGAAAAGAATACTAATTTTAATGATATAAAATGAATCTGAAAAATGTTGAAAACAACATTAAATGCAACAAATATAATTAAAGCCATAAATACTTCGGATGATCCAATTAACTGACATGCTGCAGGTAAAATTGACTAAGGCTCTACTTCACCAGAAGTAAAGGTGGGAGGAATTTTTTTTTCAAGTAAAATAGAGGAAGAACAGAAACATAAATTGATTGATTGTATCATACACAATATGGAATCACTACTGGTAGAAGTTTGCAAAGAAAGTTCACAAAATCAGAAGATTATGAAAAGAAAATAAATCTGTTTATGGTCAATATATGCATTTTTTTTCTTTTAATGAGGGGGGGGGGAAATTGCTGAAAACTGAAATTATTAAAAGATGACATTGTGGATCAGTTCAGTAAAGACTAAGCATCGTACAGTTGCAAAATCTGTACACTGGAATTTATGTAAAAGGTTTGGCTTTACTATTAAAAAACTCTGTTATTCTATTCTCTACTCTATTTTTTTCTTGGGACCACAGACTAGAAAATATTTTTCTAAGGAAAATCTTAGAAAATAATATATCAATATTGGTGGGGCTGGTATGGATATTATTATTACTGTATTACATTTATAAATTAGTGTAGTATATACAAATTTCTAAGCAAGGTGGCTTTTTGCAAAGTCAGCAATATCAAATTTAAAATTTCCAAATATTTGGTGAATCTTTGGCACGGTTTTAAAAGCTCCAATTGCTATACAATTATAGTTGACTTTTTCCTCTAAAGTCTTTCAATTAATTTTTGTTACTTTTTCTATTTGATTTTCATCAGTTTGACTCCCCTGAAATTGCTGTATCTATGAACCACATCTTTTTCCTTTCCATAATAGTAATATTATGTTTCAGGTTTCTGATGAATTGTGTTTTAAAACCCTCATGAGAGCTTGATCTCTTATTCTTCAAATAAAAACTTCACCATACTAACTGACTAAATATTTAATCTCCATCATCTGGACAATTACTGGTTTTCCCTGCAGCTATCAAATTTTTCATATGGAAAATACTGAATACACACAGACTAATCATGAGCATATTCAACTTGCACATTAAGCCCAATGTTATACAACTGTTCTTTTTCCAAATAAATATGAACAGATTACAGCTTTAGCTTTGAATAATCTTGTTTTGCTGAGTATCCCGAGAGAAAAAAACAAACAAACCCTGGAGTGGATAACAATTTAAGTTTTATATTACATCCCTCAGTTTTTAAAGGTTTTGCTACATACCAAAATGATTTATTAGATTGGTCTGTCAGCAATCTCATTCAAAAACATTACACATTTCAAAGTAAGAGGATCACTGATTTAAATTCACTCTAATTTACAATTCTTTCATCCAAAATTAAAATGGTTCATCCATATAATACACTCGGCGTGTATTGTGGACAATCTCATTGGGTGGAGGGATGAATATTGCCCTCAGATCTGCCCTCCCAGGTTTTCAGTCTCTTAGCAACCTTGAGTTCAGAGCCAGGATTGTAGCACTAAGAATCTTGCAGTATAACTTGTTTGTATCCAGATAACTTGTTCTTGAGGTAACAAAATGCAAATATCTGGATGTTAATTTGGATTATTGGAACAAGCTAGGCATCTTCTGATGTACTTTACTTTGACTGTCATTAGCAGCCTAGACTCCAGAATAATTTGTCAATATAAAGTGTGACAAACAAACCCATCTATTTCATTTGCCCACAACTGATTCCTGGTAAGATGTTATTCTTTGCATGAATTAACAAATGAATGATGTTCAGCATTTCAGAGATGAAGATACAACATAAAGGTTTGCTGGTGAAAACATAGCAGCTCATACCTGACGCCATTCTCTCTCAATCAGAGCTTCAAAGCCACGAATGGTCCTGCATCTCGGATCCAGAATGATTTGAGCCAGAGAAGTCACCTGTAGTGTTGAATCAGTGCCTTCTGTTCCATGAATCAAGACAGATGCTCCTTCCCTAGGAGAGAAAATATGTTTCAAGAAAAGGAACTGCTTAATGGGCTTATCATGTATCACCCGTACAGCAAAAGAAGATTATCTAGCGGAGAAACAGGTTCAGTTCATGACTCTGCCTCAAAACGCAAGAACTGAGACTTTCAACCTCCCTCAAAATGCTGTTTCAATTTTCAAAGTTGAACAAAATAGAGGGGGAGGGATATGACATTAACTATCTCCAGTCTACAACATAGTCCTTTCAGCAGTTCCAAGCCACCACTCAGGTGACCTTGAGGATACAGATAAACCCCCAAGTGATAAACCCCCAAGTGGCCTCAATGACTCTCTAAAAGAATGCAAATGACCAGCTGTCTGTAAGGTATATAAATCCTTCCATTCCCCTCTATCCAGCCAGAGCTGAAGAAGCTTCTTGGATGAGAAGCGAAACGTCTTCAAAGAAAAACAAGAAAGTCCAGTTGCCTCTTGAAAAAGCACCTTTGAAATAACCATGACCTGGATGACTGAGAATCTCCATAGACATGCAGGATGTGGTTTTAAGATGAATAACCATACAAATGTTTTAAATAAATAATAAATGAATTGAAGCAGATGCCCAAATGTTTACCTATCAATGCACTGGGCAGCCAAGCAAGCTGTGGTCAGGATTTCCTTGATGTGGGTCAGCCAGTTTGAAGCCTCTAACTTACTTAGCCAGCGATCCATATTATGAGACTGGTCATTACAGGCCTCCACAAGCTTGATAAGACTCTCTTGCAGAATATTGTATCTATAGGCACATTGGGAAGAAAGGGAGACAAACATGAAAACAACCTTACATCCATGATGCACACTTTTACTATCAAAATGGGAACACCTTTTGTATTTCCTATATTCAAGTGTTCAATTTTAAGAAATAGACATAGGATTCTAAATACCATACAATTCCAATATTAGAACTTTTATCAACTATGAGCCAAGCCTCATATCCTGCTAAATGTTTGAAGAGATTTCAGCAGCAGCCAAAAAAGCTAATACAATCCTTGGTTATATAAATAGAGGCATAGAATCAAAATCATGTGATGTATTAGTACCGCTTTATAAAGCCTTAGTAAGGCCAGACCTGGAATACTGCATCCAGTTTTGGTCACCACACTACAAAAAAAGATGTTGAGACTTTAAAAAAGTGAAAAGAAAAGCAACTAAGATGATTAAAGGCCTGGAGATTAAAACATATGAAGAACGGCTGCAGGACTTGGGTTTGGCTACTCTAAAGAAAAGAAGAAATAGGGGAAACATGATCGCAGTATTCTAGAATTTGAGAGGTTGCCACAAAGAGGAGGGAGTCAACTTATTTTCCAAAGCACTAGAGGGCAGGACAAAAAACAATGGATGGAAACTAAATAAGGAGAGAAGCAATCTAGAATTAAGGAGAAACTTCCTAACAGTGAGAACAATTAAACCAGTGGAATAGTTTGCCATTAGAAGTTGTGGGTGCTTCATCACTGGAAGTTTTTAAGAAGAGACTGGACAGTCATTTGTCTGAAATGATATAGGTAGATCTCCTGTTTGAACAGGGGCTTGGATTAGAAGACATCGAAGATCCCTTCCAGCTCTATTTTGATTATCTACTCAGTAGAGTCAAGGTTTCCTTGCATCTCCTGCAAAAAGAGTTGGTTAAAAAGCAGTACATTATACAGAAGATCTTTCTGTCTAGAAACCTGGACACAAGAAAGTTCAAAAGTAATACTGTCTTGCAGAGATAGATCATAGTGAACATGCATTCCCACTGATCCATTGCCATGTTTGCAAGTCCTGAAACCTCTGCAAACACCCAACTGAATTTCTACAATGAAACCCGACAATTCTGTAGTGTAGTTTTTGGATTTTTTTTTAAAGGAAAAGGCTTTAAGCTTCCATTGGATGTTACAAACATTTCCTTCAAACAACACAAAAACAATACACCCTTCATTCTACAACCATCAATTTTCTTAATAAATAACCACCGTAAATTAAATAAAAACATTAAAATATGAGCATCTTCTGCCCCAACACCTGTATATAACCAATGTGCTCCTTACAGCATTTGGGGAACTGCTTCAAAAAAGGTCTTATCTGTTTAAACAAACCTAGAGCTGCTGTTTAAGAAAATACAAAGGTTTCTTATATTAAACTCTGGTGCCTAACCTGGTACTGTTTATTTGTATGAGCAATTGGTTTATCTGTGTATCTCAAATCTCCTAAATCCCATGTTCTAAACTAAAAAAAAAAAGCTTCTAAATTAAATTAAAATTCTTGAAAGCAAGTCTTTCTCATACAGAAACTCACCGCTCAATGGATTTGTGAATTCTTCTCCACTGAGGATAATGAACCTCCTGTTCAAAGCCTCCACCTTTGGCCCGGGCTTGCTGAGCAACATTCAGAGATCGTGTGTCAATGATATATCCACGCTTGCCTGCCCTCAGGGTGGCATTGATCAGCTTCTCATCCTCTTTACAACGCTTCCCATTAGTACCTGTAAGTGGTTGGCTACTGCGCATTATCACCTAAAAGGATCAACAAACTATAGTAAGAATGTGTACCCAGACAAGTCTTCTGTAGTATAAAAGCCAATGTAGTGTTAAAGGTATTCTGTGATTCCATGGGGGAAAATGTTCACCATTCTGGAATAACTGATTGTCACCTCCCAGGTAAATCAGATAGGAAAAACAAGATGACCTAATTCTGTTTTATTGAAGCCTGCATTAAAAGAATCTTGCAAATCTGAAGGCCTCTACTTTTAACTGTTTTAACCATTAAAGTGGGTCCTTCCTAAGTTCCCTTCTCTGACTGCTAAGTGACTGTGGGCTCCTGTTTCTCTTTGTCTGATTGTTTCCTAGACAACATCTCTTCCCCCTTTTCCTCAAAGTCATTCATGCATTTTAATTATACTAACAGAGTAAAAAGGGTTTGTATATTTCACCTGATAATTCAGTTTTTCACTACTAATGTGAAAACACATTTTCCTTAATAAAAGTTGAATGAAATCTGGTACATATATATCCAGGATATAATTCTGTGTTTCAAGTGAGAACAATTTTATGTTGATTTTCAAAGAGATGAGAGAAAAAAAGAAATACAGAAGTGATAGTAAATTTTCTGCAAATATTAAGACAGCAGAATGAAAATTAGCATTTATGTGTAAGTTTGAAGCCTATTTTCATCCCATTTCGCTTTCTTCAGAAGTATGTAAGTTTAATATGACAATAATTCTTATTTGAATACAGCTGATAGACAACTTCTAGGAACACACAACAGGAAAGTAATGACTGTAAAGGTCGAACATATCATCTCATGAAGGGGCAGCAGTTTGTCAAGTGTTATGCTTTTCCATAGGAGTGCACCCACAGTACTCTTCAGATAACTTTAACATATCCTTCTCAAAAAGGTACGTTACTTTCAAATTTATGGTTATGGAACGAAAAGAGAATGATGCTTGTTCAGCTTCCAATAAGCTACTGAATGTGCAGCCTCACTCTCTATTAATATTAAACAATCAGAAAGATTTAAAATAAAAGTGCAAGAACCAATTATAACCTATTGTAAAAAGAATTTCTACATCTTTGGGAATTATTTATATCATTGGGAGCATTTAGTTAATGTAACCACTAAAGTCTCAGGCTGCTAATTGATTCTTCCTAATCATATATCTACCTATTCAGATAATCTTCTCTTCCTGCTACCCCTAAATTCTGAAGCTTCCAGTACAACAATTTCAATTATGGCATTTAAATACTGCAACATACATACATTTTAAATATGTAGTTATTACAAAGAAAACACATGCCTTGTAATCCAAGTGTCCAACTCACCATCCCATTTTTCTTGTGATAATAGCTGAGTACTGGGAAGCGTCCACCATGGCGAAAAGTGGCAACCTTCCATAAAGATTCATCATCAATTGATTTAGGGACAGTGACAACAGGTGGGTAAGAAGGGCAGACTGAGAAATCTTTGTTGATGTAACTCAACCGCCATTCATTTGTCTAGGAAAGAATACTATGTATATAAGAATCCACCAAAATCAGTCTGACCTACTTTCTCTTTCTCGTCATAAATTAATTTAGCTTCAGAATCACTTTGCAATTTTACAAAATAAATCTTTACATAAATATCCATTGCCTAAGTGTATATTTAATTTAACCCATTCAAAGTCTTGGAGATATCCTAACTTTAGAACTACATGGGAAATTCAGAAAGCTGAGGATATTTATTAATTTGATTTTTATGTTGCCCAACTCTAACCAACCTTTAGCTACATCAACAGTCAACCTAATCATTTTAATCCTAGGATGGGAACGATCGAGGAAACTTCTGAGATTCTTGAATGGGAGTTATATGTATCTGGGGGGAAGGATGCTATTCCAGAAGGCAAGAGCTGCAACAGAGAAGACATGCTTCCTTGGTCCCACAAGGGACTTGGAGGATACCCATTCTGCCTGAATGTACCAGTAGGTCAGAAATAATTGGATGGCGGTTGTCCCACAGATTATGAGGCCCTGTGCCACATAGGACTTTAAAGGAGATGTCTAGCACCTTAAAGATACACCTGGAAGCTGAGTGGCAACTAATGCAACATCTGGGCTGTGTTTAAAGCCATCCAAAACTTCCACCATTTCCTTTTCATTCTAAACTGGGGTAACAAAATACAATTGTCATGTTCACATTAAGGGTGATGACCAATCCATTAATTTATTTTGGCACAACACGATGGCCTGATCCCCAGGACATTTAATGTGAGGTACATGTCATAGCAGCAGTGCAAACCTAAAGACCAGAACTACTGTCTGTAATGCTATTACTGCCATTTAAAATGTCTGATAGAAGAAAGATTCTCATTCCATACCAAATGTCCCTCAGTAATATGATCCAGTTGACATTTCTCTAGAAGCCCCTTTCTTTCTTTCACCCAAGTTAATATTGTTTTATTTTCTTTTATAAAACACAAGTACAACATTATATATCTGGGTAATGACTAAACACTCTGATGATATATATAACTTAAACTTTTAAGGCTTAAAAAAGGTTATGTCAATATTAACTATAATTTCTGAAATGTTAATGTTGATAAGTTGTTTAAATGTTAAATCTACACCTGAGTGTAGCATTGATAACAACTGCAAAATGCTTAAATTATAATTTATAGAATAAAGGTATCTATTTTGAGTTTAATACTTAATATTAAGGTCTTCATGTATTGTTACTTGTTGTTTATGTGTATTAGAAAAAAGACTTCTATTCTGATAGGTCTTAGAGAACCAAGTTCTTCCTTTGTGGTTTCCAATTGAGCCCAGAGAACCTACAGAACCATGGGGACCTTCCTTCAGAAATCATTGCGCATATCATCATACAGGATAATTTTGCTCCAGCATTTAAATTCCCCTTCTGGGAAAAGTGGTTGAGAAGATGGTTGCACAACAATTTTAAAGTGCTTTGGATGAAGCGGATCGTCTGGATCCCTTTAAGTCAGGATTCAGACTTGGGTATGGGGTGGAAACAGCACTGGTAACTCCTTTGGATGATCTCTGGCATGTGTGGGATGGAGGTTGGGCATCCATCTTTGCCCTACTTGATGGCTTTCAATATCATCAACCTCTCAGTGGCATTCAATACATAGACCATGGGTATTCTTCTGGATTGGATTGGGATGGGCTGCAGGGTATTGTGCTGGTTCACCTTCTTTCTCCAGATTGGTTCCTCCCACTTTTGGCCCCTACTATGGGAGATGACATAGGCTACAGTGCTTTCCCCTCTCCTATTTAACATCTACATGAGGCTGCTGGATGAGCTCATCCATTGCTGTACTGTGGGAGATCATCAATATGCTGATTATGCCCAATTATACATCTCTGCCCCTGGAGAAATAAGCAATGCTGTGAACATCTTATCATGGTGCCTGGAGGCTGTGAGGATCTGGATGGGAGAACAGACTTCAGCTGAACCTTGCCAAAACTGAGTGGATTTGGGTTTTGGGGTCTACTGGTTCTAAGACTATGCCATCTTTGGTTCTGAATGGGGTGTCACCACCCTATACAGACCTGGTATGCAATCTGGGGAACCTCCTAGATTCGTAAGTCCTGTTTTAAAATCAGGTGATTGCTGTGATTAGGAAAGCCTACATGCTGCTTCATGATGTGTGCCAGTTGCGTCCTTTCCTGGATTGCCAGGTTCTGCTCACGGTCATTCATACCCTTATCACTTCCAGATTGGACTACTATTATGCTGTCCTTGAAGAATATCCGGAAGCTCCAACTGGTTCAGAATGCAGTGGCACAGGCAATTTTTTGTGCTCCAAAATAATGCATATTGTACCTCTGCTCTGTGAACTGCATTAGCTGCCAGTCAGTTTCCAGGTCCAATTTAAGATGTTTGTTTGAACCTTTAAAGCCTTTCTAACATGGGTCTAAGTTATCTGGGGGACCACCATTCCACAATTACATCAGCCTATCCCATTAGATTTGGCAGAAGTATGCTGCAGGTATCATAATCTAAAGACCTGTATTTGGTGGGTCCTAGGAGATGGACCTTGTCTGCTTTAGCACACTCTCTATGGAACATTCTTTCTCCAAAAGTCAGATTAGCCCCACCCATTATCTTGCCAGAAGTCCCTCAAGACCTGATGATGTCTCCAGCCCTTGAGGTCTAAGGGAACTGGAGACATTCTTACATGGCTCCATTGTGGTTGCTCTTGTATATTTTAATTTTTATACTGCTTTTTATTTCTAACAATGACTTTATAATTTTTATAATGACTGTTTTTATACACTGGTTGTTTATTGATTGTTATGCATCATCAAGAGTCGCTTCTGTGAGATGGGTAGGAGTAAAAATATGATTAAAAAATAAAAATAAAAACTTACTATTGAATTGAGAAGTTCAAATTCACTTTCAGGCAAGAATGAATGCCAGCCATCTTCAATTACTTCAAACATGGGTCGATAAAAGAAAGGATACATGAGTGTAATGGAATCCAAGGTAGACAGTGCCTACAGGAAGGGGGAAATGCACACAGTATTACAATGTGCTAGGTGTCCATATAATACAGGACTTTTCAGAGATTGTACCACTTTTAGAATGTGGCAATATTCAAGTACCACCAGTCACCTAGCAGGTGGGTGTGGTCTACTCAACGCCACTCACTGGACACAGTTGACTTGAGAGAGCTGGGCCAGAACAGAACAAGTCACACTGGCTAACTCGATGGGGAGACAACTCGGTGCCCCACAAACTCCTTGCCTCCCCAACTGCTAGCAGCCAAGTGCATGCGTGCACACACACACACACACACCGCATTCCAGGTTTGGGGACTTTTATCCACAGAGGAGGGAGAGCCTTCTCTCTAAGCACAGGCATGATTGGCAATTTGCTAGCTCAGATGTGGATACTAGTCTCCAAGCTTGAAATGTATGTGTGTGTGTGTGTGTGTGTGTGTGTGTGTGTGTGTGTACGTATAGCACGCTAAAGAAATGTTCTTTTCCCAATCTCAGACATTGTTGGTGTTCTACTGTCCGGTGCCCCTCCTGGCAAAGCAGGAGGTGCAGGACGTTGGTAGGAAGCAGTTTCCTCTGAGTCCAACTTCTATCTTGACAGATCTCTGGAGAGCAAGAAGAGGCAGCAGGGGAGCAGCGCTCCTGGGTTCTGCACAAGGGAGGCTGGCCCTTCTCAAAAGAGAATTCCCATTTCCAATTGTGCGTGGTAATGATGCTGGCTTATTGGGGCAGCCTTCCCTCACACAGCTCCCCTGCCACCCCTTCCTCCTCTCCAGAGATCTGCAGGGAAGACAGAGATCTGGAGGGCAAGGTGCAGCCTCCATATTGGCCACTTCTACCTCTCCAGGCCCTCCTCAATTAAACATACATTATATATAAATTAAAACACAGCCAAAAAGAAAACATAGTTAAATCACTAATTATAGCTCTTCACATATTTTCTAGAAAAAAACACCTTTATTGATGTTAAGAAGGAAGAGCAAACCTTATTAAAGAACTCTTAACAGGAAGGGTATTGAAGTCCCCAAAAGGTCTTGTTCTTTCTAATCTGCCTTCCCTTTGAGCTTTAGTTCTCATTATTTTATTATTATGTATTTAAGAAGAAGATCAAAGGCCTTCATAGCTCAGGATACTCACCTTAAAATCAGAACCCTGAAAAATTGAATTAATCCACAATACCGCCTTATGAAGAATGAAGATAATCTTTGGGCCCTGAGAGCATGCAGGTGTCCAGTCAGAATATTAATGGCACACCTATCAGCAACTGGAAGTGCATAAGTCCATGTACTTGCCTTCCCTGTCTCACAACTCAATCCATACATCCTTTAATTTTCAGACACTTTTTTTCCTCATAAGCTCCTTAAAAAACCCACAAGGTATTGTGTAATTAGCAGGAAAAATAACTCTAACACTCCTGAATTCTTTCCCCAGGGAAAAAAGGAAAGTTCACAGCCTGTAGGTTGCTAGCAAAGTCATCAAACAATGTAAAGGCAAGAATAAATAACAAATCAATTTTGCAGCTCTCTCCTGATACTGCATCCTCTTACATCCAGAACGTAGCCTGGGATTGCACAAGGGGCTAGGCTAAAATCGGATTGAGTAGTTTGCAGCCAGGTGTTCAGTACAGACCTTGCCAATGTGATTTTAATAGCCCAGGAAGGGATAGGAAAACCTGAGGAAAACTTTGCAATTAATAAACCATAGTGGACTCTGCTTGTGTTGCCCTATTTTGATTCTTCTCCCCAGCAGTAGCCCATCAATTTCAGAACAGCCTCCCAATTCCTGTTTATAGAGGGATTTGCATTTCAGCCAGGGTCAGGCCATACACCCCCAATCAAAGGAAAACCCCGAATCCAGCAGGCCAGAAGGCAGCCCAGCCACCGTCCTAATTCCGACAGGCCTGCCAGCATGGCAGCAGGCAAGAGCACCGGGTGAGCCGCACTTTGCAGGACGAAGCTGGCGGATCTATGTCAGCAGGCCCGTTGGCATCAGGCCAGATCTGAAGAAGGTAGCTGCGATGGGAGGGGGGGGGAGGGGAAGCAAAAGGTTTTTCAGCAGGTGCCGGCAGGCCTGCAAACACGGTGCTGCTCCTCTGCTTTCCAGCCCCTAAATTGCAGAGTAAAGTTGGGCAGCCTTTGAGCACTGCTGACAAGCTGCAGATTTGCTGTAGTCTTGGCCGCCACCCCCATCCTTGGCAGGGCAAGGTTGCAGCGCGTGGCCTTTAGTCGGGGCTGCCAGCGTGGCAGTGGGCAGGAGCGCTGGGGGAGTGCTGCTTTGCAGGACGGAGGTACTTGCAAGTCCCACCCCAGCTATGGCGAAGAGTGACTGCGTTTGTGCCCAGAGGGCGTGAAAGAACTGGAGGGGCACGGTGGCTGGGCTGCCTTCTGGCCCGTTGAATTCAGGTTTTCCTTTGCAAGCTGGGGTGGGCCGGCCCCTCACTGTCTCCAGGGAGGCCCTGGGCCAAATATACACACCCCATAGGCATGTCTATCTCCTCCTTCTCTTTTTGTCTTCAGTGTAGCTGCAACTGACTCCTTTCTTAAGGCTGTGCATAGCTTCCGGAAGCGCCAGTCAGTTGGAGCCCGGCACGGATCCTGGGGACTCAGCAGAGCCCCAGCAATACCGTGGCTCCAGCTTGGTCTCCCACAGGCCTGTGCTGCATTGCCACCACTTCAGCTCAACTCCACACTACATTTTTACACTTTTTTTTACATATTTTTATTTACAGTGCTTTTCCACCCATCATAAGCATACCACCTGCAAGGTGCCGATGTACCACCAGTGGTACGTGTACTACCGGTTGAAAAGCCCTGGTATAATAGGCTGCCTTTAGGTACCCTGAAGCAATAGATTTGGAGAGTAATGAGTGGAGAGTACAATGCCAGTTCCTTTCCTGGACTAGCCTGTCGCTCAAAGCTATTGCTTCATTTTGCCTAACAGCATGATGGGCTTCCCTTTCCTTAATGACACAACATAATAAATGATCAGAAAATAAAAAAAGAGAGAGATCATGTAAAACTGATAACTGAAAATAAACTAATGGAAAGAAATTTAGAGATGGAGACTCAAGTGGAGAACTTACAAAAAATACTGGATAAGGAAAAGAAAACTTGGACTCTAAGATCACAAAATAAATTTGAGAATAAGAAAACAGATTTGATAAGACTACAGAGTTGTTGGGAGTACTATAAGAAATGGAGAGACAATAGATCACAAGAGAAATCTTCAATGAATATGAAGGGACAAAGTCTTTGTACAAAGACATGTTTTTTGATTCCCTTTTAATATTCACAACACTTACAAGATTATGGAAAGACTTTTTGACTGAATGGATTATATTGATTAGGAAAGAGGTTCTACAAAAGGAGAGGGCTAAATTAGATGATGGGACGCATCAGAGGGAATATTTAAAAATTAAATATTTGTTCAAATACGGTTGAAGAAATAGAAAGATTTTAATCTAAGAGGGATGAACTCCCTAAGCAAGACAATATTATTTCTCTTCTTTTTCTTTTAGTTTGTTTTCAAATATGAACAATATAAACATGTTTGGGATGGTTATTATAAAGGAAATGTTTTAGATATCTAAATGTAATTGATCTTAAGAAAATTCTATAGATAACTAAAAAAATGTTTTGAAATAGACTTAAAAGATTTGATGATTAGATTTATTAAATAGAACATCTAAAAACTCAACGTAGGTTTAATTATGGATAAAAAAGAACAGAAGAAAAAAATTGGGAATAAACTTATATTAGTTTAAGAGAGCTATGTATTTTAAGTAGTATATTATATTTCGTATTCTTTTTTTCTTTCTCTCTTTTCTTTTTTTATTTTTCTTTTGTCTCTTTTTTTACTTACTTTGTAAGACATGAATATAGATTTAAATACTTAAATGTAATTAACTTTGAGAAAATGTTAACCAGTAAAAATGTTTTGCACACTGTAGGGGAAACAAATTTAAATAAGAACTGCAAACAGGATTTATGATGAGACAGCCAAGATGATTAGATAGAAAAGCATAACATTGATCTGATTATTACTGGTAAATTTTAGAAAAATCTTTATATTTAAATTGTTACCTATTAAATTAATAAGAATTGTATTGATTTAAGGCTGGCAAAGAGAATATTATTTGAAGAAGAGAAAATCAAGTAAAGCTACTATCTGGACTTTAGAATACTAAAAACTGACGATTAGTGATTACTTTGTAAATGTATGCCCAGACAACATGCTGTTTACCAAATATTAAGGTGTTTATGTTAAAAAACCAATAAAATATTAAAAAAGAAAAACATGAGCTGTTTTTCTCTATTTAACCAAATACTGCTATAGTTTCTGCAGCAAAAAGTGTTTATGAACCTCTGTCTGATAAAGCACAAGCACACTGAAAAGACACACAGCAAAGTACAGTAAAAAGGCAGGCGCCGCTTGTACAGCCCACTGAAATGCCAATAAATAGACATGAACGGTATCATAAATACTAACAGAGTTACTTTTTTAATTACAAGTTTGTTTTATCAATCAAGCTTACCTTGCTTTATGGAATATACATCATTTGATGACTTCTGGTAGCTTTTCCCAGAGCAGCTTTTCTAAATTTCTAGAGGTCTAACTTAGACTGAGGTCTAATTTAAGCAAAAATCCATCAGGATGACTACATATACAGATATAAAATATGTGACCCTACATACATAAGACAACAAGGAGATTCTTCACCAGGATTTATTTCCTCTCTACATATCTTAGGGGTTTTGTTATCAATGTTCAGATGCCTCCTTCAAAAAGCTTCCCATTCTAAAAATATCCTAATGCAGTGCTTCTCAACTGTGGCAACTTTAAGATATTTGAACTTCAACTCCCAGAATTCCCCAGCCAGCTAATTTAAGTCCACATATCTTAAAAGTTGCCACGGTTGAGAAACCTTGTCCTAATGCATCTAAGGAGATACCATCCCAGCCCCATCTTTCACATGAATCTCTGCAGAACAGAACCAGAGTTTTGCCGAGTTCTTCTCATTTCTCTAAATTACTTTACCTCAATGGAACTAGCAATGTTCAAAGATTCCTCCATGCCAGAAACGTCAAGCTGGATAATTCGCAGGTCTTTGCATTTGATAATGATGGTGCCCAAGAAGCCGATAAAACTGCAATGATATAAAACATGAGTATTGAAGAGTGAAGAATATAATTTTTCAACTGTAGACACCTACATGGCCTTCACAATGCACAAACGTTTTAAAGCCTATCCTACTTCAGCCATTAAAACATTCTAGCACTGCTAGTTGGAAACCCTTAATGGAAGAATATACCAATGAACTGGAGAACTGCAGGTTATTTTAGCAAATTAAAATTTTCAAACCTATAGCGATCAAGTTAAAAAGAACATAAGGATGGGATGTAATTTTAAAGAAAGACTGGCAGGTGAGAAGGAAATGGCCACACTGGAACTGCAGAAGACTTTGATTTTGATTCCCACATGTCAATGAAGCAAATTGTGAGATCCAAAACTACACAAATTACCTCAAGCCTACCTCACTGGAGTGTTGCTCCAAACTCAGAGACATGGGAGAGACATATTAAAAGACTTCATATAATCTAATTTCCAGATGAGCAATTTCTTTATGCTAGTAAATAATTTCAGTAATGTTGTTGGAATCCCAAGACCAATCCTGGGAGGATCAGGAAGAATTCATCTAAGCCGATATTTTTCTTTCTTAGACATAGTCAAATAAGGAGAGGAGGGTTGAAAAATGGTATTTTTTTTACTATACTATAGCAACTATGATTGAGGTTTCTTTTAGCTCTTTTTAATCTTAATCTTTGCAAGGAAATAATTAATTACAACCAAGGTGCTAAGCTACTTTAAAAACCCAACATGAATGATGAAGAAAGTAGAAAAAACTATCATTTTTCCTTCTGAAATGAAATTGTTGGATAGAGCAGTACAATGGGGGAAATAGACACTGCTTTTCTTCACAATCTAGGAGGAAAGAAAACAAGAAGAAAAATTTAAATGAATCTCCTGCATTTCTCTGTACGAGAATACTGTAAACCAGTTTTATTAAAAAACGGAATGTACTCCAGCTTAGTTCAGATACCGTGAGGGAAAAATATATTTGATCCCTGCTGATTTGTACATTTGCCCACTGACGAAGAAATTATCAGTCTATAATTTTAATGGTAGGTTTAACAGTGAGAGACAGAATAACAAAAAAATCCAGAAAAATGCATTTCAAAAATGCATTTGCATTTTAATGAGTGAAATAAATATTTGACCCCTTCGTAAAATATGATTTAGTACTTGGTGGCAAAACCCTTTGTTGGCAATCACAGAGGTCAGACATTTCTTGTAGTTGGCCACCAGGTTTGCACACATCTTAGGAGGGATTTTTGTCCCACTCCTCTTTGCAGATCCTCTCCAAGTCATTAAGGTTTCGAGGCTGACGTTTGGCAGCTTGAACCTTCAGTTCCCTCCACAGATTTTCTATGGGATTAAGGTCTGGAGACTGGCTAGACCACTCTAGAACCTTAATGTGCTTCTTCTTGAGCTATTCCTTTGTTGCCTTGGCCGTGTGTTTTGGCGTCATTGCCATGCTGGAATACCCATTCACGACCCATTTTCAATGCCCTGGCTGAGGGAAGGAGGTTCTCACCCAAAATTTGATGGTAAATGGCCCCGTCCATCGTCCCTTTGATGTGGTGAAGTTGTCCTATCCCCTTAGTAGAAAAACACCCCCAAAGCATAATGTTTCCACCTCCATTGTTGACGGTGGGGATAGTGTTCTTGGGATTATAGGCAGCATTCCTCCTCCTCCAAACACAGCGAGATGCGTTGATGCCAAAGAGCTCAATTTTGGTCTCATCTGACCACAACACTTTTACCCAGTTCTCCTCTGAATCATTCAGATGTTCATTGGCAAACTTCAGACGGGTGTCAAGCCGGTGGGGGGCAGGGAAGCAACAGCCAGCGGCCAGCCGAGGTCCGGACTCCACTCCGGGACGCCGCCCCACTCCCCAAGACCAGCTGGGAGTCAGCAAGCTGGCCGGACACCACCCGGCTCCCGAGGGTCAGCTGGGAGCTGATGAGGCCGCTGTGCACCGCGGCCGCCTCCCTCCATTGCCGCAGACGCCTGGGACATCCCTACCGCCAGCTGGGCGTCAGAGGCAGGCCTGCTGGACACCAGGGGATCCACTGCTCGCTGCAGCCGCTCGCTTGCACCAGACGCAGGGGAATTCCTGGAAAGCAACTGTAGGGCCGGTGGCCCGCGGAAGGCGCTGGTTGCTGGGGGAGGCCATGGCCTTGTGGACGAGAGCAGAGCTACCTGTTGTGGAGCCATGCCGGAACTAGGCGTTGGATGGATGCCAGGCAGGACAGCTGAGAATGTGGAGGCTGCGCTGATGCATCTGAGGGGGGGGGGAGGCGGAATTTGAGCTACAGATATTATCCATACAGACTGGGTGACTTACTGTCAGATGTCCTCTGCTAGCTGCCGACAAACTCCAGACACAGAAGGATGCTGGCTTGCTGATTGGGGTGGGGCTGGAGGGCAGGGCACGTTTATGTAAGGCATTGGGAGCAATTCACTCCCAGTGCTGACTTTTTCTTTGCATTAAAGTTTGCTGGTCACCTGTTCCTTCTGTGTCTGGAGTTTGTCGGCAACTAGCAGAGGACATCTGACAACGGGCCTGTACATGTGCTTTCTTCAGCACAGGAACCTTGCAGGCGCTGCAGGATTTCAGTCCTTCACAGCATAGTGTGTTATCAATTGTTTTCTTGGTGACTATGGTCCCAGCTGCCTTGAGATCATTGATAAGATCCTCCGGTGTAGGTCTGGGCTGATTCCTCACCATTCTCATGACCACTGAAACTCCACAAGATGAGATATTGCTGTATGCCTACAGTGACAGAGATCTCAGAAAGAAACACTTTTTGTCAAGTAGAGATGTGAGTGGCAGCCTTCCTTTGTTGTGGCACATTGTCATTGGACTGCTGTTCTCCTGAAATCAGGCTGCTCCCAACACAGTCGGCCATTCTGCATCAGATAAATATATTTTAAAAGAGCAATAAAACCCCCAGGTTGGCACCCAACAATATGATAGAGCAACAATGGTTTGTTCAGGCTTAAATATGTTTTATTGAGATCTTTTTATAGGAATAAAAATGCAGGGGGTTATTTTTCTCATTTCTAAAGAAATACTCATTCACAAATATTTCAAGGTTGTTCTTCGTCAGGGCAACCTATCTTCATGAAAGTGACTGATTAATTACATTACTTTTTCATTGAGTCTGAATAATACAAAACATATCCATGAATTGTAGCAACCCACTGGCGCTACTATACAGGGAGAAGCTTTACTGATGTTATTCTAAGAGTTATTCATGTTCAAGTAAATTATAAAATATCAGGGCAGCAAGAAAAAAAGCAAGAGAGGACAAAGCAGGTTAATTGTCCCATTTTAAGCTTGAATATAGCTCCAAATTGCTTGTCTTTTAGTGTTGAAGACAGCAATACAGTAGACCTCAACTTACAACTGGTTGCCTAGCGACTGAAGTTATGATGGACAGCCACCCCAAAAGCTGTCAAAATTATGACAGCTGCACTACTCTGCAGTCACATGATCACATTTCAGGTGCTTGGCAACCAGCTTACCTTTATGGCTGTTTGCAGCATCCCGCAGTCACGTAACCACAATGGTTGATTTTTTTTTTTGCTAATTCCCAGGGTTTACTTCTGGTTTCCAGCAAAAAGCAGCCATTAGGTAAAATAGATTCACTTAATGACCTTAATATTCACTTAATAATAACTACAAAAATGTCATAAAATTGGGTCTGATCACATGGTGATCTGCTTAACAACCAGGATATACAACTGAAATTTCCAGTTCAATTACAGTCGTAAGTCAAGAACCGCCTATATGGTGTAAAAAATTGGCCACAAGAATAAAATAAAGGTTCTGTGGATTATATCTCTCTAAAAGCCTTTTAAAATAAAAGCAGCTTTGAAAACTTATTATCCTTGATTCCTTGGAGCTGGAAAAAATAAAGCTCTCAAAGTCTAAATAACTAAACTTCAATGCTTTTCCCAAAACAAGATGCATTCTACCATTTAATCTAACAGAAAAAAAAACATTTATTTCACAATTATCTAAAACAGATTTCCCTGATGTTGTCCTCTGCAGATGTGTAGGTCCACCATACATGTCATCCCACCACCAGCAACCCCCCCCCCAACAAATAAATAGGGAAATGGCAACATAATGCAACTGAGATGGCTTAATAAAAGATTTGGGTGCATTCGTGGAAGATGATTAATTTAAGGTAGATCAGTGTTTTCAAACCTGGTAACTATAAGATCTGTGGATTTCAACTCCCAGAATTCCCAGAACATCTTAAAGTTGCCAATTTTGAAAAAACACTGATTTACATCATTTATGGAAACTGATTGATGACAGCTGAATAATACTCGATATTCAGAGATAGTATATCTCTGGAAAAGAAATATTAAACTACCTTTCAAGTGATGTTTTCAGAGAGGATCAATCCAGATATTCAAACAGGAGACTAAGTCCTCAATAGCTATTTAATGGATGGTCTGAAATCAAAGGATGAAGCCTTTTCTGACACAAAAAGGCAAAGTATACAAAAAGCTTCTACTAATGATTTTTCAGTTAAGCAGCTTCTATTTAGTGCAAGTATTTATTAAAGCTTCAGCTGACAAGCTTCACTGATATCCCCTCTTATTTTTCCGTAAGGAGGAATACCTTTTTAAGAAAATGCCTTCTAAATCAGCCATCATTTAAAAATAAAGTGTTTCAGGATTTTTCTTTCCGCAATATGCAAATTTAACTTCATTCAAAATTCCCATAAGAGTAGATATTTTAAATGTTTAAGAATAGAAAGTATATTTTAGGTGAATTTTATGTAATAATTCATTTTAAACATTCATACCTTCTCCATCAACTTTGAAAAAGCATTCAACAATATAAGTCCAAGCCAATGGAAAAATAATGCAACAGAATGCATTTAGCCTTCAAATAGCAATAAACTAAGAAGCAGCAAGATCATAAATTACTATAAATTTATTTTATGCCACTTATATTCCATCTTTCTATTCTGATAGGAACTCAAAGCAGTAAAGGTAATAAAAGCAATAAAAAATGTCTGTATCAATGGGGAACAAAAGTCTGGTCCTGAAAAGGCTGTAGTATCAGTACTAGTTAAGCCTCCAGGAAGAGACTATTTCAGAATCAGACTACCAATATAGTACAGAATAAATTTCTTCCCATCCTTGGTATGAAATGTTCCACATCAACTGACAGTACTTAAGAAAGACTTCAAGTGAAGATATGATACATTAATAAATAAAATTCATATTAATGGAACATATATAGCCACCCATCTCATATAATGGTACCAGGAGGCTCACAACAAGCAATAAAAGCATGGATAAAAACAAACCCACCTTTCCCCTCACAGCCCACATGAGGGAATGGTATGGGAAGATGTATCTTCACATATATGGTCCCAATAGGGTAAGGGCCTATGCTCAACATCCTGAATAGTGCTTGGAAGCTGATAAGGGAATTATACAGGTTGCTTAATAACTGGAGTGCTATACTACTTTATAGCTTTAACTAAAGTTATTTGGAAAACAGCTATGCAAATCAGCTAAAAACAGTAAAATACAGTATAGACACTTCATTTTAATAATGGACAATGATGGCACTCCTATCTAGCTAGAATTCAATTCTATTTACTATCTTTAATCCAGGCCATTCCTGCATCTAGCACCTGCAAAGTTTTACCATGGGGAGATGGGTTTTTTTGGACTACATCACTGCTCTTCTCCCCCCCCCCCCATGAACTAAAATATCCTCACCGTTTTTCAATTGAATCAATGTTGGAATGCAAAAGCCAAAGCTCCTCAACATTATCCTGCCTTCGCGAGGAGAAGATGAGGTGGTGTCCCGTTAAGCACAGGGTTCCCTCCACTGCTGGATGGAAAGGGCGGTGAAGAACTACATTGTCAGCCCGAGGTGTCTTGATAAGCTCAGCAAACTCCATAGTGCCTCCAGATCCAGCACAATTGTCCTTCCAGGCAAGCCAATCCCAACTCAATGGCCAGGTGTAGTCTCAACTTTTCGACAGCTTTCACAAACAGTTACAACTCTCAAGATAACAGTACTAGCTGAGAGTTAACCATCTGGCAGAAGTCATCATAGCAAGTTCCAAATTCTTACTGGATGGAGGAAGAAAACAAAACACAGCAACCATAAATCATCTCTAGCTTTCACAAGGGAAGATTATTTAAAAGAACATGAATGTTCATCAAAGAAGGGGCAGATATGGTAAAGTTTTAGGAAAGGATCAAACTATGACCTAAAGTCTCAGAGCAGAAAAGTTGGGGTAAGACTGGAAATATGTCATAATCCAAGGAGGCACTGAAGCATGATTCTGGATGTCACAATTGCAGTTTTTTCAGCATGTAGGAAAGAGTCAGGTATAAGTGGGTAAGGAGATTAAATCAATATGGTAACAAGAAGGATCTCAAGGACAGTACAAAAATCTGGAGGCTTTACCATTCCGTATTTCAAGAAAAATTGCAGCAATTTGCTAGGCTAGAATTTTTAAGCCGAAAAACCCAGAAGCAACTGGGCAGGGTAAGAACCCCATTTCAGGATTACTGGGTAGAAAGTAATGCATTAGAATATTTTAACTAGATAATGCAAAGGAAGTAACGAGTTCCTATTCGCCTATTCTCGAGAAAAACGTGAGAAAAGGGGTGAGAAAAGGACACCAGCTTCCCTTTCTTAAAGAGAATCACAAGAAGCCATTACAGCACTACTCAGTGAATTAGCATTCCTCCCCCTCCCCCCCATCACCAAATCAGGAAGAGGAAGACGAGACTTCTGGGGGGGGGGAGGATTTTGGGATGGCTGGAGGGGGGCGAGAAGCTTAATTAATACCCACCTTTTGGACCCAGAGCTAGGCATCCGATCGCAACGTGTTAGGAAGGGTGGGGAAGCGGCAGAGACTGAAAAGGCAGCCGCTGCAGTTAAGATAACGGGCAGCTCTTTTTAAAATAGGCAGTGGGTGGGTAAGGGAGAGGAGTCCTTCTTCCGCGACCCTACTCCCATCCTAGCGCAACATCCTCTTCGCCCGCTTCCCAGTCTCCCCACCGAGGCTCCCGCAGATTCAGCCGGCAGGAAACGCTCCCAATCTGTACCCCGGATATGGAGAAGAAGGAGGAGGAAAACAACCACACATGCACCACATCGGGTCTACCACAACGGAGAGGCGGGGCAAAGCGTGGCCAGTCCAAACGCCTCGCCCACGTGACAAGCTCTCCTGGCCAATCCGACTTCTCCCGGCGATGAAGGTGAAAATCTCTTGCCAGCCGGTTCTTTTGCTTTTGCCCTTACCGGAAGCGTCCTCTTCGGAAAACTACCGACTGGAAACGCGTTTCCAATACTACGTTATTTTTGGTATTATTTCTTACCCTTGCACAATCCCCATCTATGTATTTTTTAAAACAACAACAATCTACCGTATATTCTTTTCCGCTTGAAATTATCTATTTCAATATCACGATCGTCTTCCCACAGCCAACAGTGATAGAAAATATGGTATGAAACATTAGGGCTTCCAGGTCCCAACTGCACGAATCCAGACGACCATTAGATTGCACAAAGGACTGGGAGATTTTTGCATCTTTTTTGCGAGGCAGATAAAAACTGCCAAGTCCTGTGAAATTGAGAAGAGACAGAAGCCTCTGAACACTTGTTCTAGAACCCCAGTCCTGCCTTGAGGGATTGTGAGGGTAACTCCTGTGTCAACAAATTAGTCTAATTGGAGATATATGGGGATAGGGCAGTGATGGCGAAACTTTTAGAGACCAAGTGCCCAAAAACTGGCCCAGCTCCTGCTCTACCCCCTCCCACTCCGCCCCCCCGCCCCCTGCCCACAGGGCCACTCACCGCCTCCAGGGCCCGCTGCAGATTGCCCAGGCAGCCCAGCAGCGCTATGGAAGTCACGCTTTCTGCCTGCATCCTATGGGGTGTGAGGGCAGAGTCTTGTCTATGCTGCCTGGCTGCCATGCCCTTGGCTGCGCTGCTTCAGGTGGGCCACGCTCAGACTCTCCTTCAGGGGGGCTGCTGGAGAGGAGGGGGAGGCGAGGCTGGGGCAATGGCATGTGTGCCCACAGAGAGGTCTCTGAGTGCCGCCTCTGGCACCCATGCCATAGGTTCGCCACCACTGGGATAGGGTGTAGTGGATCTGCAGCATCCCAGCGATGATGGACCAGCCTCCAACCTCTTAGGTCCTAGGCCCTGACTCTAAAAGAGCATCAAGTTAGGGAAGGAGTTGGGTGGCAATGCATTTGGAATTGGGCTCTTGCATTGTAGTGTGGGAAGTCACCCTCCCCCCCCAGAGAAGGAAATATTAAAAGGGCAGAAAAATATATTTCCTCAAAGGATCTTAAAGAGGCAGAAAAGCATGCCCAGTTTTCTTAAAAGCCCCAAGTCTCCCTCCCCCAAGCAGAAACCAGCTCTGTAGAAATGCAAATGTAAATAATCCAGGAAGATTGGAGGTTCCCAGCTAGAAGATTATGAAAACAAAGACATCTAAAATCTATATACCCCACCCAAATTCTAAGACAGGACATAATAGGATTAACCCACAGATGCCAAAGGGACACAGGTCAAAATACATGACACAGGAAATACAAAGTCTCAAACAGGAACAAGAAACAACCTCAAGAGCCCCAGAGGGTATAAAAACCCACTCCCTACATGTGCTCTTCTCTCTTCTTCCAGAGCCATCTTTCTGTCTGGCTCTCCTCTCCAATAAACTGCAACCTTCTTTCTAAAGCGGTTGCCATATTATTTATTCCTGGCTTGGACTGAACCATGATGAAGACTTTTCCTTCAACAGTAGCTTAGTTTTGTTGTGTCTGCAAGACCATCAGATTAAGAATAGGAGATCTTATTTTTAATGAATTTCTGGATAATCACTGTTCTTTAGGCTTTGCTGTGATTGTAAGAAACACATATTCAGGTAAGAGCATAGGTGTGTGAGATTATTTGTGAAGGAAGTTTGCATGATATAAAGATCAAGAGCATCTGGAGCGCATAGTACAGGAAAGGAAGAGAAAGGTTGAATGTCCCTGATTAGGATGGTAGCCCCTTCCCTGACTCTAAAGTCAGGAGGGAACATGGCCTGCACTGTAAAATTAGTTTCTGTCCAACATTACCATTTGTTCCACTCTTCACCAACTTTGGCTCAAGAACAACATTAAAATGTAACAAAATAGCATCCCAATATAAAAATGTAGGAAGGCAAAATAAAGCAGCATTAACACAAAATAAATGATTATTTTAAAAAATAAAATAAAAATCAATTTATCCCACAGAATGCTTCTGGGGATAAGAGTGGTGGAGGAGGAAAAAGTTCCCCCCCAAAATTCAAGCATTATAAAATAAGAAAAAGGAAAAAGAGAAAACTGAATATTCACAGAGGGCACCAGGTATGATAGAAACAAGTTGATAAAAGAGGCATGCTTTCAATAAACACTTTGTAAAGTTTTTGCAAAATGGCCACCTAACAGTCATCTGGATTTTTGCAGCCAAAATTGAAAAGTCCTAATCCAAAGTGGTTGGTCTTGTATAGTGGGATTTTCTGGAATCTTCTAACATTTTCTCACTGAAGATTAGGCCATTATGAATGAAAATAACAGCTCCTCAGCCCACTTTACTATTCTTTCTTTTCTTCCCTGGCAAATTAGAATTAATGGATTTAGTGTAACTAATAAAGATAATAATAAAGACAAATAGATTTAAGGAACTGGATCTGATAGACAGAGTGCCTGAAGAACTATGGACGGAAGTTCGCAACATTGTACAAGAGGTAGCAACTAAAACCATCCCAAAGAAAAAGAAATGCAAGAAAGCAAAATGGCTGTCTGAGGAAGCTTTGCAAATAGCTGAGGAAAGAAGGGAAGTGAAAAGCAAAGGAGAAAGAGAAAGATACACCCAATTGAATGCAGAATTCCAGAGAGTAGCTAGAAGAGATAAGAATGCCTTCTTAAATGAACAGTGCAAAGAAATAGAAGAAAACAACAGAATAGGGAGGACCAGAGATCTCTTCAAGAAAATTGGAGATATGAAGGGAACGTTTCATGCAAAGATGGGCATGATAAAGGACCAAAATGGCAGAGACCTAACAGAGGCAGAAGAGATTAAGAAGAGATGGCAAAACTACACAGAAGAACTATACAAGAATGAGCTTAACATCCCAGATAACCACAATGAGATGGTCACTGACCTCGAACCAGACATCCTAGAATGTGAAGTGAAATGGGCCTTAGAAAATCTGAGCAACAACAAAGCTAGTGGAGGTGACAGTATTCCAGCTGAGCTATTCAAAATCTTAAAAGACGATGCAGTAAAAGTGCTACACTCAATTTGCCAGCAAATTTGGAAAACTCAACAGTGGCCACAGGATTGGAAAAGGTCAGTTTACATTCCAATTTCAAAGAAAGGCAATGCCAAAGAATGTTCAAACTATCGCACCATTGCACTCATTTCACATGCTAGTAAAGTTATGCTTAAAATCCTACAAGCTAGACTCCATCAGTATGTGGATCAAGAACTACCAGAAGTACAGGCAGGATTTCGAAGAGGCAGAGGAACTAGAGATCAAATTGCCAACATACGCTGGATCATGGAGAAAGCTAGGGAGTTCCAGAAAAACATCTACTTCTGCTTCATTGACTATGCAAAAGCCTTTGATTGTGTGGATCACAACAAATTGTGGCAAGTTCTTAAAGAGATGGGAGTACCAGACCATCTCATTTGTCTCTTGAGAAACCTATATGTGGGTCAAGAAGCAACAGTGAGAACCGAACACGGAACCACTGATTGGTTCAAAATTGGAAAAGGAGTCCGGCAAGGCTGTATACTGTCGCCCTGCCTATTTAACTTATATGCAGAACACATCATGAGAAAGGCAGGGCTAGATGAATCAAAAGTTGGAATTAAGATTGCCGGGAGAAATATCAATAACCTAAGATATGCAGATGATACCACTCTAAGGGCAGAAAGTGAAGAGGAACTAAAGAGCCTCTTGATGCGGGTGAAGAAGGAGAGTGCAAAAGTTGGCTTGAAACTCAACATTAAGAAAACCAAAATCATGGCATCCGGCCCTCTCAATTCCTGGCAAATAGATGGGGAAGAAATGGAGGTAGTGACAGATTTTATTTTTCTGGGCTCAAAGATCACCTCAGATGGGGACTGCAGCCAAGAAATTAAAAGGCGCTTGCTCCTGGGGAGGAAAGCTATGGCAAAGCACTCTAAAAAGCAGAGACATCACCCTGCCAACAAAAGTGCGTATAGTCCAGGCCATGGTTTTCCCAGTTGCAATGTATGGCTGTGAAAGTTGGACCATAAGAAAGGCTGAACACAAAAGAATTGAGACCTTTGAACTATGGTGCTGGAGAAGACTCCTGCGAGTCCCTTGGACTGCAAGGCGTTCAAACCGGTCAGTCCTAGAAGAGATCAACCCCGACTGCTCTTTAGAAGGCCAGATCCTGAAGTTGAAACTCAGGTACTTTGGTCACCTAATGAGAAGGAAGGATTCACTGGAGAAGAGCCTAATGCTGGGAAAGATTGAGGGCAATAGAAGAAGGGGACGACAGAGAATGAGATGGCTGGATGGAGTCACTGAAGCAGTAGGTGTGAATTTAAATGGACTCCAGAAGATGGTAGAGGACAGGAAGACCTGGAGGAACGTTTTCCATGGGGTCGCGATGGGTCGGACACGACTTCGCAATTAACAACAACAACAATAAAGATAGGATGAGAAATACCTGAAAAGGCCACAATGTATGCAACAAACTAGCCAACTCTCTTTTAGCTAACTATAGGATGTCAACTTGGCCTATATGCTAACTCTTGCTGCCATCTAGTGGTCAACATGTTTTTTGAGGTGAAAATCTCACTTAGCAATCACAGTTGGGACTGGCAACTCAGTCATTGAGTGGTTGTTAACAACAACATCAACAACAACAGTTCTGGAAAGAACAACATCCAGAATCAGAAATAACAGAACAGAAACTAGCAGATCAACGTCAATTTATAATATGAAATAAAGTATTCACAGCAACAGAATTGGACAAACTGCAAAGGTTTACCCAGGTCAAAGAAATCAAAGCCTTGCCAGAAGTAACTTAGAATGTAGAGGCAAACCAGGGAGAGTTGGCAGTAGTGGAATCCAGCAAAGATATACAGCTGTTTTCATTTGGAAACCAGTCAACTCTTCCTCAGGAAGAACAAATCCCTCTAACTAAAGAAATAAAAGAACTGAAACAAAGAATAACTGAGCATATAGAACAGGGGTGTCAAACTTGCAACGTCTCACAACGTGTCATGACCTATTGTGACTTTTTTTCCATTGCTGGCAATGGGGTGGGCAAGGTTTTGCCATGATGCATCCGGCCCGTGGGCCGGCAGTTTGACACCCCAATCTAGAACAGCACAAAAACAACAAAATAAGGCTGGCTGTATTTATGCTTGTGTCAAAGAAACAGCTAGCACAAGCATTAAAAGATGCAAATGTTGCAACATCTAGTTTAAGCACCAATTCACTGCAAGAAACAGACCAACTAATGTACAGCACAGCTGCAGTTATAACTGAATACCTGGGATGCAAAATCAACAAAGAAGAAAAAAACCAAATAGTACACCACAAAAATGGAAGGTTAGACTGGAAAATAAGATCAGCAAGTTGCAAGCAAGCTAGAACAAGTGAAAGAAAAGAAGCTGAAGAACAAGAAGACCAAAGAATACCCAATCAAGAAATGTCACTTAGAAACAAGGAAGATCAAGGAAGCACTAGAAATAATAAAACAACAAATAACAGCTATAGCCTGGAAGATCAGCAGATATGAAGCTCAAATTGCAAATTATAGGCAGAACCTCCAATTTCAATCCAATCAGAAACGTTTCTACCAATCCATCAATGGAGAAACCTGACGAGGAAGAAACAGTGCAGTTCTGGACACAGATATGGGATAACTCAAAGAAATACAAGGACACAAATTTGCCATCAGTCAACTGCAAAAGGCAGCCTTACTAGGAACAGCTTCCATCCTGCGATGATATCTATAATACCATCAAACATCCACATCTGCCTATCCCAGGTCCTTGGTAAGGACTTGATAGGTAGGCAAAAATGCCAAATCCAGTCTGAACATCTGGCTAACTGTGCGATGATCAATAATAATAATAAAGTTGAAAGGGACCTTGGAGTCATCTAGTCCAACCCCCTGCTCAGGCAGTAAATCCTATACCATTTCAGACAATGGCTGTCTAGACAAATGGCTGTCTAGACAAATGGCTGTCCATGACTGTGCTTATGATTTTATTTCAGCTTTTCTTTGATTTACATATCTGTGAAAATTCTAAATGCGAGGAATGGTCGTAAAGTTACTTTTTCATCACTGTTATAACTGCTAGTAATTACTAAACAAGGCAATTGCTAATGACAGTTCCCTGTACTAACAAGGTTTTACTGTGTTTAGTTTTTGAGGGATCATCTAAGGTGCCTTGGATGTTGCCATCTGCTATGATGTATTTGTATTTGCATAGTTACATGTGAAAAATACAAGAGATTTGAAATGGTTGACAACACTTTAAACATTTGAAACACTTGAAATAAAATCAAGTTATAATGCACTTTAAACAAGTGGATTAACTGAGACAGTGACCTTAAAATTGTCTTCCAATCTGATAAGCTGTAGATGTATTAAACTACAGTTAGCTGTCAGACAAGGCAGACATAATCTGAAACATTTAGAGCAGTGGTTCTCAACCTTCCTAATGCCGCGACCCCAACCATGTGGTCGTAAGTCGAGGACTACCTGTATTTCCCTGCGGGCGGGGCAGGAGGAGGCGCGCACGGTCCGCCTCCTCTCTTGCGGCTGCACACGGGCTGTCGCCCAGCAACCGTCTTGGCCCGGGAGTGCCGTGCATGTGTGGTGCCTCTCCCTGCGCCAGCCGAGGCGTAGCTGGCAAGCGGCAGTGACGGTGCAGGCCGACCACTGGCTGGGCCACCAGCTGGCCCAGCCCAAGGGAGGTAAGGTACCCGCCAGGCCCCACGCGCGCCAGCAACCTCCCTGCACCCGCCGGCCTCCCACCTCCCACCCCTGGCCCTCTTTTACTTACATTTAGTAGTTGCTAAGCAGGAAGGGGTGGAAACGTCCAGAAAGCTCACCTTAGCTGCAGACAACTTGCAGCACCATTTGCAGACTGGGACTTTTGGCGGGCTCAGCAGGGCAGGGACAGCCTGGACAATTCCTATTGGCTTTTGAAAGCCAATAGAATTAGATTCTATTCAAGAGAGTCTAGTTTATTGGCTTTCAAAAGCCAATAGATTCTATTGGCTTTCGAATGCCAATAGAATAGAGTCTCTTGAATAGAGTCTATTCTATTGGCTTTCAAAAGCCAATAGAATAAGAGGGAGTAGCATAGCTAAGGAAAAGGAGGAAAAATGGCGGACTGCGTTGTTTGGCGACCCCCGTGAAATGGTCGTTCGACCCCAAATGGGTCGCGACCCACAGGTTGAGAACCGCTGATTTAGAGAATACGTGATAGATCAGGATACAATATATTTACTTCTAAGTTGATATAAGTCTTCAATTTTATAATACATTTAGGAATAAGACCCACTGATTTTGACGTTCACATTTCTTCTTAATATGTATACATAAGATCATGTTCTTATTTAATTACCATGATGACTAATGTTGCCCCCTTTGATTAAAAATCATATATTTGGGACTAAAACTGAGGTTCTGCATATGCTTGTTTATGAGCTAACAACATTTCTGCATTCTTCATTTGGGAAAATAGTAGCTATAAAATTAATTACACAGAACTAATTTGTTTATCCAGATACACTTTGTAGGTAGCTGATCCAAAGATGCTGAAAGATGCAAACTTTCTCTGTATGGGAAAGTTTAAAATAAGCTTAATATAAAGCAAGTACATAAGGAGATCAAACTATCACAGGCCGTTACATTTTACCTTTAAAAAAATAAATTCCTCTGAGCAAATACTAGAATTTCTTTCTCGTTCCCATGAAATACATTTCAGGAAAGAGAATCTAATATATTACTTTTATATTAGAAGATATAGATATCATTATTCTAAAGGCAGGGCTTCCCTATCTGTGCTAAACCAGAATCTGGCCCCCAAAATCTGAGTCATTATTATACGAATAGAGCCTGTTACAGTTTGCAAAGATGAATAGTTCAGGTTCATCAGATTTCACAATCTCTCTTCCAGGCTCTCCTCTGAGCCATTTCCTAGGTAGATTGCTTGGGAATTTGATTTAATTAAGTATTAGCCACATGTCCTGCAGATGTCAGTATAACAGTTACAGAATTCAATTAGGGTAAGGAAGTTTAGAGACCAAGGATAGAGAAGATTTATAGTTCACTAGTAAGGCATATATTTTGGGTGTACAATTGATTAATGCCATCAAATTGGCGTCAGCTCTTAGCAACCTCTGATACACTTTCTTCAGGTTAACATTATAATAATGCCTCTTAATTTTATAAGGTGCCTGGCAAGTCTTCTTTCAGTGTGCAGGTAACTTAATAAATGAGATGCTCAGCTCAGAAGAAGTGGACACTGGCTATCCCATCAACAATTGTCAGTAGTACATTACAGAAGGCTACAATTCTGTCCCATATTCAGCACACTGCAATATACTGTACAGTATATGGTTGGAGGAAATTTGCTTACATTCTGCTAAGGGTAGCATTTATTTTAAAATGTTAAGTGGAAGAGATTCAGGAGGGGGAGGTAAGTATTGCACAAACAATCCACTCCAACATGGATGTGGTTCGTTATAGCTTCTTTGGCTTTTCACTTTTCAGTCCATCGAAGGGGTTTGAAACTTGCAGACCTACTCCAGGATATTTTGTGTAGTCCATCCTTCCTTCCTTCTCACAGATGCATACACAGCAGGACAGAGACAGCTGGCCATAAGGTTAGCAGCTGAGCCATATCAGTTTCATTGAATAGATACTCTCTCAGGATAAGAAGAAAGTAGGGCTCCCTGCCTGGGTGGATGAAGCTGAGAGATGGTTACTATGCCAGTAAGCCTCAGTACAAGGCTAGGAGTGCAGCTGCCTCGCTTGCCTGCTTCTCAGCCTAAAGCTCTAAGAAGGAGGAGCTGTGCTGGTTTTGATGGCTGTCCAAGCAGGTTCCATCACTGGCTTCATGCATAGTAATGTTTTGATATAGCATAGCAGTGAGACCACCATTTGACTTCCCTGCCTGGGAACGCGAGCCATTTTCCACCCAGTCTTGGATCTGAAGTCCCTGGTAAGATTCTCTCTGCATCCAGCCTCACTTTCCTGATGTTTGTGCAGTGAATGAGATGCTAACTATTGTTCTTGGTCTCTGGCAAGTTGGCATCCTCCTTTTCCTTTCCCCCTTTTCTCCACCAGGCACTCAGTTTTTAATTTTAGATCTATGAGGACATACTTCTGCTTTTATTTGATCTGCTAAAAAGCAAGGCTACCAAAACAATTTATTGGCAAGAAACCCAAATGTGGATGTGAAAAAAATGCATTGTTGGAGGCTTGGATTCTGATTAGGTGATGGGTGGGTGGGTGCTGGGATTACTTTAGACAAGGCTCAGATCTTAAAGATGGTTCAAAATTCCAATTTCCATACTTCCTTATTAATTATAACCGGAAAACACCAAATGAAAATTGCCATTTTTCTGTGTGACAGAATATATTTATTTAATCACTTTTAACTGGTTTCCATTAAAGATACTGAATCTGAGCTACGTTTTCTAGAATTATAGTGTCTTCTGTGATGGGGAACCTGCCAATTGAAGATAAAACATTATTTTTCCTCTTTAAAGAAAGCTGCCAAATTCATTTTTATTTTTTTGGGCAGAATCCGCTATTATTTTCAGATATAGTTGCCCTTTTTGAAGAGAAACATTCTGCCAAGTTTCATAGCATTCAGTTCGAGGATTTTGAGCTGATATTCAAAAACAACCAAGCTAAATATTGGTATTCCAGTTAATAAAAACATCCCAGATATCCAGTCAAAAGGAAATAACCAAAAAAGTACTTTTGCTTGACAATGCCTTCTATTCATTACATTTATGTTTAATGGAAAAATGACCCTCTTCATTTTTGACCACACTCAGTTTTTAACTGGTGTGTGAAATGTTTTAGCCCTTGAGCTCATAAATTGATATCTTTTGTAGCACATGTGAGTATTTAATCAGATCACTAATTTTAGGAAACCAATTGAAGGATTTCTTGGTATCACCTGCTGGTGAGAAAAACACCTCTGTTGTGCTTCCTAAGAGAAGAAACACATTTTGATGGCTATCTAAACCAGCTATCAAGACATGATCCTGAGCTGGCTCATCTGCGGTTATGTACATGTCCCTGGATGAGCATATGTGAGATTTTGTCCAGTACGATCTTTTATCAAACAGAATCTATCATCCTTGCTCTGACTAGTCTCACAGGATTGGTGCTGCAAGCAGTACAGCTGTCTGGGATGAGGATGGGGCTTCATACTCTCTCAAACAAAATGCCCTCCTCCACCATTTCTTGCTGGAACAATGCTGCAGTACCTGATCTGCAGGGGGCGGACAATTTTCCTCTTAGGAGGGCTGGATGCATTCTGTCCTGTAAAGCAGGCAGTCATCTGTTCTGCCAAGCAGAATGAATCCTTGTTTCCCCATAGTATGAGGTGTTCTAGAGCCTGATCTGCAAATGGACATGGTTGGGCATCTTTACTACAGGAGGGCTGCATTCTGTCCATTAAAGCAAGGAATCATCTCATCCACCTGTAAAATGATTCACTTACATCCTACAAATGTTCGTATGCAGTGTGGGATTCAGTCAGTTCGCACCACTTTGACAGAACTGGTAGCTAATTTTTTGTTCCCCAGGCCCAGAATGGACTTCTGGAAGCGGTAACTACACAGAGAACTGGTTGTTCACATATTTGAATGCCACCACTGTTCGTATGGATGTATGTACCGGTATCTATGTATGTATTTTATGTATATAGCTGTTCAGCTCACTCTAGGTGGTCTATATGTGACTCTAGGCAGCTTTCAGTAAAATACATAAATATAAATAAAAGGCATAGTAGCCGGGCATCATTAGCCACATAGCCAGGAGACGGACTTCATTATATTCCCAGGACCTCAGACTCAGTTTTCAAGCTTGAGATGCGACTAATTTAATCTCAAAAGGGATGATACTTCAAAAGGTGGGCACCATGGTAAAAAAGGCTCATCTTCTAGGTCCTGCCAGAATACAGAACAGGTATTCTGCCTGAGTTAAAATCTGTTCTCTCTTACCTGAATTGAGGCACAAACCCAAGGAATGGGAAACAGTCTTCACAGCTGGCATCAGTTGGAGATCTCTTGGTCCCCCAAAAGCTAAGGAATAACATTTGCAGTAAAGCTATGAATGTATCAAGATTTCCTTTGACAAAGAAGAATGAAGATGTGAGGAGATTAATTGACCCTGTTGGATTTGAGTTTTATGGACTTTTCCCTACTTGTACCAAACAGCAGCAAGTATATGCCCAGGCAACATCTTATTTCTGCCATGTCCCGATGAGATCATCAACAGGTCAGCAAACTTCATGCCAATATACCAGTAGGAAAGCCACCTTATTTATTTATTTGTTTGTTTGTTTATCCATCATATTTACATCATTGGATTACATATAGGTAGTTTTTGATTTACGACTGTAATTGAGCCCAGAACTATGGTCTTGGTAGTTAAACAGGTCACCACATATCCAATCTGATGACCTTTTTTGTGGTGGTCATTAAGCAAATGCTGTGGTTTGAAATGAACATGGCAATTGTTAAGCGAACCCATTGTACCCAATGGCCATTTTTTGCCAGAAACTAGAATAAACGCTTGTTTCTGGCAAAACACGTAACCCAGTCATGTAACTGCTGCATGCTGCAAACATGTAACCAGGGGCAGGAATCTGTTGGGACATCAAAATTGGATTTTAAGTAGCTCTGGGAAAGTCTGTTGTAACTGCTATGTTTACACTGTAGTAAACCAAGAGACTATGCTTTGCAAACTGTAATAGCTTTATTTTATGCACAGCATTAGAACTTATTGTTTAGGCCATACAGCATAGGAGCTCATTTATGGACTCTTTCACCCCTGCTGCAAAGTTAGAGAAGTATGCAAGTGGTCCTTGTTTAACGACCACTCATTCTGTGACCAAATAAGGTAGTTACAACTGAACCTTGCACTTACAGGTGTTGCAGTTTCCGTGTAGTCACATGATTGTGATTTGCAACCTTTTCCTGCAGTTTTCACACAAAGTCATTGTGATGCCAGCAAGAAGGCAGAGGTTGTCACAGGAGGTCTTCACTTAATGACACATATTATTAACAATTCATGCTTAATAAGACTACACCAGGACAGCCAAATCTGCCAGTGCTAAATGGCATGATCGCATGGTTTTTCTACTTATGACCATGTTGCTTAACAATGAGTTTTTGGTCTCAGTTATCCCTGTTAAATGAGGACTATCTGTATTCCCTGCACTATTCTATTTAAATAGTAGGGCTACTTTAATTTTATGCAAGCTAAAAATGCAAATAATATTAGGACGCTGCTTTCTTGTCTGATTTTTTTCAGAGTTGGTGGAAGAATAGAGCTTCTATTACTTTGTGACTGATCTGAATTAAATATTGAAGCTTCTTCATTAGATATGACTTCTGACATCAGGAAATGTTTGGGACACAGTCTTAAGTCTCTTAAAAGAGGGGCTTGCTGTTATGTCCTGGGCCAGCAGGCACAGGCTGCAGCGATTGGCCCGGGCAGACCATGTGGATACCCGGGACAAGAAAGGCTGCTCCCAGCCTTGCGTGCACATGCACAGCAGGAAAAGATCCTTTTGCAATGATTGGCCAGCAAGGTATTGTGCAGGGGGGGCTATAAAAGAGGCCGCACCATTTTAAAATCTGTTCTGTTGGTGTTTGCAATAAAGGAGAACTGTTGGAACTTGTTGCTTCGTCTCAATGCCTCTTTTCCTGAAACAGAACATTGGCGATGAGGAAGGGATGCCTGCAAGGCAAACAGATTAAGAAGCCAAGCTGACTCACCACAGGGGGGCTTGCAGCTCAGAGAAGTGTGGCTCCTGGAGATTGACTCAGGCTGCCAGCACTGAGACGTTGGAGGTGAGCTCAGAAAAGGGGGGCCCATCTCAATCCTTGCAGCAGGAGGCATGAATGAAGTTCCTGGGCTGAAACGATGGCAAAGATAGGCCAGCTTTCAGAATTTGACACAGCTCACCCAGAACGCTGGCGCTCATACGTGGCCCGGGTGTTAAACTACCTCCAGGTGAATCAAATTCGTGAAGATGACCTCAAAGCTGCCATGCTGCTGTGTGTGTGTGGGCAAGACACCTTCGAGATTGCAGAGAATCTGATCGCCCCAGCACCACTGGAATCAATAACCTACACAGACTTGAAGAGGATGCTTCGAGAGCATTTTGAACCCAAGCTCTCAGTGATTGCCTGGTGACACGCATTCGAGCAGAGGGACCAGATCCTAGTGAGTCTGCAGCTGAGTTTATTGCAGCCTTGCGACAAGCAGCTAGGCCCTGCGAATTCAAAGACTTGGAGGAGAGACTGAGAGATTGGCTGATCTGTGGCCTGCGAAGCCAGGAGCTGCAGCAGAAGCTCTTCGCGAAGGAAGGCCTCACATTCCAAGATGCCCTGAGGGAAGTTTCAGCCAAAGAAGCAGCAGGCGGAGCTGTGAAAGCCTTGCAGCTCGCCAAGCCCCCTCAAGTTCCAGCCACCGTCCATCAAGAGGTTGCTCATGAAGAATCTGAACAGGATCCAGAATTGGAAGTGGACCGGCTGCATCAGACTTCAGGGAGAAGGCCTCATGGAGGGAAGGCCCAGCCAGCATCATCCCCTCGGTGCATCTGGTGGGGAGGCCGCCATCACTGCGCAGACTGCCGTTTTCGCTCCGCCATCTGCAGGGCCTGTGGGAGGCAAGGCCACATTGCCTCCATCTGTTTGGGTCACCAGAAGGAATGTTACCCAGAAGAATTGTCTCAGAAAGGTACCAGGGTCCCCAGCCAGAACAGGGTGAGCTTCTGCACGTCATGTAGGAGCATTTTTAGAATGGGGGTCCACAGGCCACTTAGGAAGATGCTTCACATCAATGTGAAGTTGCAAGGGGTCCCCTTGTCGATGGAGCTGGACACTGGGTCTGCTCTATCGATCATCTCCCTAGACACCTTTTACAAGGTCTGCAGCAGAAGCAGCCTATGGGTGAAACTCAGGCTGTCAAACCTCATCCTCACAGATTTGCAAAATTCCAGAGTCAACATGAGGGGAGAGGCCACACTCAAGGTGCAGCAAAGGAATTTTGAGGGGCTACTGGATGTAGTTGTGGTTGGGGGAGACCGTACGAGTCTCATTGGACTCGACTGATTTGAGGCCCTAGGAATTCAGGTGACTGGAATATACAGAGTGCAAACAACAGGCCTGGCTGGGGTCTGCAAGGAGTTTGAAGATGTGTTTAGTCCAGAACTTGGCTACTACAAAGACCCTCCTATTTCTCTGAGGCTAGACCCAGCCATAGCCCCCATTAGAATCAAGCCACGCAGGGTGCCCTTTGCCTTAAAGGGTAAAATAGATGCAGAGCTGGATAAACTGATTCAGCAGGGTATCTTAAAGCCTGTGGACAGTAGTCCATGGGAAACGCCCATAGTTACGCCACTGAAGGCCAATGGTGAAGTCTGAATCTGTGCGGACTACAAGTGCACGCTTAACAAAGCACTGCAGCAGCATTCGTATCCAGTACCAGTGGTCAGTCACATTCTAGCCTCCCTCAAGGGGGGGGGCAGATCTTTGCTAAGCTTGACCTGGCTCAGGCCTATCAACAATTGCCAGTTGATGAGGCAATAGCTGAGGCCCAAACTACAGTGACTCACAGGGAGGCATTCAAGGTAAAAAGATTGCAATTTGGAGTAAAGGTGGCCCCTGGCATCTTCCAGATTGTAATGGAGCGAACGCTCCGAAATATCCCTGGCATTTGCCCGTGCTTTGACTATGTCGTCATCGCTGGGGACTCAGCTGACAATTTAGCCGAAAGTCTGAGAGCCGTTTTGCTATGTTTCCTCCAAGCGGGGCTGAAGCTTAAGCAAGACAAGTGCAAGATCGGAGTTACCTCCACGGAGTTTCTAGAATTCCACATTGATGTTCAGGGCATCCACCCTGCTGAATCCAAGCTGCAAGCAATTCAGCAGGCCCCAAGTCTCAAATCCAAGGGCGAACTTCAGCCTTTCTGGGACTGCTAAATTTTTACCACTCATTCCTTCCTCACAAGGCTGCAGTGGCTGAGCTATTACATCGGCTCTTGGACAAACAGGCCCCTTGGCAGGGGACACAAGCACATGAAAAGAGCTTCAAAGAGGTCAAGGCCTTGCTTTCTTCAAATGCAGTCCTCGTGCATTTCAATGAGAACTTGCCAGTGATGCATCCCCTTATGGGATTGGGGCTGTGTTAAGTCACTTGAAGGCTGATGGAATGCAAGTCCCAATAGCATACTACTCTAGAACCCTATCATCAGCTGAACGCAATTATGCACAGATAGATTGGGAAGCCTTAGTCATAGTGGCTGGCATAAAGAAGTTCCATGACTTTGTATATGGCCACCACTTCACGGTCTTTACAGACCATAAGCCACTTCTGGGTTAGTTCACAACGAACAAACAAACCCCATACATAATATCCCCACGAATGCTGAGGTGGTCTATCTTCCTGTCTGCATATGTCCAGGCTCAGAATTCCAGAGCTTCTGGGAGAGAAAGCACGAGATTTTCACCTTCAAGGGGTGTGTCCTATGGGGTAGCCAGGTAGTAATCCCAATCTCATTGAGGACTAGAGTCCTGCAGTCTCCGGGAATAGTCCGGATGAAGGCGTTAGCACGCAACCATTTTTGATGGCCTGGGCTCGACAAAGACATCGAGACCCAGGTCCACGGGTGCACTGTTTGTCAACAGTCAAGGCCGGAGATGCCCCAGGCCCCAGTTCATAGGTGGGAGGAGACTCATACCCATGGTCAAGAGTCCATATCGACTACGCTGGGCCCTTTCAGGGGCAATTCTTCTTAATTCTTGTGGACAGCCATTCCAAGTGGCTAGAGATCATGCCTGTCTCCTCCATTACCACTGCTAGGACCATCCAGGTGCTAAGACGGATCTTTGCCACACATGGACTTCCAGATGTCCTTGTCTCCGACAACAGGCCCCAATTCACATCGTTTGAGTTCAAGGCGTTCCTCCAGGCCAACATGATCCGGCATGCCACATCTGCACCATTTCATCCAGCTTCCAATGGCCAGGCTGAACAAATGGTGTGCACAACCAAGCATGCCTTAAAGAGGATCACTCATGGGACCTGGCATCACAGGCTAGCGGACTTTCTTCTGTGCCACCACACCACACCTTGCACAGCTACTGGAAAGAGCCCAGCTGAACTCCGCTGGGGTCGCCGCCTCATCACGAAACTGGATAGATTGCACCCAAACCGGGTGGCTTCACAGGTGTCACAGCCGCAGGCACCTAGGAGACTACAAGTGGGTGATCCGGTCTGGGCAAGGAACTATGGACCAGGACATCTCTGGGTCATAGCAGTGGTATGCAAGGTCTCTGGGCCGCTGTCATACAAAGTAGCCTTGGATGATGGTCATGTGATCCGATGTCACATTGACCAACTGCGCTGGAGGCTTCCCAGCAACTCTTCCACTCCTGGCTCGGCTCTCGGGGGGGGGGGGAGAAGGACCACAATTACGATTGGGGACCATGGTCTCTCCAACATCCCCAGGCTTCAGCTATTGCTCCAAACAGGGAGTCCACAGAAAGGGGGTTCGCCATGGAGGCAGCTCCGGCCTCTGGCACTCAGGCCACTCCAGCTGCTGGTCTAGGGCTCAAGGGACAGTCTCCCAAAAGGAGTCCATTGTGGGGGAATTCCACCCCACCACTGGACTTGGGGAATTCCACCCCCCCAAGGAACCCTGGCTTGGATTTAGCAGATCCAGCCAGTCAGCAGCTGGGTGGGTCCCCTGGGTCTTTGGGGCAACGAAGTCCTGGTCTGCCTAGCCTGGCAGGCGAGCTGGCAGGCCAGGCACACACACCAGCCATGAGAAGATCAGGGCAGGCCAGAGGTCCTCCCAAATACTTACAAGACTATGTACGGTCCTTGTCAGTTCATGGGCAGGCCTAGTAGTCTGGGTTAAGTAATGCAGCTCAAGGGGAGTGGGAGCATGGTGGTAGCAAGACTGTAGTGTTGTGTATATATAGATGCAACGTAAGCAATGTAATGGAGTGTTGGAGTATTTAAAATAATATGTGTGCCTTATTATTTTAGCCAAGGGGGGAGGGGTGTTATGTCCTGGGCCAGCAGGCACAGGCTGCAGCAATTGGCCCGGGCAGACCATGTGGATGCCTGGGATAAGAAAGACTGCTTCCAGCCTTGCATGCACACGCACGGCGGGAAAAGATCCTTTTGCAATGATTGGCCAGCAAGGTATTGTGCAGGGGGGCTATGAAAGGGGGCTGCACCATTTTAAAATCTGTCCTGTTGGTGTTTGCAATAAAGGAGAATTGTTGGAACTCGTTGCTTTGTCTCAATGCCTCTTTTCCTGAAACAGAACACTTGCAATTTAGTAAAATGTGATCATCATAATTAAGTAGCAGCTTGATTTGTAGTCTAGTAGGGATAATACTAGGGGCTATTTTGTCCTTGTTTCCCTATAGGGACAAGATATACTTTACAAAAGTTGTTATTTCCCTTACCAATTTCTGAGGGCGGCAACATCTCTCTTCCCCATTTTTGCAGGTCCCAAGATCCAGTTCTAGCAGGGCCTTGATCTCAATGCACTTGGCCTTGCAAATACCATCTTGCAGGATACAGGCCTGTGTGTCTGAAGTCCTGTTGCGTCCTGGAAAACATTATTGGCATCAGATTTGATACTTTGTACTTTAAGGGGCAGTTATTGGGACAGGAGTGAAGGTACGTCTGTGTCATCCTGACTCTGGGTTCATTACAATCTGGAAAGCTGGTACTTCAAGGATACCTACAGTTTGCAAATCCAGGATGCTTTAATTTCAGCAACTAAACCCAAGGATAAAATCAATTCCTACTCCAGATGGTCTTTCCCTCTGAAGATTGAGTGACTTTTTGAAATGCCAGACTGCTGTGTTGCAACTTGTACTGTTGCTTGACTTGTGGTTGTCATTAGAACAGACTAGGTCACATAAGCAAATTTGAGAACATATTATGGGGATGTTTATGACAATTGCCATGGAGGATGTGTGTATTCCCAGCATGGCTGTAAAAGAGGGGAAAATAAGGCAAGCCATTTTCTGCTTCCCAGCAGCCCCTTTGCCCATTTCCTGGATGCTCCTTAGCATCCCAGCTTCCCTTTGGTTCTTTTTTAGAAAAGGGGGCACAAAAAAGGTACTACCCTACAGTTACTCAGCTATCTTTATTTTCTAATAATGCACCTGTGTGTGGCCTTGAAGTATTTTTAGAAACTACAGTTACGGTGAAGACTTTTTCTTTGATTGCACCATGTCAGCTTCCCATTTAATTATTGAAATAATATTAATTAAATTAAAATGGCAAGGACAGGAAGCTGGGTGACCACTAAAATACGGCTGTGGACCATGAATACTTTAATCATAAGTACCAGGTCATCTATATCTATGCTGGACCTTGATATGTTTCTTCTTGGCTTCTGTGCCTGTTTCTGACTTCTTGAAGCTGTAAAAGCAGATATATGAGGGTTAGCTTAATCCAACAGGGATTTTGCAAAATTTAACAATAACAAACCATCTGTGGATATTCACATGGAACAGGCAAAAACCTCAGAACAAATAATTACATGTGTATAATGACTGCACTATGCCATGGGACGGTTATAATGTATAAACGTGCACCAAACATTAGGCAATTACGTCACCCAGTGTCACCTTGTGTGAAATGGGCAGCCATACAAATCAAATCAATAAAGAAATAAATACCATGATGACATCATTATATTTCATTATTTTGGCATTGTCATGGTTTGTTGCAAACATGACTGAGAAGATCTATCAGCTTTGTATCGGTTGGTGGTACATGCTATACAACTAGTCTCTGGTTTCCATGGGCTGGAACATTATACAGCGGTACTCAACTGCTATAAAACACATCACATTTGGCACTCAACATAGTTTGATGCAAAAATTTTGTCCAAGTATTCATCGTTTGTTTGGTACTCAACGCACAAGCTAGAACTTGTCAGTGTCAACTATCTTGTGACTCACTACATTATTCCTTATAGGAAAAATTTGTTTGACACTTATCATTTTTGGTACTCATTGTGCTTCCCGGAACCAATTAACAATGAATACCAAAGTACCCCTGTAAATCTGTAGTTTTGTTCAACCATTATATTAATTGAAAAGGCCCAGTTGACAAATGTATTCTATTTTATGCCTCATATGTGGTTTTTATAGAAATATTTAAGTGAACTGAGCTTTTTGAAGCTGGAGTCACCTCTGTTTTCACTTTCTGGAATCATTAAGTCAGTAAATGTGAGGGCTGGGAGGGGTCTTGGAGATAATCTAGTCAAACCATTTGCCCAGTGCTAAAATCCACTACTATGGCATCTCTAACAAACAGCCATCAATCATCTGTTTAAATTTCTGAACCAAAGGAGAAACTATCACCTTTTAAAGAAATCTGTTCCATTTCTGATAGCTTTTATACTAGGAAAATTTTCCTGAAGTTCAGAAAAAATCTGTTTCTTCTGATTTAAACTTGTGGTTTCTTGCTTTGTCTTTTGGAACAGCTCTGAAAAATTCTGCCCTGTTATATGACAGACTTTCAGATACTTGAAGAGAGCTATCATATCTCCCTTCAGTCTTCTCTTTTCCAGGACAAGTATATCTATCACACCCAACTGTTCTGTAAGTTTTTTCTTCCACAGATATTCTGGACTATAAATCTGTAATACACCTTAGGAACAAATTCTGATTTTTCTTAATCCAAAACTGCAGCTGTTCCAGCCTCTGATAACATAATAAGTATAAGGGTCTGATTAAAAAGTTTTGAACAATAGTGAGTAAAATAATGACACACAGGCATTTGTTAACTGTGCCTTTTGGTTTGGAATTATCCAAACACAGCCTTTCATTCTCTGTTCTACTCAAGACACTCCAAAAGAATGATCATTGAGTTCTCTTTCAAACATGAAAGTCTTGTCTTCAAAAGAAAGGCTTCTCAGCTCACAAGCCCAATTGTCCAACATAAAAGAGAAAACAGAATTGTTCTTACCTGATTGCCTTATACTTGCTTGAACAATAGAGAGTGGGAAGATGGCCAGAAGGACAAGAACTGCAGAAAGCTTCATGGTTGAGAATTGCTTGAGCTGCATGAGTCAGTTCAAGTGAAAAAGTGTTTAAATGAAAGAACTAGCCCTAGATTAAGTTTTTGAACAAAGTACAGGGCAGGTATAGAAGAGTACAAAATAATCCAACTTTGGTCAGGCAAAGTTTACTCCTCTATCTTTTGAATGTCATTCCACCCTGATACACCTGCTCAGAGAATAAAGAGCCCAGGGCTTGTTTTCTTACCCTGTGTTCTTGTCTATTCAGAGGACAGAAAACAAAGTTAGCCATGGGATTTAAGCACATACAATAAATTCATGACAAATCACAGTTTCAAGCTGATGCTATGGGATTCACGTTCACCAGTATCAAATCCATGATCTGTGTTCAGTTGTTGCATAGGATTCATTGCAAAAGTTGTTTCCCATGTTGTGTAAAACATTTTTTCCACCTTCCCTTTCTGAGTAACCTTAAAACAGTTATATTAAAAACAATCTTTATGTTCAGCAGGCTTCTGGCTTACAGAACGCCTATAATTTTTCACATGTTCTTTGTGCATTTTCTAAAAGTGTATTTCTGCTGTTTTTTTTTCTTTTAAAAGATGTCCATTTTTACCTTTTGCTTTTTTAAACATTAGTTTTGCATAAAATCTGTTTTTATAAAAAAAATTTGTTTTACACAAAGGTATCTGGTGAGTTTTAGGCAAGCAGAGAAAACAAGAGCCAGTTTGGTTTAGTGCAGGGGTAGGCAACCTCGGCTCTTTTATGAGTCATGGACTTCAACTCCCAGAATTCCCGAGTCATGCTGACTCGGGAATTCTGGGAGTTGAAGTCCATGACTCATAAAAGAGCCGAGGTTGCCTACCCCTGGTTTAGTGGTTAATGTGTTGGTTTAGAAACCAGGAGACTGTGAGTTCTGCCATAAGATAGTCACTCTGTCTTAGCCCAATCACTCACCAGGGTTGTTGCTGCAGGGAAAAGAGGAAGAGGAAGGAGTATTAAATATATTCATTGCCTTGTGTTATTAATGAAGTAATAAAAGTAGCATAAAAATCTAATAAATAAACGCATACATATCACAGTAGGAAGTACAAAACAAGAGGTTCCTACCCAAAGGTGCTTGCATTCCAAAATTTGACCTGGGACAGGGTGGAAAAAAAGACAATATGGCAGCCATAACCATGTGATAAAATCCCACATGACATATGTAGAAAAGTGTGGGGTTTTGATTGCATGGTTGTGGCCATCATCTTCATTTTGTTTCATCTTCTTCCCGCATGATAAAAGGGAAGAGAGAAAAAGAAACAACTTGCAATTGTTTTAATTGTACATGAAATAGGACCAACTTGAAGAGAGTAATGTCCTTGAGCTTCATACATAGAAACATCTCCCCATTCAAAGTATTGCATTTTTTCAAATAAACAGATGGAAAGTTGTAAAAAAAATACTTAAAATCCAATTCCAGTAGTTCTATCAATGAAGTAGTTCTATCAATTTGCTTCGCCATATACTCCATTTTGTGGGATATAAATTGGAGAGAGGGAATAATGATGTTAGGAAGTACTAAGAAAAAGAAAAGAGTAGAGACTCAAACAGATATCCAAACAAGCAAAGAAGGACACGGACAAGAGAGCAAATGGAGAAAAAGGAAGACACACTAACTGTTTGTTTTTTCTTGACATCAACAGTGAAAAATTGGCAAAAAAACAGGCCTAAATATATATGAAATAACTTTTTTCCAGCATCAGAAAAACTGAAGTTTCAGTTGTAGGAATGTGCTAGAGGTAATCAGGAGGCAAAAGCTTCAGTATTTAAAAGAATAAAGTCTCATCAATTTCAGGCAGCAGGACAAACTGGCAAAATGGTTCTGATCAACTAATTAAGATCAGAAAGTGGAACTTGTTAACTTGCAGTTAGCACTTATTAGGGCTGCACAGAAAGAAATACTCAAAAAACTAGACATGTTCTCCTTTTTCTGTCTGTCTAGTAAACCTAAAGTCCATGAATATTTGCCAGGTCTTTCAGAATATTAAGAAGATCTAATCGGAACTAGTAATTAAAAATAATATAAAAGTTAAACATGATTCTTATGTTAGCTAAATAACATTTATTCCTAACTGGAATACTTTCCAAGACCATTACTGACTGCCCTGAGATACCAACAATGAATATATGTTGATAAAAATGTTTTTTTAAAATAAGTCTATAATAATTAACACAGGATTAACAAAGGATAAAAATAATCATCCCATTAATCTTGAGAGTGGTTTTACTTTTAGATCACCACTTTGTTTCAAACTCAAAGAAAACCAACCTTCATGCATAGCATGATTATAATTGGGTTGAGTGTCTCACCGGATTTCTCTCCCCTGAGCAAGTTGCTGTGCTGAGCCATGACTCTTTTAGCTTCATTGAAGTGAGACAAATAACTCAATCCATCTAGCAGTTCTCTCTGGAGTAGAAGGCAGCTACTTAAGTAGTCTCCTTTCCTCCACCTTCTCTTTCTGCTTTTTAATTTTGCAGAGAGGTTTGTCTGGATTCAGAAAGCCCTGTGGGCAAGTAGAGTCCAAAAGAAACTCTTCACAGCTTTAGGGAGCTGTCACCAGTAGATACAGCCCATGCTATACAGTATCAGGACAAAAAAGGGTTTCTGGATTGGGGCCTCCATTGTGTGTTCAAAGCAATTTGCTGAAAACTTGTCTTCTGAGAATGGATGCCAATATTTTCAGGGTGTTGATTGTTCAATTTTGGCGAAAAGCATAGCTGGTGTATTCTTCAAGCTAGAACCCCAAGGAAATGAGCTTATCATAACTTTCATAGATCAAACCAAAAAGTAGACCCACCTCTTGAAAGTTTGTGACCTTGTTTTTCTGAGAAGGGCTGTTCAAGTGCTGTTTTTTCATGCCCCCTTTTTCATGATTAGAATACGCAGGAGAAAAATTCAGTAATTGTTTTCTGGAACAAGAAAGTTCAGTATGATACTAAGTTGGGAACAAAATAAATCCCACATGGTGAGGCAAGCAGAGAATTCAACTTGAAATACGGCAAAGCTTCCTGCTGACCTCAAATTTATTTAATTAAGCCTATGACCAGCAAAGAAAAAAAATCAACATCAATAAACAATATAGAAAAATAAGACATGAAACTTGAGAAAGGGTAGAACTGGATAAAATGCAGTAAAATAGTGTAAAACCTAAGAAAAAAATAGAAATAAATAAGGAATGCCGTTAAAAAAACACTTGATGATGTCATCATTTCCAAATTAGGACATTTTATGCCTTTTTAGGAGACTACTGCTAATGGAAACTTAGCAATCTATTTGTGATGGTTCCATTCTGTGAGTAGGAAACCATCCACCTCATCCTTTTTGTCAGCAGTATGCCTGCATATCCCCCCAATCTTGCTGTGCTGCCTCATTGCAGTGAGGAATTGTTCCTGGGAGGGATGTACTCCCAGCAGGGTCACCCAAGGTATGAAGGTCATCTCAGGTGCCCATCTAAAACAAATAGACACTTATATAGGCAGTAGTGATATGGAAAGTTGTCAGAGGCAGGTGATCATTTTACTGGCAAAGGCATCCATTCATACTGCATGGGTGAAGGCAATGATAAACCATTTTTATATTTTTATCAAGAAAACCACATGAATATAAATATAAAAACTGTTGAATACAATTTGATGGGACATAATCAGTCAAAATGGTGTTTATGATGTTTGTGATGCCATTGATATTAGTGATGACTAGGTTTTCCAGACAAAATCATAACTTTGGTCTTAGAATGGTTGACTGTAAGCTCTTCTTCTTTGCAGAATTCCACCAAGCTCTGCAGACTTCTTCTAAGGCCCACTATGTAAGCAAAAGGATTGCTGCACCATTGGCACAAAGCAGTGCAGCCAAATGCCTAAGCACTGCTGAGTATATCTACTTCAAGATAAACTTCTGAATCCCATCTGAAGGACCTTTGAGAGTAGAGAATTTAACTCAGATACATACAATTCCCAGTGTAGAGTTGGAAAGCACAAGGTCTTTCAGATGGGAATCTGGCTTCTTAAAGTTTTGATCATCAAATGTAGAGTACAGCCCTACATGGAAAAAGAGATGCCAGATGTTCAAGCTGTCTTTAAAAAGGCTGAAGAATATGAGATATTATTGCTGATGCATGCTAGATAATTGAGAAAGCAAAACAATACCAAAAATTTGTCAGTACATAGTTAATTGATGATAGAAAGGCCTTTAGTTATGTTGATCACATTAAGCTGTGGAATGTACCTACAAAAACTGGAATCCTAGAACATCTCATTGTCCTCATAAGAAATCTATATACAAGTTAAGAAATCATTGTATACAGAGAATATGGCAAAACTGACTGGCTTCAGATTGGCAAAGAAGTGGGACAAGGCAGTATGCTCTTTCCTTATTTATTCAGCATATACAGATGGTCTCAGTTTACGACCAGTCGCTTAACAACCATTCAAAGTTATGATGGACTTGAAAAAAAGCTACTTACAGCCCATTCTCAAAGATACAACTGCTGCACCACCCCTCTGGTTACATGATCATATTTTGGGCACTTGGCAACTGGCTCATATTTGTGACAGTTATAGCAGCCCATGGTCACACAATTATGTTTTGTGTCTTTTCTGCTGTTTTCTAGCAAAACAAAAAAACAGCAAAAATGTCCATTGGATAAAATGGATTCACGCTTACAACCATGGGGTTTGTTTTATAACCACGATGACTTGTTTAACATCTGTTATAAAAATAGTCATAAAATCAAACCCAGTTACATTGTACCTCAACTTATTATCGCAATGTTTAAGACTGAAATGCTGGTCCTACTTGTAGTCATAAATCAAGAATTACCTGTATGTCAATAACCTATATTATGCTGATAACACTACTCTGATAGCTGAAAAGACAAATAATTTTCCAGCTCTAGTAAAAACACACATAAAAATGGCACTAAAATTAAAATTTAAAGAGCACCAGACTCCTGTAATGACATGTATAGCAATCAGCCTCAAAACCGATAATGAAGATAGGTAATTTTTGCCTTTTAGGATTAAATAAGGCAGGGATCCCCAACCTCCAGTATATGGTCTGATTGTGGTCTGTGGCCTGTTGGGAAGCGGGCTGCGCAAGTGGTGGGAAAGTGCGCAAAGCTTCATTTGCACATGTGCAAGATCTAGGTTGTGCACACAAAACCATCCCCCCCCCCTGCTGCCACTGCCACCAATGCCACCTGTCTGTGGAGCTAGAAAGGTTGAGGACTGCTGAACTAAGGAATAACAAGAAATACGCCACAGACTAGCCCTTAGTAGAGCAACCATGAAAACCTTGGAAAAGACACTCAGATGCCAAGATGTGTTTATAGATACAAAGTTCAGTATCGCACCAATAATGTGATTCCCTGTGACACTCTATGGAAGTTAAAATAGGACTTTGAAGAAGCAGGATAGGAGTAGTATTGATGCTTTTGAATTTGATGTTGAATATTATGGACAGCCAAGAGAACAAATAAATGGATCAGTGAACAAATCAACCTAGAATTCTCATGGAGGTATAAATAATGAGATTTAAATTATCTTACTTCAGTCACATTATGTGGTGACCTAGCTCTCTGCAAAAGGGTTCTAATGTTGGTCGGTCCCAGCTGAATCAGTGGAAGCTATGCATTTGCTGACATGAAACACATCATTTTAGGCAGCCTCCCCAAGCACATCAACATGGCCAGCTCTGACTTTTGAGACGTATGTTTCCAGAGTTACTAGCCAGCATCTCAAAATTGTTGGGGGGGGGGGTACGAGAAGGGGAGTGAGACAAAGTTTTTGAGACAAGGTTTTTGAAGGACTAGATATATCTCTATTAGCCTGCTTATGACATACATTAGTCTTCCTCAGGTTAAGCCTCCTAAAGTATTGGATTTCAGCTCCCCAAATCTCTTTTGCTGGCTAGGGCTTTTGGACATTGTAACATTTCATGTCTGAAGGAAGAAAGCTGAGGAATCCGAATGCCTTAGAATCAGATCATCATTGGAAACTATATTTATTCTCTCACTTTTAAGATTTGTTGTAGCATGAGCTCAACATACTGTACAGGGTCTTCTCATAGAATTTTTTTCCAAGGAATAGTTTCAAGTAGCTGGTTTAAGGATAGTTTGAAAACTGCTCTGTTTAGATTGCCTTTTAATTTAGATGTTTTTATTATTGATGTTTTGATCATCAAACAAAAGCTATCAAACTTTGGCGATATCATGTGAGCTGATTCACTTGAATAGTCAATCATGCTGGGAGTGATTAGCGGAAAAAGGAGAAGAGGCCACCCTAGTACTCATTGGATGGACACTATAAAGGATGACCACAGTGGATCTGAAGGAGGCAAGGCAAGACAGAGGGTCATGGAGAGTGCTGATCCATGGAGTGGCCCAGGGTTGGACATGACTGAATTGCTGATATTAATGTTTTGTTGAGGTATCTCTGATATGTTTTATACTGGCATTGTTTTAAGCAGACCTGATCCCAAAAAATATGCTGTACTTTATACACAAATATAAATAATATTTTGTATAATTGTATATAATTATTTGAAATAATAATTTTTGAATAATTGTGTATAATAATATTTGAGAACTAGTTTAGTGTAGAGGTTAAAGCATCAGGCTGGAAACTTGGAGACTGTGAGTTCTTCTACTGCCGTGGGCACAAAATCAGCTGGATAATCTTGGGCCAATCACTCTCTCTCAGCCCTAGGAAGGAGAGAATGGCAAACCACTTCTAACAAACCTTGTCAAAAAACCTGCAGGGACTCATCGAGATAAGCTCCAAGAATGAGATGCAATTTAATGGAAGAAAAAACATAATTTAAAATGCCCCAAAATATGGAAAATCTTTGTTTTTTTTCTTCCTTAAATGTTATAAATATGCCAATGGACCTTTTCTCTTCTTCTTTGGAAAATATCCTGTACACCTGTGACACTAAATGGACAAACCAATGGCGCCATACCACATATGTCCCTTAGAAGCATTAGTTTCTTTAGGCCTGCTTTTCACTTCTAGTTACTATGTTTGAGAAAATGCCCATTGTGAAAGGCAGTAATTGTTTGGCCTTCATGGTCTGCACATTCATATATCTCAGTACAAAGCAGGATGAGAGGAAGTTTCTACTCCTTCATTGGCTTTGATTTGGCAATCCAACATTAGTTTCTGGGAGCAGAAAGTTGATTCTTATGTTTACAATTGCGGGAACAGCTGAACAGTGCTATCACAAAAAAATGAGAGAAGACAACAATGCCTATTGAAAATTCAGCTAGTGTACATTGTTGGGGGCAGTAAACAGCAAGAAAAATATTGACAAACAAGACATAATTTACGTAAGCTGATGATAACTACATAAGATGACGCGTGCAAACAATTAAACAACTATTTACATGGGGTTCCCCCCCTCACAAATTCCCTATAAAAGTACAAGATCCTGACTGCAACCAGCATTGAGTATCCAGCTCACCGAGTTGCTTCTGTTTCTCAGAGTTTTGGAGACCAAAGCATCCCTTTCTCACCATGAAGTTTCTTTACCTTGCTGTGGTTGTCATGCTGTTGGTTGTCACTGTCATGGCTGGTCCAGGTATGAGTACGGGCCAGGGAAATGAAGAGGTTTTATGAAAAAATTATATCATTGTGGAAATGAAGTAAGGTTCTGAGTCTGCAGAAACTTCTAGCTAGAACTAGTTGGTAAATCACACAATGTTGTAGTTTACTCTCACTGAAGGTTCAAGCCAACCTACTATGGCCTCCTCCAGCTATCTCCATTTTATTTTTCTTCCCCACCTTCCTTTTTCAGCCGATGTTCAACATTCTATGATTCCTGAATACTGAGCATCACCACTTTGCAGGACAGGAGTTTTAATTTTTCTTCTTTGAAGAATTTTCTGTGCTTCCCCGAGCCTTGCCATTAGTCCATGAATGGTGATCACGGCCTATTGTTTCTCAGCAGCTTGATTTTCCCTAGAGTACTAATGGCGCTTACCAGCTGAATTGTGGTTAGATAGAAAGATGCCTTTTAAGCTTCAGAAATCTTAGATGCATTAGGCTTGGTAAAAAAAAGAAGATTAACTTTTTTACTTGGAGAGAAAAAAAGAGGCTGAAAGTAACATGACTGAGGTGCATAACATTCTTCAAGGCACTGAGAAAAAGATCAGGAATTCCTTCTCCCTCTCAAAGCACCACATCATGTAAAGATTCGAAAGGGATTTAAAATAGAAAAATGAAGCACTTCACACAGCGTCCACTTAACTTGTTGATTTCATTGCCATGGAATGTGGTGGTGGCTTTTCAGGAGTTTGGATATATTCCTGAAGGAAAGGTCTGTCAACAGTTTTCCTTCTTGAAAATTCAATGCCACTGTCAGACTGGAAGCAGCATTCTTTACAGGGAAGCGATGGCAATGCTGTATTTCTGGTTCTTGCCTGCAAGCACCCCTCACCCACATTTGCCTGGCCCCAGACAAAGATTAAATGCTGCACTAAGATAAAGCATACGTTTTAGTTTGTCTCACTACGAACCAAACAGCTGGCTCCCTTCTTTTATATACACATATATAAATAAATACATTAATTTCTGGATATATAGAATTTTGTGTTTTTATGACATAGAGTAAATGCAGTGTATTTGTTGCTTTGTGGAAATAGTATGCTTCCTGCCTCCTATTGACTTTCATGAATACTCTGAAGATTTGTTTTATATAATTATTTGGTCAGATTAGAATAATATCAGCCCAAACTGGTTTCCATATTCTAGAGAATTTTTTAATAAGTTATATTTTGATATAAAAGGCAGTTTCTACTGACACTCTAAAACCATGACACCAGAAGAAAACAAATGTGGAGGAGGTAGATAAATGAACAAAAAAATCTACTAAGTTAAACAAATACTTTGTAGTTGAATAGTTATTTTTGTTACCATGAATATCTGGGGGAAAAGAAACAATCCTAGGAAAAGAGAGGCAGGTAGAACTGACTACTAAGTGGAATGGCCCTTGGAAAATTGACCGATTCATTTGGTGAAGGACTCCATTGAAAATTCTGGGGCTGTACTGGCATTTCTGACCTACAGACTAGTAATGTCTACGAATAGGCTTGAAGCTGACATTTTTTAGGGCCCCAAATATTTTCTTGTGGATTATCCATCTTTCGAGCAGCACAATCTGTAGATCATGGACTACAAATGGACCCCAGTAATCTAAGTACTAAATAGTCACTCCATGCTTGTGCATGTTTTTGTTCTAGGAGTAAAATTAATTGCTTCCCCCTCCTTCAAAACAGGCTGGTTATTAGCCCTGCCTACTCTAGAGATAAATCCTCTGCCTTACATCTCAAGGCCATTTTCATTAAAAAAAGTGGTTCTATAATATCAGTAGATTTGAGCATCCCTGTCCTAATGGTCAGTGGAAAGCCAACTAGGCTAGTCTTCTTGGGAGGAGTAGGTGGCACAATAAAAACAGGAAAGTCTTCTAATGTAACAGATGCAACACAGCTATAAATCTTTTGTGGCAACAGACCCAGCAGCAAAAGGAAGGTCTTGGGCAATAATGGGTTTAATGGATTAGATGGTGGATCCTATAAGATGCATGGAGAACCTACTAGTATGTGATGAGTTTAGAAAATAGGATGATCCAAAAAAGTAAAAAGCATGATTGTTTTAAAATGAGAACTCTGAATTCCTGCTAATTCTTATTTCTTATCTATCAACTTTATATTTCCTCTTAAGTCTTTCTGAAAATGGATGAAAATGTTTCACTTTTCCTTAGCATTGTTTTTTTCCAACTCTTTGCAGAATGCAAAGGACAACTTTCTTGCCATTCTTTGGGAGGCGTATGTGGCAAAAACTGTGACAAACTATATATCGCCAAATATACCTGTGACTGCAGCAGACGCAGACTCTATTGCTGCAGGCCTCACAAGAAAGGCTAAAGGAGAGGATCGCTGATCCTTTGAGATGGGGCAAGAGGAGCTCCTATCAGTTTAGGAGACATCATCATGAATGATCCTCTTCAATAAAGCCACATCAATATCTTGATTTTGTGTGTTTGCGTGTGTGTTTCCTTGGTGCAGGAGATGGAAATCTTGAGGGAGAAAAGAGGACCTGTAGCATTTTCCAAACCACAAAGCCACAGACGTTTCTCACCTCAAATTATGTTACCATAAAAGAGTAGTGTCCCTTTCATGAATATTGGGCACCATTTGCTATTCCCCTTTGGTGTAAGGGTAGTGGAAAGGAATATGTGAAGTCTTGCTATTACTTTGAATTCACTGTCTTTATTCTCAATATGACCATCCTTTAAAATTATAGAATGTTATCAGTAATTTCTGGAACAACTTTAAAAATAATGCTGAAGTTGTAGCAGTTATAAAAGATACATATTGGGATAAAAAAAATGGAAAATCCATTTCTGGGTGGAAAAGATTCTTTTGATTTGTATATGCCCCTCCCCAAGTCCTTTTGCATGGCAAATTAAATCAGATATCTTGTTCTGATATCAGATAAGTATCATACCACTGCTTAAAAACCAGATGGAGTATTATGTATTTACTGAAATGTGCAAAACATTCCAAAGATTTCATGTCAAACTATGATTTTTAAGTTTCTTATAAGAGACCATCTGATTACATGAACCAGAGAGATACAAAGCATTTTGTTAAATTAATATTACAACCTTGAAACAGGCTATTCTGGCTGTACTGCAATTAGTTTGACCTCAGAATGGTCAATGATCAGAATAGTTCTATGGCTGAAACTTCCAAAACTGAATATTTTGCATATCTCCATTAAAACTACTTAGTTTAACAGGATATGTTAGCATAGAGCAGTGGTTCTCAACCTTCCTAATGCTGTGACCCTTTAATACAGTTCCTCATGTTGTGGTGACCCCCAACCCCCAATCCAGCTGGGTGGGGGGTATCAAAAACTTGATCAAAAAAGAGAGGAAAAAGTGGGAAAGTATAGGTAGTCCTTGACTTACAACAATTCACTTTCCTTCCTTTCCTTCACCTCTTTCTTAGTCTCTTCCTCCTTCCCACCCTCTCCTATTGTCCCTTCCTTCCTTCTTTCCTTCCTTTCCTTCCCCTCCCTTAGTCTCTTCCTCCTTCCATCCCTCTCTCCCATTGTCCCTTCCTTCTTTCCTTCCTTTCCTTCACCTTCTTAGTCTCTTCCTCCTCCCCTCCCTCTTTCCCATTGTCCCTTCTTTCCTTCCTTTCCTTCACCTCCTTCTTAATCTCTTCCTCCTTCCATCCCTCTCTCCCATTGTCCCTTCCTTCCCTCTTTCCTTCCTTTCCTTCCCCTCCCTTAGTCTCCTCCTCCTTTCCTCCCTCTCTCCCATTGTCCCTTCCTTCCTTCTTTCCTTCCTTTCCTTCCCCTCCCTTAGTCTCTTCCTCCTTTCCTCCCTCTCTCCCATTGTCCCTTCCTTCCTTCTTTCCTGCCTTTCCTTCCCCTCCCTTAGTCTCTTCCTCCTTCCCTCCCTCTCTCCCATTGTCCCTTCCTTCTTTCCTTCCTTCCTTTCCTCTTTGTCCCTTTCCTCCCTTCCCTCCCTTCCATTGTTCCTTCCTTCCTTCCCTCTCTCATTGTTCCTTACTTCCCTCCCTCTTCTTCCCTTCCTTCCTCCCCCCCCCATGCCCAGGAAGGGACAAGGGGAAGGGGATAGGCTGCCAGCGTGGCTGGGGGCTTTGCTGCTGGCAAATCTGCCTGTGCACAGGCAGAGACAGAGGAGAGCTCCACCCAGCTCACTTGCTCAGCTTCGCCAGAAAACAAGCTGCTTGCTAAGTTAGCAGAAGCCCCAGGATCAGCACCGGGCTACAGCTGATTTGCACTTCTGCTAAATTAGCAAGAGGCATGTTTTCTAGAAAAGCTCGAGTAAGTTTGCCGGGCAGGAGCCAAGGAGAGCAGCTACAGCTGCAGAAGCATGGATCAGCTGTAGAGGCTCACCCCGATCCTGGACAAGAGGGAAGAAGGAAGGACGGAAGGGACAAGGGGAAAGAGGGAGGGAAGGAGGGACAAAGAGGGAGGTGAAAGGAAGGAAAGAAGGAAGGAAGGAAGGAAGGAAGGAAGGGACAATGGGAGAGGGAGGGAAGGAGGAAGAGATCAAGAGGGAGGGAAGGAAAGGAAGTTCCAGCCAGGAGAGGCTTGGCAGCCCGGTTGCTGAGAAACAGAAGAGCACAAAGCCAAGGAGAAGAAGGTGGCAGTTTCCTCACAAAGGGGGCTCCTTTTCTCCACCTCTTCCCTGGTTTGTGGGGAATTTCTTGTTACCAACACTGACAGGTGCTCCTTTGAGCCTGCCGTGAGCTTTCTCGCCCCCTTTGCTTCTCCCCCCCACTTTTGTGAGGATTGTGGTGCCCTTGGGAAGCCGATCATGCTTTGAAGCTTAGGAGAGGAGGAGGAGTCCCTTCCTCCTTCCCTCCCTCTCTCCCTGTCAAGCCCCAGCAGGCTCAACATGAATGGGCAGAGGAAGAGTCGAGGATTGGCGGGGTGACAAAGGAGACTGGCAGCTGTTACCAGACCTCCCGGCTGACAAGCGCAAGTTTGGAGGTCACCAGCTGATGGGCGCAGGAGTTGGGTGCTGTGGCGGCCTCCCCTTCACTGACCTGTGTGCATGAGAAGAAGTCAATCCAGTTGCTGCACAATGAGTCCCTGGGAAGGGCGGGGCCTTGCTCTGCGCCTGTGCTCTTCATGCACCCCCTGCAGGGCACATTTGGTAGAGTTCATGTAGACTGCCACCAAGCAGCATAATTTCCACAAACAAGTGAGGTGGAGCAGAGGGGGGGGGGAGGGAGAGAAGGTGGTTGACAAGCCCTGCCTAAGACCATTGGAAATATGTGTTTTCCAATGGTCTTAGGTGACCCCTGTGAAAGGCTTGTGCAATCTCCAAAAGGGTCGCGACTCACAGGTTGAGAACCATTGGCTTCGAGATTTAACTCATTGGAAGGAGATACTGTCAATCAAGTGCAAAGAGAAAAATCTCATTAGATTAGGCAAAGGCTTCAACAAAGCAATCCAGTGGCTTCAAGAAGACTTCAGATGGGTTGTCTTGCTCTAGATTGAAAACCTCTAGGATTACTGATGAGATCTGCATATAACATTAATTGCATCATTAGAAATCCATAGTTTACTACAAATAGTGGCAGTAGTAGGTCTAGACACAGCAGATGGCAGTATTTAGCTAACCTTGGCTGAGCTCAGAAAACCTAAGAAGGGCTGAATCTCTTTATTCTATGAACAGGAAACAATTAGGAGTTTCAAAACTTTATACTAGACTGCTGCATTTTGAACCAATTGGAGCTGCCAGATGCTTTTCAAAGGCAACTTCACGTAGAGCAGGTTGCAATAGTCAAGACTAGGGCATGAATGACTGTGAGCAGAGAAAGGGCGCCATTTACACCATTTCCTATATGTTAGTCCAGGAAAGGGTGTAATTGATGTGCAACCTGTAGTTGTGTAAAGGCCCTCCTGGCCATGACTGCCAACTGCTCCTTGAGCAGGAGTTGTGAACCCAGGAGAATCCCCAGATTATGCATTGGATCCATCTGGGACAGTGCCATCCCATTCAAAACCAGAGATGGCAATTCTCCAAACCCCAAACCCAAGTCTCCCAAGTCCCTTAACTAGATTTTTTTCTGACAAAAGTTTGGAACAGTAAGATAGAAATGCCAAGCTTAGCATTCCCTGTGAATCCATAAATAAACCAAAATGTTAAAGTGTGTTTACAGTATTTGCTTACTTCCTGGGGCTGACAAGCCATTCCAATCCAGCAAGGCCTTTGAGTATAAAAAAACTATGTCAAACCAGGAAAAAAAATGGAAACCTACACATACGGTACAGTTCTGCCTTCTTGAATAACTGTTTTGCGTACTGTAGAGCTCCTCCTAACGTAAATATGGTCCCCTGTCACCAAAATGTGACAGAGTGTGTAGTTCGATTTTTAGGTTTTTAGGTTGTTCGTTGTTCGCTTAGCTGACGAACAACACCTAAAAACCGAACTACACACTCTCACCAATGTACTAACATCCAATGGATTCCAAAGAAATAAGATTACAAACCTAATCCAAAAAGAAACCCCCACTAAAATCCAAGACGAGAACAAGAAAACGGCAAAGCCCTCCTCCCATACATAAAAGGCACCACAGACAGAATCAGCAAGATCCTCCATAAACACAACATCAAAACAGCATTCTGCACAAACAGAAAAATATCCACCATCCTAAGAAACCCCAAAGACAGAATTGAGTTAGAAAATCAAGGAATATATGAAATCCCATGCACCTCTTGTCCCACCACATACATCGGACAAACCAACAGAAGAATAAATGCACGCATTGAAGAACATAAGAACTCAGTCAAAAAAGAGGAACCAACATCTTCCTTGGTCCAAAACCTTAAAGCCACAGGACATGAAATTGACTTTATAAATACCAGAACTATCGTCAAAACTGAACATTTTAATAACAGAATAATCAGAGAAGCCATCGAGATAGAAAAATGCCCACACAGCATGAACAAACAAGATGATACCTCCCGCTACCAGCCATTTGGAAACCCGCCCTTATTGACAAACGACTGCCTAACACAAAGAATGACACCAGACCCACACTCACTAAAACCACACAGGATGTCACCACCACACATCCACGCAAAAAGCAAACCCAAAACCACACCGATGATGAGGCACGACCACAAACCAGAAGCCAGACCACAGCTGCATCATTAGCCACTTTAAACCCTTCCAATCCATACATGAAGCAAACTGACACCCACCATGAAGATGAGGCACGACCAGGAACGCGAAGCCAAAAAATAGCGAGGCAGCCCACCATCTTAAATCCCCCTGCAACTCAGACTAACCTGAGCACAACAAAGCCCCCACCCAAACAGAACACTCCCCCATCCAATCAGAACACAGCCAAACCCCTAACCAATCAGAACAAACCTCCACCCAATCAGAACACAGCCAAGCTCCCACCCAATCAGTTCATACCCCCACTGGCAGTTAAAAGGAAGAAACAGCTAAGACCACACATTGCTCCTCGAAGCACGAAGCTGAAAACACCAACCTGAAGATGACGAATGGGACTTTGTCGAAATGTCGCCAAGACACTTCCAATTTTACGCGGGAGAAAACCCGAATAACCAAAGACCTACATATACCTACATATATATATATATGAATAAAACACGATCACCGGGAGAGTTGAAGTAAAAATACTTTACTAAAAATATATTAATACTAAAAAGTTGCCAAGCTTTCGCTGGGGAACTCCCCAGCATCGTCAGGGCTAAAAGGCAATTGCAGTAAAGGTGGTTTAAGTAGGTTCAAGTAACGTTTGCGCACGGCTCTTAGACCGTGTTACTGGCCCTGATTGGCCAGCTGAAAGCCAAGATGTGTCTATAACGTTATGTTCTTTTCTTCGGATGCCCTTCCCTATCCCTCCACTATTGGTCTTTAGAGGCATTAGTAACCTTACATCCCCTCCTCTTCCGATAATACCAACATCTGCCGTGTCGGGGGGAGGACTTGATCTGATGTTTTCCTGTGTTTTACAATGGGGATAGGGCTCCACTAACTGTTGGTTAATATCCTTTCCCAATTGTGTATCTCTCTCCTCCTTTGTCATGTTAACAGTTCCTATCTGGGTATGGTATGCTTCAACAATCAAGTCTTTATTCCCCACCTCAGTCTTCCTTACATACGTTCCCTCCCATTGTTTGGCACTCAACGTAGGAGAATGAGGAGGGGGAGTAACAGGAAGGAGGATAAGAAAAACAAACAACGAAAACGTGCAAGCTCCCCCAACCCACAACCACACGAGGAGAAAAAGGATGAGAATGTTGGTACAAAGGAAAGCAAGAAAACAATGATCAGTAACACGGAAACTAGGATCAAAGTGCAGATGGATTGGCTGGGACCCATGACGAGATCCATGAGCCGGGCGCAAAGAACGCCACAGCCATAAATAGCCTCTCCCATCGACTGGAAACCACCCTGACGATGCCGGCAGTTGCCGGCAAAAGTTTGGTGTTTTAAATTTATTAAAACTTTTTATAGTTTTATAATTTCCTGGTGTTCTTGCATTTATTGCTAGCTAAACATGAGTTGACCCAGGAATCACCTTTTTATTTTTAATATTCTTAAGAATATGTACATACATACATACATATGTATGTATGTACATACCCCCACTGGCAGTTAAAAGGAAGAAACAGCTAAGACCACACATTGCTGCTCAAAGCACGAAGCTGAAAACACCAGCCTGAAGATGACGAATGGGACTTCGTCGAAACGTCGCCAAGACACTTCCAATTTTACGTGGGAGAAAACCCGAACAACCAAAGACCTACATATATATATATATATATATATATATAAACGTAAGACACTTCCAATTTTATATATATATATATATATATATATATATATATATATATATATATATATATATATGAAAAAAGATAGTGTAAAGAGGGAAAAAGGAAAGAAAAAGGCACCAACTTCCAACTCTCTTTAGCACAGTAGAAGATACCAACATTACAATCACAACTTTTTACTTTTACAGAACAATATGTATAAACCATTTCTATAACAATAAACCCATCTATTTAACAAAAACAAAAACAAAATTTCATTTTTCTTTTTCATTGCAAGCACAAAGTCTGGAAGCAATTTCAAAATAGAAACAAAATTAAATATATTCTCTTCTTTGGACAAAAGAATCAGTTTGATCATCTCTGACACTCTTTGCTGTGGTGATGATATATATCTCTATTGACCCATTAATCTTTATCATATTCATATTAAGGGAATTTTATATAACTTTGGTTTTTTTGTTTTTCTTTTTAACCCTAAAGGGAGAAACCACTTTCCCTGATTTGGATATATTACTAACTTTAAACAATACTCAAATAGAGTGCAGTACTGCAGGCCACTTTAGCTGACTGTGTTCAGCAGGTCAGCGGTTCAAATCTCACCGGCTCAAGGTTGACTCAGCCTTCCATCCTTCCGGTGTAGGTAAAATGAGGACCCAGATTGTTGGGGGCAATGTAAATATATATATACATTGCTTACTGGTGTACACCGCTTAGAGAGTGCTTGCACTTAAAGCGGTATATAAGTCTCATAAATAAATAAATAACAACAGAAACCTATTCATTTTAAACCTAGAACCCAAACCACAAAACTACATTAAGGCTTTCACAGCATTACATAAAACGGGGAAAAAACAGAGGACATAACGGCTCAAGGTTGACTCAGCCTTCCATCCTTCTGGGGTAGGTAAATTGAGGACTCAGATTGTTGGGGGCAATGTAAATATATATATATACATTGCTTACTGGTGTACACCGCTTAGAGAGTGCTTGCACTTAAAGCGGTATATAAGTCTCATAAATAAATAAATACATTTGCAAACTCATTGTGTACGTATAAAGTTACCTTAATGCTTTCTTACTTATTAACTTATTTTCTTACTAATTAAATCATTGAATTTAAGTCACTCCCTCCAGCTTATCTTCATAGAATGAAATATTTTTCTTCTTAAGAGTGTCTATTAAATCTCTTTTCTTCAGGAAGTTTTCAGCCTTATTTATATCCATAAAAAAATGTCCCAAAATTGTTTTGTTAAACATTGTAGATTAATCTGGAGCAAATCCTCATAGAATTTTATGAGGTTGTCCAATCTCTTCATGAAAATCTCCAGTGTTAGAGCACTGGCAAGTTGTTCCACCGATTAATTGTCCTAACTGCCAGGAAATTTCTTAGTTCTAGGTTGCTTCTCTCCTTGATTAGTTTCCATCCATTGCTTTTTGTCCTGCCTTCAGGTGCTTTGGAAAATAGCTTGACTCCCTCTTCTTTGTGGCAATCCCTGAGATATTGGAAATGTAAGCAGTCTTGTGTTCTGGGAACACAAGGATAATATGGCTTCCTCCTCCTCCTCAATTATTATCGATCATCGCACAGTCAGCCAGATGTTCAGACTGGATTTGGCATTTTGTCTATCTATCGAGTCCTTACCCAGGACCTGGGATAGGCAGATGTGGATGTTTGATGGTATTACAGGTATCGTCGCAGGATGGAAGCAGTTCCTAATAAGGTCGCCTTTTGCAATTGACTAATAGCGAATTTGTCAATGCCAATGGTGTTCAAGTGGTGCTCCAGTTGTTTTGGGATTGCACCCAAGGAGCCTATCACTATTGGTACTACCCTTGCTTGCTTTTGCCACAGTCTTTCTATTTCTATTTGTAGGTCTTGTATTTTGTTATCTTCTCCAGTTCTTTCTCTTCTATTCTGCTATCTCCAGGCACTGCCACGTCCATTATCCAGACTTTTTTGTCTTTCTTATCGACAATTGTTAAGTCTGGGGTGTTATGTTGCAGGTGCTTGTCTGTTTGAATTCTGAAGTCCCAGAGCAGTTTAATTTTATCATTTTCTATGACTTTATTTTATGATCCCACCAGTTTTTGCTTACAGGCAAATGATATTTTTTGCAGATCTTCCAATGCACCATGGTTGCTACTTTGTCATGCCACTGCTTGTAATCAGTTTGTGCAATCTTCTTGCAACAGCTTACCAAGTGGTCCACTGTTTCTTCAGCTTCTTTGCATAGGCGGCACTTACTGTCTGTTGCTGTCTTCTCAATTTTGACTTTGTATGCATTTGTCCTTAAGCTTGGTCTTGTGCAGCCAGAATTAGTCCCTCGGTCTCTTTCTTCAATTTTCCTGCTCTTAGCCATTGCCAGGTTTTATTATTATCTGCTTTTCCAGCTATTTTTTTAATGTATTGGCCATGTAGTGCTTTGTCTTCCCATGCCTCTATTCTGTTCTTCATTTGGTCTTTCTTGTAGGCCAGTTTGGTCTCTCCATTAGTCAGTAAGCCTTCCTGATATACTAATTTCAGTGCATCTTCATCATTGTTCTTCAAATATTCTTCCAAAGCCATTTTTTCTTCTTCAACCATCTGATGTACTTGTAGCATTCCACGCCCACCTATTTGCCTTGGTAGATAAAGTCTATCAATGTCACTGCGTGGATGAAGGGCATTATTATTATTATTATTATTATTATTATTATTATTATTATTATTATTAAAGTTGGAAGGGACCTTGGAGGTCATTAGTCCAACCCCCTGCTCAGGCAGGAAACCCTATACCATTTCGGACAAACGGCTGTCCAGTTTCTTCTTAAAAACTTCCAGTGTTGGAGCATTCACAGCTTCTGGAGGCAGGTTGTTCCACTGCTTAATTGTTCTAACTGTCAGGAAGTTTCTTCTTAGTTCTAGGTTGCTTCTCTCCTTGATTAGTTTTCACCATTGCATCTCGTCCTGCCTTCAGGCGCTTTGGAAAATAGCTTGACTCCCTCTTCTTTGTGGCAGCCCCTTCCATCTTCCATCCACCTCTCTTTCCACCAATATATCCACCAAGGCAGTTTACAAGATACACTCAAAATATTGATGTTGATTTATTTAAAAAGAGCAAAAGTAATGATGCCTTCTAAACAGCAAAGCCCTGGGAGGAGCTCCTCTTGCTCCATCTCAAGGAATCAGCCACCTTCCTCTTTAGACTTTACTACCAACCACACAGCACTGGAGACTCTTTGTGCCAAATCATAGGAAAACCAGATATAATGCCCATTACAGGATTTACTACAGTAGCCTCTCATGTATCCACAGGTCAGGTGTCCTTTACATTCTATGAAGAGATGGGAAAAACAATGCTGAAGCAAACAGAAACACCTCCATCTATATGAGCCTCTCTATTACCTGTGGAAGGTGCTCAGATGCTAGGGTGTAAAACAAAATTGTAGCTCCTTTAGCTTTCTTCCAATGGTGAACGTACCATTGATATATAAAGTTCCTGTCAACCTCCAGCTCAAATATCCAAATAAAAGTTTAGGATTAGTTTCATTTCTGAAAAGCTTACTGGGTTATTGAATCCATAGTCTGGTATAGGCGAAGGAAAACTAACTCTAAAATCCCAAGGCATCAGAGTATAACATATAACAATGATATTCCCAGCCAAATCCCCCCCCTCCAGATGTTCATGTAGCTCAGCGGTTCTCAACCTGTGGGTCGCGACCCCATTTGGGATCGAACGACCATTTCATGGGGGTCACAAACAACGCAGTCCGCCATTTTTTCCCTTTTCCTTAGCTGTGCTACTCCCTTTTATTCTATTGGCTTTTGAAAGCCAATAGAATAGACTCTCTTGAATAGAGTCTAATTCTATTGGCTTTCAAAAGCCAATAGGAATTGTCCAGGCTGTCTCTGCCCTGCTGAGCCCGCCAAAAGTCCCAGTCTGCAAACGGTGCTGCAAGTTGTCTGCAGCGAAGGTGAGCTGTCTGGAAGTTTCCACCCTTCCCTGCTGAGTAACTACTAAAATGTAAGTAAAAGAGGGCCAGGGGTGGGAGGTGGGAGGCCGGCGGGCACAGGGAGGATGGCTGGCGCACGTGGGGCCCAGCGGGTGCCTTACCTCCCTTGGGCTGGGCCAGCTGGTGGCCCAGCCGGTGGTTGCCCTGCGCCGTCGCTGCCCCTTGCCAGCTACGCCTCGGCCGGCGCAGGGGGCGGCACCAAGCATCGCGGTGCTCCTGGGCAGGGAAAGTCCTTGACTTACGATCAGTTGGGTAGTCCTTAACTTACGACCGGTTTGGTAGTCCTCAACTTACGACCGGTTGGGGGTCGCAGCATTAAAAAGGTTGAGAACCACTGACGTAGCTCATGTAAATAGGTTCTCTTTGTTATTTTCTTCACACTTAGAACGTCCTTGAAATATTTCCAAACAGCATCTCTCAGCAAACTTCAGGAGAACTAGAGAAGTTTCGTTTCTCTAACTAACCCAGTTGAAAACATCACCTCCCCCTCCCCCATTACTCTAATGGAAAGATAAAAACAAAGAGGCATGTAGCTGCCAAACTTTCACTTTTGACAGTTCCACAGAAATTCTGTGGTCCTGAGTGATTTCTTGACCCATGACCCAGAATTATTTTTCCTCTAATTTTTCCTTGCTTGTTTTAGTTTTTAAAAAAAAAAAAAAAAAATCAGAATCCCCCAAAACAGCTTTCATGACCATCCTCCTTTGTAGTTCTTTAACTGACTTTGTCAATTTCAAAAAAGGTGACAATCAGGAAACATGGAGGGTGGGATATGTGGAATTGAGTGCAATAAATAGTACCTGGCAAATAGTTTTAGGGTTCATCAAAGCATTTTTAGGTTTCTTTTTCTATTTCCAACAAATACCAGTAAGCTACATTCCCATCTTATCAGGCTAATGACTATTCTGGCAATTTTATACAAAATTGCATTGAAAAAGAAAGAAAGAAAAAGCCTGATGGAGATTTTTGCCTTCTTTCACTGTGTGCTCTTGTGTCCCCCTTGTGGCTAGGAGAGAAAGTTCTCTGTTTCCACTTGAGATTTAAATAGCTGAAGTTTCGTTCTGTCATTTTTCTTTGAATAATTTGACTGTATTTTACAGATTTTTAGAAATTCTCTGTGTAAATAATACAGTTGGATTGCACATTGGTGCATTTTGCATTAAAGGCAATCTCATTTTTTGTGATATCTTATTAAATTAAATTAGCCATGACTCCAGATTCCAGATGAATCTTGTCTGGGATCATGGCTAATTTATTATATTATCCATTATAAAATGTCCCTTTCTGCATTTTCCATTTTATCTAAGCTAGTATCTCTTTCATTCATTAAATGTTCATCCCATTTTTCCAATGGGAACCAGATGTCATTTTTTTTCTTGCCATTCACAATAATCCTGTGTGATAACCTAAACCAGGTAGACTTTATCCATGTGAGGGTCTCATGATACTTATTAACCACTTTACCTCTCTAGAATTTTAAATAATCTTTGGGATATTCTCTGTGAATACATATTTTCGTCAGCATCATAGACTGTGTTCAAGTTGCCCTTTTCCATGGTTAATTGAATAAACTACTATTAGCTAGGTTTTCACAATACACTAAACCATAATTTACAAACTGCAGTGACTGCATTCATACAGCTTGTTAAACCATAAACAAGAGCACCTCCAGTTATGCTATTGAAATTTGGCAGCAGAAAAACTAATTTCAGCAACATGATTTTTTTTCAAGGTATAATAAACTTACTGCATCCATTTTGCCTTAAAAAGTTCCTCAGAACTCAGAAAATTTCTGTCTGAGATTACCAACATATTACCACTACAATAAAAGTGTAGGAGAGATGGACAACTTGTAACCCTAAGACTATATGCTGTTCTCCATCTATTTTATGTAGGTATTAGACTAATTTTGAAAGTTCCTTGTAAGCAACCAATTCAGACCTCTGGCGAAGCAATTATTCTCTTTTCTGGCAGCCTGCTTTGCCAGAAAAAAAGAAAAACCTAAAAAGAGGGACAAAAGGTTAGAAAAACTAAGGGATATAAAACAGTGGCCCCCAACCTTTTTGACACCAGGGGCCACCCATGGACTGGGGGGAGGGAGGGGAGAGGAGCACACAACCTAGATCTCATACTCCTATGAGAATCTAATTCCTGATGATCTGAAGGGGAGCGTAGGCAATGATGCTAATGCTGATGAGGAGCTGCAAATATAGATGAAGCTTTGCTTGGTTGTCCACTGCTCACCTCCAGCTGTGCGGCCCTTTCTCTAATCGATCAAGATTGGTACTGGTCCATGACCCAGGGGTTGGGGACCCCTGATATAAAGCAATGCTGCCATAGGGAGCCTCCAGTCTGAGCTCTGACCAAACCACAACTTGCTTCAGCCCTACGTATCATGGGATCAATGTGGCCCTCAACAAGTTTATCTCTGCAGATAAATGACCGCTAAGTGGAAAACAATTCTCTCATCCTACCTTTCATAGAAAGGCCTCTAATTAGCACATCTGTCTCTGTGAAGCACAACGCTTGCATTCATGCAAATGGGTCCATACAGACAGTCCTATCATATATTAGGCTAAGTATGTTGCTGGCACTCAACTTACCAAAAAAAGCTAGAAGTAAGTCAGACCCTTTTTTTGCTGTGGCTCCCACCCTCAAGAATAATGGTGCCCCTTGAGGTAAGATCTGCCTGACCCACTTGGCCTTTCATAAGGACCATAAAATCTGTCTCAGCTGATTGGCCTGGGGCACTGTTGGGGGTGTTCCATATTGGAGGTGGTTCGTGATTAAAAAGAAGTCCCCCACCTCCAATCCAGTGTATATTGGTTTCTTCCTTAGCTATTTTTTGTGTATTTGTTTTAATATCTTATCCTGTCATTTTAATCAGGTTGTAAGCCAGAGTCAGTTGATAGTGGGATGGATGGCACATAAATTTAATAAATAAATAAAATAAATAACCCCTTCATGTGTTGGGTAACAAACCTCTCAATGTTTGACATGCTTTCAAGTTGAGTATGCTGCAGATAGAATCTGATGACCTTGTGTGCACAGTATACAATTTCTTAGTCAATAATGAAATAATAATCTATATTATCCTTATAAGAATGTCAGATACCCTTTTATTCTTTGTTTTAGATGAGTAGTGGGTGATGTTTTGCTTGTAAAACCTTAAATCATATTTATACTACTGCTTTTTAAAGTTAACCTATACTATAATGTGATGTTTTATTTTACTTTTTGACTGTTTCTTTACAATGATATTTTATGTAAATGCCTTGAGTGCTTTTGTATGTTTCTCTCCTAGGGCACAAAGAAAAAAATATCTGCTGGAAAGGCATCCAGCCAGTAAATGCTCAGCTCCATCCAGTCACCCAAACTCTACCCAGAATTAAGCGATTACAGGGTCGTAAAAAAGGGAGCTTGAGTGCTTTTGTTAAATAGCTGATTACTTAGAGAGATCATGTTAATCAATAAGGCAGCAAGGATGAAATGAATTTGAAGGGGTAGGTTCACACACACACACACACACAGTTTCTTACCCCATTTTGTAATTAACTTGATATTGCAGTTATTGTTCTTAATTATCCTTAGCTTGTCTATTGAATTCCCTGTAAAACTATACATGATTGAAGTTTTATCACGATAAATATGGATTTAGGCAACTTTTCTTTCAGCCTTTTAAAAAGAAAACATATGTTTCAAATGGAGTGTCTTTCTTAATTAAATCTTTCTTAATTAAATCTTGGACAGAAAATCTGGATATTCTAAGTACTCAATTTGTCACCCAGTTTCACAAACTATGAAGGTTTTTTTTAAATTTCAGAATTGGAAAAAAAGGCTAAAATTATATTTTTGCATTTTTTTTTCTGCATATCTATCTGAACTGCTCAACCCCTCAAACTGCTAAAGATACTCAAACAGGCTTCACCCATGTGTCAAATGACAAATTCTTCCTCTGAGGTTCTCAACCTCTGCATTTCTTTCGCTTTCAAGAATGTGTAAAAATGGCATCATCTGGGGTGGGTTGGACAAGAAAAATAGGAAGCAATCCAAGCTGAAATTATTTCAAGCATATAAATTAATGAAGAGTTGGCACGTCCTCATTGGAAGCTTTTGGAAATAGCTTGAAAAATTACTTTGTGGTAGTTTGAACATTTGGAAAAGAGACACAGGTACCATTGAGAAGAAGACATGCACAGACGGAAAGCCGTCAGAGCTACACTTAAGGATTGGCATTCATCTACTGTAACAAGCTATTTACTAACCAAATAATTGAAGCAGAAAAACAGACCATTAAGAAAACAAAAAGGACTCTGTTGCTTTATTTTGTAGAGCATATGCCTGAAAAGAATGTAATGGAGATGGTCATATATGCATCATCATTTAACTTACATAGAAGCTGCTCTATTTGTTACTTATTTCAATATGCCTAGAACGAAGCACACTAATTGGATTTTTGGTGGCCATTGTTCATTGCCTTCTCTCATCTCTTCTTCTTTGTCAGTTATGTGTGCAACTCTTTTAAAATTAAGCCTCTGGTGAAATCAACTTATGGAAAAATAATGTAATAGAAGTGCCTGGTGAAAATAAAGCAACTGAACATTTAGCAAAATACTCATGTGAGATTATTGGCCTGGAAACCAATAAAGTGTTTTTTCCCCAAATTAGGCAAGTTTGATTGGCCAAGCTAACCTTTCTTCATTGTCTTTTGAAAATTTCTTTGCTACACTTTTTTTTTTTTATCTTGCATTTCTTCTATCTCAAGAATAGACAACATGGCTTCCAGTACTTCATGCTGGAGCAAGAGTATCCTTATAGTTCAGATGGACATGTTATAAAAAAAAAAAAAACACGTGGGGTGGGGATGTTAAAGCAAACAATTCCTCTCTTTAAATATAACCTCTGGACTTCAAGAAATCTAGCTCATTTTTTTCCCCTTTGAGAAATACTATAATATTACATTTTGTCCCCTGGCAGTCCTTTCCCTCCAAAGAGCTGACATTTGGGCACTTCCCCATTAAACTATTATCACAATATCACCTATAACACATCTAGTGGCCCCTGAAGATTATTTTTTAAAAAAACATTATTGTAGTCATAAGGAAAATATTTCTTAAACTTATCTTTAAAACCTTTGGTAAGGATTAAAGGAAAATTACCCAGGGCATCTTTTCAAACTTTTCAATAGGAAGTCTATACAGTCTATAAGGCTGTATAGAGGTTGTCAGCCTGATTGAAATCCCTCAGCTCCCATTCATTCTACTCACCAGCCATTTGTGGAAACCTCTCTTCCTGTAGTTTACTCACGAGAGCAGGTGTCTGGTGTGCAAATGTGTGATCTCACAAACACTCCTTTCTTTGGAGAGTCTTACCAAGCCAGAAAAACACCATTTTGTCAGCAATATCACTACAACATTATCTCCACTCCTTCAGAGAAATCCAGTTTATCACAATTCTTCACCAGAAGCCCAAAGATCCAGGTCTTTTTCAAGGCATTTTTTAAAAAATGCAATAATTATAACAATATAACTTCCTTGGCCATAGTATCTGAGGGAATAGTCAAGTCTTCACAGCCATCCTGAATGCTGTAAGGTCAGGGCTGTTCATATCTCAGGACCTGGCTCTTCCATACGTTAGGTAATATGATAGAGAAGGCATCCTTTCTAGCACCCACAAAGTATCCCTATTCTATCCATTGTTGTGGTACCCCTTCTTTCTAAAGCAGTTTCCATTTTGTTTATTCCTAGCTTGCACTGGACGCCGATGAAGATTTTTCTTTCAACACTGCCTTCTTCTCTACAATTCTCCACACTTTTTAAAATATTCTTTTTATTATCTGATTTTAGTGGCTTTTGATGTAATAATCACATTTCATATCCATAATGGACAGCAACAACAGCAAAACTATTGAATATTAGCCTAGATTCTGAACTTCTGAATGTCAAAAGTTTTTTGTTTTTTTGTTTTTGTGTAATTAAGGTCATATTTTTTGGAATTACTATAGTATCTTTCTTTTCATAATGTGCTGTAGTTGCTGGAGTATAGTGATATTTGGATGTGCCTGCCAAGAATATTCTCTGGCTGGCTCCATACTGTCTGAGTTCTCTGGAGCAAGGAGCCTGCTATTGTCTAGCAAATGTTTGATAACTTGGCAAAGGGAGTAGACATTGGGGCAATTTTGAGCATTGTCCTGACATATAGTAGTAACAAAGAGAAGGCCATATTTGTGCCTTCAGCATTTGACTTTATATAGAAATAATAATAATAGTAATAATAATAATAATAACAACAACACCAATGACAATAATGATCAGCTTTATTGTTCAGTTTAGTAATGGTCCCATTCACAAGGTTGCTAAATAATGCAAAATAGGGTTATTTTTATATGAATAGCTTAAAATTATATGGCCAACTAGAATATTGCTAAAAGAAGATCACTAATTCCCAAGAAGACTTTCAACTCAAAAATGGGGTAACCATGAAGGTTTGGCATCTGAGCAAGCTTATAAATATTTAGAAATCTTGGAAACATCAGATATTTGATACAAGTGGATAAAGAAAGAAACAAGCTTAAAATATTGCAAATGATTAAGAAAAATCCTAAAGTCTAGTTTATATGATGGAAATACAATCAGAGCCATCAATTCATGGACAATATCAATATTTCAGATATTGTGATAAGGATTCAAATGGGCTTTGGTGATGTTGAGAGCAAACCCCAAAATTTCTGACTGAGTATTATCCTGCACTATTGTTACTCAACCATGGCAATTCTAAGGTTGGCTGGAGAATTTTGGGAGCTAAAGTCTACATGTCTTAAAATTGCCAAGGTTGAGAAACATTGTCCTTCACCACCTCAATAATGTCAAGATTATAACTGCCAAGGAAGATTGATGGACAAGAACTTTTACTGGTAAAACAAATTGTAGAGGAAGAAAAATTAGGATTTAATGATTCCATCAAGACAAGTGAATTGAATAAATCTCAGAAAAAAGGACTATTTGCAGAACTGGAATCAAAATATGACTATGAATAGTAACACATCAGTTCTGGCTGGATGGTGGTGATGGTGGGGAATGGAAGGATTACTTCTGACTGATGAATTGATGAAGCTTCTTGGATGAGAAAACCTCTTTTTCCTCCTCAAGGGAAAAAAAAAACATAGTCCAGTTGCCTTTTGAAAAAAGCACCTTTGAGTTAACCCTTGACCTAGATACCTGAGAATCTCCATAGACTCCTTGAAATGGTATTAAAAAAATTGGAAAAAGGACTTCATGGGCATTTTTTTGAAAAATATTGAAGTAAAATTGACAGTGACTTAAGAATAGTGCATTAAATAAAGGACACCAAATGAATGCTTTTTGCTGCCCAAGACAAGTACTATACATAAATGTCATCAAGGTAAAAATAGGGGGGGGGGAACCTAGGTCACGTAATAAACAATGATTGTGCCAAGATAAGGATGAAACACTTAGCTGTAATAACTGGTGCAGCAAAATTACACAGTCTGATTTTTTTTTAAAGGCAGTATACACTGATATTTATACAAAATTTATAGATTCACATTACTGATAAACAAGAATTATTGGAAACATGAAATCACAAATAAAGTATTGAAGATGATAAAGCATATATACATATACATACACATACACATACACATATACATATACACATATAATTTTAAAATTCAAACTGATTGACACCTGGATCATACCATTCCAGACATACTATCATTAAAAGAACAATCTTTGTTTTATTGATGTAGCCATTTCCGGACAGAGTAATATTAAAGACCAGGAATTAGAAAAAAAACTAAAAAATGTAAAGATTGCATTAACATGGGAACAGAATCAAGACCACGGGAAGTGTTAGTACCACTTTATAATGCCTTGATAAGACCACACTTGGAATACTGTATTCAGTTTTGGCTGCCATGATATAAAAAAGATGTTGAGACTCTAGAAAGAGTGCAGAGAAGAGCAACAAAGATAATTAGGGGACTGGAGGCTAAAACATATAAAGAATGGTTGCTGGAATTGGGTATGTCTAGTTTAATGAAGAGAAGGATTTGATAGCAGTGTTCCAATATCTCAGGAGTTGCCACAAAGAAGAGGGAGTCAAGCTATTCTCCAAAGCACCTGAAGGTAGGACAAGAAACAACGGAAACTAATGGAAACTAATCAAGGAGAGAAGCAACCTAGAACCAAGGAGAAATTTCCTGATAGAACAATTAATCAGTGGAATAACTTGCCTCCAGAAGCTGTGAATGCTCCAATACTGGACATTTTAAAGAAGATACTGGACAGCCATTTGTCTGAAATAGTATAGGGTTTCCTTCCTGAGCAGGAGTTTGGACTAGAAGATCTCCAAGGTCCTTTCTAACTCTGCTATTCTGTTAGTTTGGAAGAAGTTAACAGTGTTATTGGGATAGTAGATATAATACCAGGAGAACTTAGAAAGAATTTGGATTGCTTGAATTTGGAACAATTATGTATATAGTTTGCCCAAACACAAAGAATAGCATGGTTGGGTACCTCATACATAATTAGGTATTACCTTTACAATTCTGAGCTCCTGCCTAAGGCTAGAATTATGAAGAAAACTGGCCAACATAGCTGTGTAAAAATGCCTAACAACTGGAAGGACATTCCTAATTCGGAAGAATACAAAGGAGGGAGATGAGCCCCTGGAAACTACAGACCCACAAGCTGTTTGCCAGCAATATACAAACTACTTACTAGCATTATTGCAAATCAAAACTACAACTAGTCTAAAATAAATAATTTACTGTCTGTAGAACAAAAAGGAACCTGCAGATTTACTCTATGGGTGGCATGCCTATTTAATATTTAACAAAAAAGTGGACTGGGTTTTTAAATCTCATATTATAAGAATTTCCTTACTTAGGGTTTGGAGAAAGTATTACAAAAATGATTTTAAAGTACCATTATGGGCTATACCTTGGCATGCGATAGAGGGAATAAAAAGAGATGTCAAAATGGATATGGTGTCTTATAGACAATTACTCAGATGGGATGGACAAAATTGGCAATTAAAACTACGGGAGGATTTAGCACAAGAAAATTTCATTTATTCTTGGTTCCAATATAGGCAACTAGCAGATAGATGGAAGGTGGATTGTAAGGTGGGCTTTCTTAGAGAAGATGAAAATCTTATTAAGCAAGTGAAGGATCAAAGACAAGCCCATATTAAGAGAATTTATGGGGTGCTAGTCGAACTGGATTCGGAAACGGAACTAATTAAAGATTGTATGATTAAATGGGCCCAAAACTTTGGTGAACCAGTCCCATTGGACATATGGGAAACCATATGGGTAAGAAATGTCAAGTTTACGCAGGCACAGAATTTAAGGGAGAATTTTTACAAAATGTTTTATAGATGGCACCTTGACCCACAAAAAATGTCTTTCATGTACCCTGACCTACAGCCCAAATGTTGGAGATGTGATTGTTTGGATGCCACTTATTATCATATTTGGTGGTCGTGTAAAGAGATAAAAGCATTTTGGATCAAGATATGGTGGAATATCCAGAGAATTTTTAGAAGGAGGGTAAAATTTACTCCGCAGTTATTTTTGTTGGGTATAACTATTGATTGTGATACAAAGGAGGCTATATTGATGTTAAATTTGATCACAGCCGCAAGGCTGTTAGTAGGACAATATTGGAAGAAGGAATCCTTGCCTACACTGCAGGAATGGTTTTCCAAAGTGTCTTATCTGGCGGAAATGGCAAAGATTTCGGCTTTTTTAAAGGATCAAACGCAAGAGAAATTTCTTGCTGTTTGGGATAAATGGATAGAATTTATACAATTTAAATTGGATATTAAAAAATATCATGTTGCCTTTTTATAATTTTTATATATATATATATATATATATATATATATATATATATATATATATATATGAATGATAGGAAATAAAATGATCACCAGGGTAATAAAACTATAAAATTTATTAAAAAGCGCCTAGCTTTCGCCGTCACCTGCCGGCATCCTCAGGGCTAGTGCGCCAGGGAGTGGGAGGGTCATTCTTATAGGTGTGGTGAGGTCTGCGCACGACTCCTCGACCTCGTCATCGGGCCTAAATAGGATAACTGCGTGCGGCTGGTCTGTTCCTTTCTATTCATCTCAACCGCCCGTTCATCCTCCTCCATCCTTCTCTCCCTCAATCTTGAGGTGGGCGGGCAAATGTCTCTATGGTTGCAACAGTCTCTATGTTTGAGCTCTTTTCCCTCGGGGGTAGATGGCAGTGTGCATTTCGTGTTTCTTTTACAGTCCTCCTTCGTTCCATCGTTCTTCCTATGGCAAGTTTTTTGTTGTTGAATTTTGGTATTTTTGTTTCTTATACAGGTATCATTTAAGTGATCACATGGGTCCTTTCGAGGTAGTTGTAATTCGTTAACGGTCTGGGGCTGGAGGGGGGGACCTTTCGAATGTGGAGGGGGGGGTAGTGATTCTTCAATTGTCCCTGTGTGTAGTCGCTTTGTGCGCGCTGCGCCCTGTTCGGGCGGTCCGGAAAGGGTAGCGGTGGGGCCATGCCTTCGCTCTTCCTCTTGGGGTAGGTATCGTCCAGGTGATCTCACACGCCCCTCCCAAATAGATATAGTTCGTCGGCAGTCCAAAGCCGAAGGGCAAGCCATTCGGTCGTGGGTGGAGGGGGGCGGAAGCTCCCCGCCCGTCGCCACCCCCAGCTGTCCGGTGCGTCTCCTGCTATGAGTGATCGATCCGGGGGGAAGGTTAGCAATAGAGTCGTGATCTGTTTGGTCTTTGCAGCGTCCTTCCTCGCTACAAGTAGGTATAGATCGTCGGCAGTCCGAAGCCGAAGGGCAGGCCATTCGGCCATGGGTGGAGAGGGGCGGAGGCTCCCCGCTCGTCGCTACCCCCAGCTGTCCGGCGCGTCTCCTGCTGCGGGTGATCGGTCCGGAGGGGAGGGTAGCGATAGAGTCGCGATCTGTTTGATCTTTGTAGCATCTTTCCTCGGCTTGTCTCCTCCTCCCTGCGTCGTCGGTGGTCATACGGATCCTCCGAAGCTCTCCGGGATACGCAAGCGGGGGGAACGGTGGCTTGATCTCTTGAGTTCTTTCTCCTTCTTGCGGTTTCCTCTCTCCTAACTTGGTCCCCTTGATCCAGCGGGGGGCTCTCTCTTTTCTTTCTGAAATGACTGGCACGTTTCCTTCCATATGCAGGTGGGTTGCCATATCTAAGGGTCTCCCCCCTCCTCCAACCGCGATGTCTTCCTTAGTATTGGTCACCACATTTCGAGTATCTATATCTTCCTTAATGCCATTAGAGTTATTATTGGAACGTCGGGGGTGCTGTCCTTGATTACTAGTGCTCCACAGCCTTAAAGCCATATATGCCGGGCACAGGTCCACATGCCGGTTAATAGAATTGTCATCCGAGAGCCATGCCTCCTTAAGTAGGCGGCCCCCCTTGGTATTGTCGCTAGCCAATACGCTGACCTCACTGAAATTAAATTTGTGATCTAGTTCCGCCATGTGTGCCCATATTTGAGAATGTGGATCTCCCCTTCTTACTGCTAACTTATGCTCGTGGACCCTGGTTTTAATCCGTTTGGCTGTCTCCCCAACATAGTTGGATCGGCAGTCCATACAATTGATCTTATAAATGGCTGCCGACCTTTCAGTGTTGGGGAGCGGGTCCTTTGGGCGCATTACAGCTGCCCGCAGTGTTTGGTTGGGTCTATGGGCCACTTGTATCTTGTGCGGTGCTAAAATCCTTGCAGTGGCCTCTGAGACGTTGTGGATATAGGGGAGAGTAATACGTGTGGTTACTTGGGATGTAAGTCTTTGGGGTGTGGGGTCACTCCGGGGTCCAGATGGTTTGTTGAACCGATTGATAAATTTGGCCGGGTACCCATTGTGTTTACACACCCGGAAGAGATAATTTCTCTCCTCCCTCTTGGCTCTGGCAGTGCTGCAGTGCGACTCCACTCGCTTGAATAAGGTCCTGACACAGCTGGCTTTATGAGCCATGGGGTGATTGCTCTCAAAGTGTAACATCCTGTCTGTACATGTGGGTTTTCGGTATACCCTGGTAGTCAGACATCCGTCCACCTGGCGCTGTACTAACACATCTAAAAACGCTAAACTGCCCTGGTGTTCCTCTTCCATGGTGAACTGGATGTCTGGGTATACCGAATTCAGGATGTTCATAAAGCCAGTCTTGTGCCGCTCCTTGATGACCGCAAACGTATCGTCCACATAGCGGGCCCAAAATTTTGGTTGGTATTGGGCCAACGCTATGTGTTCCAGTCGCTGGAGCACCACCTCTGCGATCACGCTGGAGATCGGCGACCCCATGGGAGTTCCCTTAATCTGTGCCCTGAAAGGTGAAATAAGTGTTAAGGCAGACCCCCATTAATTTTATAAGGTCTTCCGTTCGAAGGGAGTCTTGGTGTAATCCTTGGTCTCCCTGATTCAGTCGATCCCTCAAGACCGCAATGGCAAGTTCTTGCGGGATGGAAGTGAATAGGGAGACTACATCAAAGGAGACCATAATTTCATCTTCTTCCACCTTCAGGGCCCTGATTTTGTCAAGGAACTCCTCTGCCGACCTCACTGTGGTGTTGCTGTTATCTGTCAAATGGCTGATGCGTGTGCTCAGCCATTTAGCCAGTTCGTAGGTGGGGGTGCCCCTAAACGCGACAATGGGGCGTAGGGGGACGTCCGGTTTATGCACTTTTGGTAAACCATAAAACCTGGCAAGCGCTGAGTCGCCAGGGCGCACTCTCCTCAATACGTCCTCCCCCATTCTCCCATTACGTTTCAGGGCATCAAGGAGTTTGTTGGTATGGTTCTTTAGCGTAGTGGAGGGATCTTTGTTAATTATTCTGTAAGCAGCACTGTCTTGGAGCAATTCCAGAGCTTTGCTTACGTATACCTCTTTGTCTAAGATAACTGTTGCTCTCCCCTTATCAGCTGGAAGGATGACAATAGTGTCATCCTTCTTAAGCTGGCTCAGGGCCACTTTTTCCTTTGCTGACAGTGTTTGGTAGCGTTTGTGGCTCATGACAAGGCTTGTGACCTGTTGCCTGACTAGGTTCTTGGTCTCCTCTCCCGCTCCCATACGGAGCAAAGCAGGCTCTAACGCTGCTATGAAAGCAAGCGCGCTAGCGTCAGTAAGATTATAGCCTGTATCTCGCTGTAATAGGGAGAGTTGTGACTGGCTTAATACTTTAGAAGATAGGTTGTGTATCACTTTTCCCGACAAGGTATTATTACTGGACTCACGTAACGTGTTCACTCTTTTTAGGAACACCTCCGTCATGCGCTGAGTCATCTGAGTCATGGTTTGCCGGATGTATTGGTCTAGCATCACGAAATGCTGGTTTCTCAATTCCATGTTGCAGAAATCTCGGTGTTCTTGAATCCATGCTTTTAGGTGCCGAATCCTCCTATGTTGGTCATTGATTAGTGCATAGAGCGTACGTCGTTGGAATTGATGTACTGCTCGCCAGCATTCTAAGGAGTCCACCGTTGGTCTTCTCCTCAATGATTTTGGTGTTAAATTCTCCTTAATGCATCTATGGAGGAATGTTAATTTGCAGTAGTTGGCCGATACGCGTCGTGCAGACTTCTCCCACTTCCTGGCTCTGAGCAGAACTGCTCTATCATATTCGCGTTTAAGAAAATTAAAAACGTGAACCCTGGGAGTGTTCATGATAGGAAATAAAATGATCACCAGGGTAATAAAACTATAAAATTTATTAAAAAGCGCCTAGCTTTCGCCGTCACCTGCCGGCATCCTCAGGGCTAGTGCGCCAGGGAGTGGGAGGGTCATTCTTATAGGTGTGGTGAGGTCTGCGCACGACTCCTCGACCTCGTCATCGGGCCTAAATAGGATAACTGCGTGCGGCTGGTCTGTTCCTTTCTATTCATCTCAACCGCCCGTTCATCCTCCTCCATCCTTCTCTCCCTCAATCTTGAGGTGGGCGGGCAAATGTCTCTATGGTTGCAACAGTCTCTATGTTTGAGCTCTTTTCCCTCGGGGGTAGATGGCAGTGTGCATTTCGTGTTTCTTTTACAGTCCTCCTTCGTTCCATCGTTCTTCCTATGGCAAGTTTTTTGTTGTTGAATTTTGGTATTTTTGTTTCTTATACAGGTATCATTTAAGTGATCACATGGGTCCTTTCGAGGTAGTTGTAATTCGTTAACGGTCTGGGGCTGGAGGGGGGGACCTTTCGAATGTGGAGGGGGGAGTAGTGATTCTTCAATTGTCCCTGTGTGTAGTCGCTTTGTGCGCGCTGCGCCCTGTTCGGGCGGTCCGGAAAGGGTAGCGGTGGGGCCATGCCTTCGCTCTTCCTCTTGGGGTAGGTATCGTCCAGGTGATCTCACACGCCCCTCCCAAATAGATATAGTTCGTCGGCAGTCCAAAGCCGAAGGGCAAGCCATTCGGTCGTGGGTGGAGGGGGGCGGAGGCTCCCCGCCCGTCGCCACCCCCAGCTGTCCGGCGCGTCTCCTGCTATGAGTGATCGATCCGGGGGGAAGGTTAGCAATAGAGTCGTGATCTGTTTGGTCTTTGCAGCGTCCTTCCTCGCTACAAGTAGGTATAGATCGTCGGCAGTCCGAAGCCGAAGGGCAGGCCATTCGGCCATGGGTGGAGAGGGGCGGAGGCTCCCCGATCCTTGATGCCCTGAAACGTAATGGGAGAATGGGGGAGGACGTATTGAGGAGAGTGCGCCCTGGCGACTCAGCGCTTGCCAGGTTTTATGGTTTACCAAAAGTGCATAAACCGGACGTCCCCCTACGCCCCATTGTCGCGTTTAGGGGCACCCCCACCTACGAACTGGCTAAATGGCTGAGCACACGCATCAGCCATTTGACAGATAACAGCAACACCACAGTGAGGTCGGCAGAGGAGTTCCTTGACAAAATCAGGGCCCTGAAGGTGGAAGAAGATGAAATTATGGTCTCCTTTGATGTAGTCTCCCTATTCACTTCCATCCCGCAAGAACTTGCCATTGCGGTCTTGAGGGATCGACTGAATCAGGGAGACCAAGGATTACACCAAGACTCCCTTCGAACGGAAGACCTTATAAAATTAATGGGGGTCTGCCTTAACACTTATTTCACCTTTCAGGGCACGACATACGAACAGATTAAGGGAACTCCCATGGGGTCGCCGATCTCCAGCGTGATCGCAGAGGTGGTGCTCCAGCGACTGGAACACATAGCGTTGGCCCAATACCAACCAAAATTTTGGGCCCGCTATGTGGACGATACGTTTGCGGTCATCAAGGAGCGGCACAAGACTGGCTTTATGAACATCCTGAATTCGGTATACCCAGACATCCAGTTCACCATGGAAGAGGAACACCAGGGCAGTTTAGCGTTTTTAGATGTGTTAGTACAGCGCCAGGTGGACGGATGTCTGACTACCAGGGTATACCGAAAACCCACATGTACAGACAGGATGTTACACTTTGAGAGCAATCACCCCATGGCTCATAAAGCCAGCTGTGTCAGGACCTTATTCAAGCGAGTGGAGTCGCACTGCAGCACTGCCAGAGCCAAGAGGGAGGAGAGAAATTATCTCTTCCGGGTGTGTAAACACAATGGGTACCCGGCCAAATTTATCAATCGGTTCAGCAAACCATCTGGACCCCGGAGTGACCCCACACCCCAAAGACTTACATCCCAAGTAACCACACGTATTACTCTCCCCTATATCCACAACGTCTCAGAGGCCACTGCAAGGATCTTAGCACCGCACAAGATACAAGTGGCCCATAGACCCAACCAAACACTGCGGGCAGCTGTAATGCGCCCAAAGGACCCGCTCCCCAACACTGAAAGGTCGGCAGCCATTTATAAGATCAATTGTATGGACTGCCGATCCAACTATGTTGGGGAGACAGCCAAACGGATTAAAACCAGGGTCCACGAGCATAAGTTAGCAGTAAGAAGGGGAGATCCACATTCTCAAATATGGGCACACATGGCGGAACTAGATCACAAATTTAATTTCAGTGAGGTCAGCGTATTGGCTAGCGACAATACCAAGGGGGGCCGCCTACTTAAGGAGGCATGGCTCTCGGATGACAATTCTATTAACCGGCATGTGGACCTGTGCCCGGCATATATGGCTTTAAGGCTGTGGAGCACTAGTAATCAAGGACAGCACCCCCGACGTTCCAATAATAACTCTAATGGCATTAAGGAAGATATAGATACTCGAAATGTGGTGACCAATACTAAGGAAGACATCGCGGTTGGAGGAGGGGGGAGACCCTTAGATATGGCAACCCACCTGCATATGGAAGGAAACGTGCCAGTCATTTCAGAAAGAAAAGAGAGAGCCCCCCGCTGGATCAAGGGGACCAAGTTAGGAGAGAGGAAACCGCAAGAAGGAGAAAGAACTCAAGAGATCAAGCCACCGTTCCCCCCGCTTGCGTATCCCGGAGAGCTTCGGAGGATCCGTATGACCACCGACGACGCAGGGAGGAGGAGACAAGCCGAGGAAAGATGCTACAAAGATCAAACAGATCGCGACTCTATCGCTACCCTCCCCTCCGGACCGATCACCCGCAGCAGGAGACGCGCCGGACAGCTGGGGGTAGCGACGAGCGGGGAGCCTCCGCCCCTCTCCACCCATGGCCGAATGGCCTGCCCTTCGGCTTCGGACTGCCGACGATCTATACCTACTTGTAGCGAGGAAGGACGCTGCAAAGACCAAACAGATCACGACTCTATTGCTAACCTTCCCCCCGGATCGATCACTCATAGCAGGAGACGCGCCGGACAGCTGGGGGTGGCGACGGGCGGGGAGCCTCCGCCCCCCTCCACCCACGACCGAATGGCTTGCCCTTCGGCTTTGGACTGCCGACGAACTATATCTATTTGGGAGGGGCGTGTGAGATCACCTGGACGATACCTACCCCAAGAGGAAGAGCGAAGGCATGGCCCCACCGCTACCCTTTCCGGACCGCCCGAACAGGGCGCAGCGCGCACAAAGCGACTACACACAGGGACAATTGAAGAATCACTACTCCCCCCTCCACATTCGAAAGGTCCCCCCCTCCAGCCCCAGACCGTTAACGAATTACAACTACCTCGAAAGGACCTATGTGATCACTTAAATGATACCTGTATAAGAAACAAAAATACCAAAATTCAACAACAAAAAACTTGCCATAGGAAGAACGATGGAACGAAGGAGGACTGTAAAAGAAACACGAAATGCACACTGCCATCTACCCCCGAGGGAAAAGAGCTCAAACATAGAGACTGTTGCAACCATAGAGACATTTGCCCGCCCACCTCAAGATTGAGGGAGAGAAGGATGGAGGAGGATGAACGGGCGGTTGAGATGAATAGAAAGGAACAGACCAGCCGCACGCAGTTATCCTATTTAGGCCCGATGACGAGGTCGAGGAGTCGTGCGCAGACCTCACCACACCTATAAGAATGACCCTCCCACTCCCTGGCGCACTAGCCCTGAGGATGCCGGCAGGTGATGGCGAAAGCTAGGCGCTTTTTAATAAATTTTATAGTTTTATTACCCTGGTGATCATTTTATTTCCTATCATGAACACTCCCAGGGTTCACGTTTTTAATTTTCTTAAACGCATATATATATATATATATATATATTTCTTAGTTTTAAATTTTTTTTTTCCTTTTTACATATATATTTTTTAATTCCTTTTTAATTAAGCCTATATTCTGCTCTGGGAAGCTCAGGGGGGGGGAAGGGGGGTGTTTTGGGGGGGGGGGAAAGGGGATGTTACGTTTAGTTTTTTTTGTGTATTCTGTATTTCTTGTTTTTGAATTGTTGTATTTCTTTTCTGTTTTTTTGTCTTTTTGTCTTTTTTGTAAAAATTTATAAAAATTTGAATAATAAAAAAAAAGGAACCTGCAAAAGTTCGAGAGGAATGAGGGATTATCTATTGACTGACAAATTCATTTTAAAGAATGAATTTTTATGGCTTCTATAAGCTATAAAAAGCCTTTTCTTCACATAGGTAGATTGTGAATGGTCTAGAAACATTTGAAACAGCAGAAAAATTCAGACGAATATTTCAATGAAGTTTTGATGAATGAAACTGATAACAAATGGGAAAGAGTTACAGTAGACTGATTTTTAGTGTGAGAAGGAAAAACCATCCATACCACCTGCTCCTTCCATATCACTCATCAGCCCCAACCTTCACTGATCTGTCACTGAATCACCAGATGATAAAACGAAAGGAGCCTTTTTGCCTATTTTTGACACACAGGCTGAAATTGACAAAGTTTGTCTTTACATAGGTGAAACTAGCAAATGCCAACAGTTGAATTAGATAAGAAAATCCCTTCAAGATATGGAAATCCTTCACAATTCACAATAGGATTTCATCATCTAAGGTTAACATCTGGACTCACAAAGAGCAGCAATTACAAGACCCCACAAGTGAGGGAACACATTTTCTCCCTATCAAGCCCAGTGGATTCCCAGACTGGACCACATTCATGTGGTCCCTGAAACAAAAGACAACCTATTCTATAAATGTAACCAGCCTTTCCTTTTTAACTCATGGCTGGCATTGATTACTAAGCTGATGGTTTCACTGTTGAATAAACTCTACCTCTGCTTCAAGCAGTTGTCTTGTGTTCTTTGAACATGATTCAGAACATATACTGGAATGAATGAACCAGAATTTTCTTCTAACATTAGACAGAATTTACAGAATTTGCCTTATATTCTTATAATTGAATATACAGCCCCATTGCATCACTTCCATTATTAATTGCTTCCTGGCAAATTTGGTTATTACAATCTAATTGAACATAATACCCTCCACTTGCACTGGGATTTCAGCTTCCAGAATCTCATATTAATTGTACCAGTTTGGGGAAGGCTGTGTTCTCATAAGGATATTTGTTCAGCTGCTTGTTGTACCATAATCTTTATCAGAGATCACAATCTGTTCTTTTACTCTTTTCTGAGATGTACTCCATGTTTCTGTTCTCTCAGGTACTACCTTACAGGTTTTCAGGAACTTAAATAGCCATGAAGAGTTCTGGCACCTGATATCACATAAGTTCTATTTGGGACAGGGGACATAAGTGGGGAACAATTCTTTTTGTGTAAATTGAAGCATACATTGAAATGAGGACATAATTGTGTAGTGGAAAACCACAATACTTACATCAGAAGACAAGACCACGAAGGGCTGGAGATAACAGGTTTTTATTTGTGCACAATGGTTCAGAGCATTCACATGATAAATTCTGAACCCTGAGCTACTCTCAGGGAGTAATTCTTATAGCATTAACCACCCACGCCTTAGCCTTAGGGTGGCTCTTATCTACCTTTGACACACTAAAACAGAGAAGTTTATATCTTGCAGCTACATAAGTAAAAAGGAGAAGTTCACACAAACGGTTGTCTTACCACACCTTTCTGCATGGGTGCTATCTTACAACATCTGTGACTTTTAGTTGACACTGACACTTCTTGTAAAATGGTTTCTACATAGCATGAACACATCTCTATAATTATGACACACAGGTTATATGATTTAGGTTACATTGCACAGCCAAACTTAATATTATCCATTAACTATTATCAGCATCAAGCATTCCTATTAAGATATATTGACCTTTTTCCTGCCCACCTCATTTCCTCCCCTTGAAACTTCACTAAAATCATGAGATTATTGAGGAGTCATACCTTGGAGGATAACATAAGGTAGCATATTCCCCTTCTTCTACAAGGGCCATGACCTGGGCTATGGCTCTTTTCTCGACGAGCATAGAGAGGCTCTTGGAAATGGTGCGAGTAACAATAGGTAAAATACAAGGTAGAATTAGACAACCAAGGGCAATGATTCCCACGAGGGCTAAGATGGCTTGCAAACCAGGCAGCTTGGGAAACCAAGATGTAAATACTTGGGTAAAGTCAAAACCTTTCCATTCCTGGTCAGCATTATGGGTAAGTTGCCTCATTTCAGTGGTCAACTGCTTAATGACCTTTCCTGTCTCATCAATCTGCAAACAATAATTGGAAAGGTTGAACTTACCACAAACACCTCCTTCCTTTGCCAAGATGTAATCTAGGGCCAACCTATTCTGATACACTGCTCTTCAAATCTTATCTGTAGTATCAGACAATATATTGAGAGCCTTATCCAAACGTTGGCCTGCGAGGTCCAAGACAGCTTGGAGTCGGATAATCCTGTTTAACATATAGATAGGTGTCCTGTAGCCATATGACCCATCCTCAGCCCACGTAGCCTGTCCATAAGAGCACACTATTCTTTCAGAATTCCAGACATTGTTCTTTTCATATTCAGCCAGCTCTTTACAGGGAAAATTAGAGAAAGCTGTTTCCACTTCTCTCCTTCGTCTCAGCATCCCTAGGGGGTTATATACAGGTACACCTAGCAGCTGTCAGGCCCTGATAGGCAAAAGGAAGAAGGATGGTTTAATCCAACCTAAAACACAGGTTCCTGCTCAGTTTAAGGGTAGCCTCTCATAGACCAAATTACCACAAATCCAATACATATTTTCTGGGGCAATCCACTCATTTTGAGTGCCCTTAAGATAGGGTAGTAGAGTTCCCTCAAATTTAGCGGGTTCTGGACTTGGACCAGGAGAGACCCATTTTACATAGTCCTGATCCCAATATCCCAAACAGATTAGATGCCCCACTGGCACAGTATGATTCCTGAAGAAACAGTTTCTCCCAACCAGGTTAGTAGCTAAAGTCCACACAGCTCCTGAGAAGCGAGTTCGAGCTGTTATGTTTCCAGCATTAAACATGTTGTTATAGATTTCAGGGGTGGCCTCTAATGCTTCCCATGGCCATTGCTCCCCCATGTTGGTATCACCACATACAAAACAATTCTTCACAGTAAGTGTTTTTGCCACCTCCTCAGCCATTTCAATAAACAAATTAGTAGCTGTTGTACTTATACGGAGGGGGTCATCTTCTAGCTTCTTCAGACTATCATATACAGACCAGCCTAATAAGACCTAATTTGCCCATCATAGATCCTTTCTACTTGGACCGTGAGGTAGGTCTTAGGGTGTTCACCAGTCCCCTCAATTCCAAATCCATATACTTTCAAAGATGGGTGAGTTCTTCTGATTTCCAGTTTTACCCAATTGCTGTTTAGAACCCATGTGAGATCACCCAATCCTGAACAACCCTTATATCCACCTCCTGTATAAGCGCACACACATTCCCACCCTGAACATTTCACTGAGCCAGCACACGGTAGCCAATTATGGGCAGCTGTGATCCAGGTACTATCTGTAGTGCACAAATACTTATGGTTACTTTTATAGGATTGTTTCCAGGCCTCAGATCCACATCCCACTCTCCCATATTTGTCTGGTTTATCTATGGCATTGCAGGCATCAAATTCCAGAAACACCTTCTCCTGTCCTTGGTGTGATTAACATAGGCATATAGACCAATCACCCTTCCATTGTGCCATTATCCAAACCCTGTATACAAGGTAATATTTAACTTTTCTGGGGTTTGGGGGTGATAACAAACATCCTTTTCTCCCAAGGTGAACAAGGTATACTGTCACAGGTTCCGACTAATGAAGCACTTCAAAGAACTTTCAGGCATGTTTCCTAAAGTCTTTATTGCAGAGCTACAGTTTTGCCAGTCACCATGATGGACGGGTTGATGCCAGAATCTGAACTTCCTTTCACTGGCATCAAGCTTTTCTTGCTAAACCCCTCCCTTCTCATGCAGTCACAGGTCATTTTATCCAATTAGTGTGAAGGTCAAAAGTTTACTTCCTCTTTCTTTCCCGGGCTTTTCCCCCCCCCCCACTCTAAGCTAAGTATTAACCCAATAAATACCAGACAGTTTTGCATATTGTCAAAGCAAGAATATACAGTATTCGCAGCATTGACATCCGGCCCCCCTTACAAGAAGGACAGATCCTGTAAAGTAAACAAAAGCATATGTTAAGGGTTATCTTTCGGTTTGCTGGGGTGTTTCACATGAAACCTTTCGATCAATCTGTTGGCGTTCACTTCACTAGATTTCACCCAGGTGGCTTCAGACAACGGGTATCCCTTCCATTGTACTAGGTACTGTAATTTCCCTCTAAAGATTCTGGAGTCAAGAATACGTTTCACTTCATAGTGGGTCTGCCCTGCCACTACGAGGGGTCCAGGTGCCTTCTTTGGAGGAGGTCTCAAAGTGGAGCCCCGATAAGGCTTCAAGAAACTACAATGGAAAACTGGGTGAATTTTCCCTAACAGTTTAGGGAGTTTTAGTTGTACTGTGACTGGGTTGACGACCTTTACTATGGGGAAAGGCCCCAAGAATTTTTGTCCCAATTTCTTGCTGGGCAATTTGAGGCGTAGATATTTAGTTGACAGATAGACCTTTTCCCCAACTTGGAATGTTCTTTGGGGAGCCCTCTTTTTATCAGCCTGCTTTTTATAGGTTTCAAAAGTCTTTTTTAACGCAGTTTTTGTGTTTTTCCAAACTTCTTCCCACCCTCTCACCCATTGATCAAGTGTCTGTGAAGCGGAGGGCAACTGAGGATATTCAGGTATTGGGTTGAATTCTTTCCCTGTGGCTACTTTGAAAGGCGTGTAGCCGGTGCTGCTGTGCACGGAATTATTGTACGCCACCTCCGCAAAAGGGAGGAGATCAGTCCAGTTCGTCTGTTGGTAAGAAACGTAGCACCTAAGATATTGCTCCACCATTTTGTTAGCGGCTTCAGCGGCCCCATTGGTGGCTGGATGAAAAGCAGATGATAACCCTTGAGATGATCCAATCAATGTAAGGAAATTTCTCCAAAACTTCGCTGTGAATTGCACCCCCCTGTCTGAGATTATTCGCTTAGGGGCACCATGCAGCCGGTAGATATGTTTCAGGAACAATTTGGCCAGGCGTTGGGCAGATGGGAGTCCTTTGCAGGCGATGAAATGAGCCTGTTTCGAGAACAGGTCTATCACAGTCCAGATGACAGTATTTCCCCTACTTTCAGGTAGGTCCACTATAAAGTCCATAGCTATTTCTTCCCAGGGTTGAGAAGGGTCTGCCACGGGTTGCAGTAACCCAGGAGTTTTCCCCGGGATTCTTTTCATTGTGGCACATATAGTACAACTTTTTACATAGTTTTCCACATCCTTTTTCAGCCCCGGCCACCAGAATTGGCGGCGGGTGAGGTGTAGGGTTTTCAAATATCCAAAGTGTCCAGCCTGCTTTACATCGTGGCTGTGGTTGAGAGCATTAAGACGGAGTGCTTCTGGCAAATATAACTTCCCCCCTTTGTAAGCCAAGCCATCCTTGCATGTTAGGGACGCTTGATTATCTTTGAACCATTGGTCAGTGAGGAGCTCTCGTTTTATTTTCTTCACTCCAGGGTCATCCGGATTCGGGACCCTGCGAGGTGTAAGTTGAGCAACGGTTTGTGGATTGAGGATAATTGCCTCGTTAACCTGTTCTCGTTCACTTTTGTACTGGGGTAACCGGGATAGCGCATCAGCTAGAAAGTTCTTTCCTCCTGGTATGTACTTTAGAGTGAAGTTGAAGCGGTTAAAGTACTGTGCCCACCGTACTTGCTTTGGTGATAATTTGCGGGGAGTTTTCAGTGCCTCTAAGTTCTTGTGATCTGTCCATACCTCAAATGGCACCTTGCTCCCTTCTAGATAGTGTCACCAGTTCAATAGCGCCCACCTAATTGCGAAGGCCTCTTTCTCCCAGATTGCCCATCTTCGCTCGCTCTCAGTGAATTTCTTAGAGGTGTAGGCACAGGGTTGCAGGATCCCATTTTTGTTCTTTTGAAGTAACACTGCTCCAACCGCCACATCGCTGGCATCGGCTTGAATCACAAAGGGTTCCCCTGGGCAGGGGTGCTTTAGAACTGGTTCAGCGGCAAATAGTCTCTTTAAATTCTCAAAAGCTGTTTGACAGCTCATTGTCCATGCTAGTGGTTGGCCCGGTCATGGCTTCCCTCCTCCTTTGCCTGTTTTGAGTAGTTCTGTAAGAGGAAGGGCAATCTCGGCAAAAGAAGGGATGAATTGACGATAAAAGTTGGCAAAACCCAGAAATCTCTGGAGCTGTTTGCGAGTCCTTGGGGGCTGCCATTCGATTATAGTTTTTACCTTGGCCGGATCCATTTCAATACCCTCATTGGAAATTCGGTAGCCAAGATAGTCTAATTGGGTTTGGTGAAATTCACATTTTGACAATTTGACATAAAGCTTGGCATTCAATAGTTTCTTTAACACTTCTCTCACTAGCTTTATGTGATCAGTCATGTTTGTGCTGTATATCAGGATATCATCAAGATACACCAAAACCCCTTTGTACAAGTGATCATGTAGAACCTCATTGATCAACTGCATAAATACAGCTGGGGCCCCCTGTAGTCCAAATGGCATGACTTTGAACTTATAGCTCCCCATTGGACAGTTGAAGGCAGTTTTCCACTCGTCTCCCTCTTTTATTCTCACCCGGTAGTATGCCTCTCTTAGGTCTAACTTAGTGAAGACACTCCCCTTAGCCAGATGGGTCAATAAATCCTTTAGAAGGGGGAGGGGGTATTTATTTTCCACACTTACAGCATTGAGTCCCTTGTAGTCTACGCAGAGACGAAGAGACCCATCTTTTTTCTCTTTGAACAACACAGGGACTCCCACGGAAGATTTGGCCCGTTCAATAAACCCCCTCGCTAGGTTCTTGTATTCTTTGGGGATGACTGGTTCACCTGGAGTCAGTGAGGCGGCCATGTGCGCTCACTCATTGGGTGGCCTAAGATGCCCAGTAACGTCTGTTGAATCAATGGGGGGGATCAGGCCCTATAGGTAGTCTCACAATTCTCATTCCTTTCTCCCACCAGATAAACGGCTTCCATTTGTCCAACCAGGCTAGTCCTAGGATCACTGCCTCGGTCATTTTGGGAGCCACCAGGAAACGAATAAACTCCCAGTTTGCACCTATTTCTAGGCGTAAGGGCCTAGAAATAAGAGTCCCTCCCATCAGGGAGCCATCGGCTTGCTCAAATCTCACTGGTTTGGAAAGCTGTTTTGCCCTTATGCCCATTTTCATGGCAAACGCCAGACTAATAATGCAGCGGGTACATCCCGAATCAATTAGTACGTTTAAGTCTATTTGTGCCCCAGACTTAGGGATTATAAGTTTGGCGGCCAGTGAAAAAGGCAGGATTTGTCGACTCACCATTGGGTCGTTTTCTCCTTCATCGTCGCTATCAAAGAAGGGAAGAGCAGAGGCAGGTCGACCTGGAGTCTTGGCATCCTCCTGTGTGTGAGGTGTAACCTGGGCAATTGGTTCTTGCGTGGGTCAATTGGATTTTTCTCTTGTTAGCCGCTGAGCAGGTTTCTTTTGCATTGCCGGTCCTGGCTTGCTCTGCAGTCGAGGGTAGGGGACTGGACAGGTGGCTGCTCGGTGTCCTCCTTGTCCACACCGGAAACACTCGAAGGAAGGGCGTGCAGGTGGCCTGGGTCTCTCAGCCCTTGCAGTAGTTGAAGGCTTTCGTGTGGGTGATTGCTGTCCAGGTAGCTCTGGTTGCTGTTCGGGTTCCTGTGGGGGAGGCTTTTTATAGTGGAGAGCTTAACATCTAGCTTCACGGCTGTCTGGTACCACTCCTGAAGCCGATCAGGTATTTCTCGATAGATGCAGGCCTGAGAGAGGTGATCGTCTAATCCCTCAATGAAGAAATGGATGAGGGACTGCTCAGGCCACCCCTCTATTCGACCTGCTATCTTGCGGAATTCTCGCATATACTCCAGGGCAGGCCTCCCAGCTTGTTTTATTTTGTGAATTTGTCCTGCTGCTTTGAGGCCAATGGATGGGTCCTCAAATCGTTCTCTCAGACTTAAAAGAAAGCGGTGGGGATCTTCCAATTCTGGGGCTTGTTCGCTATATAGATTGTTCAGCCATTCAGATGCTTCTCCCTCTAGGTTGGACGCAATAACATCGACCATGGCCCCTGGTTCCGGGTACAGATAGGCCCAGCATTTCAACTGAAAACGCACTTGTTTGAGAAAAAAAATCAGCTTCTCTGGGTCCCCATCAAAGGTTGCATTGAAGGGTGGTGCGAACACAGGCTGCTGTGACCCCCACTGGGGCTGGTTCTACGGCTGCTGGGCGCTCTGCTGCTGGCCAGTGGGGTTGGATGGTGTCCCCTGCTGCTGTAGGCCTCCCAATGGTGGCTGCGCAAGTGGGGGTTGTGGTGGTCTTCTCTGTTCTTGGGTTGCAGGGGGTGGTGATGCCCTCTGCTGCTGATGATCATTCATCTGCTGGGGAAACCATCTACCCATTGCTGCAGATGCCTCAGACTGGAACTCACCCTCTCTTCAGGGTTGGGGTCTCTGGCCAGCAAAGGCAGGGTCTGACAGGCTTCCTGCTGCTCTTGTGGCCACCCCAGTTGCTGTAGGCCCCAACCTGGCTGCAGATTTATGCCCAGGCATTGCACGTTTGGGGGCTGTGGCCAACCTCCTTGCTGTGGCTGTTCTCCCCCCAGCTGCTGATTTCCTGGCTTCTGTACCACCCCAAGACATTGCAAGGCCTCTATTAGCTGTGGTAAGTTCAGAGGACATGGATCAGCCACTTGCTGGGAAACCCAATTTCCCCTTTGCTGCAGAAGATTCAGACTGGGATTCTCTCTCTCAGGGCTGGAGCCCATGGCAGGAACATTTGCAATAGAGGGCCTGTAGGTTTCACTTTGTAGGAACTGATTTCTGTTTTTCATTTCTAAGTTTTGAAATCTTTCCAACGACTCACCCATAACTGTGTTATCTGTCCATTCTGCTCTTGAAGTCTTCGCTCTCAGCTGGGAAATCTGCCAAATTCCTCTCTCCCCCGGCTTGCTGGCCATCACTTTCCCCCCCGGGGAAATTGTTGCAGCTACGGGGCTGGTCTCAGGCAATCTTTCTTTCTCCATAATGAGATCTTCCCCAAAACTTTGCCAGCTCCTCTCAGGCATAGATCGTTTGAAAAGAGTGTTGGATTCTGGCATGATGTCACAGGTTCCGACTAATGAAGCACTTCAAAGAACTTTCAGGCATGTTTCCTAAAGTCTTTATTGCAGAGCTATAGTTTTGCCGGTCACCATGATGGACGGGTTGATGCCAGAATCTGAACTTCCTTTCGCTGGCATCAAGCTTTTCTTGCTAAACCCTTCCCTTCTCATGCAGTCACAGGTCACATTATCCAATTAGTGTGAAGGTCAAAAGTTTACTTCCTCTTTCTTTCCTGGGCTTTCCCCCCCCCACTCTAAGCTAAGTATTAACCCAATAAATACCAGACAGTTTTGCATATTGTCAAAGCAAGAATATACAGTATTCGCATTGTGCCATTATTCAGACAAGTTTTTCCTATCTGTTTACATCCTGCCGGTATTTGAGTGTGATAAACTAAGGTAGTTATGGTGGCTGCACCTTGAGTTGCCTTTGTTATGCATTGGTGACAGTTATCTGATTCCTCTGGGGCCCTTTGGATGCGATGGATAGAGAAAGGTGGGTGCTCTCGGTAGCAAAGAACCCCCTCTGTACCATTGCATCTTTTATATGTGGTTACCCGTCGCTGGCCATGAACACAGGGAGGCAGATCAAACTGGTGACAAGTTTCAGGCCTACCAATCCTCCTTCGCACTGCCCCATCGTGTTTGATACATTGAGTACAGGGCTCCTTCCCTGGTCTCACCTGGTGATTGTCCCGTACTGAGCGGCGGGGTATATGATGGGGCATGTGGATTTGTACAGGAGGGATCCATGGAACACGTAGGCTATGGCACCTGATAGTGGGATTAAGAACACAACGCCAATATCGGTGCCCCTCATTTTCACAGGGCAGGTGAACAGTTAGGAGGTTGTGTGATGGAATAAACAAAGTGTCTCCCTGTAGGAAGGTCTACAAAACATTCATCACAAGGAGGGATGTGGTCTGAAGGGTAAGGGCGGGGGTCTCCCAAGAGATATTCATCACCACTTACTCCCTTATGATCTCCCTCCCTTGTGGAAAGACCCTGTCCCACAGAGGTTGATACAGGTTCTGGAGATTTTAAAGTGGGGGATGGGGTGACAGCCTGACTGATATTCAGATTATCGGGTTCAATTAGCCAGTCCTCAGACACACCCTCAACCCCCTTTTCTTTGACTGTGATCCCTCTATACAGAAACAGAGAATTAATTATAACAGTAATTAACAACAACATTACCACCACCCAAATTGTTGGGATGAGCCCTTTCCTAATACAGGCAGTTTCCCTCATTCTCTGGGTGGAATCCATAACCAATAAAAAAACTTCTAAGACTAATGATGTGAACGCAGTTTCCAAGGTAGGGACCTTTTGTTGCCCATGCGATGGGTGTTAGCTTCCGGAGTAACACCTGCAGGGGTTTGTTTCACCTCTCCCGTTCGCAGGGGTGCAGCTTCCGGGGTGTCACCAGAAGAGGAGAGGCTCCTTCTCCTACGATGCAGGGTGAGTTTAAGGGGTTGACTTGGATCACTCTGCACTTTCCACTGGGTGGGGGCGGCCAATTTAACCCTGGACCAATGGATCCACGACTTGATCTCAGCCACCTTAACAGCAAGGGGAGAACACATAACAACAGTATATGGCCCTTTCCACTTTGGGCTTAAGACTTCCCTTTTCCAGTCCTTTACCCAAACCTCCTGTCCAGGCTGTATATTATGTATTGGAGTAACCAGGACATGAGGTCTTTGGGTTAGAACACGGGTCGGCAACCCGCGGCTCCGGAGCCGCATGCGGCACTTTGAGCCATCTCCTGTGGCTCCGGAGCCTCCTCCTCCCCCTCCCCCCTTCTTCCTCCTGCTGCCCCCCCAGGCTTCAGTCCCCGGCTGGGGCGGCAGGGACATCACTTCCTGGGCCGACGAGCCGGCCACCTGTCTGCCTGTGCCGGGCGGAAGTCCCGGCTGGGGTGGCGGCGGCAGCATCTCTCCCTGGGCCGTCCCCGGGCCACTGAGCTGGCTATGTGTCTTTCCAGGCCGGGCCGGGCAGCAGTCCAGGCTGGGGCGGTGGCAGGAGGGCATTGCTTCCTGGGCCGTCCCCGGGCAGCTGAGCTGGCCACGCATCTCCTTGGTCCGGGGTGAGCAGCAGTCCCAGCTGGGGGGGGGCGGCGGCGGGGGCATCGCTCCCTGGGCCGTCCCCAGGTCGCCAAGCCGGCCAAACGTCTCCCCACACCGGGCTGGGGACATTCTTTCCTGGGCCATCCCCGGGCCGCTGAGCCGACCACATGTCTGCCTGGGCCAGGTGGCAGTCCTGGCTGGGGCGGCGGCAGGGGCCACTGAGTCGGTTATGCATCTCCCCAGGCCAGGCTGGGTGGCAGGGGGAGATTGCTTCCTGTGCCGTCCCTGGGTAACTCACCTGGCCATATGTCTCCCCGGGCTGGGCAGGCTGCAGCAGGGGGGCATCACTTCCTAGGCCATCCCCGGGCCTCCCCTCCCTGCCCCTTTGGTGCCGTCTGCCTTTCTCTCTCTCTCTCTCTCTCTCTCTCTCTCTCTCTCTCTCTCTCTCCTCATCTGGAGAGGGGGGGCAGAGGAAAGAGAGAGAAAGAGAGAGAGGGTGACTTGTTCGGGCAAAGAACCAGTGGGGGACAAGGCGAGCTAAGTCAGAAGACATGGAACTTTCGTGCTAGCTTCTCCCGAATCCTTGTTATCCCTGCCACAAACTTAGCTCATCCGCCCTCACTCTCTCCTCTCCTCTCTCTGTGGATGAGGCTGCTTGCTTCAAATGGTTTGCTACCGAGGCAGGTAAGTCTCGATCGCAGTAGTTTGTTGTTGTTGTTTTGTGCACGCGTGGCACTGGCTGGGAACAGAGCCAAGCAAGCTCTGTGGTTGGAAGTCCCTGCAGCTTAGGAGCCAGGATTTCCCCCCTGGGGAGAGAGGAAAGGGAGAGAGGAAAGAGGGAGGGGAAAGAGAAAGAAGAGGGAGGAGAGAGGAAAGAAAGGAAAGAGGAAAGAAAGCGAGAAAGAGAAAGGGAAATGAAAGAAAGGGAGAGGAGGAGAGAGGAAAGAAATAGAAAGGGAGAAAGAGAGAGGAAAGAGGAAGAAAAGAGAAAGGGAGAGGAAAGAGAAAGGAAAGAGGAAAGAGGGAGAAAGAAAAGAGAAAGGGAGATGAAATAAGGGGAGGGAGAGGGAGAGAGAGGAAAGAAATAGAAAGGGAGAAAGAGGGAGAAAGGAAAAAAAGAGGGAGAGAGAGAGGAAAGAAAGGGAGAAAGAGAAAAGGAAAGAGGAGAGGGAGAAAGGAAAGAAAGGGAAAAAGAGAGGAAGGAAAGAAAGGGAGAGGGAGAGGAAAGGAGGAGAAAGTAAATAGAAAGGAAAGAGGGAGAAAGAGGAAAGAGAAAGGGAGAAGAAAGAGGAAAGAGAAAGGGAAGGAGAGGAAAGAAAGGGAGAGAAGAAAGAAAGAGAGAAAGGGGGGAAGTGCAAGTGCCTCTCTCTCTCTCACACACACACACACACACACACACACACACACACGGGGAAGACTAGCAGACCAAGGGCAGAAAGAGGGAGGGAGGGAGGGAGAGAGAGAGAGAGAGAGATCCTTTTGGCATCTAAAATGAAGATAAGACTGCATATATCCATATATATATGGATATATGCAGTCTTATCTTCATTTTAGATATTCAAAGGGTTTTGCGGCTCCCTGTGTTTTGTTTTCAGTGGGAAACGGGTCCAAGTGGCTCTTTGAGTATTTTGGGTTGCCTACCCCTGGGTAGAACATATTGTTGTAGCCGCTGGACTATAAGATTAAGAGCCTGCAGCTGTTTAAGTTTACAGTGTCTGCCACTTGCCCAGTGTTCTGAACATCTGGTTTGAGTAGGTTGGGGACTCTGCCATACAGCAATTCAAAGGGAGATACAAGCAACCCCCTTTGTGGAGCACACCTTACTGCCATCAGAGCCATATTCAAAGCATCTGGCCATTTAAGCTGAGTTTCCTGACATAATTTTGCCAATTCATCCTTAATGGTCCTATTCATCCTTTCCACCCCCAGATTGAGCATGGAAACTGCAGTGAAGCTTCCAAGTTATCCCTAACATAGCTGCTATCTTTTGGGTGGCTTTATGGATGAATTCAGGGCCATTATCTGAAGAGATTCTAGATGGCAACCCATACCGAGGAAAAATAATATGAAGCAAGGCTTTTGCAACCTCAGTTGCCTTTTTTGTTCTTGTTGGGATGCATTCTGGCCATCCAGTATATGTGCAGACTATAACTAACATTGCTCTGTATGGACCTGAACAGGGCATGTCAGTGAAATCAATCATCAAGGAATCGAAGGGATAATTTCCTCTGGGCTGATGTCCTTGAGGCAGTTGGGGTCCTTGCCTTGGGTTGTTGGCAGCACAGATCTCACACCTAGCACAGACATTTGCTGCAATACTGTGCACTTTATCAATATAAACCTCTCTCTTCAGGGCATTTGCCAATGCCCCTTTTCCTAGGTGCAGCTGCTTATGAACCTGTTGCACTGCATCCCATGCCATATATCCTGGGATAAAGACTCGCTGGTCTGGCAAAATCCACCAACCATCTTCCTGCCTTGCTTCCAACATCTCAGCTTTGTCCAAGTCTTCTTGAGAATAGTTTGGTTTCACCTGCTCTTGTTCTTTAGGGGTCCATAAAGCTAAACAATTTGTGTGTTCAGTAGGTGCCTTTAGAGCAGCAATGCGAGCTTCCCTGTCTGCCTTATTATTTCCTATTTGAATCTCTGAGGCTCCCTTCTGATGGCCTCTGCAATGCATTACAGCTACTTCCTGAGGCTCCCACACACTATTCAGCAGACTCAATATCTGGGGTCCATATTTAATGTCCTTCCCCCCTGATGTGATAAGTCCTCTTTCTTTATACAAGGGTCCATGGACTTGCACTGTTAGAAATGCATATTTAGAGTCTGTGTAGATATTAATACACTTCCCTTTTGCCAACTCCAGAGCTCTCGTTAATGCATGCAGTTCAGCTAGTTGAGCACTCGTACCGGGCGGAAGAGGTTCGGCTTCCCATATTTCCTCCAAAGTCACCACAGCATATCCTGCCTTTCAAATTCCTTCCTGCATAAAACTAGTTCCATCGGTGTATAGGGTAAAGTCTGGATCCAGCAGGGGAACATCTTTCATGTCTGGGTGACTAGCGTAAGTTTCTTCAATTACTTGTATGCAGCTGTGTGTGGTTTCCAAGTCTGGTTCAGGCAGCAGCGTGGCTGGATTCAGTGAGTTAGATTGAATTAATGTGACTGCTGGGTTATGAGTTATTAAGGCTTGATATTTTAGCATGCGTGGGTTGGTCAGCCACAAGTGCCCCTTTGCTTCTAAAACAGCTTTAAGAGCATGGGGTGTGTAGATATCTAACTTCTGCCCAAAAGTCAATTTGTTGGCTTCCTGTGTTAGTAACGCCGCTCCTGCAATTGCTTTGAGGCAAGCCAGCCATCCTCTGGCTACATTATCAAGCTGTTTAGACAGATAAGCAACCGGGCGATGCCAGGCCCCCATTTTCTGAGTGAGAACTCCTACAGCCACATTTTGTTTTGTATCTACAAACAATTGAAAGGGTTTTTCCAAATTCGGTAACTCTAGACTCGGAGCACACATTAAAGCTTCTTTGAGAGCTGTAAAACTCTTATCTTCTTGCTTCTCCCATTGCAACGGTTCTTTATCACCTCCCTTGGTTGCTTCATACAGGGGTTTTGCTATCAGGCTAAAGTTAGGGATTCATATTCTGCAAAAGCCAGCAGCCCCTAAAAAACCTCTTAACTCTTTTCTGTTTTTCGGGACAGGCAGCTGACAGATGGCTCCTTTTCTTTCATGTCCAAGTGTTCTCTTTCCCTCCTCTATGTCATATCCCAGATATCTAACTCTCGTGGCTACCAATTGGGCTTTTTTCCGGGATGCCTTGTAGCCTCGGTCTTGTAAGAGCTGAAATAATGCATAAGTATTCTGCCAGCAGTCCTCTTCTGTCTGACCAGTGACTAATAAGTCATCAACATATTGCAGCACACGTCTGGGTGGGGGATGTCTAAGTCCTCTAAGTCCTTTCCTAATGCCGCTCCAAAGAGAGTGGGGGAGTTCTTAAAACCTTGAGGGAGCCTTGTCCAAGCATATTGGTGTTTTCTTCCAGATACGGGGTTCTCCCACTCAAAGGCAAACAAGTGCTGGCTCTTCTTATGTATAGGTATTGTGAAAAAGGCATCCTTTAGGTCAATTACTGAGAACCACTTAGCCGTGGGGGGGATTAGCCCTAAAATGACATAAGGATTTGGGACCACCGGGTGGATAGTGACTGTAGCCCTGGTTTACGACCCTCAAATCCTGGGCTGGCCTATACTTCCCTTCCCCCTTAGGTATTGGCAGAATTGGGCTATTCCATTTTGATTCTATAGTGACTAGAATATGATGAGCTAGATAGAGGTTTATTACCTCCTGGATAGCTTGTGCTACCACCCTGGGATATGAACGTTGCCTAATTCTGATAGGTACTTTAGTTGGTATTTCTTCCACTATAATTGGAGGATGATGTTTTGCAAAACCAGGGGGGGTTGTCTTCTGCCCACAGGTGTGGCACATTAAACTCTTTCCACTTGGTATTTTCTTCTACTGCTTGTGCCAGCATTACCATTCTCCATTCCTCTTCACAGGGAACTTCCATGGTTACTTTTCCATAATTTATGGCCATTGTGCCATCCTCTTCAAAGGAGACCTGCGCCCTTAATTTACAAAGCAGGTCCCTCCCCAGCAATGGGATTGGGCAATCGGGCATGTATACGAACTGGTGGGTTATTGTTCTTCCCCCTATTGTGCAACTTAGGGGCTCCAAAAAAGGTCGCTGTAATATTTTTCCTGTTGCTCCTTGTATGTTGATAGAGTGAGGGGAGGCTTGGCCTAGGGGTTGGGTTAGGACTGATCGGGTGGCTCCAGTATCCACAAGGAAGGGACTAGATTTGCCTCCTACTGTTAAACTGACCACAGGTTCTGGGAGGCGGGCTGAACCCGGTCGGCCTCAGTCCCATTCCTCAGTTTCTGCCAGGCCTATGAGGGGGGTCCTTGAAAATCCTTCTCTTCTTCCTCTCCCTCCCTGGCCTCTTCTTAGATTACCTCTGAAGCTTCTGGCAAATCTTGCAAATCTTCCTCTTCCCTCTCCTTGTTCCTCCTCCCTCTCTCTTTCTGGACATTCACCCTTCCAGTGTCCTTCCCTTTTACATATGGCACACTGGTTTCGTCCTAACACCATTCCCCTCCCTCTGCCTCTTCCACCTCCCCTTGGCACCGCCATCATAGCAACTGCAAGCAGCTCAGCCTTCCTTTGCATTTTCTGATCCCTTTTCTTTTCCTCCTCTTTTTCCCTATTCACAAAAGTCTTCCGGGCTACTTCCATCAGCTCACTCATGGGCTTCCTTAGGGCTCCTTCCAATCTTTGCAGCTTTCTCCGAATATCAGGGGCGCTTTGTGAGATAAAAGCCATGGCAAGCATTCTAGCATTGTCGGGTTCTGTTGGATCAATAGGGGTGTACATTTGGTAGGCTTCAAGCAGCCGAGCATAAAATGCTTCTGGACTCTCTGTGGCTTCCTGCACCACCAAAGATGGTTTAGACATATTGACAGCTGGTTTCCCTGCTGCACGGACTGCCTGCACTGCTAATTGCTGATAAGCCTGCAATTCTTGGAGGTCACGATATGGATTCCATTTAGGATCTTTAGAAGGGAACTTAGCCTCGACATAGTCTTCAATGGTATAAAGTGAAGGCAAATCGGGCTTCACAATTTTTGCCACTTCTATTCTGATCTTTTCCCTTTCCTCCAGATTAAACAATGTTCCTATAAGCTGTTGCATATCCATCCAATTGGGGTTGTGAGTGTCTACAATGGTCTTAATCAAGTCTGCAACTTCATTTGGCTTTTCACTAAACGGCCCGTAATGAAACTTCCAGTTGAGAAGATCTGAAGTGGTGAAAGGCACATGCTGGAATAGAGGGGCAGTTGCTGTGTCTGTAGGATCGTCTTTATTAACAACCAATTGATCCACTTGCCTGAGGGGAGAGTTCAGAGAGACTAGCTCTGTCCTTGCCTTGGTCCTTTCAGCTACTGGCTCCTCTTCCTCCATTTGCTCTTCCTTCTCCTCAGTCCCAGAGCTCCCTTCTGCTGCTTGGGACGATGGTCCTGCTTGGGCTCTTTGATCCTGGACTTCTACTTGGGCTGGTGGTTGTCCCTGACCTTTCCTTTCCTCAAAATGGAGGCCTTTTAGCATTGGGGACAGCATGTCCAGGCGCCACATGGATCCCAATGCTGATGATGACCCTGGGGTTCCCCTCAATCCAGGTGGAGGGATGTACGGTGGTGGATGTGGCACTTCTTCTGGACTACTTGGTAGAACTGGAATGGGCTTTTTAGCCTTTGGAAATGGCAAGGTGCGTGATACTAGAAGTCTACACTGCTCTTTGTTACACTTTTGGATCCATGGGGGAGGTCTTTGCAACAAGCCAAGCCACACATCAATATAGGGTGCCTGGTCTGGGTCCCTAATGTGGGATTGAATACTAGCTGATGTACCTTTTGTGTAATGTATGGATCTAATGTCCCTGTGCTTGGCCAGCCTACGTTAAAGCTGGGCCAATCTATCTCACAGAAATTCCGGTCGCCAGATAATTGTAGTGGAAAACCACAATACTTACATCAGAAGACAAGACCACGAAGGGCTGGAGATAACAGGTTTTTATTTGTGCACAATGGTTCAGAGCATTCACATGACAAATTCTGAACCCTGAGCTACTCTCAGGGAGTAATTCTTATAGCATTAACCACCCACGCCTTAGCCTTAGGGTGGCTCTTATCTACCTTTGACACACTAAACAGAGAAGTTTATATCTTGCAGCTACATAAGTAAAAAGGAGAAGTTCACACAAACGGTTGTCTTACCACACCTTTCTGCATGGGTGCTATCTTACAACATCTGTGACTTTTAGTTGACACTGACACTTCTTGTAAAATGGTTTCTACATAGCATGAACACATCTCTATAATTATGACACACAGGTTATATGATTTAGGTTACATTGCACAGCCAAACTTAATATTATCCATTAACTATTATCAGCATCAAGCATTCCTATTAAGATATATTGACTTTTTATTTATTTATTTATTTATTTATTTATTTATTTATGAGACTTATATACCGCTTTAAGTGCAAGCACTCTCTAAGCGGTGTACACCAGTAAGCGATGTATATATATATTTACATTGCCCCCAACAATCTGGGTCCTCATTTTACCTACCCCGGAAGGATGGAAGGCTGAGTCAACCTTGAGCCGGTGAGATTTGAACCGCTGACCTGCTGAACACAGTCAGCTAAAGTGGCCTGCAGTACTGCACTCTAACTGCTGCGCCACCTCGGCTTTTTCCTGCCCACCTCAATTGGAAGAACTTGTACAGGTCAAGATGACATAATGTTCTACGAGAACAATCCATACACCATGCTCTTCCAAGTTCCTCCTTCCTGATTGAGTGAAATCTCCATAAATAGTAGGGTTCCATACTTATTCCTCATCAAATTTTCTGCACAAATTCTCTTTCAGCCTCTGTCTGTCATCTTGACTCTTCAAACAAGATCTGGTCCAGCCATTCATCATGAGGGCCATCTTCCTTGCCTTTGCTATGTTCCTGCTTGTTGCCATGGCCTCTGCAGGTAATGAGAGAAGAATCCTCCACATATTTTGTGGGAGGGATGGGAAATAGAATAGATGAAATTTATCATGCTTTTTAGGTTCCAAGGCTTGTTTATGAAATGCTTTCAGTCATAATCCTAACTAACTACAATTACTAAGTTAACATAATAGGCAAAACCCAAAGACATTATATTATAGTTTAAGATGATTACCTCACACAGCATGCTAAAAGAAAGGCTGAGTTTCCAAGGGATGCTTAGAATTACAAACTTCCCCATGGCCTTTTATCTTTGGCCTAGTATATTGTATAAATATATACCATGAATAACTGGTTGGTTATTTGTATAGTAGTAGAAGCATTGGCCCATTGAATCATGATAAAACCAGGTGATTGGTATATGAATTAAAGTGCAAAAGGAAAGAAAATAGCTCTGAGTGGAGAGACTAATCTCATTAATTTAACCTCTTTGCAGTTAAAGACATATTCTTTAGTGTAGAAATGGGAATTGGATAATTTTCAAAAATTAATTTAAAAATGAAAGAGAATGAATGAGGACATAGGCTGTGGGTTTGGAGAATTAGTTTTTAGATGCCTTGCTTAGTATTCACAAAGCAAAGTGACTTGTTCAGCTTCAACTATGGAAGCTCATCAAATGACTTTCAACCAATCTCTTTTTCACTCTGCAAAGTGCATGGTTAGAAAAACTTGGAGGGAGTGCCATATATTCTACTTTAAATCTAACAAGTAAATATTAATAAATCATAACTGAAAGGAATACAATATATTCTGCTTTAAAACTAACAAATAAATACAAATAAACAATAATTCCCTGAAATTTAGTATTTTAAAAATCATGCATAATAGGAAGATGGTAGTAATCTTAGCTGATCTAGGAGAGTTAACTATTGCCTAACTCAGTGTACATTTAATGAGAGAGCACCTGAAAATACCAAGGCTGTAGATTAGACTGCTGACTTTGACAAAATATCCCAGAAGAAGACATAGCAAACTATTTCTGTATTCTTACCAAAAATACAACATGGTAATGTCCTGATCATCATCTGGAGCTGAGCTTCATCTAAAGCAATGGTTCTCAATATTTTTAATGCCGCGACCCCCAACCGGTTGTAAGTTGAGGACTACTCAACTGGTGCAGCACTGTTTGCAGAATGGGACTTTTGGCGGGCTCAGCAGGGCAGAGACAGCCTGGACAATTTGTATTGGCTTTTGAAAGCCAATAGAATTAGACTCTATTCAAGAGAGTCTATTCTATTGGCTTTCAAAAGCCAATAGAATAAAAGGGAGTAGCACAGTTAAGGGAAAGGAGGAAAAAATGGCAGACTGCGTTGTTTGGCGACCCCCGTGAAATGGTCGTTCAACCCCAAATGGGGTCCCGACCCACAGGTTGAGAACCACTGATCTAAAGGATGAGTGGCCTTACTTTTATAGTAGAGAGATGGGAGAGTCTTCCCAAGATGATGCAGATACTGCCTAGTATATGTCCAACACATCAGAATAATATCAATGCATACACATCCGTTTAGACTATTTGAGGATTCTATGAAGGATATATTTGAATAGATTTTTTTACTAATTTATGGATCATTCAGGATGGTTGGCTAGGATTGGTAATGCTTTCAAATTTTGCATGTGAAATATGATTCTAAAATAAAGTTTTCTCCAGAAATGTATTGAAATCTGAAATTAACAGACTTTGCTTTAAAAAACCTGGAAAATCTCAGTCCATAACATTTAATAATTTGAAAGATTCAAATGCTGGGTCAGGGTATTAGATATGAAGGAAGATGAAATTCATTATTTATACTTCCTATTTATATCCTTTTATAATTTTATACAATTCAAAGCAATAATGTTCCTGCCTTCAATTCTCCCCACAATTACAACTCTGAGAGGTGAGTTGGGCTGAAGGAGAATGAGTGACCCAGCTGGCTTCCATGTCTAGTAGAGGATTAAAGCTTCATGGTTTGATTCCAACATCTAAACTAATTCTTTAAAAAAAGGACCAAATAATTTTAAAATATTCTTGCCTCCCTTCAGATCATTATAGTTTAGAATGAAGATGAAAGACCCATCAGTTGCTTTAAATTAATGGCCCTGAAAAATCTGGATTCTCTGTTCACTTGTTAGATAAATAAGAAACATTTCAATTCACTGTTAGCTTTAGTTGATTCTTCCCCATCTTGATGTTCTCCAGTTTGTTTGTTTGTTTGTTTGTTTGTTTGTTAAACTTCTATGCCATCCATCCCACCAATAGGGTTGTAGACAGATCCATTATGCTAGACATCAACCTCTAGAATAATCACGTTTGCGGGAAATATTGGGACATGAAATCTAATTTTTCTGTTGAAAGCCTCCTGCTTTGCTGAAATAAAAGTGAAGTAGAATTGGAATGTTCCCCATTCACAATGCCTAACTAGGATGAATTTTTGACAGAGTGCAAAAATAAGTCATATTTACTGGTAGTGGTGTTCCAGACTGTTTGAAAACATTTGTTCTTGAACTCAGGAGACCCTGAGAGTTAATGAAGTATTTTCTTCTATTTTGCTTCAGAGTGATGTTATAGTGTTATGTCTAAATCTTCTGAGTTAAATCAATGGCAAAAACAAAGTGTTCCATTGCCACAAACCAAGTGAAGAAAGGTGGGCTGGAAGGACAATTTTATTATCTTGATGGAACTGTCCACCAACATTCTGCCTGCAGCTGATAGGAAATTCAAGAGAAAAGAAATGCTTCAAGACTTGAAAACTGACTGAACTCACTCCAGGCAGGGCTAAGATCAGGTCCACGGATGAAGCACAATGAAATGGACAGCATAATTTTAGATTAATAGTAAGAGTGTCAGTTTGGAATGTAAGACGTCTCTGTAAACTTTAAAAAAATCCTGTAAAACATGAAGGGGGAAAAGTTTTAACAGAGTCCTTTTCTGGTGGGACCTAGAGATCACTTACATTGAATTTAGTTTAACATGCAATTCAATTATAACTATATGAATTTAATGTACTTAATATGATTACTCCACATGTATGTGATGATCTCTTTGTCTATGGAGATTCTCTGTCCCCCATGCCAAGGTTGTCCCAAAGGTGCTTTTTCAGAAAGCAACTGGACTTTGCTTTTCCTTAAAGATGTTTCACCTCTTATCCAAGAAGCTTCTTCAGTTCAGGAACTTCTTCTGGAACTGAAGAAGCTTCTTGGATGAGAAGCAAACATCTTCAAGGAAAAACAAAGAAAGCCCAGTTGCCATTTGAAAAAGCACCTTTGGGACAACCATGACTCTCTTAAATATGTCACATGATCAAAATTATAATTTCACAGCTGCATTTGCAGCAGCTTTTGGGAGCTGCATCAAAGATTCTGGGAGGTACTTGCAGCTCTAGGATTCTGGGTTTTATAGCTACAACTTGGAGGAAACAGCTCACCATATTTGTTTCCTTTAAATGAACTCTAGAAGACATATCCTCAGGCAAGACTTTAAGCCAGTTTAGTGTTTTTTGAAGAAAGTTCTTTTCACCATGTCAATGAGTCTTGTCCAATTTTGCTGAAAAATTTGGAAGATGTATTAACATTACTTAGAGAGCATTTGATTGTGAAAGACTATATTAATTAATTGAGGTATCAGCATCTGCTAATACTGCCCTTGTTCCTTTGCAGGTTACAACAGGCAATGCACCAATGAATGTAGAGGGTATTGTTCCCACAAATGTCCCTCTCAATATACTTCTCAATCAAACTGTGCCTGTGCAAGATATGGTGGTGTTTGTTGTATTAACCTTTACCCTGTACATCCTCGTCATCCAGTGCCTGTTTTTGCCCCAGCCCCGATCCCAGCTCCTGCTCGTCTTCCTGCTGCTCCATATCCACATGCTAAGTGGCCATACTGGAGACCTCCCCACAAAGGTTAAATAATCAGACAAGAGGAACATCGGTTGCAAAAGCTATTGCCATTAAGAAAAAAAATGTTTGCAATCCTCTTGCTAAATAAATCAGCTTTGACCAATCCTTGATGATGTGCTAGAGTTTCTTTCCTTTTTCTTCAGAATTTGCTCTAGTAGCAACACTTTCCTACAATCCACATTTGCACACACTATGCAATCACTTCCTCTGAATGTGTTTTATGTACATTTATCCAATACAATGATAAATGTTTATCTCATGTATAACATGTTTGAGAAGATAATTACAGATTATTGAAAGTAGTTCTCCTGAGGTGCTGTAGCAATGAATGAGGCCCCATCAACTTGTCTTCATGAAAATTCTGTGAATTGTGACCCAAATTTGGAGGATACCAGGTTAGATAAGGCTGCTATAAATGGTATAATCGAATGATTGACCATAAAAACATTCTGTAGATGTCATACTTTGTTTTTATTATTTTTTCTATATTGTACCTTATTTCATCCTTCTCTAAAAAAGAATATTCAAAGTAGCTATTAGGAGAATCTTACCTTGTAGGCATTTCATTACCCAACTAGATAACTTCATTTGTGTGAACTGTCTGCAAGCTCAGATAGCACCAAGAATCCCACAGTTCAACCCTGAGTCATGCAAGACTTTATTATCCTTAACTAAATGGATATTTATTCATTATTTATAAATAATGAAGTTCACTGTGATAATAACAATAACAACAACAACAACAACAACAACAACAGTTGGAAGGGACCTTGGAGGTCATCTAGTTTAGTTAATCATACATACAAACTGAATGTAAATGGAATCTCCAAAAATTAACAAGCCAACAGATGCTACTTTCCTATTATGTTTTGCTGGTAAAACTAGTAATGAATACATGCCATATTTGCAGTATTCTAACTCAACTCTCAGCATTTGAGTCTCCTTGGACTGCCACTTTCCTTAGAAGATTATATTTTCAGAAATATGTTTATAAATACTGTTTACATGCTCAGTCAAAATGTTTGTTAAAGAAAGATGAAAGGTAAGGTATCCCTCCATATTTCTGCCGCTAATAGTTGTTGCTAGTAATAGCTAATAGGTCAAATACATAAGGATTTGCGATGTTAAACATTTTCAGTTAAAAGTCTTGCAATGGAAATATAATGATATATTATATCATTATAATATCATATGAAACACCACGCCTGTGGTGTTTCATATGATATTGATAATGAATACAGCTCTACCTGGCTGCAGCCTTTTTATACACCCACTTGGAATGGGTTCTGGCCTTTATGGCAGTATCCATGCATTTTGATACTTACTGCAGCAAAGTATCCATGCATTTTGAGTCAGCAAAAATTACCGTGAGGTAGAATTTGTTGCTTCCTTTGTCTACCTCAATCTGGCCTCTGTTGTCTCTCTTCTTACTACTGCCAAACAATCTTCCCTGATTGTGTGTGTGCTTCACACGATAAGCAAAATATTTTTAGTTGCTTGATTACTAAGAGGCACCATTTGATCAGTTTCATTCTATGGGGATTTTTCATATGTGAACAGTCAGAAGTTATTCTGTGGGGCTTATTCTCTATCTGAAATTACACAACCAACTGACTTCCTGCAACCACTGAGTGCATGATTTGGATAGTTCCTCAAGCTAAGAGGAAGAGATCAGCAGAATCCAACACAATGGTATATATACTGTATCTCTTCCCTTAATAACAATAGCACTTAGACTTAAATACTGCTGCACAGTGCTTTACGGCCCTCTGTAAGCAGTTTACAGAGTCAGCATATTACCCCAACAATCTGGGTCTTCATTTTACCGAAGGATGAAAGGATGAATTCTGCAGTCAGCAGAATTAAGCTTTCAGAATAAGAGAAATATAAATACCACATACATTTGTATGGGATTTTACATGACTTCCGACACCTCGTCCATTGAAGGCAGGAATTACACTACTGTATTACACTATTTTTATCCACAATAAATCCTGTACAGATAGTCCTTGACTTACAATTGCAATTGAGCCCAAAATTTCCATTACTAAACAAGACAGCAGTTAAGTGAGTTTTGCTCCATTTTATGATCTTTTTGCCACAATTAAGATAATCACAGCAGATCTAGAATTCAGGAGGTAGAGAACAAGATAGAAATCACACAGGATGAACAAACCATTTCACAATACAGAGAGATGGAATATGCATTGCGTATCAGAGGGTTGAGAGAGAATTCTCAGGAGGACTTAAAGATGCTTATTGTGAAAGATATTGCTCTTAATCTTTGCTGGAGGCCTGAAATAATTGGGAATGAGATAGAAAAATTTTTTAGAGTTAACTCACAGGTTGCCAGACAGAGAAATTTACCAAGAGATGTGGTTATCTATTTTTCCAGAAGATCTGACTGTGTTCAGCAGGTCAGCGGTTCAAATCTCACCGGCTCAAGGTTGACTCAGCCTTCCATCCTTCCGAGGTAGGTAAAATGAGGACCCAGATTGTTGGGGGCAATGTAAAATATATATATACATTGCTTACTGGTGTACACCGCTTAGAGAGTGCTTGCACTTAAAGCGGTATATACGTCTCATAAATAAATAAACGTAAAGAAAAAGAGCAGCAGCAGAAGAGTGGTGAAAAGTTGAAAGTATGGTTACTACAGAGCCTGTGGGAGGAGCAGCACCAAAAAGATCTTTGACAGTGGATCTGCAGGCTATGCTCCAGAGGCTCCAGGCCGGTGGAGATGGCCAGGTTCCTGACCTGGAATGTTAATGGCTTAAATGTGCCACAGAAACGAAGAAAGGTTTTTCACTATTTGAAACAACATAATAACAACTTGATATGTTTGCAAGAGACTCATATAACTTTAAAGGACTCTAAACTTTTGATGAATTCTCGTTTGGGTTCACATTTTATTGCTCCAGCTCCAGGGAAAAAAGGGGGAGTGGTAATTTATGTGAAGAAAATTTTTTCATCTAAACTAATTGAGGCTGACTCTGAAGGAAGATATCTTTTTGTGGAATTATTATCACAAGGCCAAAAAGTTCTTATTGTTGGATTATATGCTCCCAATCAACAACAGAAACAATTTTATAAGTTGCTGCATGGGAAGATATCTCAGTTGGATTACAAATCGGTAATTTTGATGGGTGACTGGAATGGGGTTTTAGATTCAACTATAGACAAAAGAAGCTCTTCTAAAACTTTTACCCAAACCAAACTACCTAAGACTTTTTTTGACTTGAAAGAAGAATTGGAGCTTACTGATATTTGGCGAGAAAGGAACATAAGTGATAGAGACTTTACTTTCTATTCAGATAGACATCAGTCATTTTCAAGGATTGATTTTTTTTTTGATCACTAGTGACTTCCTCTCTAGAGTGAGGAAGGTGAAATTTTTTTCCAGAACATTGTCAGATCGCAGTCCGGTATGGATGGAATTATATTTGGAAGATGGGAATAGAAGATCTTGGAGACTGAATGAGAATTTGTTTAATCGGGAAGAGTTCATACAAAAGTGTAAAGAGCATTTAAAGGATTTTTTTGCTATAAACATGAATAAGGGTACATCGATGTCTATGGTTTGGGATGCCAGTAAGGCATATGTGAGGGGAATTTTGATTCAATTGAATAAAGTTTTTAGGGAAAAAGGGTTACGAAGACGTAGAGAAATAGAAGAAGAGATTAAATTAAAAGAACAAGAGTTGGTTCTTAACCCAACTGATAATAATTTAAAGATATCCATAAAGATGCTTAAGGAACAATTTAATATGTTGATGGCAGATCAGGTGGCTACCAATCTGTCATATATGAGACATAATACTTTTTGTAATGCGAATAAGCCTAGGAGGTGGTTGGCTTATCAGTTACGAAAGAAACAGAAAGCTAGAATTATAGAGAAAGTAAAATATAAAGGTACTGAGGTTTTTCAACAAGATCTGATTAAAAAGAGTTTTTTAGATTTCTACACAAAATTATATTCAAGTGATAACATAAAGGGTTTTGACATAGATAAATATTTACAATCAGTACATTTTCCTAAACTCTCAGAGGAACAACAAAATGGGATGAATAGTTTAATTACTGTGGAGGAAATTGGTTTAGCTATCAAGCAGTTAAAGGTTGGAAAGTCTCCTGGAACAGATGGACTGACCTCGAGGTATTATAAGATTTTATCTGAAAAAATGATAGGGCCATTAAAGGAACTCTTTAACAGTATTTTGTTGGGTATGCAAGTTCCTCCTTCTTGGAAAAGAGCTTTCATATCATTGATTCCGAAGGAGGATCAGGATCTTACAGAGCCTAAGAATTATAGGCCAATTTCATTATTAAATGTTGATTATAAGATTTTTGCTAAAATTCTGGCAAATAGATTAATGCAGGTTATGAAAGATTTGATTCATAGTGATCAAGCAGGATTTATAACAGGGAGATATATGAATCATAATGTTAGACAAATTATTAACTTAATTGAGTACTTGGATAAGAACAACCAGATTCCTGTGGCTTTTATCTTTTTGGATGCTGAAAAAGCTTTTGATCAATTAGACTGGCAATTTCTATTTTCATTGGTAGAGAAAATGAACTTTGGGGATAATTTTTTACATGCACTTAAAGCTATAGACCAGCAACAATCTGCACAAATTGTCATAAATGGGGGACTGACTGAGAATTTTAATATTCAAAAAGGGACAAGACAAGGATGTCCATTATCCCCATTGTTATTTGTTTTAACGCTGGAAATCTTATTGATTCAGATTCGAGAATCAAAGCTAATCAAGGGTGTAAAGATAAGGAAGAATGAGTATAAATTGCGGGCTTTCGCGGATGATTTGGTTTTAATTTTGGAACAACCGAATCAAGCGATTGACTGTTTATTAGAACTTATAACACAGTATGGGAATGTTTCTGGTTTTAAAGTTAACAATTACAAGACCAAGATATTATCTAAGAATATGTCAGTTAAGGATAGGGAAAGTTTGATTAAAGCCACAGGTTTTCAGATGGTAAAAAAGGTTAAATTTCTGGGAGTATATTTAACTGCTTCAAATGGGAAATTTTATAAGAATAATTATGAACCATTATGGGTAAAAGTACAAAAGGACTTAAAAGACTGGAAAAAATTGCAATTGTCATTGTTGGGGAGAATCTCAGCTGTAAAAATGAATGTTCTACCAAAGTTTCTTTTTTTGTTTCAGATGATACCTATTCTAAAAAAAGAGGCAAATTTGGATGAATGGCAAAAGGGTATCAACAATTTTATATGGGCCGGGAAGAAACCAAGGGTTAAGTTTAAGATACTATAGGATGCTCGAGAAAGAGGGGGACTTAAGACACCTAATTTGAAATTATATTATGATGCAGCCACCTTAACTTGGTTAAGTGACTGGCTTAATTTAACAAATATGGATATTCTCTTTTTGGAAGGTTGGGATTTAATATATGGTTGGCATGCATACTTAATTTTTAATAAGAAAGTTGATCGGACTTTTAAATCACATATTTTGAGGAATGCCCTACTTCGTGTTTGGAAAAAGTATTATTATAGATTAAATTATAAAATGTCTATCTGGGGGATTCCCAGACACGCAATTGCGGGAACTTCTAAGGGGATAAATTTTGATAAAATCTCGTATAAAGAATTGTTAATCTGGTCTGGTTTGAATTGGCATTTGAAATCCCTAGATGTATTAAGGCAGGAAAATATTCTACAGTCATGGTTTCAATACTTACAGATAGTGGATAGATGGACTGTAGATAAGAAAGAGGGAATAACATTAGAAGATAAATAATTGGTTATTCAGATTAAAAATCAGAGTCCGGCTCATATAAAAAGAATTTACAATGTGTTATTAGAGTTAGACTCGGAAACAGAACTGGTTAAAGATTGTATGATTAAATGGGCTCAGAATATACAGGAACCGATCTCATTGGACTTATGGGAGACAATTTGGACTAGAAATGTTAAATTTACACAAGCTCAAAATTTGAGAGAAAATTTTTATAAAATGTTTTATAGATGGCATTTAGATCCTAAAAAATTATCCTGTATGTATCCTAATATACAGCCCAAATGTTGGAGATGTGGTAATAATGATGCGACATATTTTCATATTTGGTGGAATTGTAAAAAAGTAAAGGCTTTTTGGATTATGATTTGGTGGAACATTCAAAAGATTTTTAGAAGGAAAATAAAGTTTACTCCTCAACTATTTTTACTGGGTATTTTCGTTGATTTAAATGAAAAAGAAACTATCTTGATGTTGAATTTAGTAACTGCAGCAAGGTTATTAGTAGGTTTATACTGGAAGAAAGATTCTTTGCCTACTTTAGAAGAATGGACACTTAAAGTATCTAGTTTTGCAGAAATGGCAAAAATTTCTGCTTATTTAAAGGATCATACACAAGAAAGATACATCATTGTATGGAGAAGATGGATAGATTATATTCAGAAAAAGTATGGAAGTAAAAAGTTTCATTTATTTTATGAATGAATATTATAACAAATATTATAGAGAATTGTCTTATAGGTTATGGAGTTAAAGGTTAATTATGATATTTTCTTTTTTCTTTTTTCTTTTTTTTTCTTTTTTTATTATTAAATTTTGTTATTATTAACCCTGTATTCTGCTCTGGGAAGTGAAGGGAGGGGGTTGGGGGTGGGAGGGAGGGTAAGAGGGGGGGTAAGTGTAGTATAGATAATGGTTGTTTATAGGAGTGCGGCCCGGGCACTCTCCTTATGCTGCGTTCATGGGTTTGATAGGGATGAGAGGAGAGAAGGTGTAGAGAGGAAGTAGGGTATTGAGAGGAGAGGGGGAGGGGAAAAGAGTAGGAGGGGAGGAGAGAAAGAGGAGGGAAGTAGGGAATGTTTTAAGAAAGGGTGGACGCAGCCTGGGGGGAATGGGCGGGTCGCGCCAATGGTTATGAACTTATCTTATTTTAAAATTGTATTGTATTTTTATAATGTTTAAATGGAAAAAATAAAAATTTTCAATAAGAAAAGATAATCACAGCAGTTGTTAAGTTAGTAACACAGTTTTTAAATGGATCTGGCTTTCCCCATTGATTTCCTTGTCAGAAGGTCACTAAAAGTAATCACATGACCCTGGGACACAGCAACCATCATAAACATAAGCCAGTTGCCAAGCGGCCAAATTTTGATCACGTGACCCTAGCAATGCTGCAACAGTCATTAAGTGTGAAATATGGTCATAAATGCCATTGTAACTTTGAATGGTCACTAAATGAATGGTTATAAGTCAAGGACTACCTGTATTGTATATTCAATTACATTGGCCACTAGGAGGCATGATGTGACTGATTTCATCCAAAGGTGGATTTCATGCAAACAGGTTTGGCTGGTTCCTCTAGTTTTGCTGATGCTCTTCTTTGGTACATGGTGAAAGGCCTTCAATTGCTGAGACAGATGAGATATGGAATCAGATTTTTTTTTTTTTAAAAAAAAAAAAGCAGAGTTGAGGCTGGTTAGAGCCCTAAAGGGCAAGCGCATATTTTTAATTGAAATCAGAAATGACAAGATCATGGCATTCTGGATAATTACACAGTGTTATTACCAAAGCTTATGATTTAAACTCTACTTCCCTCCTCTTTCTCTCCTCCCCTCCTACTCTTTTCCCCTCCCCCTCTCCTCTCAATACCCTACTTCCTCTCTACACCTTCTCTCCTCTCATCCCTATCAAACTTGATACTGTCTCAGTATCAATTTGAAAAACTCTTATTTGTTACCCTTGGGATAGACAATGTAGAACATTAGGACTTATAATTTCTACAGGCTCTTTAAAATATATGGTTTTACTCTATAATATTTTTCTTGAAAAATACCTCATAATATGTTGACTTAAATGTGTTAAATGTTGCTTGACTTCCAATAAATCCCTGTGGCAGTATTAATGTAATTAAAATGAACATGTCATTCAGACTAATGCCTATTTCAAAAGGAATTCCCATATTAATGACTTTAATGAAAGACTCAAACCCTCAAATATCTTTGGTCAAACTAATTTTCATATGTCCCATTAGAATGTACGGTATATTTTTTTCCTGCAATAAGAATTTTAAAAAACATTTTCCTCTTAGGGCTTCTTTAAATCCCAAGCCTTCAGAAAGTTTGGCAGATTTCAGGGTCATTAAACAAGGAACTTCATTTCCAGTCCTGAAAACCATTAGATATACTTGATTATTAATAGTTAAGCAATTAAATTTTGATCCAGAATCATAAGAGAAATCAATATGCAAAATATCTCAGTAACAGGGAAGATGTTCTCTGCAACTCTTTGAACCAAAGAAGACATAAATACTTTAAATCACTTGGTTATAATGGTTATTTTAAAAATTTCAAAATATTGTGTTTTGTACTTAATAGTATAATACATATCTTCATCATCATCATCATCATCCTAGCCATTGTCTATCCACTGCAGGATGAAGACCTCTACCATATGTTTCCCACCAGCTTTCTTTTGCCTAGTGGGCCCATGATACTTGCTGATGTCATCAATCCATCTTGTTTTAGGTCTCTTTCGTGGACGCTTTTTATCAAGCGGGATCCATTCTATGATGACTTTGGTCCTCCTGCCATCAGTTTTTCTTGCTATGTGACCAGTCCATTTCTATTGCAATTCTTTTACTTCCTTGATGGTATCATTTGTTCTCTAATCCATGTGCAGGTCTTTCTATCTTGTCTTTTAATGCTGAGCATATATCTTTCCATGACTCTTTGTGCCACTCCTTCTATGATTGGGGCTGACACAATGAAGGAGCTTGTGTGGGTAAATGAAATTGTGGGCTAAGTCATCAAACATGCATATGTCCAGAAGGGTGTCCCAAGGCAAACAAGCCATGATGGATACTCCAGACTAACACCGATCATATCTGCCAACCCACATTGTACCAGAGTGGCAGATTATGGTCTATTCCTTTCACATGCCAATAATTCATCTGCCTGGAAATAGACAAGTAGTTCTCAACTTAGAACCATAATGCTCCCTGTAATGGAGCCTGTCCATTACAGTCATATGTTGTGATGGTTATAAAGTGGGTCATCACATGATCAACTCAATTTTATGACACTTTTTTCATGGCAATCATTAAGTGAATGCTGTGGTTGTTAAGCGAACCAATTGCAAATGCTGGTTTTCAACAAAAATATTATAAAAAACAAACATGGAATCATGGGATGCTGCAAACACATGCAAATGTGGGCCAATTGCCAAGTACCCCAAAATACAGTCATGTGATCACAGGGGAGGCAGCCATCAGAACTTTGGAACCAAAGTTCGTAAGTAGCATTTGGGGGGTGTGGGTCTGTGGTAACTTTGAACAGTCACTAAGTGACCATTTTTAAGTCAAGGGCTACCTATATACATTTAAAACATGCATTGACTAAACATGTCATGATGCCTTTCAGAATTACCTGTGATATTACAATATTAGGAGATAGAGCAGTTTCACTCTCTCTCAGCACAAGGAAGCAAAAAATCTTGCTGAGAAAACTGCAGGAAGTAACCCACGCATTCATCAGGAGCTAAAACTGATTTGAAGACACACACATATAGACTGGACAAAAGATAAATGGGTAGGCTTTGAGAAATTGTTTCCTGAGTACATAGAAGACCAGGACGTCTTCTCTATTTTCAGTGAGTACAAGGCAGATTTAACACTCAGAATGACAGATTCATTCCAATCAAATGTTGAGAGAACTTTTAAAGAAATCAGAGCAGTTTGCTAAAAACAAAAATTCTTCTACTCACTCTTGAGTCTCAGACAAGAATGATAGCCCAAGGAATAAAGAACAGATGTAGAGCTGACCGGAGGGATACCATGCAAGACCTTTTAAAATGGACCGTGGAGATAATTGCTCTGGACTTATTATATTCAGGGGAGTCCCCACCCAAATTATGACCCAGGGTTTAAAGATAGTAGATGGATGGATACTTTTCATCTGAGTCAGTAATATTAATAAGTTAAAAATAGTAAGAGTCCTTTGGGTTTCTTCATATATTTTACTACCGGAACATTACACCAATGGGCAAAATAAGTGGAGAAAAACATATTTGGTCCCCAGCCCTAAAACTGACTGCCCTTGAAAAACAATGATAGGCCCAGATCTGAAATGATAGCCTCTGGAAATAAGATTGCAATTCTGGAGCTGGAATAAGTATTTCTGTCAATAGAAAGGCAGCTCTTCTAGAACAGTGATGAGCCCATGGCATATTTGTTATGATTTTGCATGCAACAAATTGCATTAAGTTTATCAGAGAAGTAATGTTATATACATGTATTTTTACATGATTCAAAATATCCAATTACTTATGGAAGAGGCATCTTAATCTTTTTATTGGAAAGGAAGAAATGTCATTTCTTTCAGATAATATCTTTTCTTGAAATATAAAGTGAAAAATAACCAAAAATGCTTAACTGAAACTAATGACTTACCTGAAACTCCAATATATAAGAATATATGTACCTTAGGCTTGAACTGTAGGGGCCTTGGTGCTCTCTGAGGTTATTTGTTTGCTTGCAGATATTTCATTACCTGTCTAGCTAACATCATCAGTGCTTGAAGGGAGTAAGGTTGTTGTGTCCATTAATTAACTGAAACTAATGAAGTATTAGAAGAAGGAAGTAAATATAAATGGTCAGTATAATTACAGGAAAACATGCAAATAGGTCCTTTATTGATCATGAGGAATTCTTTGCAAAAAAAAGTGATGATGTGGATAGCTTAGCTAGGCATATTGTGCTATATGGATATGTGTGTGTGTGTGAGAGAGAGAAAATATGAATTCAAACTGCATGTTAAGTTCATTTCTTAGCTCAGAGAAATCTTCTCAGCTGATGAAAACAGAGGAACTCATCTCTTATTTTGTCTCCATCTTTACATTCAGAGGAAACAGATTTGAATAATACAGTCAAAAATAAATACAAGGGATGGTATAGTAAGTAAGGATATAGTAATAATTCTTTTAGCCAGCTTAAATGCCTTGAGTTTCCCAGGGTCTGATGAAATATAATCTAAAACATTGAAGGAAATGGATGAATGACTGTTAGGTATTCTGCCAATAAGCTTTAAAGCAACCCAGAGAACTGAAGATGTACCCAAAACCTGGAGAAGAGCATAAAGTTCCTCAGTATAAAAAAGAGAAAAATGACAGGGTCTCAGAAAAATTAACCAATCAGCCTAACACCAATCCCTAGAAAGATGTCAGAGCAAATAATAATGCAAGCTATTAGTAAGCATCTTGAAGACAATGCCATGATTACTAAGTGTGAGTATTGCTTTGTGAAAAATAGATCATGCCCTTCTTTGACAAGTAACTACAGGTAGTGTCATTACTAACTACTCATTCAGCAACTGTTCAAAGTTACAATGGCACTGAAGAAGAAAACTTATGACCAGTCCTCAAAGATGTGGCTGTCACAGGTTACCCATAATCACATGATTGCAATTCAGCCACTTGGCAACCAGCATGCATTTACAATGGTGACAGTGGTCAATTAATTGTCATAAGTGACCTTCATAGCCATCTTCCAAAAAGCAAAGTCAATGGAGAAGCTAGCAAGAACTTGCAAGTTGAGGTTATGTGACATCCCGCTCAATGATTCACAGTAATTCACTTAATGACTGCAAATGGAACTGAAGTCATAAGTCAATACAGTCATGTGACATTTCACTTAATGACGGTGCTGTTCAGCAACAGAGTTGTAGTATGTGAGGACTACTTGGACTTTAGTGGAAAAAAGTAATGGTGTGAATCTAATCTACCCCAATTTCAGCAAAGCTTTTCAGAGAGTTCCACAACATATTCTCATTGATATCCTGTTAAAGTTTGGTTTGGACAATATTGCAGTAAGGTCAATCCACAACTCTAAGTGCACTCAGAGATTCAGCATTAATGGCTATACATTGTGTTGGACAGCAGCAACCAGAGGCATTCCATAGAAATCTGTCTTCAGGCCAATGTTATTCAATATTTCTATTAATTGAGAGCATTGACCAATACACAGAACAAGATTTCAGTCTAGCCTTGATAGGCTGGAGAGGTGAGCTTAAATGAATGAAATACTGTATTCTTCAAGAGGGAGAAATGTAAGATATTACTTATTTTTTTGTGTGTTCAAATCAGAGTTGATTCCTGGTTACTCCCTTGGCTAGTCCCTCCAATTTTCTTGACAAGAGTTTGAAAGTAGTCTGTCATTCCTTCCTAGGGCTGAAAAAGGCTACTGAGCTGGGTTCATGCCTAAAGTAGGACAAGAACAAAGGTTCAAGTTCATGCCTAAAGTAGACTAGAACTCAAAGTTCCCACATTTCTAGCCTGGTGCTTTAATCACTAATTACTACACCAAACTAGTTTTCAAGTTTAGAGAAGAAAATTACAGGGCACATATATATATGGTGCGTGATTCATAACTCTAGCTCAGAAAAGAACTGTAAGGACCCACCCCACTTTGCATCTTAAGAAGACAGAACTCTTGGAATAGCTCTTCCAACAGGAATCCTTTATTAAGAGAAAATGGTTGCAGGCATGCTAGACAGGACTTGGGGTTCAAGCTCTCCCATTCAAGGTTTTAAGGGGTTCCCCAGTAGTCCCACCCAATCAACCCCCCTTCCAGTGATAGTTTCAAGTATCACAATTCCATCCCCTTTCTTCTTCCGTCTGGATGGAGACTTCAGATAACTACATGAAAGGCAATTACTCTTCTTTGATATGTTAACGCTTAGAGGCCACAATAAACACACATTCAGTCCTTTGAAGTGTGCTGAAGGAAGTGAGGGCCATAAAGCCCCTTTGCTCTCCCCCTTTTCTCCCTCTTATGGCAGAATCCAGAGAAGGCAGAATTGGGAGTTTCTATGTTTGATAATTAAAGATGAAATATAATTGGATTCTGACATCCGGCCCCTCTTAACAATAAGAGAGATCCACCTGAAAGAAAACACAAGTAAAGAATTTAGTTAGGCTTGTTAGGATACTCTGTGTGAAACTTCTTCAATAGCTTCGGAGCTCTGACGTGACGTTTATGGACCCACTCATTTTGTGAGGCAGGGAGGTGTTTCCAGGCAACTAGGTACTGAGTTGTTCCATGATATCTCCTAGAGTCAAGGATCTCTTTTATTTCGAAGTGTTGTTCCCCCTCCACCATGATTGGAGGTGGTGGGGGGGGGATTTTTGGCCGTAGAGGTGACTGATGCTCTCTTTTCAGCAAGCTGCAATGAAAAACTGGGTGTATTTGCCTGAGGTTTTTGGGTAATTCTAATTCTACTGTTACTGGATTTATGATCCTTTTAATTGGAAAAGGTCCTATATATTTTGGTCCAAGTTTTTTACAGGGCTGTAGGGACTTTAGGTATTTTGTAGATAAGTACACCATTTCTCCTATAATGAATGGTGTAGGCTCAACCCTTTTTTTATCGGCTTGTGCTTTGTATGCCCGCCTAGCTTCATCTAGTGATTTTCTGACTATTGGCCAGGTGTTTTGTAGGTTTTCCATCCATTCTTTCAGTGAAGGGATCGTTGGTTCTTTTGGGGTTAACTCTGGCATAGGGTTGAAACTTTGGCCGTTGGCTATTTGAAAAGGAGTGTAGCCTGTGCTGGAGTGGACTGCATTATTGTAGGCAACTTCTGCAAAAGGAAGTAAGTCCGTCCAATCACTCTGTTGGAAATTTAAAAAACATCTCAAATATTGCTCAAGTACCGACTGGCACCGTTCCGCTTGTCCATCTCCTTGAGGGTGGTGGCTAGATGTCAATCCCTGAGTGGTCCCTAAGAGGGATAAAAATTCCTTCCAAAATGCAGACGTAAATTGCACTCCCCTATCAGAGATGATGCGTTGGGGTGCCCCGTGCAATCTGTAAATGTGCTGGATGAAAAGTTTTGCTAAGGCCTTTGCAGTGGGAATTTTTTGGCAAGGGATAAAGTGCACCTGTTTGGAAAATAGGTCCGTGACTGTCCAGATAACAGTATTCCCATTGCTTTCAGGCAATTCCACTATAAAATCCATGGCTATTTCCCTCCAGGGGGCTGAGGGACTTGCCACTGGTTGTAACAGCCCTGGCGATTTCCCTTGCAACCTCTTTGCTGATGCACAGGTTGGGCAGCTGGCAACATAACTTTCTATGTCCTTTTTTATTGATGGCCACCAAAATTGCCGTTTAATTAAGTGTAAAGTTTTTACAAATCCAAAATGCCCTGCTGATTTTGTGTCATGGCAAAGTTGCATGAAAGTTAGTCTTTGAGTTGTTGGTATATATAACTTTTCCCCTACCCAAGGCAATCCGTCTCTCATTGTGCACACATGTTTGTTTTTCTGGAACCAATCATCTGTTTCCAAACTTTTTCTGAATTCAATCCCAGTTTGGCTGTCCAGTTGTGGTTTTATTTTGGCTTGGGTTCTTGTGGTTACTGGCGCTGCCAGTTGTGATTCTGCCATTATTGGTCTAGAGTCTGTGGTTCGTGCGCTGTTATATTGGGGCATGCGAGATAGTGCATCTGCCAGGAAGTTCTTTCTTCCTGGTAAATGTTTGAGCTTAAATTGGAATTGGTGAAAATGCTGGGACCAGCGGGCTTGTTTGGGATTGAGTTTCCTGGAAGTTTTCAGGGCTTCTAAATTTTTGTGATCAGTCCATACCTGGAAGGGGATTTTGTTGCCTTCCAGGAACTGTCGCCACGTGAGTAATGCCCAACGTATCCCATAAGCCTCCTTCTCCCATACGGGCCAGCGCTGTTCTGTTTCCGTGAGTTTCTTAGATGTATATGCACAGGGTTGCAATACTGCATCATCATTTTCTTGTAATAGCACAGCCCCCACTGCCACATCACTTGCATCTGCCTGTATTATGAAGGGCTTGTCCATGTCTGGGTGCCTTAGTACTGGTTCGGCAGAAAAAAGTCTCTTTAGTCTCTCAAACGCTGCTTGGCACTCCATTGTCCATGTTAGTGGCTGGCTAGGTTTTACTGAGGATGTTCCCTTCGTTTTTAGTAAGTTGGTGAGGGGCAAGGCTATCTGTGCAAATGAGGGGATGAATTGGCGGTAAAAATTTGCAAAGCCCAGGAAACTTTGTAGTTGCTTTCTTGTGCGGGGTGGTGCCCATTCTAATACTGCTCTGACCTTCTCTGGGTCCATTTCAATGCCCTGTGGGGATATGCGATAGCCTAGGTAGTCTATCCTTTCCTGGTGGAATTCGCATTTTGAGAGTTTGGCATATAGGTGAGCGGCTCGCAGCTTCTTTAAAACCGCTCTGACAAGTTTGACGTGTTCTTCTTTTGTTTCGGTAAAGATAAGAATGTCGTCCAAGTAAACAAGGACCCCCTTAAACAGGTGCTCCCTTAGAACGTCATTGATTAATTGCATAAAGACTGCAGGGCCCCCTTGTAATCCAAATGGCAAGACTTTGAATTGATAGCACCCCATGGGGCAGTTAAATGCAGTCTTCCATTCGTCCCCTTCCTTGATTCTCACGCGATAGTAAGCTTCCCTTAAGTCTAGTTTAGAAAAAATTTTCCCTTTCGATAGGTGTGACAGCATGTCTTTCATGAGGGGCAGCGGGTATAGGTTGCTTTCACTGATTGTGTTCAGGGCCCTATAATCCACGCATAAACGTAAAGAGCCATCCTTCTTCTCTCTAAAAAGGACCGGGGCAGCCACTTTAGGCTTAGCTGGTTCAATGAAACCTCTCTCCAGGTTTTTTTTTATAAATCTTTCCATTTCCTCCTTCTCCTTTGGGCTCATGGAGTATAATCTGGGTTTCGGGAGTTTTGCCCCAGGCTTGAATTCAATGGTACAGTCTGTGGGTCGGTGGGGGGGAAGCTCATTCGCCCTCTCCTCACTGAAGACTTCAGCAAGGTCCCTATATTCCTCTGGTATTTCTGTTAATCTTTTTTCCTCTCCTATGGATGCTTTTTCTATTCTTGATTCTGGTAGCCTCTCTTGGGGTTTTAAGTCCATAGGGTCCCCCTTCGGGAATTTGATTTCTGTCGTCCTCCAATTTACCCAGGGGTTCCATTTTTTCAACCATTCCATCCCTAGAATCATTGGGCATTCCATACCTGGGGTCACCACAAACGTTAAGTCCTCTTCATGGTTGCCCAGGGAGAGGTGTATTGGCAGAGTGGCTAGGGTAGCTGGCACCCCCCCTGCTATGGATCCATCTAGCTGGCCAAATGAGATTGGTTGTTCCAGTCTCCTGGATGGGATGCCCAGATTCCCCACTAGTGTTGGGCTAATGAGGCAGCGGGTGCAGCCAGAGTCTATTAAGGCTTTCACCTTCACAGCTTCGGGCATGGGGGGGATTAATATAGTCACTGTTTTGAAGATGGGTGTGATGCGTCCACTTACCAGGGGTTCGCCTTCCGAGCTGTCATCTGAGGCATCCACCGTCCCTGTGGTGTAGGCTGGAGTTCTTTCCCCTTGGTGAGCAGAGGTGGGGTTTTCTGCAATTTCCATCATTTTCATGGCTGTTTCTTTTGGCTTAGCTGAATACCCTCTGGGTTTGTTGATTGGGGATCTGTCTGGGTTGTGCTGGGGGGCCTTTGAGCGGCATTCTACAGCTCGATGCCCTTCTCTTCCGCACTTGAAACACCCCATCTGCTTCTTGGCTGTATCCGATGATTTCACCGGTTGGTGTGTCAGCTCAGGCGGGGGGCGGCTCCATTGTTTTCCTCGGCGATGCCTCTTCAATATGTCGATCTCTGCTTCCTCTGCCAAGACGTACCATTCCTCAAGTCGATGTGGGTCTCCTCGGGGCAGGCAAGCATCATATAGATCATAGTTTAGTCCGTCTTTGAAACGGCCAAGGAGGATGTCTTCTGGCCAATTCAGTTTGCTGGCAATGGCTCGGAATTCTTGTGTATACTCAGCCACTGGGCGTTTGCCCTGCCTCATCGTTGTTATTCTTTCACGGGCTTTGCGATCAGCCAGGGGGTCTTCAAATCGTCTTCTCAAAGAGGACATGAAACGGTTGAAGTTACTGAGTTCTGGGGCATTGGAGTCATGCAAGTTCACTACCCAATCCGCAGCTGGTCCATCCAGGGCAGATTGCACGATCCGGATGCGGGCTTTGTCGCTGGGGATGTCCTGCCCATATTCCTCCATGTAGCTGAGGACTTGGGTTAGGAAAAACCCCAAGCGTGTTGGCTCCCCTTTGAATTTCACCTCCAACGGTGGACGTCTTGGAATGGATCGGTGCCTCCATTGTGGGTGGTAGTGTCTTCCGTCCAGATTTCCATCTGTGGTCCGGTAGGGGGTGGGAGCTCCTGGATCAGTAAATGTCCCTGGGGTTGCAGGTTCCACGTCCCCCTCGGTGTCTCTCCCTTTGTGGCTCCAGGAACTGGGGCGGGCGTAGGGCTCAGGAATCTCCTCTCCTAGGGAGCTGAGAGTTCTCTTCATCAGGTCAATAGCTCTCTCTAGGATCCAGTCTGAGTACGGCATACAGCTTCCTCCCTCTTCACTTGCGTGCAGGGATTTCTCCATCTCCTGCTTCCATTCTGGTTGCTTGGTCCCCCGTCTCAGGGTCACTTTTCTTGATTCCTTTCCCCACTCGCTTTTCTTTCCAACGCCCATCGACCAGCGAGGCTTGTGGTCCTGTGTCTCCACCACTTCTTCTTCTGAGAAATCTGGCCTCTCGGATCCCAACATCTGGCAAGGTTCCAACTGGGTCAGCGGCTCTCTTTCCAGGGAGTTTTCTCCCTCTCTTGCTTCGTTGTCTGACATGGTAAATTTTTGCAAAATCCCCCGGCAAGGGTCTACCTTCCAGGTGGATTAATTTTGCAAGTCCTGTCTAATGTAAGGACCCACCCCACTTTGCATCTTAAGAAGACAGAACTCTTGGAATAGCTCTTCCAACAGGAATCCTTTATTAAGAGAAAATGGTTGCAGGCATGCTAGACAGGACTTGGGGTTCAAGCTCTCCCATTCAAGGTTTTAAGGGGTTCCCCAGTAGTCCCACCCAATCAACCCCCCTTCCAGTGATAGTTTCAAGTATCACAATTCCATCCCCTTTCTTCTTCCGTCTGGATGGAGACTTCAGATAACTACATGAAAGGCAATTACTCTTCTTTGATATGTTAACGCTTAGAGGCCACAATAAACACACATTCAGTCCTTTGAAGTGTGCTGAAGGAAGTGAGGGCCATAAAGCCCCTTTGCTCTCCCCCTTTTCTCCCTCTTATGGCAGAATCCAGAGAAGGCAGAATTGGGAGTTTCTATGTTTGATAATTAAAGATGAAATATAATTGGATTCTGACAAGAACAAAGATTGAAGTCATTAACAACAAGCTGAATATAAGCCAGAAATATGAGACATTTGCTAGAAGGGCTAACACAATTCTAAGATGCATTAGAAGAAGTATTTTATCAAAGAATTGATAGGTAGTCCTCAACTTATAGCCACAGTTGGAAGTGGAATTTTGGTCATTAAGTGAGGTGGTCATTGTGTCATCATGTGAAGGGAACCAATTTTATGACCATTTTTACCAAGATCATTAAGTGAATCATGTTTGTTAAGCGAATTACATGATTATTAAGTGAATCCAACTTCCTCAAGTGACTTTGCTTGTTAGAAGCCAGGTGGGAAGCTTGCCAATTGCAATCATGACTGCAAAATGCTGTAACTGTTGTAAATGTGAGTCAATTGCCAAGCATCTGAATTGCAATCATATAAATGTGGGATGATGCAATGGTCATGACTTCATGGATGGATCATAAGTCACTTTTTCTGAGACTATCATTACTTTGAATAATTGTTAAGCAAATCGTTGTAAATTGAGGACTGCCTGGAATGAAGTTCTTATTGTCCTTTACTCTGCACTCCTAAGATCACACCTGGTGTACAGTGTATGATTCTGGGCATTATGTTTCCATATTGATAGGACAGGTTGAAAGGAAGGCAACAAAATTGGTACAGAGATTTAAGGATGTGCTATCTAAAATAATCTGAAAGAACTGGGGAATCTTCACTCTGGAGAAATGAGGGCTAAGGAAGATATGATATCAGTGTTGAGATACCTAAAAAGTGTCATAGGAAAGATGTTAAACTATTTTCCACTGCCATCGAAACTAGAATCAGAAAAAAAAATGGGCATAGTGTGTGGTTATTTAGCTTTCATTTTAAATATAAGGAAAAAAATATTGTCAGCCATTTAAGGTAGATAAAACTAACAAACCAATGCCACATAGGTCAGGAGCACTTTTATTGTAACAGCTATTGAAACAGAATCTTGCAAGTCTGAATGTGTGTTTCCCCCACTTCAAATGTACATGTGAGTGCCCAACTCACAACTTGATGTATTTGCCTTACAATATTTTAGCATCACATCACATTCAGGTCCCATCAAACTCAAATACAAACATGTCCCTTGAACCTAATTCAAAGCACATTCCATCTCAGGTCTGATTAAGCTTAAACTGCTTATCCAGTGAAATAAGATAACAAAGATCTCTGCTATATATTCAAAATGGACAGTGATTAATACACACCCACACACATAGCATGTGTATATGTGAGTCAGGTATGTGTATGGATAGATATATACTTTCTTTTGAGAGCAGGAACAGAATTTCATTTTTAATGTGGGCCAGTGTGCTCATAGTAAAAAATGACAATAAGGGTTATCTTATCTCTTAAAATTATGGTGGGATAAATTGCTAAAAACTGTACTCATCTGGAGATTACCAGATTGGGAATGCTACTTCATAATGACAATTAGTGCAGGAAGAGCTGTATTATCATAACAAACCAAATCTCATTGACAGGCAGGTATAATTTACACAAGAAGATACAATGCGGAATTTCAGAGAAGAGAACCTTGAGATTTACAATATAATTTCTTACAGTCCAGCAATTAGAACTTGTATTTCTCTATAGTATATGCTTTCATGTGCTGAACTATCACTTATATCAAGATGTGAACTTTCTTGTAGGTAGTTGCTGCACTTTTCTTTTAAAAATATCTGGCCTCCAAAGCCAAAACATTGTGTCAAAGAAGTCTAAGCACATTTTTCTCCTTTAACCTTCCCCAAATGAGAAAAAAAATGAGTTTGTTTTGAAGGATTTCCAAGTTGTTTTAGTAAAAAATAACACCTTGAATCTCTGCAACGCTTAACACACACATTTTGTGACTTTCTTCAACATAAAAGAAGCCATGTATACGATCCCTAATTTTTCCAGGGGTGGTTTGAGCTACAAAATGGATCATGGAATATTAAGTTGTTGCTTGTGGTCCTTCAGCCATGAATGATAGATTTATGACTTAGATTCACCATTTGATCAGAACAGATCAACTGTAAATGGCACTGATTTATATCATAAAGAAAATGAAGAAAAACATCACTGATCCAGAAGGAGCCTACGAAAGTGAACTAATCTTTACAATGCAAAGGTTATTTTTAAGCCTACTTTGACCAAGTGATTCATCTGGCAATTGTCAAACAGGTACAGAATATAGCACCTAACCTGATGAACAGTTTAGCGTAATGGAACAAATTGTCTATTAAAACAAAAAGGTTATGCTGGGACCTGATCTCATTATTATATTTGGACATTCAAAATGCACAGAGAGAGATGTATTATTGTGAGACTATACAATATGTATATTAGGAGATTATAATATGTTCTTTCTAGGCTGGGAAACATGAGGCTAGATAAGATTGCAATATTCTCTGTTTTCCTTGGATTTGCTTCTCTTGGAAAATATCATTTCATAAAAATTGCATTCAGAAATGTGCATGATTCAAAATATAAATGACAGCAAAACATAATATCAACACAGATCCCGAGTTTGGTATTTCAATAGCTGCATGGATTCATAGAACTGGAAAGAGAAATTTAGACAATCCCCTTCTCAGGGCAAAATCTTAATTAAAACATCCATGAAAGATGTTGTATACTTCGTTCGCGTGCGAATGATGAAGACACATGGCGATGCTGAACAAACACTTTATTCTCCTTCTACAACAACCAAGCAAAAGCAAAAGGCACGCAGGCCTTTTTATATGGCCAGAAGCCCGGACAGTGTCAACCAATAGGAACAGAGCGTTTTCACACCTTGCGCATGCGCACAAGGCTGGCGCCGCTCTGTCTGCTCTCGGGCAGCTTTTGAAATGCCCGGGACCAATGCAACATCCCGAGACTGCTTTTGCAGGCTCAGGACACAACACCCCTCCCCCCTAGATGGAACATACTTCGCGTACACACATGTACGTCGTGCACTGGGAAGAGTGACATACAGCTGCATTATTCAAATGCAAAAAGTGTGGAATCTCAAGTCTGCCCTCAGGCAAACCCTCTTCAGTATTTATTAATACAAATAATGTATCTGAAATCAAAATAATACAAAATAATCTATCCACGAATTACTCCCCTTATTCAGGGGCCTCATGAGCAGGTCCCTCATGATTTGACAGCAAACTCACAAAGTTTCTCAGATGTTTGGGTGGACACATGGCCCGCTGCGACCTTCTAAGGCCCAGAGAGATTGCCTGGCCCACCTGCTCACCTACCAGGCTAGGCAGGCCAGGATGTTGCTGCCTTAAATCCCCAAGTGTCCCTGGTGAGGGTGCCTGGCCTACCTGCTCACCTACCAGGCTAGGCAGGCCAGGACTTTGCTGCCCCAAATACCCGGTTGACCCACCCAGCTGCTGGCTGGCTGGACCCTCTAAGTCCTTGGAGGGGTGGAAGTCCCCAAGTCCACAACGGACCCCTCTTGGGAACACTGTCCCTTGAGCCCAAGGCCAGCAGATAGAGAGGGCTGGGTAGCGGAAGTGCCCCAGTACTCTGTGGCCCCCAAGCACATGCCAGAGGTGCCAGAGTCAGGAGTTGCCTCCATGGCAACCCCCTTTGCTGGTGACTTCCTTTTGGGAGCAATTGCTGAATTAGGCAAGCACCCCTGATGGAATTCCTTTTCTCTTGCTGCTTGTGATTTGTGTGGATACCCCCGGTCAGTCTCCCTGTCTGGAGTAATTTTGGTTGTGTGGGATGACCCCCTATCCAGTGAATTCCTGTTTGGAGCACTTGTGGAACCTTGGGATGAATCCCAAACAGCCTCAGTAGCAGCTAGCGAGGGCCTGTTTGGCATGGGAAACTGACCCAGAATGCATATTATGGTCCTCCTCTCCCCCCAGAGCAGAGCCAGGAGCAGAAGGGTGAGAGTCCAGTCTCCAACGCAGTTGGTCTATGTGTCTGCGAAGAATGCGGCCATCACCCAAGGCAACTTTATATGACAACAGTCCCAAGATCTTGCAGACCACAGCTGTGACCCAGAAATGTCCAGGCCCATAGTTTCTTGCCCAAACGGATCATCCACCTGGAGTCTCCTAGGTGCCTGCGGTTGTGACACCTGTGAAGCCACCTGATCAGGGTGCAGCCTGTCTAGTTTAGTGATGAGGCGGCGACCCCAGCAGAGTTCAGCAGGGTTCTTCCCTGTGGCTGTGCATGGTGTGGTGTGGTGTGCAAGAAGGAAATCAGCTAACCTGTGATGCCAGTTAACTTAGTCAGTTTCTTGAGAGCATCTTTGGTGGTGCGCACCATTCTCTCTGCCAGTCCGTTGGAGGATGGATGGAAGGGAGCCGATGTTGCATGCTGGATCAGGTTGGCCTGAAGAAAAGCCTGGAACTCAGAAGAGGTAAATTGAGGGCCATTATCTGAAACCAGAACATCTGGAAGACCGTGGATGGTCCTGGCAGTAGTAGTGGAGGAAACAGGAACAACCTCTAGCCACTTGGAATGGCTATCAACAACAACCAGGAAAAATTGCCCCTGAAAGGACCCAGCATAATCTATATGCACTCTAGACCATGGGGTTTGAGTTTCCTCCCACCTATGTACTGAGGCCTGAGGCATTTCAAGCCAAGACTGTTGGTACACTTGACACTCGTGCACCTGGGCCTCGATGGCTTTATCGAGCCCAGGCCACCAAAGATGGCTGCGCGCAAGCACTTTCATCCTGATTATACCAGGATGTCCCTCATGCAGAGAGATCAAGATTCTAGACCTCAATGAGGCTGGGATCACTACCCTGCTACCCCATAACAGGCAACCCTTGAAAGTGAAAAACTCATGCTTCTTGTGCCAGAAGCTTTGGAACTCAGTATCTGGGCACTTGTCAGGCCATCCTGACAACACCCATGTCAGCACGTGTGTAAGCGTGTGATCAGTGGCAGTTACTGCAGCCACGTCCCTAGCATTGAGGGGAGACTCAGGCAACTCCTGAATGGAAAGAATATTAATGTCTGGAATAGGATCTGGCTCTAATTGGTTCAGGGGTAATCTGCTTATTATGAACTAATGTGTAATCATATGCTGACAGGAAAATGGAGCATCTCAGCATACGAGAAGAAATGATATGTGGGGTCTGTTTGTTAGTGGTAAACAAACCCAGCAGAGGCTTATGGTCAGTATAGACTGTGAAATGGCAGCCATATAAGAAATCATGAAATTTCTTAATGCCAGCCACTATGGCCAAGGCTTCTCTGTCAATTTGAGCGTAATTTCGCTTTGCAGAAGACAGAGTCCTTGAGTAATAAGCCACAGGGACCTGTGTCCCATCAGCCTTCAAATGGCTAAGTACAGCTCCCACCCCATAAGGAGATGCATCACATGCGATGCAAACAGGCAGTTGCTCATTGAAATGAGCTAAAACAGCATTAGAAGTGAGCAAGGCCTTAACCTTATTGAAGCTCTTGTCATGGACTTTAGTCTACTGCCAAGGAGCCTGCTTGTCCAAGAGCTTGTGTAATGGCTCTGCCACTGCAGCTTTATGTGGGAGAAATGCATGGTAAAAATTTAATAGCCCCAAGAAGGCTTGCAGCTCACTCTTAGACTTAGGGCTTGGGGCCTGCTGGATAGCTTGCAATTTGGTTTCAGCAGGGTGAATACCTTGAATCCTAAGAAGTCAGTAGAAGTGACTCCTGTCTTACATTCATCCTTCTTTAGTTTAAGACCTGCTTTTCGAAAACGAAGCAAGATAGCCCTTAATCTTTCTGCTAAATTTTGAGATGACTCCCCAGCAATGAGGACATCATCGAAGTAGGGACAGACCCCAGGAATACCTCGAAGTGTGCTCTCCATGACACTTTGGAATATGCCAGGGGCTACATTTATCCCAAATTGCAGTCTCTTGACCTTGAAGGCCCCCCTGTGAGTTACAATAGTCTGGGCCTCTGCAGCTGCCTCATCAACAGGTGGCTGTTGATAGGCCTGTGCAAGGTCAAGCTTTGCAAAAATGCGCCCCCCTGAGGGAGGCCAGAATGTGACTTACCACAGGCACTGTATAAGTGTGCTCTTTGCAGCACCTTATTCAGTGTGCACTTATAGTCTGCGCATATACGTATGCCCCATTAGCCTTTAGAGGCATTACTATGGGGGTTTCCCATGGACTAGAATCCACAGGTTCTAGAATGCCCTGCTGGAGCAATTTGTCCAGCTCAGCATCAATCTTACCTTTGAGGGCAAAAGGTACCCTCCTAGACTTAACCCTGATGGGCATGATGGTTGGGTCTAACCGTAGCAAAATGGGAGGCCCCTTGTAGGATCCTAGCTCTGAACTAAACACATCTGCAAACTCCTTGCAAACCTCTGCAAGGCCCAGTGTTTGCAAGCTGTGCAGCCCAGTTACCTGGATTCCCAGAGCCTCAAACCAATCGAGTCCAATAAGACTCATATGTTCACCCCCAACAACCACCACATCTAGGGAACCTTCAAAATCCTTATACTGTACCCTAAGGGTGGCCTCCCCTTAACACACACCATTGAATTTTGAAAATCAGTGAGTATTAGATTCGATGGCCTGAGTTTAACTCGAAGGCCACTACTGCTGCAAATCCTTTTAAAAGTATTAATTGAAATAATGGAAAGAGCGGACCCTGTGTCCAACTCCATCAGTAAGGGAACCTCTTGCAACCTTACGTTAATGGAAAGTTTCTTCTTAAGGGGCTTGTGTGTCCCTGTTCCTAGAATGCTCCTGCGCGATGCGCAGAAACCCACCCTGTTTTGGCTGGGGACCTTGGTACCTTTCTGAAGCAATCCTTCCCGAGATTGAACCTTCTGGCAACCCAAACAGATGGATGCAATGTGGCCCTGCCTGCCACACGCCCTGCAAATGGCAGAGCGAAACCTGCAATCAGCTCGCTTGTGCCGTTCTCCGCACCCAAAGCATTGAAGAGATGCTGGGGCCTTGACCGGACGTCCCTTCTGCCTCCTGTCAGCTGGCTGGTGAAGTCTGTTGACCTCCTCTTCAGGATCCACTTCTGATCCTTCTCGAGTGTCCTCTTGATGGACGGTAGCTGTGTCTGGAGTATTCCTGGCGAAGGGCAAGGCTTTCACAGCCCTGCCTGCTGCTTCCTCAGCTGCCACACAACGCATCTTGGAAGGAGACATCTTCTTTTGCAAAAATCTTTTGTTTTAAGTCTCTGTTCCTTAAGCCACAGACAAAATGATCTCGCAGCCTCTCTTCCAGATCCTTGAACTCACAAGGTCTGGCTGCTTGCCTTAAGGCCACAATAAAGTCCGCAGCAGATTCACCCAGCCTCGGGTCTTTCTGCTCGAATGCGTGCCTCCAAGCAATGACAGATAACTTCGGCTGGAAATGTTCCTTCAACATTTTCTTCAAGTCAGCATATGTTACCGAATCCAGAGGTGCAGAGGCTACCAGATTTTCTGCGATGTCAAAAGCTTCTTGTCCACAGGCACACAAAAGAGTTGCTGCCTTCAGGCCATTTTCTCTAATCTGATTTACTCTGAAGTAGTTCTCCACCTGAGCTATGTAGGAATTCCATCTCTCTGGGTGGGAGACATCGAAATCAGTCAAGCGGCCAATCTTCGACATCGTAAACTTTACGACCTTTACCACTCGCTTCCTCTGCAAGCTGCTGTTTGGGGAAAGGGTCCTTTAGCTGAGCTCACCCTCCAGTGACGCTGTACTGGCAGGCTGGGACGCTGATTTAGACGCCGTCTTCCCCTCTTCAGGACTTCCTGGGTAAGTCCTTAAATCTTTTGTTTCAGCTTGCAAAGGATCCCACCTTTGTCGCCAGTGTTGTATACTTCATTTGCATGCGAATGATGAAGACACATGGCGATGCTGAACAAACACTTTATTCTCCTTCTACAACAACCAAGAAAAAGCAAAAGGTACGCAGGCCTTTTTATACGGCCAGAAGCCCGGACAGTGTCAACCAATAGAAACAGAGCGTTTTCTTGCCTTGTGCATGCGCACAAGGCCAGCGCCACTCTGTCTGCTCTCGGGCAGCTTTTGGAATGCCCGGGACCAATGCAACGTCCCGAGCCTGCTTTTGCAGGCTCCGGACACAACAAAAGATGGTTGTCTAACTCCTGTCTGAATGCATCCAGTGAAGGTGAGACCATCTAATTAGATAATTGGGTCCACTGTTAAAATACTCTTATTACTAGAAAGTTTTTTCATACATTTGGTTAGAATCTACCTTCCTGTAACTTATAATCATTATTTTTTTATTTAAAAAGTTTTTTATTTGTAATACAATTAAAACAAAAATGGACAAGCGTGACATTCCAAAATAATCATTATTTTTTGTCCTGCTTTGTGGAATGAAAGGCATCCTGTCTTTTTATGGTGATGCAATTCAAAATTATATCTGCCTTTTTTGCAGCCATGGCTTATTGCTAATTAATATTCAGTTTATGATCAACAGTAATTTCAAAACAGTTTTAATTAATTATCAAGCTAGATCTTTCCTATTGTAAACTTGTGCATTTGATTAATTTTTCTCTAAGTGAAGGAGTGCATTTGTCCCTTTCAAATTGTTGTTTTCAGTTTTTAAAAACATTATTATTTTTAGGCCATGACCAATCTTTCATTTTGATTTTGAATTTTGTTTCTGTCTTCTAGATATACATACTCTATTAATGATCTAGATAAACATAATATACCAATTATGTATTTGTTGTTATGCTGTTTAGGTTGTATTTTTAAATTGTTGATGGCTGTTCATAGCCATGACAATGCAGCCATATACATTTAAATAAATAAACCCCTCCAATTTTATTTCACTTGCAAATTTCTTAAGCAGATTCTCCAAAGCTGGCTGAGGAATTCTGGGAGTTGAAGTCCACAAGTCATAAAAGAGCCAAGATTGCCTACCCCTGATCTAAATTATTAAGAAAAAATGTTGATATGAAGAGAGCTAGGTAAAAGCACCTTCACATTAGAGAAATCAACTAGTTATTTCAAGTACCAAGAATGCAGATTTTTTTTCTAATGCTTTGACTGAAGCTGTGTGTACTTTTGTTTGAGAAATCCTAGAGAATGTGAAGTAGTACATGAATAAATAATCAAAAACACTGTCCCTATTATCAGGAAGGGGAATTACTGACAAGTGAAACTAATATTTATGCCTGTGAAGATTCTGGATAACACCATAAGGGGGTTGATCTGACACCCTGAAGATAAAGCAGTAAATAGGAAAGAGTCCTATAGATACATTTCCACTAACCTGAAGCTGCAGTCCTACATTTTCAAACTACTCTTCATAATGGCAATGGGATATATATGCTACCATTGCTAGAGAGAATAGAATAGCATTTAAGTAGGTTTGAGCTTTCCTTGTTTTGTGTTAGCCTTTGGTAATTTTTACTTAATAATTAGATTGCTGATTTGTTTCCTTTTATTTTGAATATATATATGTGTGTGTGTGTGTGTGTGTATGTATGTATGTATATGTGTATATGTGTATATGTATGTATGTATGTATGTATATATATATACATACATACATACATATATATATATATATATATATATATATATATATATATATATATATATATAGGTCTTTGGTTGTTCGGGTTTTCTCCCGCGTAAAATTGGAAGTGTCTTGGCGACGTTTCAACGAAGTCCCATTCGTCATCTTCAGGCTGGTGTTTTCAGCTTGCTGCTCGAAGCACGAAGCTGAAAACACCAGCCTGAAGATGACGAATGGGAATTCGTCGAAACGTCGCCAAGACACTTCCAATTTTACGCGGGAGAAAACCCGAACAACCAAAGACCTACATACAAACACCCGCGAAAACCTCATATATATATATATATATATATATATATATATATATATATATATATATATATGGAAGTACTTTTTGTTGCTAGAATCCTTCACCAAACTCTGAATTTAGACCTTTCTGACACAATCTCTACACAACTGAACTACTTGTTTGCATTATACTTGATGAACTGTCTCTCTTTCTACATCTTGTATGTGTCCTTTTTTTGATTTCAATATTCATTAAGCTTTTTGTGTAGCCATACTGTTTTTTTTCTTCTGTCCTTCATTTTTCTGCTCATTGGAATTGTTTACAATTGTGCTTTTAATATCTCTTTTTAAATAATTTATTTGAATTCATTTTTCTTTATATGCCTTACTTTTTGAAGTAAAAGATGATATTCAAATATAGTTTTAGTTTTCCTTAAAAAAGAATTCCAGCATTGCTCCAATACTCCTGCTATTTCCATTTAATAGATAATATCTTTTTTATTGGTTAGCAACAAGTCAAGGACTGCTGATACTCCTGATCTTCCTTTCTGAAGGGCAGCGTTGTCATCAACCCAGATCAATAATTTTCTTGAAGGAGCATCTGCTTGGCAGATCTCAAGCTAATTAATGTCCCTTATCACTACTACTCTGTGTTGCTTTGAAAGATGTATTGATTGCTCCATACCAGCAGTGTAATATATGTAGACTTATTTGTTTGTTTGTTTGTTTGTTTATTGGCATCCATCTTACCACAGAGTAACTCCCATGAATTCAGAATTTAAATATGCAAATTTCAGCTTTGGAAGTGAGGTATCTAAAAATATTTTTAGTTTTATAAGGATCCATTTGTAACTTTTACAAAAGTTACTTTCAGAATGATACTTTCAGAATGATACTTTCTACTGATGAGGAAATTAATTGTAAGGTAATTTCAAAGAAAACCTGGAGTGAAAACCTAAAAAATATAGACTGAGTGAAAAGTCTTTGAACAAAACATTCATAGACCTTGAGCGATTACTCTTTGTCTACCATCAGAAGCCTTCATTGTTACAGGTGCTGAACTTCACAAGATGTAAGCCATCTGAGAATGTACCAGTCTTCTCTTTAGAGATCTTAATCTTGATAATTCTACATTTTATTATTCTCTTCTGAGGTGTTCTTGACATGTTTGATTTCAAAAGTTGTAAGGGTGTCACTTATCAACCACATCTCTTTGTATCCACAGACCCGGATCTGGAGAGAGATCCAGCCTCTTGTACCAGATAATTACTACATGGAAAATGACAAGAACTGATGAACAGTTCTTGTTGTGTCCTGTCAGGGTCAAGATGACACAATGGTGTTCCAAGACAATAGTTGTACATCATACCCAGCAATCTCCTCCCAATCAATTTACTGAACCTTCTATAAATGCTGAGCTTCAGAGCACACTCCTCATCTGATCTTCCAAGGGTCTTTCCATTCATTGGAACATCTGATCCCAAGACTCACTAAGTGAGATCCAAACCAAGCTCATCATGAGGATTGTTTTCCTTGCCTTGGCAGTGCTTCTTCTGGCTGCTGTGGTCTCTGGAGGTAACAGTGAATGGGAAATTACTGTCATGGTTGGGACGTGAGGGTTGAGAACTTGACCAATTTATCCTAAAATGATTTCTGATTTAAAAATTATGTGGCAATTATTTTTTTGAATAATAGCAGTTGGTTCTTCCATGGTGCTATAGCCATAAAGAAATGCAATGAAGGGAAGATAAAGTTGTGCTAAAGCTATGGAGGAGGCAGCCTTGTTGTTATATTAATGCTTTTGTGGGTAGGGAAGCTTTTTAAGACACTGCTTGTAAATTAGAATAGTACTTTAAATTAACTAATGAGAAAGAATATGCAATATCAGGGTATCAGGGTAGGAATGGGTTAGCACAACATGCTAGATTAGAATATTATACAATTGGAAGTTGCATTTAAGATATTGTAGCTATTATTTTATCTTGTTGTAAAAATCAGACCATCAGGTTAAACCACAATTTGGTGCATATATAGCTGGCCTAGCATTCTATGAGAACAGAGAATTGTGTTTTGTTAACTAAAGTTTGGAATGTATGTGATTACAGTTTGTGTGCTTATTATTGTTAACAGCCAGCCTTTACGAACACTCTTAGCAATTAATAACTTTCTAAAATAATTTGAAATCATATGTGGTAAAGGAAAGATAGCAGTGTGCTGAGTGTTATGCTACTTAATGGAAGCCCATAACTGAAAAATAAAGGCAAACTGCATATCAAATGCATATACTGAATAATTTTGATGTGATGTCCACTATAGATTGTAACTAGTTTGGGATTTTCCCCTGCATCTTAGCAAACTTTGGGAATACTGAATGCTGAATATGTGAAATAAATGACAGAATCATTAAAAGACCTCAGCTATCCCAACATTATGTTTGGAGGAAAAAGAAGACTTGTCCTTCCCTATAGAGATTCTGGCCAATAATGGGAATACTAGAGACAAAGAAAGAGTTTCTAAGGATATTTCTTTTTAACTTAACAGTGGAGGCATGGAAAAAAAATTCTGCATAGTTAAAGCCAAAGGGTAACCTTCTCAGCCTTTATTTCCTCCCTACAAGTTGGACTACAATTTCCATTATTTCCTGGAGGGACTGTATATGCTAACAAGGGAAACCAAAACTGGTGCTCCACTACTCAGAAAGCAACAATTGTCCATTGTTGTTTTAATTGTATTATGAATAAAAATTTATAAAAAAAAATAGTTGGATATAAAGTAGTTGGATATAAAGAGTGGAGAAATGCTGAATTATATATGGCTGGCAGAATCCTGGGCACTGGATGTTGTTTTGAAGTACCAGGGCAGTGGTGCCAATAGATTATTTTAGGCTCTGTATTCTTGGGAGGCAGTTATTTGTAGCCTTAGATGTCCAAGACCTATCTAACATAACTCAGCTGGCAATCAAGTAAAAGAAGGAGCCCTGACATGAAGCTAACAAGCAGCATCAGGGATGAAATATAGGAGAGCCTATTCATATTTTCATCCAGGAGGAGGGACTGATCTTAAAAGAGATTGAGAGCCTTAAATATTGACAGTATGCTCAAGTATTTGCTTGAAAAACTTAGAGGATTTAACCATCAGGTTCTGTTCCTAGACTGGCCAACAGAGGAGAACAACTCTAAGATGGTTGAAAATTTGAGACATCTGGGGTTTCTGGCTGTAATATAAATGTAATATAAATGAAGTTAGTTCACAGATTAACAAGGATTACCCATATTTCTTCTTGCAAATCTTTCATAAGATTTATCACTAGCTAACTGTTGAATTTCTCTTCTACAGACTACAGTCATTGCAATGCCCGTTGTTATGGTAACTGTGAAAAACATTGCAGATATGGTGTGAACCATGGTGCAAACTGTGATTGCGCTGCTATGTATGGAAGTAGATATTTTTGCTGCCATTCACCTCCACCGCCTCCACCACCACCTCCGCCGCCGCCTCCTCCACCACCTCCTCCACCACCTCCACCACCTCCTCCACCACCTCCTCCTCCACCTCACCCAAAATACTGGAGACCACACCACAAAAAAGGCTGAATCCAGAAAATTGAAGAAGAGGAGCTTCAAATGTACAACCTTTTCTTTAGATCTTGAGAAGCAAATATTGCTGATCTCCCCTTACTAAATAAACAAGTGCTGAAATTTCAATCTTTGGAATGCAAACAGTGTCTGTTTTATATATATATATACATATATATATATATAATGTTATTCCTCCAAAGTTTTATACCTTGAAAATGTTGGAGTACAAGTCTTAGTATTTTCTTTCAGTGTAGCCAATAGCTAGCCTGGCTAGAATAAGTGGAGCTAGGGTCACTCATATTTAGAAATTATCCAATTGAAAAAGGTAATCTATGTAGAACTGTGACCAGGGACTCTCTTAATGCCTTTGGAGTGTTGGAGAGTTGCAGTGAGCAGGATGGTCATGTGAAAAAGTGAGTACACCCTCTTTGAGTTCTATGGTTTTATGTATCAGGACATAATAAAAATCATCTGGTCCTTAGCAGTCCTTAGTAGATAAATACAACCTCAGATGAACAACAATACATGACATATTACACCATGTCATCATTTATTTTACAACAAGAAAGTCAAAATGGAAAAACCATGTGTAACAAACCAAGTACACTTTATGATAGCTGGTAGATCCAACTTTAGCAGCAATAATTTGAAGTAATCATTTTCTGTTTGACATTATTAGTTTCTGGCACTGTTGTGGAGGAATTTTGGCCCACTCTTCTTTATAAGGTTGCTTCAGTTCATTGAGGTTTATGGGCATTTGAGGTCCTGCTACAGCATTTCAATCAGGTCGAGGTCTGGACTTTGACTGGGCCATTGCAACACCTTGATTCTTTCCCTTTTCAGCCATTCTGTTGTAGATTTGCCGGTGTGCTGGGGATCATTGTTCTGTTGCATGACCCAATGTCAGCCAAGCTGTAGCTGTTGGACAGAGGGCCTCACATTTGACTCTAGAATACCTTGGTATACAGAGGAGTTTATGGTCAACTCAACTCAATGACTGCCAAATGCCCAGGTCCTGTGGCTGCAAAAGAAGCCCAAATCATCACCTCTCCACTACCATGCTTGACAGTTAATAAGTGTGTGCTGATCTGTTGTGTTTGGTCTTCACCAAATGTGGCACTGTACATTATGGCCAAACATCTCTACTTTAGTCTCCTCTTCCAAACAGAAGTGGGTGACAAAACTCACAGATTTCATATATCTGTAGGCTACCTTTGGTTTATCTTGGATTGGATAATAAACTCAATTTCAATCCACAGACTCCGGGGAATTATTTAAACCTGCCTTACTGATGGACTGGGACAGCAATGCTGGCAGCCACAGGACATGGGACATAGTTTTTTTAAAAAAACAATTTTTATTGGTTTTTTAATTTCTTAAAGCAAAGTATTCAGGACACACCGTGGTGCTGGGGTAATCAAACATCCTAAAACAAAACATATATACATAGTACAATCAATACATCAATTATTCCCTCTCTTTTTCCCTCGAATAGCATAGTATATTTAAAATATCCAATTCTAGCTTAAATTTATTCAACCTGAACCTTTTTTTAAGCTTCATTAATTTACAATACCATAATCAAATTAACTTTAAATAATAACATTTTCAATTCAAATATCCCTTCCAAGTATGTTCTACTTTCTTAATTTTATCAAAATCTTATTTATTTCTTCTTCCACTAATCTCCCCTATCTAGAGTAAAATATTAATCTATCCTATACCTATCTAATCCATCAGTTAATCAATCTCTTTAAGCTGAGAAGATAATATCAGACCTTAAATCATGTCAATCCATTAAACAGAAATCAAAGCTCACCAGTCAATTATCATGACTGATAACATCCATATTATCAAAGAATCGTATCATCTTATTAAATTTCAATTGATTAATAATTCAATTCAAATCTAAAACATCTCTTCAATTTTCTTCATTCCATTACATAATAATTTTCATAAAAATAAACCTAACATTCTAAAAAGAACATTCTTAATATTCTAGATTGCCTTTAGTCCATTATATAAAAAATATCCCTTTTTTAAGAAAAATATTAGACTAGTATCATACCTTAAATCATTTCAATCCATTGAGTAGAATTCAAATTTCAACCAGTTAATTATCATAGCTAAACGTCCATGTTATAAAACAAACAAGTCATCTTATTTAATTAACATTCAATTAATTATTAATTCAATCCAAATCTGAGACATCTCATTACTTCATACTCGTAATCTTAGTCCTTACATCAATCCATAGTTCTAGGTTGCCTTTAATCCAATTTATGAAATTTTAAATTTCATTTTTCAATCTTATTCTAGCTTTCCTCTTATGCCAGCAAGGCTTCCCTTCCAGATGATGAATCTCTTTTTGTTACTTGTAGTGTCACTGATTCGATAAAAACCATCTTGATCTCTGATTAGGTCCTCTGTTTCTCTTGTCCATAAAGCCTCGTTGCTTCAGAAGTTCAAAATTCAGTCTTTGTTTTTCCTGGTCTTGCTTGTAGGGCAAAGTAAAATTCTCTTTATTCTCAGTAAAATCCTCTGACAATCTGTCTTGTAGAGTAGTCAAGTGTAATCTGAGAGTCAGTTTTAAGGTTTAAAGTAGGAGTTCTGGCTCTTAGTCCTGTAGTAAACTCTTTTATTGTAGTACATATTTCTTCTTTGGCCTCAAAAGAATTTTTCTTTTTCTTTTTTTTTTTCCTTTTTAGTGAAGGTTACAATTGGACATTATCCACCCCCACAGATCACACAGCTGGCTCAAATTATCTTTTCTCTTGAAAAGCAGTTTGAAGGACAAAACCACCTCATCTCCAAATAGTCAACAATCCAATATTAACTTTTGACCAGTAGGTGTCCTCAGTAAGCTAAAAAGACTTCTTCAAACACCGTTTTTTCCTTTTTTCTATTTTTTAAAGGAAGAATGGAAAAAGAAATACTCTGCCAATATAATACCGCTCCAAAAAAACAACAACATTTTTTTTATAGCTCAACGTAAATAGAGATAAAATATAGTCTTTAAATGAATATTTATTTACTTATTTTCTGTCCTTTTATAAAACGCCTTTGTTTCCACAATTACAAAAGCTGCTTTCTCCAGATGGGGAAATAATTCCAAGGACAAGCTTTTACAGGCAAAAACAGCATGAGGTGAGGAGAGGAACAAAAGGGGTCTCACCCGGATCATCCACAGTGGGTCTATAACGCTTAGATGACGATGTGACTTTCAGCTGGTGCAGCAGGGTGATCGACCATCTTGCAGGCCAGTCTTTGCTCTGTTGGCCCTAAGGAGATAGCTGGAGACACAGGGGAAGCTGCCACCCTCCCCTATCTACCAGCAAGCCTCCTCCTCGGTGGTTACCCCTCCAGGGCGACTTTTGACCCCCAAGGGGGTCTACTGGCGAAGGAAACTCCGGACAGCATGGAGACAAGTCTCTAGGAATGACCGGCATCACCATGTTCCGGAACCGGAAATCTGGACATGGGACATAGTTGAAAATAATTGCCAGGGCAAGTTAATGCTGTGATTAAGTGTAAATAAAGATACAACCTGAGAGTATGGTCATGCTTGCTGCTCATACTTATCCTGATCCAAGCAATATTTTTCAGTTGGCTTTGCTTCCAGCAACCTGATAGTGCTCTTTTTTAAGGAGGGAAGAATATCTTTTCTTGCAGAGCAAAGAGGATGTCAAATCTTTCTGCTCTTAATTTTGAATCTGAAAGCGTAATTTCTTCCTGGAATTTGTAGTTGTTCGTAGTCCATCTTTTGAACAGTAGAAGGGTTTTTATTTTTGTTTTGGCTTGGCAGTGAAGAGGAAAAACATATAGGATTTATATAAAACTTAAAAAAAGTTTTTTTTAAAAAAAAAACCTTGACTATCCTCTTCTCAATATTTGAAATTCTTAAGTATATGTACCTGTGTGTTATATATCACAGTTTTGTAAATGAATTATTTCACTCCTCTGTGTGTATCTTCTTTAATCATGTTAAGGAAATCAACATTGTCTAATTAGGCAATAGCTTTACTAGGATAAATTTAATTGGCACAAAAGAGTGCCATATTTTCCAGAAAGATTGTTACCTAGGTTTATTGGAGCAGATATGCCATGGCATAAAGTATGCCATAAAAGGTTTTTAAGTGTTCAAGATACTCTTCAGGATATTTATATAGCTTGCCAGTTCATACACCCATGCAGACAAACATACTCCAACAATAAAACATTACCAAAAATCTTCTGCAATTACAGTCTAAAACACAAATTGCAACACAATTTTTGAGCTAAAAAATTTAGTTTCAGGGATATTTTAAACTCCTGGGTGACAATAGAAGTTTTCATGTAAAACTGGAAAGACCGTTAAGAAAAGACCAGAAAAGGCTTTTCTGCTGGGTTATTCCACTACCAACAAGCCTTCCCATTAACAGCTATATATGTCTCTGATTTATGAATTTGATGTTTAATCAAGGGGCTGAACAGATTTCTGTGTAACACTAAGAAGGCAGTATTAGTACTCTGTGTTTTTATAAATCCCCAAAGGTTGGGGGCCCCTGCTCTAGATCAGTGGTTCTCAACCTGTGGGTCAGGACCCCATTTGGGGTCAAACGACCATTTCACGGGGGTCGCCAAACAACGCAGTCTGCCATTTTTTCCCCTTTTCCTTAGCTGTGCTACTCCCTTTTATTCTATTGGCTTTTGAAAGCCAATAGAATAGACTCTCTTGAATAGAGTCTAATTCTATTGGCTTTCAAAAATCAATAGGAATTGTCCAGGCTGTCTCTGCCCTGCTGAGCCCACCAAAAGTCCCATTCTGCAAACGGTGCTGCACCAGTTGGGTAGTCCTCGACTTACGACCAGTTGAGTAGTCCTCGACTTACAACAGGTTGGGGGTCGCAGCATTAAAAAGGTTGAGAACCACTGCTCTAGATGGTGCCATAAAGCACTGCTGCAGAAATGAATGAGAACAATCAGAAGGTTCATCTGCACAGCCACCTGAATATGCTGTTCTTCAGTGCAGAAGCATAAAAATATGGTAGCGGAAAATTGTGCTGCTCATACTTCCCAGCAGATGAGCTGCTCTCCCCATTTTCTCCTCCCACCATTTTTTTACATAGGTGGCAGCAGAAGTCCAGCAGGGGATTATGGGTCCTTGCTGCTGTCTGAGTTTGGATGTTTTCTTGCAGACATTTCATTATCCAAATGAGCTAACAACATCATGCTACCATTGATGATGCTTACCTAGTTTGGGTAATGAAACCTCTGCAAGAAAACAACCAAGCTCAGAGAGGGCCAAGGACCCCTAATTTCAACCCTGAGCTACAAATATTCTCCTCTACCAGAATATAATTCTTTTATTGCCAGTTCTTCAGTCTGAAGGAGCAGAGCCATCACCTTTGGGCCTTCTGCTACAAATAACTGGCATCAAACCAGCCATTCCCCACTGTGCCTCTCTTTCCCCTGATGCTTCTCATCATCTCTATTTTGATTCACTCTCAAGACAGAAGAGCAGTCAAATGATGGGTAACATGTTTTATGCCACCATCCTTTTCTGCTTGGTCCTATACCAGAGGATAGCATTTTTAATATTGCTGGGAAGATGATCCCCCTAATCAAAAGTAAAAAAGAAAAAAGCTGCTGCCATGCTCCGCATCAATTCATACTTCTTTACACCCTCCTTTACAATCTCATTTTACAGGAACAATGCCTTGTTTGTTCTCCACTGTAATATATACAGGACTTGTTGAAGCCTCAGGGCAATTAGGTTTAAACTGAGGCTTGAACAATACATCCTTACACTATGTACTGGAGCAGACAAAATTGCAATTAAAGATAGGAACAAGTAAGCACAATTATAGTGAGCCTGCTCTCAAACTACAGTTATCCAGGTGGTAGTTTGGGTTATACATAGGGACTCTATTCTCTATCATAGACACCCAAAAATTCATTCAGATTCATTGTACCCTATCAACATCCAACTAGCAGGCTCCATATTGTAGATGACTGCTCCCCTCTTTTCACTGTTGCCTCTTAATCAGGTTTCTTTTCACAAACTCCTATGGTCCTATTTTTGCTTACCCAATTTCCAGATTTGTATAGGCATTTAAGAGTAATGCACACCCAGATGTTTCACTCAGGAGATGAGACTTCCATCGAGTCAGTCTTTTCTCACGACTTCAGATGAGGAATATTGTAGTTTAACACTTTTGTCAGCCCTCCATGGTTGACTATACTTGGAAACCACACAAACTACATTCATTATAAGATTATAATGACAGAACTTTACAAGTGTGAATGTGCTTTCCCCGTCCCTTCTTTTGTCTTCATGAGAACTAGGGATGGTAATGCCTGAGATGCTTTCTCAAATTATGTTTTTGTCCTGCTATTATCTAGGTTGTTGGTGAAAACAGAATGGCAACATAAGGTTAGTGATAGTTGTATATTCCAATGCTGAGTTAGAAACAGGTTATAATAAAATGCATAGGATTAAATTATGGGATGTCTTGTGCAACTATGGAGCTGAAATGTGTAAAAACAATATATAATGGAAGTTAAGCATTTGTGAAAATAAAATACATAGTAAGTATTCAATACTGAGCAGGGAATAGATTTGGATATATGAAATCCCTTTAATGATTTGATGCAATATTGGAGAAATATATAAGGCATACTAGTTATGGTTGGAGATGTGAATGTGCATGTATTTTTATATGCATATGAAACCTTGTTGTTGGTTAAGCACCCAAATGATTGACATATAATGTTCATTTGCATGATCCAGTGAAGAATAAGGATTTGAAAAACAAAGATAACATTTGAAGATGGAGTAAAGAATTACAAATGGCATAGATGGCAAAAACAAAACAAAACTTTACAGCAAGTAGATAAGTTGGTGCCAACTTACTATAACATTTACTAAAGATGAGAAAATAGATGAGAAAGATAGTGGCATTGCACTGTATATGAATTGATGTGAGGACCTGAATGTTGAATGAAACTGGAATAGTTATGTATGAGAAGGTACTTCTGTCCATTTTATTATATGAACCTCCAGATAGTCCTTGCTTAAAGACCACAATTGGGACCAACAAATTTGTCAATAAGTGATATAGCTATTAAACAAGACATCATATGACCATAAATTATTTCACTGCCAACTTCTCCATTGACTCTTGTTGTGAAGTACATAAACGGTGATCCTATAATTGCAGAATGCTATGATAATTATAAACACCAGTGTTAACGCTGCAAATATTGTATATTCTTGCTTTGAAAATAAGCAGAACTGTCTGGTATTTTTGGGGTTAATACAGAGCAGAAGGGGGTGGGTTAAAGCCCTGGAAAGAAAGAGGAAGGAAATCTTTGATCTTCACACTAATTGGATAATGTGATATATGACAGCTAATTTAGGGAGGGAACATGCTGATAATTTAACTGCTCAGAGGAAGAGAACTTAGATCTTAGCATAAAGACTCCATTATGCCTGTGCCAACATTTTGAATCAATACAAGACTTTTAGGGAAATTAATGCCTGGAAGTTCTTTGAAGTGTTTCATTATAGCCAGAACCATAACAACCAGCTGGTTGGAAAATGCCCAAATGTTGATCACAGGGTGTGGCAGTTGTGAGTATAAAGACTAGCCATAAAGTAATTTTTTTTAGTGCCATCGTAACTCTGAACAGTCACTAACGAGGGCAGTTGTTAAGTAAGCTCTACCTATATTGAGAATTTAATAAATCAGGAGAAAATGCATGCTGTAAATTACTTAAGAGGTGAGTGCAGTGTCAGATCTTTTTTGTGATCTGACAAAGAACTGCTGCAGTAAAAATAGAAATAATTAAAATTAACTTTAAAAGCATACATGGAGGTTATGCTACCTATTATCATATTTGGTGGTCATGTAAAAATATAAAAGCTTTTTGGATTAAGATATGGTGGAATATCCAAAGAATTTTTAGAAGAAGGATAAAATTTATTCCACAATTGTTTTTGTTAGGTATTGTTTCTGATTGTGATAGTAAAGAGACTATATTGATGTTAAATTTAATTACAGCGGCCAGGTTGTTAATAGGGCAATGTTGGAAGAAGGAATCTTTGCCTACGTTGCAAGAATGGTTTCTTAAAGTTTCTTATTTGGCAGAAATGGCAAAGATTTCGGCTTTCTTGAAAGATCATTTGCAAGAGAAGTATCTCCTGGTATGGAAAAGATGGATAGATTTCATACAATATAAGTTGGATATAAAAAAATATTATTTAGTTTTTGAATAATTCATATTTAAAGTTTAAGATATTTTATAGATATTTTTTTTTAATTTTTAATTTTCCTTTTTTATTTTATCTTTTTTTCTGTTTCTTTTCTTTCTTTCTTCTTGTTTTCCTTATATATTGTTGTTAACTATTTTATAATTTGTTTAATTAATGTATTTAGATTTGCTTATGGTTTATATATGTTTTAAGATTTTTTTAAAATTTTAATTAAGCCTGTATTCAGCTCTGGGAAGGTCGGTGGAGGGTAGGGGAGGGTTGGGAGGGTTCGGGGAAGGGAACTTTTTTGTAAAATTTAAAAAATTTTCAATTAAAAAAAAAGCATACATGGAGGTTGAGCAGTTTATAAGCAACTTTCAGCTCAATTTTTAGTGCTTAGAATGTCAGAAAGCTATTGAGCACCACATAGTGGCACAAAAATGTATTTAAAAATTAAAGCAAGAACAACCACATCCCATGCCTATTTTGTTATTTTTATAAAAAAATAATGGAAAAGTCCTTTTCTGCAAATAATTTTAAAGGAATCCCTCCCATAAATATGATGATGGTAAATCATGATTGTTCACAAAATCAGCTATTTATACTGGATTTGGCATTTTTGTCCACTTATTAATTCTTTTCCAAGGATCTGGAATAGGCAGATGTTATTTGATGATGTTAAAGCAGTGCTTTTTTTGTAAAAAAAAAAAAAAGGTACTGGAACTCACACATGTCATACAACCCACCTTGTCTATCCTGTTTCCAATCCAAGGTTCCATCCAAAAAAGGTGCCGGAACTCTGTTCTGAGTGTTCTATGACAAAAAAAGCCCTGTGTTAAAGAATTATTAAACACCCTTATAAATAATCACTACAACAGTGAGATGGTTGGCATATACATTTAATAAATAAATAGATACTAAAAAATGTGAAATCCCAATTGCCAGATCTTTAGCTACTGTTGGCCTTCACATGCATCACGTTTGTTCCAGGGAAGCTATGACATCATCATGTTTCTGCAGTGTAGCTTTATCATTATGCATTTTTTCTAAGTGCTATCATTATTATGTGTGGGTAATCTACAATTAAATTCACAATCGAAAACTGATGTAAACTTAATAAGTCAAGCTTTAACCTAGGACCTAAGAATTATTAAGGCTGCATCTAAGAATATACACTATTCCAAGCAGGGCAGTTTTTGGTTTTTTTTTTTTTGTAAAATTAGGCTCTTTAGGTCCAATAAATTCAGCATTTTCAGGTATCAAGTATGTTCTTTATGTATCACTCTGAAGATTCCAATCCTGGTTGATTTAAAAGAAATTTTTCCATAAGCATTCAATTTTGATCTGCAAGTCCCAGTATTTCACATATTTTTTTCAACTGTTTTTCCTCAAGTCTAGCATCACCCAGAATAGCAATATTAATAACTTTCTTCTTTTCAGAAGTTATATCGTTGTCATATCAGGCATATTTTGAGCAAGATGTCTGTCTATTTAGATCTTAAAGTCCCATAAGATCTTAACCCATTCATTTTCCAAAGCCTTCTCAACTTGATGGTTCCAGTAGTTCTCCAGCATGATTGGATGGAGAATCCACGGATGGGTTGTCTTAATCTTCCTGCTCCAATCAGACTAAGTCTGAAGTGTAGTACCGCCTCTGCTGTGCCATTTGCACCCCAGTTTAGACTTAGTCTCTTTGCTCTAAGGACGTGTTTTTCTTCAGCTCCCAGAGCAGCAGATTACATAGTTATTCTTATTCCTTTCCCTTTTGATTTATATTATTCTGATCATCCTTGGAGATAAGCTAGTTTTTTTCTTGTCCAAGACTGCCTGCCCGGCTGGGCTGGCAGACTCCACACGTTCCTACGTGCCCTCTTCTTTCAATTATGATCCCCCAGAGGCTTTACTCACCTTCTTGAGGACTTCAGCACCAAAGCTTTGAATTGCCACTGAGGCAATCCCCACCAGCCAGCTGATCGTCGGAGGCTTCCGATTATGAAGGCAAGCTCCGCTGATCTCCAGGGAATCCGGAGGCGAGGGTAAGCTCCGCTGATTGTCGGAGGGATCCACAAGTGGGCGACGGACGTCGCACAGGCCTAGAGGGATCCTTTCAAGGACCCTCGGCCACACCGATCGTCAGAGCGAAGGGGGGATCCACAAGCGAAGCACAGGATTCGCTCAGGCCTGGAGGCCTCGCTTAGAGACCTCGGCCTCTCCGTTCCATCGGGAACATTGTGAGTTGACTGCTGCCTCTTCTAATATTACCGCCGCCCAGCTGATCACCGCAATTGCTTTCAGCCTCCAATAGGCCTCGTAGGCCTCTGCTAGGTAGCTCGCTACCTCTGAGGCTTCCCTAACAGAAATTTTGGCGCGCATACAGTTGCGGCCGCCATTTTGAATCAGTTGCGGCCGCCATTTTGAGTCAGCCACCATTACTTAACTGCTTGCAGGAACATTCTAAATGGCAATTCTGGCACACGTGGAGCTGTGGCCGCCATTTTGAGTAACTGTTGTGGCTTCCATTTGAATCAGCCACCATTGCTTGATTGACTGCAAACATTCCGGCTGAACTTGGGGAGGGCAAGCTCGTTCCGTAAGGATGCACTGCCTATCAATTGACCCCCACTGCCCCCCCCTCACCTGGGCCTGACTGTCATCCGACTGGGCTCCTTCAGTGAAATTACAATGCTGAGGGGGGGCGCTTTTCGCTGAAGTTAAGCCCTCAGAGACCCTTATAGCAGCTTGCAAGTTCATCACCATGGCAGAAAAATCTTCCATTGAACCTGCCAAAATGAAGCACACTACAGAGGTGGGGGGGAGAAGTGTCTCAAAACGAGCCAAATCAAACAAAGAGATCACCAGTCAGCATATATTGGAGGAGGAATCCCACAGATTGAGGTCAGTCTCCCCAGGCCAGACAGGCACCAGCACAGTAGGAAGGTCTATCTTTGAGCCCTTTTCCTCATACTATGCCTCAGTTCCAGGGGCCTGGTCTCCCCCCAAGGGAAGTTCCCAAACTGATTTAGTCATTGCAAGGGCAGTTCCAGGGGCACGGGGCAACCGGTCAGGACACTGTTCCATTGGGACCTCAGGCTACTTTCACTCCCACTGCAGTGGGCCTCTGCTCTCCCGAAGCTCAAGTATTGAGTCCTGAGCAGCTTCAGACCATGATAGCCCAAGCCGTGGCTCAGTTAATGGCCTCTTCCACTACACAGCCACCCACAGCACCCCCACAGTCCCTACCTCACTCCCAATCACTAGGTCTCATTGATGATGTCTCATCTGACTCAGAATCAGCAGGTGCCGAACCATCAGGCCTGATCATGTCAGATGATGAAGGCATTTTCCATCTGACCCTGTTCCTCCTGTTGGTCTCTTTGACCACTCCCTTTTTAACTCTCTATTGCTCAAGACCTGCACAACTGCCAATCTTACTCAGGAACAGGAGACCCCACCTACAACTTCATCCAAGGGTCCTAATCCCTATATGCTGAACTGGTGGTCTCTCAAAATCATATTCCCTGCCCTCCATTTTTTCTTAACACAGTACAGAAGCAATGGGACAATTTAGGATCTGTTTCCAATCCTGGAGCCATAGAAAAAATCTTGTTCAATGTGGCTCCTTCCCTGGCCTCCTTATTGGAAATTCCTCAGGTTGATGAACCTCTAAATTCACTGTTCCCCAATGCTAGCATTCCAGGGAACTTAAACAAGGCACTTAAGGCAGAGGATAAAAAAATTGAGGCTGCCTTACGTAGGTCCTATCTGGCATCAGCCTGGGCAACCAAGGCATCAACATCCATGGCCTTCTTTGCCTGGGCCTCAGTCTTATGGCTACGTGAACTCCAGGACATGATTCCTCCGGACCAGATCAGAGTTCACCAAAATCTGGGTAAGTTGGTGGCTGCATCCCAGTATCTGGCTGATGCCTGCTTACACACAGCCAGATATACTGCTTGGATCATCGCTGCGGATATTTCAGCACGCAGACTTCTGTGGCTCAGGAATTGGCGTGCAGACACCAAGGCCAAGTGGCGTCTCACCTCTAAACCTTATGCAGGTGGATATCTTTTCGGTAAGGCCTTCGATCCTTACCTAGTAGAAGGTAAGGACAAACGCAAGGCTCTTGTTAACACAACAAGGAAATGAGATAAGCGTTCGGGGGCCAGTCTATCACAGGGCAGTTACCATAGGCAGCCCTTTCAGCCAGCTTCATCCTGGGACTGAGCCCAGACATCTCGCACTTCCTTCCAGAGACAAGAGTGGCAGCAGGACTGTTCGGCATACAGGAATTGACTACAGGCCCAGACCAAGCGGCCCTTTCAAGATGCGGGGGGGGGGGGCGGTCCTTTAAACGAGGCAAGTGATCTCACAGACTCACCTCCCATAGGAGGCCGGCTGACCCTTTATTCCAACACCTGGGCAGCTACTACTACAGACTCATGGGTATTAGACACCGTCACTCAGGGTCTGAGGCTGGAGTTTTGGTCCAGCCCATCTGACAGGTTCCGCTCTTGCCCTATTCCCACGAGCAGGACTAAAGCAGCTCTCATGTCAGAGGCCATAGCTCATCTGTTACAAATACAAGCAATTGAACCGGTACCACAAGACCAAGAAAGACGAGGATTCTACTCAAGCCTTCGGGGGGCTGGAGGGCAATCTTAGACTTAAAAGGTCTAAACTTTTACCTGATGTATAGGAAGTTTAAGATGCAGTCACTGCAGTCAATCCTGGCCAGCATCAGACAAGGGGATTTCCTTACATCAATAGACCTGACTGAGGCATATTTGCATATTCCTATTCTTCCTGACCACCGCAAATTCCTCAGGTTTAGCTATGCCCAACGCCACTACCATTACAGAGCCTTACCATTTGGCCTCTCTTCCGCACCTAGAGTATTCACAAAGGTACTGGCAGTGCTGGCAGTCCACCTTAGACAATTTCCAATCAGGGTTCAATGCTACCTAGATGATATATTAATACAGTCATTCTCATTCCAGAGTGCTCAGTCAGACCTTGCCCTAGCCATCAAGACATTTCAGGAGCACGGGTTTTTTGTAAATTTCCAGAAAAGCCATACCATACCAACAACTCAGCTTCTCCATCTGGGCACCATTATAGACACAAACAATTGTACAGTCTACCTATCACAGGACCGATGGGACTCCATTCAGGCCCTTGTACGTCGGATCCGAAGGGACAAGGTAGTCACATTGGCTTTGTTATCACAGCTCCTGGGGAAGATGGTGTCCTGCGTGCAAATTGTGCCATGGGGACGTCTCCATGCCAGAGAATTACAGTGGCTTCTCCTTCCATTTCAGAGGCTTCACACCAACGCATCCCACCAGAAGGTCTGAGTTCCGCAGTCAGTGTTGAACTCCCTTCGTTGGTGGGACTACCCAGGGCTGTCACAGGGAACAGAATTCAAAGAACCACCCAGGATCACCCTCACCACGGACGCCAGCCTATTTGGGTGGGGGCACACCTCCAGTCACACTGGGCTCAAGGTCGGTGGTCCAAAAAGGATCTAAAAAATAATATAAACTGGCTGGAACTCAGAGCCATACATATGGCCCTAAAGAAATTCAGCAGCATAGTACAGGATCGGCATGTCCTGCTTACCGACAACATTGCAGCTAAGGCCCATGTCAACAGACAGGGGGGAACAAGGTCCAGGCCTCTCATGCAGGAGGCCCAGTTGCTGGGGTCTTGGGCAGAATTGAATCTTGCTTCCATCAGGGTGGAGCACATATCTGGAGTGACCAATCAACAGGTGGACTCACTGAGCAGAGCCACTGTGGACCATGCTGAATGGCAACTGGACCTGAAAGTGTTCAGAGAGATCGTGGACAGGTTTGGTTCCCCAACCTTAGACCTTTTTGCCTCCCCAACCAACTCCCAACTCCCGAGATTCCTTTCCAGGTTCCCGTCTCCATCAGCGGAAGGGACAGATGCGCTCTGCAATCCCGGGCCCAGGAAACTGCTCTATGCCTTCCCTTCCTTACCACTTCTTCCCGCCACGATCTGGAAGATTCTTCACGAACGGGCAGATGTCCTCCTGGTTGCACCACATTGGCCGAGACGTCCATGGTTCGCCGACCTGATGGAGCTCTCCATCTCCCCTCCGTGGAGAATCCCAGCAGGTCATATCTCCCTCATTCAGGGGGAACTACATCATCCGGACCCTCAGTGGCTCCAGTTAACCATTTGGCACTTGAGAGGCAGGCCTTAGGCCGAGACTCATATTCGTCAAGGGTCATAGCCATGATTCAACAATCCAGGCGACCCTCGATGAGTAGAATATATGATGCCACCTGGAGGAGCTTCTGTAATTGGTGTTCAGATCACAAAATTGACCTCTTGGCTATCTCTGTGCCAATTATATTGGAGTTCCTGATGGATGGGCTGGATAAGGGGCTTTCCACAAACACCATCCGTAGATAGGTAGCAGCACTTGCCATGGTAATTACTTGCGGCAATGACGTTCCCCTGACACATCACCCCATGGTGCGCTCCTTCCTAAAGGGAGCAAACAACGCCAGGCCACCGACTGTACACTGATACCCCTCGTGGGATCTTCACCAAGTTTTACAGGCACTCGTTTCTTCGCCATTTGAACCTACTGACACTTGTTTGTTTAAACAGTTATCGATGAAAGTGGCATTCCTTGTTGCTGTAACTTCGGCCAGAAGAATTTCTGAGCTGGCTGCTCTTTCAGTGAGAAAAGACCTGTGTATTTTCCATAATGACAGGGTAACCCTTAGACAAGACCCCTTCTTCGTGCCCAAGGTAAATTCCTTGTACCATAGATCACAAGAAATAAGTTTACCGGACTTCTGTCCTAACCCTTCCAATGACATAGAGATGCATTGGAATAAGCTGGACGTGCGCAGGGCCCTGCATTGTTACATACAGAGAACCTCATCCTTCCGCAAATCTGAGGCTCTGTTTGTGTCCTTTCATCCTTCGTCATTAGGACAAAAGGTTTCTTCATCCACAATAGGCAGATGGATTAGAGCTTGTATTTCTGTGGCATACCAGACTCAGTCACTGCAAGCTCCTAGACATATCATGGCCCATTCCACCTGGGGCACAGCTACTTCAGCTGCTTGGGCGACCCAGGCTTCCATAGAGGAGATTTATAGAGCAGCGACATGGTCCTCGCCCTCTTCCTTTGTCTATCACTATAAGATGGACAAATATGCCTCCTCTACTGCTTCATTTGGTCGCAGGGTATTAGAACACGCATTAACATCTGACGGGACCCAGGCCCAAACTGCTTCCCCCCTATAGGGACACAGGGCTTTGGTATGTCCCATCCATGGATTCTCCATCCAATCATGCTGGAGAAGGGGCGTTGTCTTACCTGAACGCCTTTTCTCAGTATGATGATGGAGAATCCACTCCCTCCCATTAAGATCAGTTGGCCCTGGTTCCAATATCAGGAAAGCAGACGCATTGGACTAAAGTCTGAGTATCGCCTTAGTCTAAACTGGTGTGCAAATGGCACAGCAGAGGCGGTACTATGCTTCAGACTTAGTCTGATTGGAGCAGGAAGATTAAAACAACCCATCCGTGGATTCTCCATCATCATGCTGAGAAAAGGCGTTCAGGTAAGACAACGCCCCTTTTTACTACATTCAAATCCAAACCTCTTGTTCAGGTTTCCAAGGAATAATTATGGCAAATTAGTCATGGTGCTGCTTTTAATCGGTTTCTGAAATACTACAGGGGAAAAAATGTATATTTGATTTGAAATTTTGTCTGTTAGTAGCTTGTATGTTGTTGGCAAACAGGTTGTGGGTCTGTTCTTTCCAGGTTCATTTCCCTTCTCCTTGTGAATTTGTTAGCCCTGTTTCATTTCATTCTGATCTTTCCAAAACCCAATTCATCTGATCTTCCAACCTTGTGTAGATTTATCAATGGTTAGTCCTTTCCCATTTTCAAGGCTTGTAGAATTGATGCCAATTTGCTCTAAATTGCAAAATCTGGTGGAACTGAATTATTTGATTACTATATTAGTTGCTCGTCTCTGCAATAGTCATTTCACTTTATTTCAATTGTTCTACAATCTCTGTAATTACTTTACTCTCCAGATTAGCTCAGTCACTTAGTTTTGATTTTCTTATTTTTCAAATTTCCTTCAAATTCTTCAAATTGCTATGTAAATTTTCTTTATCTTCAATTCCAATTGCATTTGCCATTTAGATTTTTCCTGTTTAATAACTTAATTCCTTCATATTTTAAGCCTCAATTTTTCAGTGGTTATATAGGCTGTAGCGTACATCTACTAGTTCATTTGTGCTAATGTTTCAGCTGGAAGATTCTTAACATCTTCATTAATATTCTTCACTATTTTCTTGTTAATTTGATTCAAACATGTTCTTTCAGCTCCTTTCATTCAGTTCTTAATTATTTCAATTAGTTCTTGATAACCAACAGTGCTTGAAGTTCTTTAGCAACTCTTCTGGTTTTTCATTAACATCAATAATCTATTCACATTCTACTGTTTATTCTCACTGTGAATTGATATTATTACTATTATTATTATTATTATTATTATTATTATTATTATTATTATTATTATTATTGATCATCGCACAGTCAGCCAGATGTTCAGACTGGATTTTGCATTTTTGTCCACCTATCGAGTCCTTACAAGGACCTGGGATAGGCAGATGTGGATGTTTGATGGTATTACAGATATCGTTACAGTATGGAAGCAGTTCCTAGTAAGGCCGCCTTTTACAATTGACTAATGGCGAATTTGTCAATGACTAAATTATTATTATTATTATTATTAGTAGTAGTAGTAGTAGTAGTAGTAGTAGCAGTAGTAGTAGTAGTATTCTGAATAAATCTGAATTTTGAGTTGCTCGCTGTACCGTTGCTTCCAATTTATTGCTAATAAAGAGCTTGTATTTTAAAATTATGTTTTTTTGGTCCAGAAATCTCTTCTTTTTATTACAGTACTATTCCTTGGGCAATTAAAAGTATCCCAAATAGATACATTTATAGAGCAAAATGGTCTACCATTCTTTTTTTTTTTTCTAGTTTGTTTTATGGAATAAGGCATTGCTGATTTTAAAGTTTCGACTGAGTCTTAAATCAACACAAAGTAGGTCATCTTTATAACTTAATGTTTAATGTGGCTACAATGAAACAAAATTAAAGTATAAGAGTACAGAAAAAATGAGTTTATATAAACTTGATAGGATTACTGTAGAAGGGAAATCCTACCTAATCAGTCTATTTGCAGTAATATTACCTATTCAAATGAGAGTACCATAAGAACATTGTCACTTTTTCATGTTAGGGAGAAGATATCAACTTCTAAACCTGAAATGCAAAATATTATGCAGTCTAAAACACCAAATTCCAAGACCATGGCAATTGGCATTGCTCATTTTGGTTTGAAGGGCCTAAACACCTCATTCTCTTTTCACTCCAAAATTTCACAAGATGTCAAGTGAGATTAACAGAATCTCATGAGATGTCAAAATTTGAAAAAAATATTTTATTTCAGAGAGGGGAAAATGAACCATGATCCCTGTCCAAAGAATTTCCATTTATTCATACCCCGATTCTAATAGTACCCAAAATCCCAATCTATATAGCCGGGTATTTCAAGGAAAGAAAAGAAAAAATGTATAAAAGGGAACCACTAACCGTGATTTCTTAGGATTGGAAATGGACCATGTCCAAAAAGTAAGGGCTATAATTCAGGATAATAATAATTTGTTTGTTTTGGTCTTCATTTCAGTTTTGAATCTCAACTCTCTAGGAATCACAAATGCCATTGTGCCTAGCTTCTTTGCCATTTCTTTCATACAGTGATTTCCTGTGGCATTCACTAATGTGCAGATTAGGAGATGGGATATACATATATGCTTTTATTCTTTTCTTTCTTTCAAGGTGTGTTTGACATTTTTGATCTCACAAACTGTTAAGACACCATTCATTTATCAGTTTCATTTGTTTAAAACTATGATCCGGTTTAGGAGAATAGCGAGTTCCGGCTTTTGAAGATTAGTAAAAAATGGTAGGCATTCTTCCTGTATCCAAGATATGATCGGGAGCAATGAATAGTCAGTCTGTCAAGGTCAAAATGACACAAAGTTCCAAGATAATAGTCAAACACCATCTACCTGTTACCTCTTCCTCATTTCATCAGATCTTCCATAAATACTGGGGCTCCTGACCATGTTCTTCATCTGACTTAGCAGGCATCTTTGCCTTCCTCAGATCATCTCTCATCAAATAAGAGCTGAACCAGCCTCTGACCATGAGGATCATTCTCCTTGCTTTGAATGTGCTCTTGCTTTTTGCCATAACTTCTGAAGGTAATGACATGGGAATTCAATCATGCGTTTCTAGAGAATAGAGGAGTGGGATTAGATCAGAGATGGGGAACTTTAATTCTACTAGATGTTATTGAATTATAACACCCAAATTCCTCACAAGGGTTATGCTGGTTAAAGCTGCTGAAAACATCTGAAGGGACAAAAGTTCCCTTTTCTTGGATTAAATTACTCTGTTACCTTTTGACTCAGAGATAGTTAAATGATAACTGTGCTTCCTTTGGAGGCAGGAATAGCCTTATGGCTACGTGCTTATCTTTATAAAAGATGGAAGAAAATAACTACATTCTTCTATAATGAATGTTGCCATCTTGCTAGAATTTTTCTGGAAGGGGAAGCCAGTGTTAGAAAGTCTAGAGATGGAGATATAGATATACAGACTTCAAAAATAGCTGGAGAGAAATACAGTGATGTGACAAAGTCTTGAAATAGGAATATAAGGAGAGCCATGTTGGTTCAGAACAAAAATCTGTCTTATCTTGAATTCAAAGTGCTAATTCTGGAGAAAGGGGTGAGACTAACATTTAAAGAATCTGAGAGAGCTCTAAAACAGTGGTTCTCAACCTGTGGGTCGGGACCCCATTTGGGGTCGAACGACCATTTCACGGGGGTCGCCAAACAAGGCTGTCTGCCATTTTTCCCCCTTTTCTTTCGCCACGCCCCTGGCACCTGGTGATGTATAAGTGGTTGGGGGTCACCACAACATGGGGAACTGTATTATGGGGTCGTGGCATTAGAAAGGTTGAGAACCACTGCTCTAAAACAATTCGGCACTGCTAAGTTTGATCCACACATGCCACTGGATGAAATAGTCCGAGTTGTAAATTAGCTGAACTGAACTTTTATATTACTTAAATAGGCAATACTCTTGAATGTTCCTCCCTATGCAGAAAAGTTCCTGCAAGATTCTCACAAGTAATTTCATTTTGTATTCTTTTAATTCCTTATTTGAGGGGAAATTTTCAAGTATATTCAGGAAGATTCAGGAATGAGATTTCTCAATAATGCATTCTGAAGGGGCATCTCACCCTTGCTTCCCAGGAATCTCTGTGCTCATTGATTCCTCTTTCTACTTTTCCAATTCTCCTCTTAGCTGACAAATTATGAATAGCTTAAAGAAACAAAGCCACAACATGGGATGAAATTAACAAGGTTCATGGACCTGATTACAGGACAACCCCTCTGTAAACTGTGAGTTTATTAGAGGAGATGTAAGAGTCTTGGGAGGATATGCTGAAGCTGGGGATTTGGTTCCTATATAAAAAACCCACCCAGGTCCACCATCAGGTTCTCCAGCTTTTGCTGGAAAACAGGAGGATTCTCTCGGACCAGATCTCAAAGCTGCTCAGGGACTGAGGAATTTGGGAGAAAAACTTATCATGATCCTTCCTGCAAAAGTTCATTTTTCTGACAGTTTAATGACTGAGACCATCCGAGTCACTTGATTGCTAAATGAAATGACTAATGAATGAATAATTAATCCATTTTCTTTTTCCTAAAATGCTTTGATTCCTAACATATTGCAGCAGGTGGCAGCACTTGGCTGGCCTATCTAATGAGCAAGCTAAAGAGAATTAGACCTCACCTGTGGAGACACTCAAAAAAAGCTAGGGATGTAGCTTACTAGACCAGTAATTGATATTTAAAAAACAACAACAATAAATTATTTCCATTTTGGGGCTAAAATAGGAACATGGATGTGTCTATATAGTCATTAGAAGTCAAGCTGAAGATAAGAAGGAACTTCATCTATTGCTCTTCTTCCTAAAGAGTAGAAATTTTAAAGAGAATGGGGTGCTTTGGGACAAATTGTTCATCTATCCTAAATAGTTTTTTTTCCCTTGTTTTTCCATTGAAGCCAGATGAATTTCTCTATGTGGAAATAATTTCAAAATGATGACATTATATTTTACCTGATTAGATGCTTGAATGGAAAATACATTTGACCTCACTGAATACCAGATCAAAACTGGCTGTAGCCTACTCACATAAATACAATTGCCCAAATCCTTCCTTTCCTTTCTAATGATTCAAAACTATGTTTATGGTCCTTGGAGCTCTCTGAATCTGGTTGTTTTCTTGCAGATGTTTCACTATCAAACTAGATAACCCCACAGTTCAAACGTGAGCCACAAATATTCTCTTCTATCAAAAACTACTTAGCCTAAGCCACAAATATTCTCTTCTATCAAAAGCTACTTTAGCCTAACCTTGGATTTCCTTTTTTACAGCTTATCCAGTGCAGTGTGTTCAAGATTGCTATGGGCGATGTTTTAAAAGGTGTCCACAAAACTGGCTTCCTACATCAAGCTGTGCTTGTGCACATTCATCGAATATTTGCTGTCAACCACCTTTACCAGTACCTCTAGTAGCACCACTGCTACCACTGCCACTACCACTACTGGCTCCTCTTCCTCCACCACCACCACCACCACCACCACCCCCCCCTCCTCCTCCTCCTCCTATATGGCATTACCCACGTCCACCACCACCTCCTCCTCCACCCCCACCACCTCCACCACCTCCACGTCCACCACCACCACCTCCTCCTCCTAAATGGCATCTTCTACCTCCACCTCCTCCTCCACCACCTCCACCTCCACCACCTCCTCCTCCTAAATGGCACCATCCACCTCCACCTCCTCCTCCACCACCACCTCCACCACCTCCTCCTCCTAAATGGCACCATCCACCCCCACCACCTCCACCACCCCCACCTCTAAAATATCATTGGAGGACTCACTAGAAACCTGGAGTTCTGGAAGACCAAAGGAAGAGTGGCATCATATTCAAGAGCTGTTTTTTTAACCCTTGAAAAAAAATTCTCTTGTTGAATAAAAGTATGTAAACAATCAATCATTTTCTTCTTTCATGTTTCTTTTGCATTTTGCCCATCTAATGTTCAAGGAAGGTTTAGGTAAGAAGCAAACAGTTCTCATTAACTGGTCTTCCACTGACTATTTATTTGCTATTATCCGTCCACTCAGGTAAACTACGACAATAAACACAACTAGATGAGCTCTTATTGTTAGGCTATATTAAAATAATTGTGCAAGTCTGAATGTACAAACTTCCCATCACTACTTTTAACTTCTTGATCCATTAGGGTGGATTCTTCCTAAATTTCTTTCTCCATTAAACCACTGGGGGCTCCTGCCTCTTTTGTCTGATTGTTTCCTAGGCAGCATCTCTTCCCCTCACTCCCCAAGGTCAACACACATTCCATTAAGTTATCTCCTTACTTCCAGAGTCACAAGAATAATTTGCTTTTAGCTTCATTGAATTTAATATACTTCTAATGATCTTCCACGGCTATAGTTTATCAGCATGTACTAGATATAATAAACACTACGACACCTAAAGATCAGGAGCATAGAATTATACTTTATGTAGGGGATATTATTGTTGTTTGAGGAGAAGGAGGTGGTTATGGAATGAACTTTCTTGTCCTTACAGAAAATAGTATATGCAGATTTTCAGGTTTATATTTAACCAAAGTTCAGACTGAAAAAAATATCTCACAGGATTGAGACAGCTGGGATTAGAAAGGAGGATGCAAGAAAAGGATGGATTAAGGTGTTATACAACAATTTTTCAAAAGTCATCATGAGAAGAGAGCCTGGGAGCAAAACGGGCTTAACTGCACCTTGCCAAGTCTGGTTCTAGAGGCCATAAATGGACCAACAAAGTATGATTTCTTATGAACAAATTGGTATGGTGCAGTGCAATTGTTTGATTACTCATAACAAGGGAAAGACAAAGGCACAAATTCAGAAGCTTCTCAGAATATCCACTGTATTTACTGAAAAAAAGAGTAAGTTTTCGTGTGGACATACATATGGCCTTAATATTCATTTGACATGTCTGTCAAATATGATTGCTTGTCAAGTCTTCCATTATCAAGAACAACTGAGAATGTGAAAACATCTGAGTGATTCTATACTACTGGCAAACAAAGATTTCTCTGATCAGAATTAAATCATGAGAGTTACAATCCCAAAATTCTAGAAGAGATCAAGTTGCCTTCTTTTGCTTTACACATCCCATTTTGTTTTCTATGTTTTGACAGAATGGTGTAAAAAAATGAACAAGGTCTCATTTGAACAGGTTGTCATTAAGTTTCACAGAACTGATAGTGTGTGAGAACTGTTTACTTTACATTGGGATAGCTTTATATTTTTCTTTTCAGGTTTGTCTTTGGTGGTAAAACACAAACAACACTTTTAAAACAAATTATAGTCATCTGTGGCTTCATCTACTACAATTGTTTCTTTTTAAAAAGAGAACAGGATACCTCTCAACAGGCAGGTGTTAACACCAATGGAAATTAGCCTCAAAGAAAGGAGGATAACCACCACAAAATGGTGCCCAACACTCCCAGACCTCACAGCTTATTCAAAACTGAATACCAAAAGCTGCTGAGAAATCAAGAAACACAAGGATAAGTGCACTACTCCATCTTGGCTCTATCAACAAACATGACTAATGCTGTCTCCATGCTATGACCTCACCTGAAAGCAAAATGAAATAAGTCTAAATGATCTATCTTCTCTAAGATGATATGAATTCAAAGCTCAGCCAAATTCTCAACAACCTTTCCTAAAATTGGAATGTTGGAGATTGGACAAAAATTGTCTAGAATCATTGGATCCAGCTATGGTCTCTTGAGGAGGTAATGCAGCACAACCTTCTTCAAAGGCTGAGGAACAACATACTTCTCAAAGAAATAGATATCATGGATTGGACCCAATAATAGATAATCTCCCAGGCAGTCTTGATCAACCAGGAGTGACCTGGATCAAATAGGTGACTGAGTTCACAGTCTGGACAACTATGTCCACTTCCACAGGTAGGAGTCACATACATAACTTTGCTCCAGATAACCCTACAAGAGTCTATTCCAGGCACCTCCATTTGGGTCTAGGACAACTTAGTGCAGTCAACTCAGGGCGGCTATCTTGCCATGGCCAACTTGCAATGGCCAACTCGCTTCTGGACAACTCATCACGGCCAATTCGCCATGGAACAATTCACTGCAGGACAAGAGTACTGCAGGCCACTTTAGCTGACTGTGTTCAGCAGGTCAGCGGTTCAAATCTCACTGGCTCAAGGTTGACTCAGCCTTCCATCCTTCCGGGGTAGGTAAAATGAGGACCCAGATTGTTGGGGGCAATGGAAATATATATATACATTGCTTACTGGTGTACACCGCTTAGAGAGTGCTTGCACTTAAAGCGGTATATAAGTCTCATAAATAAATAAATAAATAAATAAAGAGTTACACTAATATCAAAGAAATCGTGGAATAGTATCATTTTTAAAAAGGTTGCAAAAGGAGGGACAAAATGAAATGTGAATGACAGAAATTAAAATATTTTGTTAATTATTTTAAATACTTAAATTGAATTGTTGAATTGTCCCACAGCAAGTTGGCCATGGTGGGTTGGTTGTGCAGAGTTGGCTGCACTAAGCTGTTCCGTTCCGCCTCCAGTCCAACTCCAAGCAAATATGAATATTATATCTTCTAGATAGCAATGTAGTCCTCATAATGTTCCTGTGGCTTGTCCCTCTCAATAGGGCATGAGTTACCTTGTCATTCGGCAATTTTCAGTAGATGTATTTAAGGGCAGAAAAATAACGACTTGTTACTTTCTCTTATTGTTGTTGTTAATTGCGAAGTCATGTCCGACCCGTCGCGACCCCATGGACAATGTTCCTCCAGGTCTTCCTGTCCTCTACCATCTTCTGGAGTCCATTTAAATTCACACCTACTGCTTCAGTGACTCCATCCAGCCATCTCATTCTCTGTCGTCCCCTTCTTCTATTGCCCTGTCTCTTATTACCATGATGTAATCCTGAACATGGGCTCTTACTCATGTTTGGTCAGGCTTTCACTTTGTCTTCCTTCACTGATGTTTTATAAATAGCTGTAAAAACTGTCATGGGGGCAGAGGCATTCTTATAAATAGAGCAAATGTTGAAAGTTGGCATTTTGTCTTGCAGCGTATTGGCTTTATATTTAGGAAAAAAAACCCTTTTCCTGCCCCTCCCACACATCCAAAAGCAGGACAAACAAGGCAGCCTAGCAGGCACTAAAGGGAATGGCATCAGGCACATGTTTATTCATAGGATGACAGTCAGCTGGGCACAACATATTTATGGCAATGACTTTCATAATCTCAAGCAAAAGTCTTCCCTACTAGTTATCTGATTCTTTTCAACTGGGAATGCTTGAACCCAGGGTTACCTGCATTCAAAGTATGTGCATTTAGCCAAATTATGCTCCCTTATCTCTAAAAAAGAAATTTAAAAAATTGAACACAAACAACAAAATTCCTACAAGCAATGCTAAAATTTTCTTTGAAAGATGCTTTTATTCAACTCTGCTAAATATATTAGGGAGAAAATTCTATGAGTAGTTTCTATTGCCCAATACTCTCATCTCCCAAGGATACCAGCTCTGTAAAAGCTGACTGTTCACCTTGCACCATTCATCAGGCATGCAGAGAGTGTGAGACAGCAAAGTGTTGCTTTAAACAAGTGATGTCATGAAGTCTCCATGCTACTGCATCATGGCCCCTTTTCTGCTGTGTAGAAACTGAAAGCTTTATCCCTGAAAATGAGTGCTAAGAATTTGGGTTCCCAAATGATTCCAGCACATTACGTATATAAGGCACAAGAGGTTTTGCATTAGTATTTTTGACTCAGGGAATCACAATGTCAAATTGCAAGAAAAAAAAAATGATGCACCTGGAAAACAACAGTGTCAACTGAGGTCAGGAGATGATCTCTCCAGCATGGCAGGCTTCATCATGGCCTTTCCTGCCAGAGAGATCTGCAGGCAGGCTGATAAATGGAGGGCATTTGTACTGGCTTTTTATAAAGGATATTAAACAGCATGGTGCATTCTTTGTACATATATCTTTTTAATATGAAATCAGGCCTCAAATGTAAGTCTTTTCTCCCACATTAGGTGCTAAATTAACATGCTTTCCCACCTGTCTTTGAGTCAGCAGATTGTATTCTTTTTTGACCCCATTGCTGAGTCTGTTTTTTGAATTATATACATTTATATTTTTATTAAGCATTTGAAGAAATGAAAAATCAAAATGATATACAAAAAAAAGAAAATAGAAAAAATAAAGTATTAAGTAAATGAACAGGGAATTTACAAACATCCTAAAATTAAATTACAATTTTCAGTGTTTTATTGATTAGTTTTAAATAATCGACTATACTATAGTGTTTTAAAAGCCACAAATCATTGTTAAAATTCAAGCAAAATATGAGTATTAATAGCAATAGGCACAGTGCAGCAAATGTCATAAAATGAGATAAAATTTACAGTAATTTCTATCTGAACAATTGAAGAATTTATGTTAAGAAAACCCAAAATGTGGATGTGGTACCTGTCCATACATAGTGTTATAATCCAACAAATGCTTTTTGAATTGAATTAGCCGATTAGATGAAAAAGGAGGAAAGCCAACCTGACACCCTACTGAGGTAATGGGACGAGGTTTAATTTTATGGTTTAAGGTTGAACTTGGTCTAGGACACAGGTGTCAAACTCACCATGTCACGTGACGTGTCGCAACTCTTTTTGCATTGCCGGCAATTGGGTGGGCGCAGCTTTGGTATAATAAAACCGGCCCACAGGCAGGCAGTTTGACACCCCTGGTCTAGGAAGACCTAAACCATATTTAATAGAAAAACAGACTTGGAAGGGTCATTAGAGGTCTTCTAGTCCAACCCCATGCTCAGGCAGGAAACCCTATACCATTTCATGCAAATGGTTGTCCAATCTCTTCTTAAAAACCTCGTGTTGAAGCATCATCAACAACTTCTGGAGGCAATTTGTTCCACTGATTAATCGTTCTAACTGTCAGCAAATTTCTCCTTAGTTCTAGGTTGGATCTTTCCTTGATTAGTTTCCATCCGTTGCTTCTTGTCCTGCCTTCAGGTGCTTTGGAGAATAGCTTAACTCTCTCTTCTTTGTGGCAGCCCCTGAGATATTGGAACACTGATACAGTATCACCCCAGTCCTTGTTTTCATTAAACTACACATGCCCAATTCCTGCAACTGTTCATATGTTTTAGTCTTTAGTCCCCTAATAATCCTTGTTGATCTTCTCTGCACTCTTTCTAGAGTCTCAACACCTTTTTTATATAATGATGACCAAAACTGAATGCAATATTTCAAATATGGTGTTACCAAGACATTATAAAGTGATACTAACATTTCACATGATCTTGCTCTATCCTTAAAAAAAGTTGTCCGCCAGCCTTCAAACTAACTTTTCTCAGGATACCATACACCACACTAAAATAATAACCAAAATGCAGTATACCAACTATAGATCTTGCTATGTGACAACTATGCTTTTTTTTTTTTTGGCCTATGTTATCTCAAAGAGTTGCTGTGGAAAAACTGCAGGAGGGAATGATCTGTATTTCATCTTGAGTTCCTGGAATGGTACAAATCTAACAAAAGAAGACTGGATGCACAGGGCAGCACATATCTTTGTGGTGCAACTCATTAAGGAGAAAAGTAATGATTTAGAATAGAATAGAGCTAAAAGGGACGATGGAGGTCTTCTAGTCCAGCCCCCTGCTCAAGCAGACCAAAATTTTACAGACCAAAATTTCAGCAAGTAGTTTGATCAAGTAATTAGATAGAGATGTGGCTGAGATGCCCATGGTTGCCATTGTACATTACGTTAGGGTAAGCTCTCCAGGAGAACAATTAATCAGTGGAACAGCCTGCTTCCAGAAGCAGTAAATGCTCCAACACTGGAAGTTTTTAAGAAGAGACTGGGCAGCCATTTGTCCCAAATTGTGTAGGGTTTCCTGCCTGAGTAGGGGGTTGGACTAGATGACCTCGAAGGTCCCTTCCAACTTTACTACTACTATTATCTATAGCAGTGATTCTCAACCTTTCTAATGCTGTGACCCCATAATACAATTCCCCATGTTGTGGTGACCCCCAAGTGGGTGTGGCCACCAATAAGAGGGAGTAGGACAGCTAGGGAAAAGGGAAAAAAATGGCGGACAGCATGGTTTGGTGATCCCCGTGAAATGGCCATTCGACCCCAAATGGGGTCCCGACCCACAGGTTGAGAACCACTGATCTATAGGTACCATCCTAATGCTTCAACATCTCCTGAATTTCCTAGGATCATAGCATTAAAATTTTATGGCATAGTTTTTCGCTAATTTTGGGCTGGTCTGGGAAACAAACAAATGAAATGTATTAATTCTTCTTTGCATCAGGCTTGATTCCTGGTGACCGTGGAGATAAAACCCATGTGATTTGATTGACAATAACCCCAAACTCATTTGCCATTGCCTTCTTCTGAATTGTCTCCCTTAGTTGCTGTTAAATATGGGTGGGTAGGTGTGGGGGGAAGATTCTATCCCTACTCTAACAATAGTTTTTTTTTAGCTCTGTCTCCTGTAACCCTTCACTTTCAAAAAACAAAATATTAAAACTCCACTCCCCACATTAATTTTTTTTTGCAAAAAGGGATTCGAAGTTCACTATAAATCACACATTGTTTTGTGTTTCATGATATTGAAAAATATAAGAAATGCTGCTACAGAAGTGGCAAGAAATGTCAAAATAGCAGGAGACTGTGAGTTCAAGTCCCATCTTAGCTCGGTAACTTTGAGCCAGTCACCCTTTCTCAGCCCAGCTAACCTCACAGGGTTGTTGTGGGGAAAGTAGGAGGAGGAAGTTGGTTGGATATGTTCACAGTCTTGAGTTATTTGTAAAAATAATAAATGTAGAATAGAACCAAACAAGCAAATAAGATTTGTTTCTTTCTGCCCCAAAGCTAATATCCCTTATAGGGAATGTTCCAGTTTTGATTTCCTAGCTGAAACAGAAGAACGGAAGTAAATAGCAAGAATCTTCCTGATCACAATTCTTGAATGACCACCAACATGCATAACAGAAATTCCCCAGCTGACTCGGCAACAATCTGTTCTGCAGAACTGCAAACCATAAGTACAAAAAGGCTACACTTTACATCAGATTGAGGAGACTTGGTGGGGACTTGACCCCAATGTCTTATCTGTCCCAGTTTGCCACATGTTGTGGCTGATTCAATCCAGCTAATTGGAGGCCCATGCCTGAAAATAGCATTGTCTTCCATCTCTCTATTAAGTTCAATGCATTCAATAGGCAGAAGCTAACATCAGATGTGTTGTGTTTTGACTAAAGAAATATGTTCTTACTCTGTTCTTTCAACAACAAATACTTGATGCAGCATATGGCTGTTTCCAACAGGGTTGAAAATCTACCACCACCCACAAGCCCACCCACTCTTCTATGTGTGTTTGCTAAAAAGTGTTGCTGTAGCAGGGCACTGATCCAGATTCTTGGTAAAGATGCAAATCATCCTTCTAGATGTAACATAAGCCAAAAAAAGTCTGATCACTCAAAGGACTAACTATTTGCTTGTTGGACTACATTCCTAGTTAGCATTTATTCAGAGGACACAGTTATCACAGTAGGCAGTTGATAAAAACCTCTTTGTTCTCCTTTTACTAAAATGATTTTAAAAACAAAACATCCCACTATCTTTAAACGAGAACATGATGGAACATAGATAAGCAATCTGGTATCAACAAATGATTGGAACCAACTTTGATCAACCACAGCCAGCATGGTCAATGGCAAGGGGCTATCCTAACCTAAAACTTGAGTACACAGCCTTTTTTTTTTTGCCTGACATAAAGGTCCAGTAATTTCTCTCCACAGTCGTGGATCTCTCTGTGGGTGCACGGGACTATTTGAAGTTGCCATATATGCATGCCAGCACAAGCAATAGAGAAACAAATGTGAGGAAGAGGGGTAGGACTATGAGGAAAAGTGTAGAGAGGATTGGGATAACATCGAGCTGTTCAGATTTACTGGTAATCAGAGTAGGTCAAAAGAAGCACTTGTGAGGTGACAGACCACTCTTTGCTGAGATTAGTTCAGATTCATCTCTCTGAGATGTTTTAATTGGATTCTGGCTCTGAGCAAGGATTAGACCAATGGGATAAATGGTCCTTTCTAACTACATGATTCCATGATCCAAAAAGAAAATGCAATGATACTGAAATTCAACAAATGCCTGGTAAGGACTTTGGATAACCCCACAGTCAGAGGTGTTAGCTTTGGGAGCTATTTTATTGTGCAAATCTGGGAATAAGACAAAGCTTGATATATTTTACTATAGGGAAGATATAAGATTACAAATTAAGATTATTTCATATTGCAATAGAGCACCATCTGTGGTCAAATCTGTTAGAAGGATCTATTTTGAAAAAGACCTTGTAGCTGCCACTTCTACTCAGGCTAACTTTGAGAATATCTCAGTGCTAGCAACAAGTCCTTCCTGGTATTTTTAATTAATACAGGTAGTTCTCAACTTACAACAAAAATTTAGCCCAAAATTTATGTTGTTACATGAGACATTTGTTAAGTGAGTTTTGGCCCATTTTATGACCTTTCTACCCACAGTTGTTAAGTGAGTCATTGCAGGTTGTAGCACAATTGAGTGAATCTGGCTTCCCCATTGAGTTTACTTATCAGAAGGTCACAGAAGGTGATCATGTGACCCCAGTTGCCAATAATATGAGTAAGTTGCTAAGCATCTGAATTTTGATCACATGACCATGGGAATGCTGCAACGGTCATGTGAAAAATGGTCATAAGTTACTTTTTTCATCGCTGTTTTAATTTTGAACAATCACTAAATGAACTATTGTAAATTGGGGATTACCTGTATATGTAGCCCACTTAATGCCCAGTGCATACAATAAATAGTTTTAAAAATGGTCCAGAAGCAAAACTTAGATGCTTTGAACCATTCACTATTTTCCTTTCTTCATGGACACTTGTGGCTGGATCATTTTGCCCATTTATGTCAGTTGGGTAAAAACCTCAGCTAGTAAACTGTGCTGTTGAGTTTTATGGCGATCTTTCTCTTGTCTTTTCAATTACTCCAGCTCTTTGTTTCCCCTGATTTGAAACTGCCAACATTTGTTATTTGCTCAGATCCTGGAACCTCAGCAAAGTCTGCAGGTCAATGCTACCTCTTCCCTTTTTGGAAATTATTCTATTATTTTCTTACCCACCTTCTGACTCTCATTTTCCCTTTTTATTTTTCCTACTTCATCAGGATAATCACTATTTCAGAAGAAGTAATTCACGTAAGAATTTTCCTCTACAATAATTCCCTGCCATCATAAGCAAGAAATAATGAAGGTCCTATCTATCAGGAGATTATTCTTACAAGGGCAAGCCTTGATTCCATTTTCTTAACAGTTCATATATGAGAACAATGACCTTTCTTTTTAAGCAACAAGCAAAAAAACTAGAACAGCTTACCATATAACAGGTATCACAACTTGACTCTTAATATAACTATGGAAGTAAAAATAGGGGAACTCTCTTTAATATGATTTCACTCTGAAATATTAAGCTATTCCCAAATTGGGAACTGGGTTAACAAATTTCAGATTCAATTCAAATTTGGTTTTGCTATTCAGGGTTAATTCCTGCACCCCCTAAGAACTATTCCACCTCATTTACTCTAAACTACAAAGGCAGCACTCTGTCTCTAAGACATACTTGCCTGGTGGATTGAGTGGCAGTGGCAAGTAAACATGAGGTGAAAGAAGCAAATCTCATGAATTACTCCTGGACAGAGTATTCAGAAGTCAAATAGACTGTTTTTCAAACCTTTAAAGACTTCAATCTTATTTTATTTCATATCAGAACAGACTCATACTCAAGAGGCTATATCTGAGTCTTTTTCTTATACAGCAACTCTTTTTGTGGGTGTGTGGGTGTATATCTGTGGAGAAGCAGATACCTAGAAAAAAAAAGAAAAAGGATTGAAGAGTAGTTTCCATAAAAGATCCTCATTCTTTGAAAAAAAATGTTTTTCTAAGAGAATGAATACTCATAGAGCAAGTAAACAAAAAAAATCATTTTTTTTCTTATCTTCTTTCATCTTCCTCCATTAGATTTGGTTTCTTAATCAAAAGAACAAGTTGCCTCCACCTCCAGATAGTAGGCTTACAAGAACAGATCCTACAGCTCACTCCAGTTAATACAACATGGGTCCTGTTGAAGTTGCCTTCTCCACTTTTGTAATATCATTGTGACTACAGACTGTACACTTAAGTTCATCATAAGGAACTAATACTTGCAACAAATTTCAACTTAATAAAAAAAAGTTTCTTTCAACATGTAAGAAACAAGAACAAAATCAAGGAAATGATCACTCCACTAAGGCAGGGGTGTCAAACTGCCAGCCCGCGGGCTGGTTTCATCATACCGGAGCCACGCCGACCCCATTGCCGGCAATGGCAAAAAAGTTCCGATACGTTGCGCGATGTCACATGATGTCGCGAGTTTGACATGTCTGCACTAAGGGGAGAAGATGGCAAGGTGGTAATGGGTAGGAGGATGAAAGTGGGACTGCTTAATTCATTCTCTGAATTTGTCTTTACATGAAAGGAAAAAGTGATCCAATTATAAAAAGCAGTACAGTTGAAGACAGAATAGGAACACATGCAGTGGTGGGATTCAACCAGTTCACACCAGTTCGGCAGAATCGGTAACTAATTTTTTGTTGCCCAGGCCCAGAATGGACTTCTGGAAGCGGCATCCACACAGAGAACTGGTTGTTCAATATTTGAATCCCACCACTGAACACATGTCTAAATAGGAAGAAAATGATAACAAAACACTAGTTTAATCTTGATGGCTTCAAATCACCAGGCTTCAGGTAGATTGCATTCCAGGATTCTGAAGAAAGCAGCATGTGATCTCAGAACCACTGAACAAAATCTTTCAAAATTCCTGGAGCACCGAGGAATGACCAGAGGACTAAGAAAAGAGCTGATATGGTTCCAGTCAAGATAAGAAAAAATCTTATCCCAGAAATTATAGATTGACATCAATCAGCCTGACATCAATACCTGGGAAAATTCTGTAAAAGGTGATTATGCAGCGGATTTGCATAATGAGCAGAGGGATTACTAGAAATGAGCAAAGGGATTACTAGAAGCCAGCATGGGTTTGTTAAGAACAGATCATGCCAAACAATCTTATTGGCTTCTTTGACAAAGTGAGTAAATTAGTCGATTGGGGATATGCTATAGATACAGTTTACTTAGACTTCAATAATAAACTATAGCTTACATCTTGGTAAGATAGAAAAATGTGGGATAAATAGCATCACCTCCAGATGGATTTTTAGCTGGCTGACCAACCACGCTCAATGTGTAGTCCTCAGTGGAATTACATCTACATGGAGGTAAGCATGCAGTGGAATACCCCAAGATTCTATTTTAGGCCCAGTATTCTTCAACATCCTTATAAATAATTTAGATGAGGGGATAGAAGGAGAACTCATCAAGTTTGCAGAAGACACCAAACTGGGGGAAATGCCAACACATTAGAAGATAGACCGAAGATTCAGAAGGCTCTTAACAGACTTGAGCATTGGGCTTATCCAACAAGATTCAGTTCAATGGTGAGAAAAGTAAGGTCCTGCAGGAAAAATCAAATGCACACATTTAGTACCTGGCTTAATAGTAGTAACTGTGAGAGGGAATCTAGATGTCCTAGTAGATCATCACTTAAGTATGCCAAAAAAAAGGTTATGCAATCCTTGTTGTTGTTAGTTGTGAAGTTGTGTCCGACCCATTACGACACCATGGGCAATGTTCCTCCAAACCTTCCTGTTCTCTGCCATCTTCTGGAGTCCATTTAAGTTCACACCTACTGCTTCAGTGACTCCATCCAGCCATCTCATTCTCTGTCGTCCCCTTCTTCTATTGCCCTCAATCTTTCCCAGCATTAGGCTCTTCTCCAGTGAGGCCTTCCTTTTCATTAGGTGGCCAAAGTACTTGAGTTTCAACTTCAGGATCTGGCCTTCTAAAGAGCAGTCAGGGTTGATCTCCTCTAGGACTAACCAGTTTGATCGCATCGCAGTCCAGGAGACTCGCAGGAGTCTTCTCCAGCACCATAGTTCAAATGCCTCAATTCTTTTGCACTCAGCCTTTCTTATGGTCCAACTTTCACAGCCAGCAACTGGGAAAACCATGGCCTTGACTATACGTACTTTTGTTGGCAGGGTAATGTCTCTGCTTTTTAGTATGCTGTCTAGATTTGCCATAGCTTTCCTCCCCAGGAGCAAGAGTCTTTTAATTTCTTGGCTGCAGTCCCCATCTGTGGTGATCTTGGAGCCCAGGAAAATAAAATCTGTCACTACCTCTGTTTCTTCCCCATCTATTTGCCAGGAACTGAGAGGGCCGGATGCCATGATCTTGGTTTTCTTAATGTTGAGTTTCAAGCCAACGTTTGCACTCTCCTTCTTCACCCGCATCAAGAGGCTCTTTAGTTCCTCTTCACTTTCCGCAATTAGAGTGGTATCATTTGCATATCTTAGATTGTTGATATTTCTCCTGGCAATCTTAATTCCAACTTTTGATTAATCTAGCCCTGCCTTTCTCATGATGTGCTCTGCATATAAGTTAAATAGGCAGGACGACAGAATACAGCCTTGCCAGACTCCTTTCCCAATTTTGAACCAATCAGTGGTTCTGGGTCCAGTTCTCACTGTTGCTTCTTGATCTGTGTATAGGTTTCTCACGAGACAAATAAGATGGTCTGGTACTCCCATCTCTTTAAGAACTTGCCACAATTTGTTGTGATCCACACAATCAAAGGCTTTAGCATAGTCAATGAAGCAGAAGTAGATGCTTTTCTGGAATTCCCTAGCTTTCTCCATGATCCAGCGTATGTTGGCAATTTGATCTCTAGTTCCTCTGCCTCTTTGAAATCCTGCCTGAACTTCTGGAAGTTCTCAATCCACATACTGCTGGAGTCTAGCTTGTAAGATTTTAAGCATAATTTTACTTTCATGTGAAATGAGTGCAATGGTGTAATAGTTTGAACATTCTTTGGCATTGCCTTTCTTTGGAATTGGAATGTAAACTGACCTTTTCCAATCCTGTGACCACTGTTGAGTTTTCCAAATTTGCTGGCAAACTGAGTGTAGCACTTTTACTGCATCATCTTTTAAGATTTTGAATAGCTCAGCTGGAATACTGTCACCTCCACTAGCTTTATTGCTGCTCAGCTTTTCTAAGGCCCATTTCACTTCGTATTCTAGGATGTCTGGCTTGAGGTCAGTGACCACCCCATCATGGTTATCAGGGACGCTAAGCTCGTTCTTGTATAGTTCTTCTGTGTAATTTTGCCACCTCTTCTTAATCTCTTCTGTCTCTGTTAGGTCCCTGCCATTTTGGTTCTTTATCATGCCCATCTTTGCATGAAATGTTCCCTTCATATCTCCAATTTTCTTGAAGAGATCTCTGGTCCTCCCTATTCTGTTGTTTTCTTCTATTTCTTTGCACTGTTCATTTAAGAAGGCATTCTTATCTCTTCTAGCTATTCTCTGGAATTCTGCATTCAGTTGGGTGTATCTTTCTCTTTCTCCTTTGCCTTTTGCTTTCCTTCTTTCCTCAGCTATTTGCAAAGCTTCCTCAGACAGACATTTTGTTTTTTTGCATTTCTTTTTCTTTGGGATGGTTTTAGTTGCTACCTCTTGTACAATGTTGCAAACCTCCATCCATAGTTCTTCAGGCACTCTGTCTATCAGATCAAATTCCTTAAATCTGTTTGTCACCTCTACTGTATATTCGTCAGGGATATGATTTAGTTCATACCTGAGTGGCCTAGTGTTTTTCCCTACTTTCTTCAATTTAAGCCTAAATTTTGCAACGAGAAGCTCATGATCTGAGCCACAGCCAGCTCCTGGTCTTGTTTTTACTGACTATAGAGCTTCTCCATCTTTGGCTGCAGAGCACATAGTCAATCTGATTTCTGTGTTGGCCGTCTGGTGATGTCCATGTGTAGAGCCTTGGATTGTTGGAAAAGAGTGTTTGCTATGACCATCATATTCTCTTGAAAAAATTCTATCAGCCTATGCCCTGCTTCATTTTGTACTCCAAGGCCAAATTTGCCTGTTATTCCAGTTATCTTTTGGCTTCCTACTTTAGCATTCCAATCCCCCATGATGATAAGGACATCATTTTGGGGTGTTGATTCTATAAGGTGCTGTAGGGCTTCATAGAACCGGTCAATTTCATCCTCTTCAGCACCAGTAGTTGGGGCATAGACTTGGACTACTGTGACATTGAATGGTTTGCCTTGGATTCGCACTGAGATCATTCTGTCATTTTGGGGATTGTATCCCATTATTGCTTTTCCTACTCTTTTATGGTATGCAACCATATGAGGAATGGTTGCAGGAACTGGATATGTCTAATCTAATGAAGACAAGGAAAGGGGTGACATGATAGCAGTCTTTCAATATTTGAAGGGTTGTCATGAAGTAGAGGGGATCAAACTGTTTTCCGAAACACCTGAAGGCAAGACAAGAAGTAATGGATGGAAACTTATTAAAGAGACATCCAACTTAGAACTAAGGAGAAATTTCCTGACTGTGAGAACAATTAATCAATGGCATGCTTGCCTCCAGAAGTTGTGGGTGTTCCATCATTGGAGGTTTTCAAGAAGAGAATGGACCACCATTTATTTGGAATGGTATAGGATCCCCTGCTCAACCAGGGGGTTGGACTAGAAGGCTTCCAAGGTACCTTCCAATCTGTTATTCTATATCATTCTATGCTTCCCCTTCCTTGCTTTATCTTTGTGTGAATTAAGAAGGGTCCTGGCATAAGATGTTTACTCAAATTATTTTTGAGGGATAGGCTCAAGTTTCACATCTCACCATTGCCTTGGTAGCAACAATTCCCCCTGTCCTTCAGTGCTGTTCCTTTTGCACTCTACAAGTTGGAATTAAAGGTTAATAGCAGAGGAAAATCTATGAGAAGAAACTAGGAAGACATAAAGCCTTAGAAGTCTTGAGAAATGAAATTAGCAATAGCCTTTGGATAAAATACATTTCTCATGGGTGACTGCAGTTCTGTATCATGGCTCACCCCCACCCCCAAAAAAGACAGAGAGGAGTAAGCCCAATTAAGCAAAGCAAGAAAGGTTTTTTTTAGACTCAAAGTCAAGTTTCCTACAGCTAGGTTTTCAGCACCTGCTTAGAAATCAGAAAAGAGGAAAGGATTTTTCTTACATAACAGAATGAATCTGTATTAGCAGCTCACCATATCTGTACAGAATTACTCTGCTGTGCAGCAACATGTCTCTATTGGAGGGTTTTGTTTGTGGAAATGGGACATTAGAAATAGAGACTTGTGGTGCTATTCATGAGTTCCACATGAGCACCTGCAAAAAATGCTCCATTGGGGGTCTAACCGAAAACTTGAGTATGTTTGATTGAACTGATGCACAACTGATGCCTTCTATACGATACCTTTAAGGCTGTGGGTATTTGTGTGTGTGTGTGTGTGTGTGTGTGTGAGAGAGAGAGAGAGAGAGAGAGAGAGAGAGAGAGAGACAGACAGAGACAGAGACACAGAGAGACAGAATATTGTCTTCCAGCCAACCACTGCCCAATATGTTACTTATTTTATTTGCATCCCACCTTTATTATTATTTTTTATAAACAACTAAAAGTGTTGAACATATCTAATACTACTTCCTACTCTTATTTTCCCCACAATAACAAATCTATGAGGTGAAATCAGTTTTCATACCTAAGGCAGGACTAGAACTCACAGCCTCCAGATTTCTAGCCTGGCACAAACTGGTTTTGTCATCTATGTGATTAAAAGAGCTTATTCATGAGGCTTCATTAAACAACAACACTTTGCAGTGATGGAAGGAAGGAAGGAAGGAAGGAAGGAAGGAAGGAAGGAAGGAAGGAAGGAAGGAAGGAAGGAAGGAAATTCAGAGGAGTTAAGCAGAATTATGAGTGCTAAGAGCATTACGATATTTTAAATTTTAGTTACATGTGTTTTTTTTAATCCTTCAGATTACTAAAGGATTATATCTGTAGGCTATGGTAATCTCTGCCTATTTACAATATACGTGAAGAGCTCCTGAAATGTCCAACATTTTTCCCTTTTCTGTCCGGATCTGTCTTTAGTGGCCAAGACTTAATTTTGCCGGAAACATACAGAAGTGCATCCATTCTTGCTGCTCCTGCTGCTACGTCGGCAGCTGTAAAGCTAAGATTTTTCTGCCTAAGTGGTTTTTGAAAGAAGGAAAGCAAAGCAAAGCGACGCTGATTCGGACTCTGCCGCGTCTTCTACATTGGTAAAATCGATGAGCGAATACGAAAGCTTCCCTTCCGCGTGCCTCATGATAAACAAACCCAGATTCTGAAGAGCTGAAGACGCTCAAATTAGCGGTGATGAGACAGTCATTTGGTGAGTGTTGACGCAGCACGAAAGCAGCCAGCCCCTATTTTTAATGAGTAGTTAATTACCAGCCGTTTTTAATTAGGGGGCGCGCGGAGCCAGGCGCGAGTTTACAAACTTGCCACCCGCTAAACAAACACATGTGCCAGGCTGGAAGCGCTCGGCTGCCTCCCTCGGTGCCGGCCTCTCGTGCCAGCGGAGGAGCGGGAAGGGAGGGGGGACTGCGAGTCATCTCAGTTAGTGCCAGGCGTCCACAGACACGCGTCTCCTGCGCCCTGACCCAGGGATGGTTTCTAAAGGAATAACGGGGATAAGATCCAAGAGAATAGAAAAGCGGGCGATTCCTTTCTTCCCCAAGAAACTGACTTCCAAGAACAATTTTCCCTAGAATTAAGAGACCAACCTGTGTAATAAGTGAGGGAGAGGAAGGATGGGATGACCGACCAAACTGGAGGCACAGAAGGGTGCTGGGAGATGATATCCTAAACCAAGTCAGTTGCAGAACTGACAGCATCAACCTTAATTATATAAGGGGATTTTTATTTTTTATTTTTTGGAGTTGAGGGTATTATTCTACAATCTAGTTGATACAGTTTAAATTTCAATGCATTGTGCACATCCAGAAAATTGATTAATTAAGTAACTAGATTAAGTGCATTGTGTGAATGCAGCTAAAGTCTAATCTCACAATATCCTGGAGCATAGATGTCAGTTTTGGCCTGGAGACCTTTTATAACTTACCTATCAAATTAATAAGGTTGCCCAATTCCATAAAGACTCTGAGCAGTACAACATTAAAAACAGCAGGAGCAATCAGTGACATTAACTAAGAATGTAACATCATGTGTCACTTTCAGTATTTCTATTCCATGCATTGCAAAAACATATGAAGAATGATACAGCAGCAGATCTATCATTGCATGAGCATGAACAGTTTTCTCAGATGGACGTGCTGATTACACAGGATTCCTAACCATGGAGTGTTGATTACAGACTGCTTGCACACTGTATTAAACTGTGATTTACTTAATCATTGTTTACTGACTAAGCTATAATTGGCTGGGCAGTGATCACATACTCTTAAGCCATAACCATGACTAATGAATTATACACGATAATTTTCATGTGATATTATGAAATCAATTTCATACAATGATGCTGTCCTCCCAAAATAAGCTGTTCTTTTCATTGCAAGGTTAAAGTGCACACCAAGTCTCCTCTACTTTAATTTCACCCCATAAACCCCCCCAACCAGGCCCTTAGGTTGCCAACTTCCTTGAAGAGAAAGAAGAGCTAATTCTTTCTATGATGATTTTTTTCCTCATCACATAAAGATTTTTATCCTTGAGTCAGTGTATTGCTGAGGATATTACATTCCCTGAATGTTTTGCTTCCCTTTCCGCATCTCTCTTCTGATCTTTTGTTCCAAGCTTTGTATTTCTTCTTCTCTTTTCTTCTTCTATTTTAACTTCTGTTTAACTTATTATATTTTTATGGGTTTTTTTTATTATCTATCCCAGTGTTTCTCAACCTTGACAATTTTAAGGCATGTGGACTTCAACTCCCAGAATTCCACAGCCAGCGTTGCTGGCTGTGGAATTCTGGGAGTTGAAGTCCACATGCCTTAAAATTGTCAAGGTTGAGAAACACTGAATTCTATCCTGAATGTTCTTTAAACAGAAATGCAGGGCAGGTGTTTTTCTCCAGGAGTGAAAAGGGTTGGTCTCTGTACTCTACCTGGACTGAGGAACTGGCTGTCTGAAAGTGAATCAACTGAAGGTACCCTCGTTAGTCATAACAGATCTTCTGGATCTGTGGAGTTTCTCCTTTGCATTGTCTGTTGGAGTAGGGTACAGGTAGTCCCCGACATACAACAGTTCTTTTAGTGAGCGTTCAAAGTTACAACCACAGTGAAAAAAGTGACTTATGGCCGTTTTTCACACATACGACCATTGCAGCCTCCCTGTGGTCACGTGATCAAAATTCAGACGCTTGGCAACCGGCACCTATTTCTGAGGGTTGCAGTGTGTCCTGGGGTCACCTGATCCCCTTTTGCAACCTCCTGACAAGCAAAGTCAATGGGGAAGCCACATTCACTGAACAACCGTGTCACTAACTTAACATCTTCTGTGATTCACTTAACAACTGTGTCAAGAAAGGTCATAAAATGGGGTAAAGCTCATTTAACAACTGTTTCATTTAGCAACAGGAATTTTGGGCTCAATTGTGGTCGGAACCTGAGGACTATCTGTATTACATAGTCATATATTTAAATGATTTAGGGCCCTAAAATGCAACAATACCTTTTTTGGTCAGTAAAGGAAGATATAACAAAACCAGGTGTCTTCCAAAAGCACATTGTGGCAGCACCAATAGTCCTCAGACTATTTCCTTACAGCTTTTAAAGGGAAGTCTTAACATGACAGAATTAACACTATTCAAGAGACTGGATGGAAATTTTTTCCCAAAAGGTCATAGATTTAGCTGACAGTTCTAGATTTTCAATTTGGCTCTAAGCACTTTCAGATAAGGATTCTGCACCAGTTCAGAGTTTGCTCCAGGTAATGTAGGCTTGGCTACTGTCAAAATTAAGTATCCTGTCTTGTCTGATGGAGATATAGGAAAGAACTGTAGTATGGAAGAACAAGATCATGGCATGATTCACACTGAGGAAAAGGATCAACATAGCCAAAAGGCTGACCAGAGATCAAAAACAATTGAAGCAATATTGTATTTGAAAGAATAGGTGTAGAATATAATCAAGAAGCAGGCTAGAATCCAAACATTTGGGTAACCCGCCTTCCCCCCTCCCAGCTTAACATTTAAACATACAAATAAAAATGGAATATTGTGAGTGATGTTGTTGCTGGCCTAACCAATATTTTTAACAGTCAATAGGAAAGAGTGCTTGAGGATAAATTTTTCCCAAGAAATTCTGAATAAACTTTGAATTGTACATAGCTGTGTCACTCTCACATCACTCTCTAGTGATGCCATTCTTATGGATTTAATGATGTGGAATAATTTCATAATCAAATGATGGGAATATGTCTTCTAAAGGGGTAGAAAGAGATAGCTTTCTCATTAAAACCCCATTTTGTTGTGAGAATTCAAGAGAAAAAATGTATTCCCCTGGCTTCATGGGTTCTTCCTCTTTTCCTGATGAGAACTCATCTGAGGAAACCATTGCAGACCTGATTAGATGGTCCTGGATTTTTCATTGGCCCTATTATGCTTATATCCCATCACACGGTACCTGGGAGCTTATTTCTCTTCCAAAAATGACCAAACCAGAAGGTCCACATTTAAAATATGTAATCACTTATTTTCTAGCAAATTTTACCTTGCAAGGCCATTGTGTTTTAATATGGGACCATACATTTCTTCAGTGTTGGGAAATGGCCAAAAAGTAATAGGATGGGAAGTGTTTGCATAAATCTGAGTGCTACCTCTGTCTAAATTGCAAGCTGGATACAGAAAGGAAATATTATTTGTTTAGGAATAACTTCATCAGAGAAAATAGTTAATATATAGGGCTATGATGTAGTTACATTTGGGTTATATACAGTAGGTATATTTCTAGTCTCTGATTTTCTAGTGATATTGTTTACCTTGGGATTAAGTAATCTGGGCATGATCAAGAAAACTAATTCTAGTTCCTGGCAAATTATTTAAACTAAATAACAATTTCAGAGTAGAATTAGCACCACTATCTCCTTGCTTTTAGGAGCCACAAATAAATGTAGTTATGGAGAGAGGAACCTCTCTTGTTTAGTCATAACTGAAGAGGAATACCAAAGGGTTTTTCCTTTTTCTTTCAGCTAGCGAGACTCAGAGTCCTTCTAAATCTTTGGTTTGAGAGTCACTCTTCTCAACCCACAGCTGATCCCTTGGTTGCTTTCTTTGCACAAAAGAATGCCTCTATGAATCTGTATGAACCTCTTGCTGGATAATAGTGGGATAAGTGTGGAAGCAGAAGCATATACTGTATAGGATAGAAGGCAGTGATGGAATATTGTTAAAGCTAATGAAAAAAATAATCCTGTGAAGCTGCATTGAGGAATATTGAGCTATTCTTGGTTGTATTCTACATTTTGCATCCACCCACAGTAATTTTATGCTACAAATACACTACATTCTAGGATCCCAACCTATAGGGTGTGGAAGTATCTAGTCAATTACAAGAAATAAATTTAAAAACATTGCACCAGAGTGATTGCATCAAGAAGATAGCTTTTGCATAATTTCAGCTGTTTCATGGTGGCTTCAGTGCAATGGAGAAAGTCTAGGGCAGTGAATCTGGCATTAAGGTCAGCAGCAGAGATGTATGTATTTGGCCTTGAGTGTATTACCAATATATAAAATCCGTATTAAATTAATCATTCAATCAGCCATTCAGTCAGTCAATCAGTTTCCTGCAACCAAAACACTGTTCTAAAGCTGCCCTTTGATTATGCAGAATGCTCATACTTATCTCCCTAGCTTTGAGAAAAGTCATCTAGAATTTAATGCTACACTTTAAAGGACAGATTGTTAGGCTAATTAAAGTTATTTATTTATTTGGTAGCTAGTCTTTATATTAAATATAGGACATAACAGCCTAAGAATAAAATATATATGCATTTTGACTGTTATAATTAAAACAGGTTAAACATATACATATGAGCTATCCTTTCTGGAAAAGCAATGCTGTTGTTTGCCAATAGATGGTCCATGGGGATGAAGCTATCTGGGCCTGCATTGTCAAGATAACTTTCATCAATTTTTTCTCATCAGTAAGGAAGAAGGAAATGCCTCTCCAAGCACTTTAAACTCGAGTAGGTCCAGGTGGTAGATTGTGGTTTTCCAAACATCTAATCCCAGAACAATAGTAGAGACTTATAATATAACTGATAAATTAATTATGTGTCTCTCAGTCTGTCTATCTTTAATCCACTCAATATTCATAGCTTCGGGATCCTGAAATCACTGAATATCCAGGATCCGAATAATCATCCCTCTGCCTCACATAAAAGTTACATTATGCAATTCCAACCAAGGTATAATTATTATTGGGTCTAGATCAGAATCAGATCTGAGTGACGTAGAATTGATCACAGCTTAGAAAAGACCAAAAAAAAAGTCAGAAAATTCTGTTCCTTTTCGCGTAAAGGACTCTTGCCCATTTTGCCTGATCATTCATTCTGTCCACTGCGGTGCTCATCCTTCCCAACAAAATGGTAAGTGCACGTCCCCTGCCACCAAAGAGATGAGCACAACATTCTTTTTAAAATTTGAATCAGTTTTAAGGAAGTATCTCAAGTTATAGCATTATGGATTGGCGAGCAGATAAGATGTATCAATGTGAACTACTCTCCACTATGACAATTTCATGCATATTTTTAATAAATCCCAATACCATCACTTAGTGGAGTTTTTTTAAGGGTGGCTGGGTAGAATATTAGTACTCACTCCTGTCTATCGGTCCCAGGCATCCCATAATACAGGAGAAAAAAAACCTCCAATCATACCGGTAGTAGATTCTCAGAATTCAATACAGGTAGTCCTCGAGTCACAACCACAATTGAGCCCAAAATTTAGGTTGCTAAGTGAAACATTTGTTAAGTGGGTTTGTCCCATTTTACGACTTTTCTTGCCATAGTTCTTAAGTGAATCATTGCATTTGTTAAGTTAGTAGCACGATTGTTAAGTGAATCTGGATTCCCTATTGACTTGGCTTGTCAGAAGGTTGCAAAAGGTGATCACATGACCCTGGGACACTGGAACCGTCATAAATATGAATCACTTGCCAAACATTGAATTTTGATCATGTGACCATGGGGATGCTGCAACAGTCGTATCTGTGAAAAAAGGTCATAAGACACTTTTTTCACTGTGGTTGTAAATTTGAACGGTCATTAAATGAACTATTGTAAGTCGAGGACTACCTGTAACCTCTAAACTAGTGAGATAAACCTCACTCATCAGAAACAACATCACCAACTAATATAACAGTCATTTGCTTCTGTACCTTACTTTCAGAAACAGAGCTCAGAAACTGGAGTATTTCAAGAGCTACTGCTGCTTCTTTTGAAACTTCACAGAATTTTTGAACTCCCTGCAAACCATTTATTAAAGGCATCTCCCTCCATTCAGTTCAGCTGCTGCTTTTCATGTTTGGTGCCTTTGCACTGTTCTTTTGTCTGCCTTCTTTCAGTGCTTTTCGCCATACTTGGGTATGACTAAATTTGAGCCACGGCTTGAATGTGGAACTTGTGTAGTTAGAGAGAGACTTTGCTAAAGATGGAAAATTTGACCACTACGTTAGGTGGTAATCCAAAGCTGAAATCTTTTGGCTGGGAATATCTTTTGTTTTAATATAATGTAGAAAGCTATGTTGCATTTAAGGAAAACACTTCCGTAGTATCCCTAACATTTTGGAGAGGTGAAGATGTTCTGTTGTGATACTGATGAATAGATACGCTTTTTCTGCTTTGGCTGATAGCCAATTGTGGTGTTACAGCTACCTGTTACACTGCAGCTCAGATCATAATCTACCTATGGTAGAAGAAGCATCTGTTCAAATTAGGATTATAGGAATGAAGGGCAGCATCATTCTGTTTTGATCCTTATCAAAGAACAATATATATATTGGTCAGCCAGGAAGGATGGGCCTATCACACGAGCAATGAGTAAGCAGTTAGGCTAGCAAGTAAAAAAGAACTCTCCACCCCCTAACCTTCACCCTGAAGTGAATCAGCGAAAGTTGTTTTTATTGTTTTATAATTCTTTTAACAATAAACAACTGGTTTATATCTCTCCTGGAGATCAAGGATTGTGTTATTGAATATATATACATATATACATATACATATACAGTGCTTCTAGGAACAATACATACATATATATTCAGCAGAAAAAGCAACAACTTAGTGGCTGGATTTACACAAAACATAAAATCTGGATCAACATAATCTATTTTTATATAGTATGTTAAAAAAATCCCTGTATAATATGACCCAGTTCACATACAGTATTGTGCAAGTGGCATATTGAGTGACCCCAGATAATATGTGTTAAAGTCTAGTGCTCTCCAGGATTGATCTCTTCCTTTTGGCTCATTCTATTAGTAGCAAAGTACAAAAATGTTTTAAGTATTGTGCTTTCTGCTTCCACTGGTGTTGACTTATTGTGCTCACTCAGAAAGCTTGCCATTACTTGCAACACAAAAGATAAAAATTCTTGAGGATTGGACATCGAGAGCTTGTCATTCTATCTGAAAATGATATTATCAAGTTCAGATAGTAACTGTACTAGTGGGTAAATTTTAGCTTCCTGAACAAATATTAACAAAATAAGAAGAACATTTCTGGATCTATCTATTATATCATTTGCCTCTCACTCTAGCCAACCCAATGTCACTCAAAACACAAGTCTTCTCTTCTTTGTTTCACCAGTAGCTGTTATGTAAAAGTATAATGGTAGTTCTGGAAGGAGCAGATGGCCCTCATGATTATGCCCACTACTAAAGAGATTCTTGTAAGATAAACATTTGTTATCTTTTTCATATGGGTTGAACATTTGTTGAAATTATAGAGATGAAAACTTAATAAAATTTTTTGAATGAAGCCTGTTTCTGATGTTGGAGCAAAGGAAGAACATGTAAGATTGAAGAGTTGATCAGAAAAGTTTGGCTGCAGATTAAAAACAATTAAAATTGAGGCCATTCTGGGTCTAAGAATTTCAAAATAAGACTTTATAACAGCAAAGGAAATATTTGTGGAAGGAATGGCTCTGTAAATACCTCTTGTAATTTTTTTTCACAAGGGCAACAATTAAAATTATGAATTAGATATACATAGCCTCTCCTTGCTCAAGTTTGCTCTGATTTGAATTGTGTTTCTGAGCACTTGCAGTTAAAATTCACTATTGCACTCCTGGCAAAAACAAACTTCCCCTTTTCAATTGTTACAATAGTTAAGTGATGTGTACTAATTGGCTCATGTCTATGTTATCAAGGATAGTGAACATTCTATTTCTTTGTTGATTCCTTTCCCACCCAGAGGTTTTTATACTTATTATCTATATCTGTTTGAAAGTAAAGAGTCCCGTATGGTTGTTTAAAAATTTAATAGAAAAAACATTTAAGACACTGCTTTGTCAAGCTTCTAGTGGTCACTTGCAACCAAGCTAGATTCTTGCAGGGTCTCATTAGTTGTTGCTGTTTTTTAAGGAAAAGGAATTAAATTTCCAAATATTACAAATTAGGTAACTAGGCTTTGTTTACATGGCCTCTTTAATCCTTCTGATATTGAAGGAATGCAAACGTTAATGAACCAATTCTCACAAAGAAGTCCATTACACATTTGTCCCTTTGCACTGAGAGCAAACAGACGTCAGATGAAAATCTGGGGATTGTAAAAAGGAGTGAAAGTATTGTCATAATAATGCCTAGTATTAGTTAAGTCAGTGAAAAGTGAGTGTAGTTGGTGAAAAAAATGGAATTTTTGATTAGAACAAGAGATAGGTTTAGATCTTCTCACTAAATGACCTAGAGTCTATTGCAGTGGTTCTCAACCTGTGGGTCGGGACCCCATTTGGGGTCGAACGACCATTTCACGGGGGTCGCCAAACAACGCAGTCCGCCATTTTTTCTCCCTTTTCCTTAGCTGTGCTACTCCCTTTTATTCTATTGGCTTTTGAAAGCCAATAGAATAGACTCTCTTGAATAGAGTCTAATTCTATTGGCTTTCAAAAGCCAATAGGAATTGTCCAGGCTGTCTCTGCCCTGCTGAGCCCGCCAAAAGTCCCGTTCTGCAAATGGTGCTGCACCAGTTGAGTATCCTCGACTTACGACCGGTTGAGTAGTCCTCGACTTACAACCGGTTAGGGGCATTAAAAAGGTTGAGAACCACTGGTCTATTGTCTCTCAGACTAATCTACCTTAGAGAATTGTTGTTTTAAGGAAAATTTGAGGAAGGAATATTATGTATATCAACTTGAGCTTCTAAAGGAACGGAAGGATATAAAGGATGTACATCTCATTGCTAAAGAAATTAATTTGATGTTGAATTTGATAACAGCTGCAAGGTTATTGGTAGGGCAATATTGGAAGAAGGATTGTTTGCCTATTATAGAAGAATGGATGCTTAAAGTGTCAAATTTAGCAGAAATGGCTAAGATTTCTGCTTATTTGAAGGATCATTCACAAGAAAGATACATTTCGGTTTGGAGAAGATGGATAGATTATATTCAGAATAAATATGGGACTAAAAAGTTCCATTTACTTTATGAGTAAATTTTAGAGTATTATTATTATTAATAGTTTGTTATAGTGGAATTTTTATTAGTTTTATTGTATTGTTCAAGAATTATGATATTAACTTGTTTATATTATGTTTATTCTTAATTTGTTTATTTTTATGTTAAAGGGGAGTTAAAGTGCATTATGGACTTGATTATTTACATAGTTGGTTAATGTTAGTTAGAGTATGATTATTATATTTGTTACCCTGTACTCAGCTTTGGGAAGTGGGGGAGGGAGAGGGGGGTTTAGGGTGGGTGGGTTTTGGGGTGTATATTGTAACTTTTATAAAACTTTTCAATAAAAAAGGATGTACATCTCATAAATAAATTAAAATAATCTCCTAGTACAAGAAGGCAAATATAAATTAATAGACGTAACAGAGACCTGGTAAGATAACTCCAAAAATTGGACAATAGCAATTAATCTATATAATTTGTTCACAAGGAAAGATGCAATAGAGAAGAAGGGGGAGTTAGTTGTTTCCACTCCTGCTCATAAATCTGAGTGAATGGACTTAGTCGTAATGTATAGAATATCTAGTTCATAATAAGTAAAAAAACAAATAAAAACATTATCATTGATGATGTCTACCATCATTCAACCAATCAAGGAAAAATGTGAATGATGTATTCCAAAAACAATTTTTTGATCTTTCAAAGATGTATGAAGTAGTAATTGGGGAATTTGACTTACCCCAACATCTGTTGAGAGACAAACTCTGCTGGGAATGTTCCTTTTAGTGGATGGAGTAAGGCACAAGAGAACCAGTTCTGACTTAAAGCTAACTAACAGAGAAGTCATCATGCAGGTAATTGAAGTAGTGAAAACACTGGGGTAAAGTAATGCTACAGTTCTTGATTTAAAAGAAAACTAAAATGGAGTATAGAGAAACATGTATTTTGCACATAATAAAGCAGATTTTAATCAGAGCAATAATAAGCAGAATCCCACGGCAGCAGACATTAATGGGAAAAGGAGCTCAAGAAGTGTGAAAAAAGCAGTTATGAATGATTTCAATGAGAAAAAAAATGGAGGTCATCAGAAGAAGCCTGGATGCAAGCTAGGCAACCATCTGTCAAAAGTGGTTTAGTCTGGATCGCTGAACTGGGCAAGAGATTGGATTTGATAGCTTAAATGGCCTTTTCTAACTCTATTATTTTATTATCCTATGATTCTATTCTATAATGCAGACACAAACATTGTGATAATCTAAAATGGCCTCTTTTTTCCTTCTCATTCATGGATTTTCTTGTTGATTCTTTTAATTAAGGATTTTTTAAGTCTCAATGCTTTGCTTCTTCAGAGCACTTTTCCTTTGTTATTGAAAGGAAAGAAATGATGGATGTGAGAAAGGGCAAATCTATTGACAAATCTTTTCTCCTCTCATGAGCTTGTACTTAAGAACAATGCAAGGTTAATTTGCTGGCTGTTTCTGAAGAATAACATCACATCCATAGAAACTAAGAGTGGAGAAGCAGCAGATGGGGAAGATGTGTTTAACACTTTGCCCAAACACTGCCTATTTTCCTTTAAATTGCCACTGTAGAGGCTTAAAAAGACTAATTTTGAATGGCCTGATGCCTATCTGTAACTGGGGACTGTAAATCTTGAACAGTCTGTGGAGTAGCTGGGAGACTTTTACGGATTCTTAAAACACTGCCACTGTCACTTCCAAGAGAAGTAGGTCCTGTGTGTGAAGCAGGTACATTAACAAAGGAGGTTTCATGGGGAATGCAGGGCCAGTGCCCCAAAGCCCTGGAAGAATTTGAACCAGTAAGATTAGCTATCTAAGAAATTGCTCATTTATCTTTAGTGCTGCTTGCTCAGTTTGGTATAATTTTATATTTGGTCTAATTTTCTCTTTGTTACTTTTTTTTTCTGTTTGCGTAAACAATTTACTGGGTGCAAGTTACGATCTGCAGATATCAGCTTTATATAACAACCAGAAAGTTTGCCTTTGTAATGGCAGTGTCATGTATGTTTCATATTACATATAAACAAAAAAGAATCCGTTCTTACCTCTATGGGTTATATGTGTCTTCCTTAATTGTGGGTCCTCTGTTGGGGGCCTGGGAGTATGAGGATTCTTCACAGTATCTTAGTTGTTCCTAGCACTGCACTCTTCTGGACAGAAAACTCTGGTGTTGTCCTTGGGATCTGTTGGAGACAGTCTCCCAGTTTAGGAGTCACAACTAACTTCCCCACCATCACTGGGATCACTTCAACCTTTAGTTTCCACATTTGACCTCTATAGTTTCTCTTTTAGGCCCTGGTACTTCTCCAGCTTCTCATACTCCTTCTTCCTGATGTTACTGTCACTTGGCACTACTAGATCTGTCATCACAGATGTGTTCAAATTCTTTTTACTACTACAATGTCTGGTTGATTGGCCAATACCTCATTGTTTGGATCTGAAAGTCTTTTAGGATCTTAGCCTTCTTATTTTCTACAACTTTTGTGGGATCCCTTATCTGGACTTGGGAGGGTATGGCCCATACACTGTGCAAATGTTTCTGTCAGCTACTTGGTTGCGCCATTCAGTGTATGCTGTTCCTGCCTGCATCTTATACCCTACCACTATGTGCTGGGCTGTCTCTGAGGCCTCTCTGCATTGTCTGTATCTTGAGTCCTGTCTAGCATGGCAAATCCCTGCTTCCATGGATCTGCTGCTTAGTGCCTCTCTTGTGCTGCTAGTTTCAATGTCTCAATGTTATCTTTTTAGTCTAACTTTTACCAGCCACTGGTAGAATTTCCCAGTGTCAGGCACCTGAAGTATCTGTTGATGGTACATCCCAAGTGTGTCTTGCCATGGCATTTCCTCTGCTTGATCTTCCTTCCATGTCTGCTGCTGCCTTAGGCATTCTCTCAGCAGCTCACCTTTGGGTGCCATACTGATGTACTCCTGGATGCTCTGGGTTTCATCCAGGATAGTGATGAGTCTCACCAGACTCTGTCCATCCTTTTTCTAGCTGGTGTAGTTTCTTGGGGTAGAAACCTCCTTACATTGTGAGAAGCTTCTGGGTCTTCACATCAGGAGCTGCATGTCCTCCTTTGGCCAGTTCACTATATGACAGGGTATCTGATGACTGACAAGGTATACACATTGCTGGTGAGGATCTTGTTCTTACCATTGAGTTGGCATTTCAGGACTTTTTGTCCTGAAATGCCAGTTCAATGGCATTTTGTGTATGTCCTTAGGCTTTTGGCTAATGCTGTGAGCCTTTGTTTAGTAGCTCCTAAGGGCTTCAGATGGAGTCTGAAGCCCTTCTATTTTTTCAATAGCTGAATCTTAATCTCAACATCCTAACTTCTTTTTGAATTGCCTTGATCTTAGCCCCCAACATCATTTTCGGCGGGAGAAGTGGTATGCACTGCTGTTTTTGACTATGTAGCCAATTATCTCCAGGATTCTAGTGATCATAGCATTTATCATTGGTTTGAGTTATGGTAGTAGTAGGGATTGTTGTGAGGGTTCTATTGGCGTCTTCTAGCATACTGTCTGATATACTTCTCCACTGAGCATTGGTAACCTGTCTTGAGGGGTGATTATAGCTAGTTTATTCATGATCTTATATCTCAAATCAGCTGCAGTGCTCTGTAATAGAGGAGGTGGCAGTGACATTCCAGCTTCAGGTGTTGGCTGTGTATCTAATTGTTCTTCTGGGTCTTCTTGAGTCTAAGATGCAATGTGTAGTTGGTCCATCTCAAGTTGTGAGAGAAGCTTCTTCTTCACTGTTTAAACATTGTGTAATTATCTGTTCTTCAATTAGTGTGAATGCAAGTCTTCTGTCCATCCATAGTTCCCTCAAACGTTTCATATACCTCTGTCAATAGATTTACTGTTGTACTGGTAGTAGCATTCCATCACCCGGGTTCTCTTGTCTGATTTTTGTATATTTGTTCTAGTACCATTTGACATCAAAATTATCTTGGTTCACTGACATCTGAATCAGAATAGAGCTGGAAGGGACTTTTAAGGTCTTCTAGTCCAACCCCCTGCTCAAGCAGGAGACCCTATACCATTTCAGACAAGTGACTGTCCAGACTCTTCTTAAAAACCTCCAGTGATGAAGCACCCACAACTTCTGATGGCAAGCTGTTCCAGTGGTTAATTGTTCTCACTGTTAGAAAGTTTCTCCTTAATTCCTAGTTGCTTCTCTCTTGATTAGTTTCCATCCATTGTTTCTTGTCCTGTGCTCTAGAGCTTTGGAAAATAAGTTGACCTCCCTCTTCTTTGTGGCAGCCTCTCAAGTACTGGAATACTGCTACCATGTCCCCCCTCCACCCAGTCCTTCTTTTCTCTAGATTAGTCAAACCAAAATCTTGCAACCATTCTTTATATGTTTTTGTCTCCAGCCTTATTCATCTTAGTTGCTCTTCTTTGCACTTTTTCCAAAGTTTCAATATTTTGTTTGTAATGTGGTGACCAAAACTAGATGCAATATTCCAGATATGTCCTTACTAAGGCTTTATAAAGTGGTACTAATAAACATGATTTTAAATCTATGCCTATGTTTATGCAAGCAAGGATTGTATTAGCTTTTTGGGCTGCTGGTGCACACTTCTGGCTCATATTTAAGTGATTGTCCAATAGGACCTCAAGGTCCCTCTTGAAGATTACTTCAAGGTTACAATTTTTGATCCAGGTTTCACCTAATCATATCTTTGGTTTTTCCTGCCTACATGTAAAACCTTCTTTTTCTCCACATTAAATTACATTTTGTTGGATAGGGCCCATTGTTCAAGTCTGTCAAGATCTTGTCTTCTGGGGTGTTGGCTATTCCTGCCAGCTTAGTGCCATCTGCAAATTTGATTAGTACCCCTTCTATTCCCTCATCTAAGTCATTTATGAAGATATCTGGTGGTGATGTTGTCTATCCCACTTTTCTAGCTTATCAAGAAGTAGGTTGTGGTCTGCTACAGTATGTTGAGTGCCTTGCTGAAGTCTAAGTAGACTATAACAATAGCATTTCACTGGTCTACTAATTTAGTCACTTTGTCAAAGAATGAAATAAGATTGGTTTGGCATGATTTATTTTTTGAATGTACACATGCTGGCTTTTAGTTATAATTTTATTGGTTTCTAGATGTTTGCAGATCTGTTTTTTGATTATCTTTTTCAGTATCTTCCCAAGTATTGATGTTAGGCTGATTGATCTGTAATTTCCTGGGTCTGTTTTTCTTTTTTCTTTTTTGAAGATGGGAACCAGATCAGCTCTTTTCCAATCCTCAGGTAATTCCCCACTGTTCCAGAATTTTTGAAAGATATGGTACAATGGTTCTGAGATAACATCTGCCAGTTCCTTCAGAACTCTGGGATGTAATCCATCAGGCTTAGTAGCAGTAACTGTGAAAGGGATCTTGGAGTCTTAGTGGAAAAAAATTAAATATGAACCAACAGTCTGCAGCGGCAACCAAAAAAGCCAATGCAATCCCAAGTTGCATTAACGTAGGGATTCAGTCAAGATCAAGTGAGGTACTAATATCACTCTATAAAACCTTAGTAAGACCACACCTAGAGTACTGCATTCAGTTTTGGACTGCACACTATAAAAAGATGTAGAGACTCTAGAATATGGGTGTCAAACTCGCCACGTCACATGATGTTGTGACGTATCGCGACTTTTTTTGCATTGCCGGAGCTGGGGTGGGCGCAGCCCCTGAATGATGCAACCGGCCCGCAGGCCAGCAGTTTAACACCCCTGCTCTAGAAAGAGTACAGAGAAGACCAACAAAGATGATTAGAGGGCCAGAGGCTAAAACATATGAAGAACGGTTACAGGAACCGGGCATGGCTAGTCTAGTGAAGAGAAAGACCCGGGGAGACATGATAGCAGTGTTCCAATATTTGAGGGGCTGTCACAGAGAGGAGGGGATCAACCTATTTTCCAAAGCACCTGAAGGCCAGACAAGGAAGAACGAATGGAAACTGATCAAGGAGAGATTCAACTTGGAAATGAGAAATTTTCTGACAGTGAGAACAATCAACCAATGGAATAAGTTGCCTTCAAAAATTCATCACTATCTTCCATGTTTTAAGTGTCTATCTCTTTTTCTGTGATTTTTTATTTTTTCCTCTTAGATCATTAAGAATTTTAAAAAGTCTAAAGAATTAAAATAAGTAAACTGTTTTTTAAATGTTTAGTTGAAAAAAGAAATTGAAAAATTGAAAAAAATTGAAAAAAGAATTTTAGAATTGAAAAAAAGATTTAAAAATTAAAAATGGAATTTAAAATTTAAAAAATTGAAAATTGAAAAAAGAAATTGAAATTTGAAAAAAGAAGTTGAAAATTGAAAAAGGAAATTGAAAAACTTGCATGGCTGTTGTTCAGGGTCCACCATGCTCCTCTCAGCCACTGGTCTGCTGCCACCTACCTCTGTTTCACTCCTGCTCAGTAGCCTCTGTTTGTACCTCACTGCCACTGCTCATATGCTAGGCTGGGTCACTGGGCCACCTCTACATCTCTCAGCTGGGCTGCTGGGCTCTCAACTGGGACACTGGGACACCTCACAACTGAGTCACCTCTCAGCTGTGCCCTCTCTCAGTTGGTACACCAGGCCACCTCGTTAAAGGATATTTTGTTCCCAAAATTTTAAAAATTATAGAAGTTTATTTTCATAATTCCCAAAATTTAGAAGATTTTTTTTAAAAAAGAAAATTTAAACTGAAATTTCTATTCTTCGATGTCAGTCTTCTAGAATAATAGAGAAACAGAGCTGAAGGGACTTATAATGTTTTGGACAAATGGCTGTCCAATTTCCTCTCAAAAACCTCTGGTGATAGGGCACCCACACTTCTGAAGTCAAGCCATTCCACTAATTAATTGTTTACACTGTCAGGAGTTCTGAGTCCCTTTTGGTCCCTTCTGTGGTTAATGTTGATGTTGCCCTCTTGATATAGTTTATAATCTACAGATGTATTTAAAAAATGACAGATGAATAAAGTTTGAAAAGGAAAACATAATCCCAGCAGAATAAACTTTGCATCCAAATAAATGTTTTAATTCCAAGTTTTATGTTCTCTCCAAGGGCAGATTTTTCTTCCATTCATTTTTTCCTCCTGTGGGTGCAATTCTGTGCAGTCCATCTGGTGTGGACCTTGGGTAACATCCAAGCTGGCATGACCCTCTTAGTTTGTGTCATTCTCATACCCAAATTGGGCAAGCAAAGTATTAGGTTCTTTGTCCAAGGACCCCCTACTGTTCAGGTAGGTATCAGCCAGGACTTGCTACATTAATTCAACAGTGCAGGACAAGTGAACTTCTCAATTTACTCTGAACTTTTCAATTTACCTCTGACAACTAGCCAAAAGCAGTGAGAACAGATCTGATATGGTACTAAATCCTTCTCCTCCTCCTCCTCCCCCCCCCTCCTCCTCCTCCTCCTCCTCCTCCTCCTCCTCCTCTTCTTCTTCTTCTTCTTCTTCTTCTTCTTCTTCTTCTTCTTCTTCTTCTTCTTCTTCTTCTTCTTCTTCTTCCTCTTCTTCTTCTTCTTCTTCTTCTTCTTCTTCTTCTTTGCCTTCACCTTCTTCTTCCTCCTCCTCTTCCTTTTTCTTCCTCCTCCTTCTCCTTCTTCTTCTTCCTCCTCCTCCTCCCTTCAGCCAGATGTTTTGACTGGATTTGGTATTTTTATAACCTACTAAGGACTCAGGACAAGCAGATATTGTTATTTGATGGTGTTAAAAACTATTGTCACAGGATGTAAGTTATTTCAAGTAAATCTGCCTTTTGCAATTGACTGATGGGAATTCTGTCGATGCAGATGGTTCAAGTGGTTATTATTATTGTGTGGTTATCTGAGAAAAAAAAATGCAGAACTAGGACCAATAATGTAAAAGTTTATTCTAAAAGGGGGGTATTGTCTTCTACCCTATCTAAATTCCAGGTCAGTGAGCAACATTCCATTTAAAACTACTTGCCCCATAGAAACTTTTTCTCTGGGAAGAATTGCCATATTGAACAAACTCAGGTAGCCAGATTGGCAATCTCAGGCAGCAGTCTGGCCAGCTTCTGGTACTGTTGGTAACAGGCAACTCTCCACCTTCTCTATAGAGCCACCCAAATATTTTCTGCTATAACTGGTTTTTCAAATCTGTGTACAGATTTGAAATGCTACTTGCTAGGGGAAACTGCTTGTACAGGCAATTTTTGAATGAGAACTAATTTAGTGGGGAATAGTTAAGATGCCTATCCCTATTGCACATCTCCTCACTACTTGCTTTTGAGCAGCTTTTTCTAAAATAGGAGGAGAATACAAATTAACTTCACACATAATATATACGCATATGTTCTTACAAATGTTGCAGATTCTTGGACTTGGTTTCTAGTTAATCAGCCAGTTACATCTAGTTTAGATGACTCAAAGAAGAGCGCACGACATGCCAGAAATGGGTGTTCTAGCATGCAAAAAGCAGCAGCAATTCAGGTCAAGATCCCGGAAATGGCAGGCTAGATCTCAGCACCATGGACAGAGATCAAAAGAATTGCGGACTGAGGGAGGCAAGTGGTACAAGGCTGAAACTAAGGCTGAAAATGCAGCAACAAGTGATTCTGTTGCAGACGGGAGTTGCAAGATGCTTTTCATCAGAATCATTGTTGATTTATGGACTCCATGGTGCTTCTTTGTGGGAGATCCTTCCAGAAGGCCAAGGTGTGGCTAGGACAAAGAAAGAGGCATAGTTTACACAACACTGACTGTGAGTATCTTTACCCCAATTGTTGATGGGCGGTATTAGGGCAAGATAAAGAATGCAAGAAAGCAAAGCAGCCAGAGAAGCAAACTATGCACGTGGATGAGGTGGGGAATATTTCTTTGAGAGAGAAAGCAGAAATTCATTGGTGAATGAGGGTGAGAAAGAAGGTGTCTTTGAGAAACACAGGGTAGTTTATGCAAATGAGAATCTTTCTCTTCTTTTCACTTATCTTTCCATTTTTCTTTTTATAGATGGACCTCTTGAATTCCATTAGAACTTTGATCCCTTTTAAACCCTGGGTTGCATCCTCCATTTTTCAACTCAGTGTGTCCTAACTTTCAACCTGGTCAGTTTCTCTCCTGGTACTTTTCTGGCTCCTTTTACTCCTTTTTTTAAAACTCCTTTTACTGCTTTGTTGAAACTCCTGATAAAAACTTGCCCTCTTCAGACTAGCATCTTCTAATTGATCTGACACATCTTCCTTTTTCTTTTTCTTTTTTTCTTCACTCTCCCAACCTCCTTGAGCACTTTGCCTTGCTCAAATGGTGTGCCTCAGGCAGGGCTGGCATTCTGTGTTTGCACCACACAAAGCACCTCATTTTAATAAACACTTTAGAAATACTATCATTCCAGCTCAAGTGTCACAACGGTCCCCATTCACCACTCTGTCCAACTTCAAATGATCCAAGATGTTACATTCATTATAGGAGGAGGTTATTAGGCTTGATTAATGAGCAGAAATAATGAGACCTCATATGGGTGGTAAGAACTTAAAAGAGCCCTAGACTGGCCAGTTCCAGGGAAGTAATAAACACATTTGTCTGTCGTAGAGGAAAAGTGGATGGGCTTTTGGAGTAGAAGGAATAGAAATCTGGTAGCATTCTATGAGGTGATCTAAGAATGCAAATGCAGAATTGTAGGAATGTTTCAAAAGAGTCAATGCAACCTTATCCTAAAGACTTGCAATTTGTATCCCACCCAACCAGCTTTAAACTGGGACAACAGTTTGCAGCTGCCATAGGTGTGTGTGTGTGTGTGTGTGTGTGTGTGTTTCTGTGAAGAGCGAGGAGGGAGGAGGAGGAGGGGGGGGAGGAGAGGAATAATAATAATCCAGTGGTTTGCTACTTTTGCTGCAGAAGAGCTCAGCCCTGAGAGGCTACTATGATGAGGAGTCAGTGCAGTTTTTGCCCACTAACGTCGTAGTATGCAAGCTGGGCAAGACAAGGGCGGGCAGGCGGAGGTGTGACATAGCTCACAGGCGTGAAAGTCGCCCAGGCGCATCACCTCCAAGGGAAGCAATGGGGACCTCTCAGGGAGGGGGCTCTATGCTGAGACCAAGGATGGCGGATGGAGGCTAAAAAGCGGACGCGGGGCTATGTGCAGGTGGAAGGGAAGTGGAAGCCAGTTAGTAGAGGCTATGCTTGCAGGAAGCCTCCAGTTCGGTAGATTCCGAGCTGAACCAGCGCCTGTGTAAGCTGGAGAGGGCGTTCGGGAAGAGGTGGGGGTGGGGGGGATGAGCCGGGGATGCTGGACCTTGGCAGGGGGAGACCGGGTCGATCTGGTCCAAGCCAGCCAGGCAGGCAGGCGAGGGTGTCCCCCCTCCTCCCCCAATGCCAGCCGCGGTGGCGTGGGCGGACGTGCGGGGTGGTCTCCTTCTCCTTCCCCCTCAGTGGAGCGCTGGTTCTTCCCCGGCGCTGGCACTAGGGGTCCCCCAGCCCCATCCTTCCTGTGCGGCGGCGGCGGCGGCGGCTGCTGCTGCTTGCGGGTCTGGAAGGAGGAGGAGGAGGGAATGGGGGCCCCGGTTGGTCTTTAGCGCCTCCCTCCTCTCCCGGAAGCGGAGGGGAAAGGAGGAGGAGGAGGAGGCGGCGGTGGGTGGTGGGGAGGGCATCCCGAGCCCTGCGGCCGGAGGGGCCCGGGTGGAGGGCGGGAGGAGGGCGGGCGGGAGGAGGGCAGGCAAGAAGGAAGGGAGGACGGACGGGAGGGCGGCGGGAAGCGGGCTGCCGGGCCGGGCAGCAAGGGGGGAGCCTGGTGGTGGCGGTGGCGGTGGTGGTGGTGGCGGCGGCGGCGGCGGCGGCAGGCGGCGGAGGTGATGGCGGCCAAGTCGGACGGCAGCGGCTTCTCGCAGCTGCACAACCTGGACGACCTCCCGCACCATCATCCGCACCACGCCGCCGCAGCCGCGGCCGGCCCGGGCGGCTGCGGCGGCGCGGGGGACGAGGCCGGGGGCAGCAGCTCCATGCACATTTGCCATTGCTGCAACACGTCATCGTGCTATTGGGGCTGCCGGAGCGCCTGCCTACGAAGCTTGCTGGGCCGGGCCGGGGGGTCGGCCTCGGGGGGCCCGGGAGGCGGCACGGACCCGCTGGAGCCGGCCGACGGGCAGCCGCCCTCGCCCTCGGCGGCGGTGGTGGCGCTGGCGGTGGAGCGGCCGTGGCTGGACTGTCTGTGGATCGTGCTGGCGCTCCTGGTGCTGTTGGGCGATGTGGGCACCGACCTCTGGCTGGCCCTGGACCACTACGGCCGGCGGGACTACCTGTGGTGTGGCCTGACGCTGGCCTTCGTCCTCCTGCCTTCGGTCTTGGTGCAAATCCTCAGCTTCCGATGGTTCGTGCAAGACTACACCGGCGGAGGCCTGGGGGCCGTGCAGGGCCTCACCAGCCGCGGCCCTCCCATGATGGGCTCGGTCGGAGGGGGCCGACGGGCTGGCCCGGGACATCACGCCGCCCCTCCCGGCGCACAGCGCCTCTGCAGGCTTTCCGTCTGGATCTGGCAGACTGTTATCCACCTGCTGCAGATGGGACAGGTCTGGAGGTAAGGCGGGAGGGGCAGGAAGGCAGGGAGAGCGAGAAATCAGGCGGCGGGGGGGGGAGGGCTGCCTGCAAGCGATGAAAGGGGTACGGAGGTCTAGGGCCCTGTCGCGCCCCAGGCGGTGGAAGGGTGACCTCCAAGACTGGCTGAGTACACTCAAGAAATGCATGGCTGCTAGAAAGGTGCAAGGCCCCGTCCCCAATTTGCAATGACGAATTGTAAGTGTGGCTACCGGGCGGGGAGATGCCTCCTTTTTCTAGATTGGGGGGGGGGAGAAAGTCTGCGCTCATTTCCCCTACAGAGATTTTGCGGAGGGAGAGGGAGATCGGTGGCAAGGCGAATCGAATCGTTCCAGATGTCCTGTGAGGGAGGATGATTCCTTGGAGAGTGGTCTCTCTCCAGAAAGACTAAATGCATATGCAGGAATGGTCAGGGAGGGGGAGAAGAAGGCTTCCAGTCTCCCAAATCTCAGGCAGAGCTAGGCAATCTCATATTCTTATTCAAAAGCTTATGCCAAGTGACGTAAGGGAATGCTCAGTTGCGTGAAGCAAAGAGCCAGCCACTGAGGCCAAGACAGGATTGCTCTTAAAATCTGGTATGTTGGGGGAGCAGCATTGCATGTGTATGCTTTCTGTTCACACACTGAAGAAATAGAACAATTTAGTGCAATCTGGAGCTCTTTGGATTTATTGGACTTCATCCTCATAATTCTCAGAGAACTTGGACTTACTGGATGATATCTCTGTGTGTGTCTCTCTCTCTCTCTCTCTCTCTCTCTCTCTCTCTCTCTCTCTCTCTCTCTCTCTCTCTCTCCCTCCCTCCCTCCCTCCCTCCCTCCCTCCCTCCGTGTGTGTGTGTGTGTGTGTGTGTGTGTGTGTGTGTGTGTGTGTGTCTGTGAAAGAGAGAGGAGGTGGAGATGTAATCCAATAGTCTGGGTTAGGGAAGTCTCAAATAGAGAGGAACAACTTGTAGTCACTTCCAAGAATGCAGTTGTATTATCCCTGTTTTGGTAAAGAAAACATAAACACATACATATGCACAAGCCAGCCAACAGGATGCTGCAGAAAAAAAGGGAGCTTTCTTGGAGAGGTTTGCCCATTCTGATCTTGTCTACTCTCCTAGGAAACTAATAAGATCATCTCTCAGAATGAACCATGCAGTTGGGACATTTCACGAAGAAACAGTAGTATGCTCTTGTACAGTGTTTTTAGGTCCTAAAATATTTTTCATCCCTGTGGAAAACCTGAAGTCACTCCCTCAAAGCAATCCTGTGGTCAGAATGCCCTTAAATTATTATGGAGAAAAGAAATTTCAATCTGGAATAATTGAGATGCTCAAAGCATAGTCAAAAAGAAATCACAACACTGAGATATTGGCCGAGGCTTACATTTTAATCAGAAAAGATGGTCTGGTTATCCTCTAAAATAGATTTGGTTCATCTTGTACCTTCCAGATGTCCTGGACTCCCCTTCTAATTAGAGTAGCTTTTTCCAGCCTGGTATCTCTAGATGTTTTGCTTACTCTTTACTACGTTCTAAAATTGTTCTGCTAAAAATGAATATGAGGTAGAAAATCTGAATGTTCTCCAGACTCTGGGATGACAAGATAACATAGAATATAATGCATTAGGAGAATATAATCTTAAATCCTTTATAATTGAAAAATTTAACATCCTACATTTTTTTCCTTATATGATCAAGGGAGTTCTCCTAGGACTACATCTCCTAGGACAATAATGTTTAATTCTGGATCACCTTTAACTGAAATGTGCATTTGGGACCAGATCTTACCTTTTTAAATTGTAGGCACACATGTCCCAATACTGATGTAAACTGAGATAAGACCGAGACCTAGTGATGTTCTCCAGACTGGTGTCCTTCAGACATGCTAGGACTGGAACTGCCAAGATGCCTAGGAGTTGTAATCCCAACATGCATGGAAGGCATTATATAGGAGAAGTTACCACATTAAATTGAGCTGTTGACAATCAATAATCCTAGAGTATGTTGGAGAAAAGCAAGTTCTCTTTTTCTTGCTCTATCAAAAAGAGCATGAGATGAGATGAGAATGCAAACTTCCTTCCTTCCTTCCTTCCTTCCTTCCTTCCTTCCTTCCTTCCTTCCTGAGAAGAAGCCCCCATTGAACACAATCTGATTTGTAGTCACTGAATAAATGAGCACAGTAGATAAGGATACACAGGATTTTTCATTGTAGAAGACAATTCTAGACCCTGATACTGAAAGACAGGGATAGAAAGAGAAGATGTAGACATGTATTTGCACTTCTAAAAATAAAAATGAAGAGTAATAAGTGGGGTGGTGGTAGGGGCAGTCTTCCTCAAAAGAATCCATAAAACCTGAGGTGGCTAAATTAATTTTCTAACCTAATATAGGACCAAGTGAAAAGCAATGACTTCCACAACATAACAATGGATAACAAAGTAGAGCCACTGATGAACTTGTTTCCCCAAAATAGTTTTGTTTAATGACAGAAGAATGTTTTTTCATCTGCTCTACATACAGGACTGGCAAAAATAATGGCTTAGGGTTGGGTCAAATAAACAAGATTTATGCATCATTTCCCCCATATATATCAGGTGATGGTCAGGTTGTACCTATGAGACAACTGTCCTGTTTAAATTGATTAGATATATTGTGAAGATGACATTAGACTCCCTCCTCCCTTCTCTTCCACCCAGGCTTCCTGAAGGTAGAATATTGAAAAGAAGGTCAATGCCCATGCCTGGCAGAGGGGGAGCTCTAGAATAACTCTGGTTTCTTTTTCAAGAGAGGAACTATGGGAAAAGATGCAGAAGGTGTCCTGGAGAGACCTTTGCTAAGAGAGGAAACCTTTGCAGAAAAAAGGCAGCTGGGAGAGCCTTTAGCTGCCTCTGAATCTGCTCGATCTGCATGTATGTGCACCTCTAAACATGCACACATGTGCATAGACCATCCAAAACATTTTGCAAAAAGGGTTCACAGCAGGATACCAAAATGAACGAGTATTTTACTTAAGTTGATGTGAAGCCATCAAAGTGCATAAGATGCCTTGGGGATGGCATCAATCCAAAGAGTGGATTGGCTTATATAAGCTAATCAAACAGGATTAAAAAAAGTTTGAGAAAGGAAAGGATTTTAAAAGGATTTAAAATCTCCTTTTGAAGATAGAAATGTGTATGTGTGTGTTTATGCAATGTGCATGTACCCTTGTACATGTATGAATATGCTTATATATATATGAAACTAGCAACAGGAATAAACTGGATCTTTGCAATATGATGGGATTGGTGTTGTATGTGTGTGTGTGGGGGGGGGAGAAATTAAATGGAGTGTGAAGAGAGATATTCACTTAATGATGACCCTTTTCAGTGAAATCATGAGGGTAAAACAGGCCAGGTGGGGTTAAACTGCACATGAGTTGGACCAATTTTCTTCCTCTGAAGACGGGGAGGGAGGAAAGGCATTGCTTTGATGAAAGATGATGTTCAAATGAGTTGGAAGGGTTAAAGCAGTTCCTGAGGAATTTGCTTTGAACCAATTTAAAATGGAGGCAACCAATATGAGTAGCTGGGGGGGGTGTAAAATCAGCTTGATGCTGGTGGGGAAAAATATTCAAGAAAAAAATTGAGATATACAGGAAAGATCAGGGAGGGGGGAATAAGGGGAAGAAAACACCCGCCTAAGCATGTGTGGGTAGCTTGTATGAAACTGCAACCTGGGAAATACGCCGGTGAAGTCATACACTGCAACAGAATAAATTTCTTGCTTTTTCAAAATGTCATTTGCACTGCTTTATGGCAGGCGGTCTCCTCTCCCCCCCCCTCTCTCTCCTCCCTCCCTCTCCCTCTTGCATGTTCTAGCACAGAACAGGATGTATGCAAGCAGGGCAAGGTTGTAACAAGAGATTTCAGTTTTGCCTGTACCATGAAAGATGGATTTGTGCCCAAATCATTTCTCTCCCTCCTTTCCATATACATCCAAGTATCAGCCATATAAGCTGAGGCAGCTGTTAGAGGGAAATGCATGTGTGCCTGGCAATTTACCCATCTCTTTTGGCAGCTGTGTATTGAGATGAGAATTAGAGTGTATTTTCTAAGGGTGGGGGGGGGGTTCTTATACTCACTCTATCACTAAATAAACATATCCGACATACTGGAAGATGCTGAATCATTGGGAAAAGTGGTCTTGGAATGGAAAGAAGCAACTGATTGTATTTGAGAAATAAAACTGCACACATCTTATTCTGCCAAAACAGAAAAAAGGTAGGGTCTCACTTAACCCTTGGCCATTTTTGAAGCTCTAAATGTTCTTTGGAGCCAAAGAAAGAGCTTTGCCAAATCTTGCTCTCTGTAATGAGGCTTTGTATTTAAAATTGGAATATGTCAAACATTTCCTTAAGGATTAAAGCAGAAACATCTGTTCGGGGGGCCTCACACAGCTGTCAAAAGCCTATTGAACAAATACTTAATCACCAACAACCTTTTGTGAGAGTCATTTAATATATTCTTCTTAAATAAATAAATAAATAAATAAATAAATAAATGACACTGTTCCTCTTGCTGCTATGGCCGTCATTTGAATTAGTCCTGAATGCTATGGTGGATTAATCCAGCAAGACAGCATGCCAGAAGCTGAAATATTGCTTGTTGGACTGGTGAAATGTTTACGTTTGGAAGGATTTATTGGAAGGGGGAAGTAACTCACTGTAAAATGGCCCATATCAAGTTGGCTTCCTTTCATAAGAATGGACATAGATGTGGCTCTTATAGTAAGACATTTATGGAATATGTCCTCTGGTCTGTAAAGTTTTTTTGAAAAGGAATAATTTAGAACTGGGGTGTTAAACTCGCAACGTCACGTGACGTGTTACAACGTATTGTGACTTTTTTTGCCATTGCCAGCAATGGAGTGGGCGCGGTTTCACTATGATGCATCTGGCCCATGGGCCAGCAGTTTGACACCCCTGATTTAGAAGAAAGAACAAAAAAAACGAAGTATGTAATAGTGGTCCTACCAGGTGGTAATATTTAGCTGATTTTGACTGATCTCAAAAGCTAAACAGAGTAAGACCTTATTAATCCTTGGATGGAAAACCATAATACCAGGCTTCTAGGCTAGAAGTTGAAAAATATCTTGGAATAAAACAGTGGCAAACCATATACTGTTGTCACAAAAAATTAATTGGATACATCTATTTAGTTCCCAGGGTCAAGTTTGCTCAAAGGTGTCCTTACCTAAATGATGCTAGAGAAAAACTAATGGAACCTTCCAATTTGACCTTGGTTTATTTACTGTTTCAGCAAATGCAAAAAAATATAGCAGAATAGTACTGGAAATTTTTCCTATTCCTGACGCTGATAAGTTAATTGCATGAGGCCAAGGAAAGACCTAGGTAAAAAAAGATAGGCTTTGCACAACATGCCATACAAGGCTAAAATTAGATTGGATAATTTGTATTTCAACATATTATGGGAATTCAACTATTGTTTTATAATGCTATGTAAACCAAACCATCATGTAAAGTCATAATAAAGTTTATTTAGGTACAAAATGCACACACAGCAATTCTGAGCATTAAATCCAGCTGAATATTTCTCACTATAGTTGAAGCATTGTGACTGCTTAGTTTTGGCAAGTAATTTCATTTGGAGTGGAGTGGACAAATTTATGCAAATAAAAAGATCTTGGCTTCAGATCAGACAGTGTCTGGAGAAATTTGAGAATAATTACATTTTATTTTGTGATGCTAACCCTGATTGGACAAAGTGATTTTTCATAATTTTGTCAACTACTTGATTTAGTTAAACTTTTTTTTAAGGTTCTTGGGCAACTACTAGATGGCAGCAAAGATTGGGATGTTGTGCATCTCAGATAATCCTAGTGAATAAGATTCAGAAATGAGATCTGAATGATGCTGTAATTCAGGTGTGTCTGAGACATGCAACCACTTGACACTACATCTAGCAGTCTACTTATTGGAAGAGTTCAGCTGACTTTGGATGAAGTAATGGAAAGAGACAGGATGTCAACCCTGGCCCATGATGATCCTGTTGAACTTGATGGGCTGTAGTTTCCCCTCTATCCCTATGATTTTATCATTTTGCTTCAATCCCAAGGACATGTTTTGGTCATCAGCAACTGTTTCAAATAATCATATGCAAGTTTTTGCAGTTTTGTGTCCTGCTTCTCTGAGGCAACTTTCCCTTAATAAATAGGACTTTGTATATTTATACATTGACTAGAAATATTTTAGTTACAAGTAGTAACTTTTCCCAGCTTTTCCATGAAATCCTGGGATCATTTGCATAAATTTCAGCTTCTTTGTCAGTGAGTTACAGCCAATTTCAAATCTAAGAAGTATATATTGAATCGAATCATCTCAGTGTTGCATAAAAAAATGTAGTGCTTTCCTAGGTTGATAATCTCCAAATACATTGGGCTATAACTTCCATCATTTCCAGGGAACATGAACGTATGGATGTGGCTCCAAAATTTACAAGATACCATATGAATGAAGATCAAACCAAATACAGTTGAAATAGAAGTCTTTCCCACCCTGAGATGGAATGCTACTACCTAAATCTGAGATCTTTTGCTTACAGACACAAGTTCAGCTACAGAACACAGAACTATGACTACAATTCTTGATTCAACTGGCTTTTACTTTTCAAAAGAAGCTTTCTGGTTTTTTGTAATGCTGGAAGGGTTGTTTTTTTTAAATCCTATAGTGGAGTACTCGGAAGATATGTTGCCTATCTTACTTGTGTACCTGATTCAAGTATGTTAAAAATAGATAGGAGAAACCCATCCAAATACTTCAGGCATTTTGTAAATGAGTGCTCCAAAGTCTAGACAAAGATGGAATTATAAGGGATCACAAGGGAAATTCTACTTATTTTTTCTAGATTATGAGATAATTGGAATATCTACTTCTTGCTTATTGACATTTACTTGTTGAGACTAAAAACTCTTTGGATTTTCAGCACCTCTGTGAAGGTTCCCCAGTTTGAGATAGAAGTAGGAGGAGGAAGTTACTGCAGAGTTAAGAGAACACCATGGCCAATTACATGAAGTGAAATAAAGCAAGAGAGTGTATGCATGAATGAATGTACATATGCTGCTTTGGGTCTTGTTGATACACAGGTAGTAACTTGGGGAGCAATTTTGTCAGCATACTTTCCAAAGGAGCAGGCCCACTGGATGAGTCATTTTCCTTTCTGAGATAAAGAAAATATTTCTTCTCCTTCTGCTTGGATTAATTCTGTGTACAAAAAGTGATCAAACCAACATTGCTTTTACTTCAACATGGGAAAACAATCTCCATTATATCTTTAGAAAAAGAAGGTTGGTTTGGAGTACCCAAGACTGGTGATATGACAAGGCTACTCAGTTCTGCAGTGCATCCCTACCATGGCACTCTTCTCAGTGTTTGCCTCTAGTTGCAGTGCTGCATTCTGTCTTAGCTTTCGGAATGGGACAACTCACCACAGCCAACTTGCAGTGGGACAACTCACTGCAAGACAATTCAACAAATACAAAAGTTAAATTAATGTTGACAAAACCATAGACAATGATAATAAAATAAAGAAAGTCAATCCAGAATACAAGTGTTAGAATAATTTTGACAAAAACGTGGTCACCAATAATAAAGGTAACTGAATGAAACAATACAGCATTGTTGTCCCGCGGTGCGTTGTCCCACAGTAAGTTGGCCATGGTGAGTTGTTCCGTGCTGAGTTGTCCTAGACCCGTTTATTTAGGGCCAATCTTGTTCAGCAGTAAACCACAGCAAGCTGATATGGTGTAGCTAAATCAAAATGAAGTAGATAATGTTGAGCCAGAACTAGAAAAGTTAAGGCAAACTAACAGACAGCATAGGGGACAAAAAAAGGATCAGTCATAAGAGCAGAAGGCAAAGGACTCAGCCCAGAATCACTTTGAATGGCATTAAATTAGGAAAACAAAAAATAAGCATGAATAAGTTCTTCTAGCAAAGGACTTCTAACAGGTGATAGGATTGGCCTGTCAGCAGCTTTTCTCTACTTTCTTTTTAGAAAGCTGCTGGGAAGTTAGAGCCAAAGATAGCACAAATGATCAAGGAAATGTAGGTCTGAATTCTGCGTTTAGAGAAGTTTACTAAGGTAAAGGATGGCCAGCTGCCACCACAGAGCTGTATGAGTGGCCTAACCTCTCTCTTTATAGAGAAGGGGAGCATCAAGAGATATAGTGGGCGAGCAAGGTAGGGACGTGCCAGAAATATAAATAAAAGAAATCTTCCTCTTTTCTGCATGCTTGGGAGTTTAAGAGTTTTGAGTGATACTAATATTTGGCCTACTCAAGGATTCATAGTAACATTTTAGATGCTTCAGTATCAGCCTGCTAAGAAACTGTATACTCAATTGCTGGCAGTCGGGCGCTGAAATTCAGCTGCATGGTTATGGCAGCATCTTGGGACTTCAGCAAAGGGATTTGTGACCAGGTACAACTTTAGGAAATTGGATTGCCCACTTTTGAAATGAAAGATGAGCGTAACAGTTTCTTATAAGCAATAAGCAGTACAGGTAGTCCTCGGCTTACAATGGTTTGTTTAGTGACTGTCCAAAGTTACAGTGGTACCAAAATAAAAAGACTTATGACCATTTTTCATGCTTATAATCATTGCAGCATCCCCCAGAGTCATGTGATCAAAATTCAGATGCTTGGCAACTGACTCATATTTATGACAGTTGCAGTCTCCCGGGGTCACCTTTTGCAACCTTCTTACAAGTCAAGTCAATGGAGAGCCCAGGTTTACTTAACAACCATGTTACTAACTTAACAACTGTAATGATTCACTTAACAACTGTGGCAAGAAAGGTCATAAAATAGGGCAAAACCTATTTAACAACTGTCTCATTTAGCAACAGAAATTGGGGTGGTAAGTCAAGGACTATCTTTAATGTGTTTGGGCTTTGTGTGATTTTAGTTGCCATCCTCCATTTATTTGCTCAAAAGTGAACATGTCACATATTGGACAGTTAAGGATGAGACCAAAAAACTCCTTCTTTGTTGAGTATAATTTTGCTTAAGCTGTACCCACAGTGGGCTAGTGGGTCATAATTTGCTTCTGGAAAATGTAAAAAGTTTAGCTAGGAACCAAGATTATATAATGTAATCCTTGTTGGAAAATGATTGCATTGTGGGATATCTGGAGATAGATTCCTAGTTATTATTGTGGTGCAAAACACTGGAAACAATTGTACAAGCTCATGTTCAAAAACTGTAAAGTTCTTATATGCACCCATTTTATGTGCTTAAATCCAGCTTCAAATTGAAATTAGGTTCATGTGTTGATTCTGTTTTATTGTCTCTTACCAGTTATTTACATGCAGGAGTAAATAATTTATCTATACTTTAAATGTGGGCAAACAGAAACTTGTACAGTTTTTCAGTTGCCTTTTCCCATAAACTGTTTCTTCCTTGTTGACAAATGTGCAGAAAGATTTATAAAGTCTAGTGGTACTTTTTCATGCAGTGCAATATTAACTTGTGGAACTCTCCATTGCAAGATGTTTATGGCCACAAATATGAGCTTAAAGTAGAGCATTTATGGAGATTAAATGAATCTTCATGTTCTAATGCAGTTTACCTCTGAACAGAAGCCATTGCTTTGGCTTCCAAACCAATTTTTGTGCCTCTCAGTGATGATGAGATTCTGCACGTTCACTCTGATTCAGCAGAAATTTTCTAATATAGGATTAGTTTGCAAATAATTAACAGGTTTATTTAGGCAGATGAAATTAAAATGCATCAGTACATTATGCAGTATTCCAAACTTTTCTGGACCTCTGTCTTTGCAAGTTTGCTTTCTGATCCAATAATGTTCATTGTATATGGAAATGTACACATATAAATGAAAAAAAAATCCATTATGGAGATTCATATTCAGCATGATCTACCTATAGATGAAGAGCAACTGAAGCATATATATGTATGGATGTAATTTTGTTAAAGAAACATAGAATTAATTATGAACTAAGCCAGGGGTCTTCAAATTTGGTCCTTTTATGACTTGTGGACTTCAGCTCCAAGAATTCCTCAGCCAGCGTGTCTGGGAGTTGAAGTCCACAAGTCATAAAGGGCCAAATTTGAAGACCCCTGAACTAAGCAATGGGGGAAGGAAGAAAATATTTTCTAAGAAACAAAGCTGAGCCCAATGTCTATGGAGATTCTTATCCAAGTCATCCAAGTCATGGTTGTCCCAAAGGTGCTTTTTCAAAAGACAACTGGACTTTCTTTGTTTTTCCTTGAAGACAGAGAGGAAGGGATACAACACTACCTATCTTCTGTTTGCAACACAGTCCTTTCAGCAGTTCCAAGAAGGTTCCACACCCATTTGAAGTATTCAGATGACCGTGAGGGCACCGATAAATCTCCAAGTGGCCTCAACAACTCTCAGGGAGAATGCCCACCACCAGATGGCTACAAGGAATATAAATCCTTCCCCTGTCCCCCATTCAGACAGAAATGAAGATGCTTCTTGGATGAGAAGCAAAACATCTTCAAGGGAAAAAAAAGAAAGTCCATTTGCCTTTTGAAAAAGTACCTTTGGGACAAAGCTGAGCCCAATCTCTCTATGGCTTTAGAGATAATTCAGGCCTTTCAACTGGTCCTGGGTGCAATTAGAATCCAGGGTAGATGAATCAGGATTACCGAAAATAAGACTGGGTTTTATATTAATTTTTGCTCTAAAAGATACATTAGGGCTTATTTTCCGGTTAGGTCTTATTTTTGGGGAAATACGGTGATAAATGTGTCTGTCTGGCTGACAATCTTAACTGGGGCTTATTTTTGGGATGGGATTTATATTACAAGTATCCTGAAAAATCATGCTAGGATTTATTTTCTGGTTGAGTCTTATTTTCGGGAAAACACGGTAGTACAATGTGCTTTCCCTTAGTAATCCTTGTCAATTGATGACTTGTAACAATTGGTGCTTCAAGAAGAATATGGAAATGGACATGTCGCTGTAATCCAGTTGATATAAATTCAATTTGGGAATGTCCATTTGTCCAGGTTAAATGTTGTCCTATATGGCTAAATCACGATGCTGTTTGATGGCTATAATGAGATTGGGGGAAGGTGAATGAAGCATTATAAAAAGTTTTTGAAATAGATTTGAAGAGGGTGAATAAGGAAAAGTGATTCTTTCTTAAAATGGAACAGCATATTCTTAAAATGCTGCTATGGCAGAACCAAATAAATATTTGTTCCCACTTCAAATCATCAACAAATATTTTCATAACTAAAAATTATGACAAGTATAAAATTTTCCTATATAGTATTTTTATGCATTCTTATGTAAATTTTAATAGTATACCAATGGACCAAGTAAGATGCATAATTAAACTGTAGAACTGCCAACAGTATGAATTGCTTTGGAAAATAATTAGGTTTCTTGGCCAGCTAGTTATTCATGGATGGCTACTAGCCATCGTTGGCAAAAATGCAACCTTCATATTGAGAGGTTTTGGCACTCTTACTGCCAGATGTTATTGATTAATGGGACAGTTGTCACTACCTGCACTTCCTATGAACTTTTGCCTTAGTTTTGCCTGCACTTCTTGGAGACAAAATTCTGAGTTGAGTGGACTACTAATTTTGCATGGAGAAGTCTTTTTTCAGAAATAGAATTTGGAGAAGCAATCACAGAACCTACTTGAATACTGTTTGTGTGCAGAGAACATTGTCTTTTAAAGTCTCTGTGTGGCTGTTTTGAAGCCTTTTTTGAACTTTTGACTCTGCAGGTGTGTACATAGAAGGCCTTTCCACTGGGACTGTTGCCACAGCAAAGTAGCTGCATTGAGTTTCAAGAGATTCAGCTCCTTGATGCTCTGAGCAACAGGTTCAGAAAAATGAACACTTAACCAGTTCTTAACAACAATACTACACTGGTATTCTCTGCTGGTGATCCTTTTAATCTTGGGATCAAATGGGAAATTTGACCAAATGGCTAAAAAGGTTTCCTTCCATCTGCATTGTTTGATATTAAACCCTTGAGTCCACACTGGATTTTTTAGCTAACTTAATTTATTTCACCATTGCCATGAGATTCAGACAGATTTTTTTTCCCCACTGGCTTAAAAAAATCAATTTGCATTGGAGGAGAAAAAGAATCTGGGTGTAACAGTGTCCTAGGTAGTAAATGCCAGGCAGTGTGCATAGCAAATCTTCCTCCAATTCTTTTTGTTTTTCCATCATAGAAATGGAACCCTATGAGATAGGACAGACTGAAAGTAAGTGGCTTTACTTACTTACAACTTAATTTAAATTTCATCTCTGTCAAATAAATCTAATATAGTTGTCCCATAAACTCCTATCCCATCCACTTTGGGGAATGTAGCTCCACCATATAAATAGGGTATCAAGTGTGGCCTTCAGGCTGATAAATGGTGTAATTTTCTGACTTTTAGTTTTAATAAGTGGTCTGAGGGTTGCTCTAACATCTGTTACCATTTTCCTTCAACAATTATATAGTAGTTTGTAAGGGATGAAAATGTTTTTCCAGAAGCATCTCAAAATGCTCCAGGATAGTATATTGCCTTGTACCATCATAGAAGACTATGTCAGTAATTATACCAGTAAAATGTGGTTGCCACAGTCATGTTTTAAGAGTTTCTTCCTTGGTACATTCCCAATCATTGCTTTAAGACTGGATTTACTAATTTGAATGTGTGAATGTGTGAGACATCTATCATGTGTAAATTCCTTACCAAGGATATCCAGGAACATGATCAGAATTTATAACATTAGGAGGAATAAATAACCTATTTACCTTGTTAACAATATCTAACATTCTTTGTTCAATGTACAGACATTTTTAGATTTTGTTGTGTTTAAGGTTCTTACTTCATTATCTCACTTGTTAAACTCACATGGTTAATATATAGCTGGGGTCGCACTTTCCTTTTTCAAAAAGTCCAGATATAGGACATTTATATCTCTGATATAAGGAAGATAGTGCAAAGAGAAACTGCCATTTATTTTAGTAAAAGAACCTGAATCATTTATGTATTTTATTTTTATTCACTTGAATTGCAACATGCCCTTTCCCTTCGAGTTCAAGCCTTTGTGCCTCTTGTCTGCATTTTATTTTCATACCAAGACTCTGCAATACGTTAAGTTGACAGATGATAGCTGACCTTCATAGTTGAACATGGGTTTCCCCAGTTCTTGTCCAGTCCTCTTGCAATTAGGCAGGACACCTGTAGTTTTTATTGTAATCTGGGTAACATGAATTAATCTTCGCGTTCATGAGAGATGTGTGATGTGATTTACATTTTAAGGCACAGCTTAGAGATGGCATCAAGATGCTGTATTACTTAACAGTATCTTCCAACTTCATGTTAATATATGGAGAGGTAATTTGCTTTGAAAAGAGAAAGTCCATGGTGAAATTAATGTTCAATAGCTTTGAAACTGCATTTTCTAAAAGCTTGTTTGCTGGTTTGCCTGTTTTGTATTTGAGCCTTGTTATGTGATGGGTGATCAATTGTATTTCGTTCTGATGAAGATAACAGCCAAAACTACAGGGAATGTGGTTACATTTAACCCAGATTATAGCATGACAGATTGACAGCATGACAGATTGGCCCAGGGCAGAGGCTATGTGAAATATAAAATCTGTTTAATCATACAGTAGATATGAAAAACGGAGTTTACAATCTTTTCCATAGAAGGCATGTGCTTAACTTAGTTTCAGCCTTTTCCTGTTGGCTAAATTGCCTGGCTGATATAAATGTCTCCCTTTGGTCAGTCTAGACTCCTGGCAACTTCATAGACAAATCCATGCAGTTTCCTTGGCAGCACTTTTGCATGTGGTTTGTCACTGCCTTCTTCCCAAGCCTGAGTAACTGGTTCAAAGTCACCCAGCTGGCTTCCTGCCTAAAGCAGGACTAGAACTCACTGTGTCTGGGCTTCTATTCCAATACTGTTAACCCCTACACAAACAGGCTCTCATGCTCATTTAATTCCTGTATCTGGGCAAACAGGCTGTAGCTGAGGGGTAATTGTTTGTTTCATGATTACATTTTCAAACAAAGCACAGAAATAAATCATATTAATATGACAATCTATTTATGCATTGTGCTAGGCCAGGATTTTGTTCCTACCATATGCTGAGTCATAACATAATCCAATTCCTAGGCAAAGCTTTGGAGTTTATAGGCATACTGAGAATTTTGAGAACACTTGAGAACTTTCACAAAATGATTGCCAAGGGAGAGAGCTTCTAATGTATTAAAAGGCTGTACTCACTATCCATTTACCAGAAAGCAAACTGATGGGACTAGTATTATCTCTAGCCTTCCTGCCCCCCATATAATCTTTCTTGTCACCCAGTTTACTTCTTTTACCCTTTCTGGTCAGATGTTATACCTATAGTACTGCATCATATTGTTTTTGAAGAAGGTTTATGGTGTTTCTTTGGGCCTAGAGGCATTCTTGATGAAGACACTTCAAAGCTCCTGCATCTGATACTATATCACCTTCTACCCTCATTTCATTTCCAAAAATATTAACAGAATTTTAAAAATATCATCAGAATAGAGCAGTGGGACAATGGTTCACAGAAATACAACAGTCTACCCCAGTTCAGATCTTTGTTCCTTCTAGCACCAAGCTTTCTATTTTGTCCTTCTAGAGCAGTATTCTCAAACTTGGCAACTTTAAGATGTATGGACCTCTATTTCCAGACATGGAGCTAGCTGGGGAATTTTGGGAGCTGAAGTCCACACATCATAAAGTTGCCCAGATTGAGAAATACTGTTCTAGATCATGAAGTCCAGTTTGCTGTGGATGCCAGGACATCTCAATCCAACTCACAAACTCTGTTGCTGGCTACTGCTGTTCTTCCCCTTTTTAAAGGCCAGCTGTAGTAGAAGGGGATACGTTAAAATTTCTCACCATTTTAGTTGTTGTATTTTTTTTTAAAGAGACAGAGGATCAGAGGATCCATTTTCAATAATGCAGAGCTGAATACCCAAGAAAAGCATGCTTCATATAAATGTAATCAGGTTATTTATGGATTTATCTCTCCCCAATTATCTCTACCCATCCGACCTGATCTGGCAGGAGTTGTAATGTTTTGGGTACCATTGGCTATGGAATACCATCAGAAGAAGTGCCCAGAAGGAGCTCCTGCCTTTTGGAACATCATTTGAGGTTAGATTAGCCTTGTTCCTGCTGAAAACTTGGTTTTATGCCCAAGCCTGAGACCCTAATTCAGTGCCCCCCCCTTTGGGCACAAGGGACCAGTTACATGGAGAGAGGTTTTTCCATGGACTGGAGGGGGCATGGTTTAGCTTGCAGCCTGAATCCCATGGATTGGGCTTTGCTTATTTACATGGTGCAGTTTCTGGCATGCTACAGCCTGGTACCAGTCCACGGACCAGGTGTTGGGGACCCCTGCCCTGAATGCTCAACAGAGCCTATCTCCTGGCTGTGTTGATAGTTGGTTTTTGTTGCTTGTCTGCTACGTGTTTTATTTTTTTATGCTATATATTTTATCTATTTTATTGTAAGCTGTCTAATGTATGTAAAGTAGGGGGCTATATAAAATGAATGAATGAATGAATGAATGAATGAATGAAAACATTAACCCACCTTCCATTGCATGTATAAATCCAACTCACCTATTCAAGCTTGCAGTATCATAATTAGCAAGACTAGAAATCAAAGAATGGGCAGAATTATCAATATTATGTTCTCCCACTTTTATGTATTCATCTGTTTGTTTATTTATTTATTTGAAAACCTTTACTCCCACTGTATGAAGAAATTGGCTAATTAATTATTTGAATTCAGTGATAAATTTGCTGTAAGCCATCTGTTGATCAGCTAATTAATTGGAAAAGTAAGAATGGATAAGAGTTACATATAATTGAAATTTACTTGGACTAGAGTGGAACTGCTATTATCTGTGCTGGGGAGCCTACATTCTCCATGAGAATCTCCACCTTCCATATTTCAGAGGACAGAGCATCTGAAGATCATAATCCTGAAATTTCAGCTGCATTAATTTTTTTATAATCTTAACAAAAATGGCTGGAAATTTATATTTGATTTCTATTCCGACTCCTACTGAGATGACCACACATAGCTGGGAATATCATTGGATCACCACACATATCTCTTGCTCCACCAAATTATAAAAACATGTAACAGATGCCCTCCCCTGAATTAAGTGAACCTTCAGTCTGATTGATGAAACTGTTATAATTACACTCAGATGGGTAGTTACTATCTAAAATAGTCTTGCTTTTAGTAAGTGGATCATTCCAAAATTCTCAGCAATGGTCTTGCTGGTTGGTGAATTCTGGGAGATAAGGTCCACACATCTAAAGGACACATAGACTGGGGGAAACTGTGTGAAACACTGTGGGCATAGTATACTTAGACTTCAGCAAGGCAGTAAGCAGTGTGGTACCACCAGGTTCCATCTCAGGCCCAGTATTCTTCAATATCTTCATAAATGACTTAGGCAGGGAATAGAAGAGTAACTCATCAAATTTGCAGATAACACTAAGCTGGCAGGAATAGCCAACACCCCAGAAGACAAGCTCAGGATCCAAAACGATCTTGACAGACTTGAACAATGGGCCCTATCCAATAACATGAAATTTAATGTGGAGAAAAAGCAAGAATTTACACCAAGGCAGGAAAAACCAAAGGTACAAATACAGATTAGGTGAAATCTGACTCAAAAACAGTAACTGTGAGAGGGAGCTTGAAGTCCTAGTGGATGATCATTCAAACATGAGCCAGATGAGTGCGGCAGCAGCCAAAAAAGGTAATACAATCCTTGGTTGCATAAACAGAGGCATAGAATCAAATTCACATGAAGTATTAGTACCGCTTTATAAAGCCTTAGTAAGATCACACCTAGAATACAATTTTGGTCACTATATTACAAAAAAGATGTTGAAACTTTGGAAAAAGTGCAAAGAAGAGCAACTAAGGACCTGGAGACAAAAAAATTATGAAGAGCAGTTGCAGGAATTGGGTATGGCTAGTCTAGAGAAAAGGACTAGGAGAACATTCCAGTATTTGAGGGGCTGCCACAAAGAAGTGGGATCAATTTATTTTCCAAAGTACCAGAAGGCAAGACAAGAAACAATGGGTGGAAACTAATGAAGGAAAAAAGCAACCTGGAATTAAGGAGAAACTTCCTAACAGTAAGGACAATTAACCAGTGGAATAGCTTGCCTTTAGAAGTTGTAGATGCTTCATCAATGGAGGTATTTAAGAAAAGACAGCCATCTATCTGAAATGGTATAGGGGGTTGGTCTAGAAGACCTCCAAGGTCCCTTCCAGCTCTATTCTGATTGATCGACTACTATGAAATCTCTGCTGTAAAAAATCTGTTGAGATAGTTTGAACCATTTTTCATCCAAAGGTTTTCTATTGTGGCCATCAACTCAGTTTTATTTCTTAGTAGTCACTTAAGTAGAACTTATACAAGATGATCTATTTCCAGCCTGGTTTTCCAGATCTTCCAATGGTATATAATTGCCACAATAATGAGATCATCCATGTTGCTACTACTTATCCTCTTTTTCCTCTTCCCTTTCACCTTTCCCATCATTATGGATTTCTCAAGGGAGCTGGTCTTTATATATCCAAAATATGATAATTTGAGCCTGGTCAATTGTATCTCACATAAAACTCTGAATTGATTTGTTCTAGGCCTCATTTGTCTTTTTTTTCCTTGGCTATCCATGGTAATCTCAGTCTTCTCAACATGAAAGCTCAAAAGCATCTATATTTTTTCATGCTTTTTAAACTTTCACTTTCATTGTGTCACACAGAAAATTCATCTCCTGCATTATTTTGATCTTTATAGGTTTATACTCAACACAGCATTTAACTGCATTTTCCAAGATGTCCATTGCTATACTATTCAGTGATGGTCTACAATGTATTTCTTAACTTCTGCTTCCTATTATTGTTGATAGTTCACCCTAAAAGGCAGAAGATACCCACCACTTTGATATTTTCATTGTCAGTGCTAAGGCTGGTTGCTGAACTTGTTGTCATTACTTTTCTTCTTTATATAAAATCTTAGTCCATTTTTTTTCAATGTGTTCCTTGACTTTGATCATTACAGCTTTCAGAGCATTTTCAGCTATTAGAGTAATGTCATCATCATAGTGCAAGTTATTGATGTTTCTTCCTCATTGGCTATCATTGGCTACAGCAGACCTTCCTCCCTTACTATAGGGAATTGTCAACTTGCAGAAGGCTTTAATGTGTTCTATTATAGATTTGAGAAGAGATCACCAACCATAGCCAAATCTCCTACACCTACCTTCAACTCTCTAGCCCCCCCCCCCAATCTCTGGTGATCTTAGAAAAAGATGTGCAAGACCTGTTTCATAGATAGAAGATTGAAAAGGCACCAGGTCTATATGGTGTAACTCCTTCTTGCTTGAAAACCTGTGCTGATCAACTGGCCCCTATCTTCACACACATTTTTAATAAATCACAGGAGATATGCTATGTCCCTTCTTGCTTCAAATGCTCTACTATTATCCTGGTTCCCAAGAAACCCTATATCAAGATGCTGAATGACTACAGACCAGTTGCACTGATATTTGTAGATATGAAGACCTTTGAGAGGTTAGTGCTGATCCACTTGAAAAGCATCACAGATCCACTGTTAGATCCCTTGCAGTTTGCCTGCCAAACAAACAAATTGGCAGATGATGCTGTCAATATGGCACTGCATTACATCTTGCAACATCTTGAATTCCCAGGGACTTACGCGTGGGTCCTTTTCGTAGACTTCAGCTCAGCATTCAATACCATCATTCCAGAAAAACGTCACTTCAAATTGATTCAGCTGTACCTGTCCATACTCATAAGGGGATTATTAGCTTTTTGACAAATAGGAAGTAACAGGTGAAACTAGAGGAAATCACATCAACACCCAGCCAATTAGCACAGGCACCCTCTAGGACTGGGTGCTGTCTCCATTGGTCTTCTCTCTCTACACCAATGACTGGATTTCTAAGGATCCATTTGTTAAAGTACTGAAGTTTGCAGATAAAACAACAGTCATTTGTCTCATTCAAGATGGTGATGAATCTGGATATAGGTGGGAGGTTGAACAACTGGTGCTATGATGCAGCTGGAATAATCTGGAGCTGAACATGCTTAAAACTGTAGAGATGAGAATGGATTTTAGGAAGAGCCCTCCTGCTCTACTGCCTCTTACTATATTTGACAGCACAGTATCAGCAGTAAAATCCTTCAAGTTTCTCGATTCTATAATTTGAAATAGACACCTAACATTAGAACACACCAAAAAAAAAAAAAACCACAACAAACAATGCTCTTCCTGCATCAACTTAGGAAGTTCAGACTGCCCCAAGAGCTGTTGATACAGTTCTACAAAGGAATTATTAAGTCTGTCATTTGTATTTTGATAATTGTCTGGTTTGGTACAGCAAGTAAATAGGACAGGTACAGGCTCCAATGGGTAGTTAGATCTGCAGAAAAAAACAATTGCAAACAGCCTACCTTCCATTGAGGACCTGTACATTGCACAGACCAGAAAGAGGGCTGAGAAAATACCTACGGACCCCTCACATCCTGGACATAATCTATTTCAACTACTCCTCTCAGGACAGCACTATAGGGCATTGCATGGCAAACATATAGACACAGGGATAGTTTTTTCCCTTGTGCCATCACTCTGCTGCTGAACACCTAATCCTCACAGTATTGTTTTATGTCTAAATATATTTATACATGTTGTATCTTTTCATCTTCTCTACTACCCACTCTTATTAGTATTATATTATGATTATTATTACTCTGTGGCTTTGCATGTATTTTGCATGTACTTTCTGCACTGGAGACAAATTCCTTGTGTGTCTAATCACGATTGGCCAAATAAAGTGTTCTGTTCTATTCTGTTCTGTTCTAGTTTTAAAACCATACTCATCCTTTTTACCTTTTACTCCCTCAATCTATTGTCAAATTATAAATAAGAGAGTTTGGTTTGCCAATATTCTATCTGGACTATAGCTCTCTATCTATGTCCCCACAGATCACAAATGAGGTCAATGAGATGTCCTCGGACTCTCATTTATCAAAGCACATTCCACAATTTGACATGGTCAACATAACTGAAGGCCCATACTGAGTTTTCCTGGACTTCTTTGAGTTTTTAAATTAGCCAGTGTTTATTAGCAGCAATGCTTCTTGTTTCCTGGTCTTTTCTAAAATCAGATTGAATACCTTCTTTTCCATATAGAATTAATCTGTGTTGGATAGCTTTAAGCATTAGTTTGCTACGACCTGAAATTAAGAAAATCCTTAATGTACAATATTTTGAATATTGTCTTAAGTCTCTTTTCTATTATTGCTATACAGACTGACTTCTTCCAACCTGTTAATCACTGTGTTATGTTGTAGATTTTCTGGCATAGTTTTTGCAGCTTTCCAACTTAAAAACGACTGGAGAACTGATCTAACTTCATTTTCTAGTACTAGAGAATCTTGTAAGTAGGAAACATTTCCTAAGGTATCTTTGAAGTTGATCTCTCTACTACCAAGTTTCCTTGAAAATATTTATTTATTTTTTGTTTCCAAAAGAGACACCTGGTCTTATTTTCGTGGGGCGGTGGTGCCTTTTCCACTCACTCTGGCACCAACAGCCCCGCCCAGCCAGCCCACTTGTTCTGCAGCAGAAGGAGCAGCTTCATTCTGCAGGTGAGAATGGTGCTCTGGCTTGCATTTCACAGTCAAAGGCTTTTTCGGAAGGCCACTGCAGCTGAGTACCGAGCTAAATCCATAGCTTAGTTCTCAGCTGCAGTGGCCTTCCAGAAAGGCCGCTGACTGTGAAATGCAGGCCTGGGGACATTGCAAAAGAAGTAGGCTGGTGAGGAGAGGCCTGAAAGATAAGTGAGTACGGGGTTGTGGAGCTACACAGCCCCACCCTGCCCTAGCTTGATTTTTAGGTGTGTGCCTCACCCCAAAACTAGGGCTTATTTTTGGGGTAGGGCTTATTTAGGCCCACCCCCAAAAATCAAGTTAGGGCTTATTTTCAGGGTAGATCTTACTTTTGGGAAACACGGTACATAGAATTTCAGTGTATTCCTTCCATTTTTGTTTGATCTTCTTTAAATCAGTTACTATCTGTACATTAGTGTTCTTTAGCATATCAGTTCGAGGTTGGAACCTCCTGAATTCAGAATACTTTTGGAAGATCTTTTCCATGTCTGTTTCCCTTTTCAATGTTTTTACAGATTGGATTATAATATTGCTTCTTGTCTCTTCTAACAGCTCTCCAAAATCATTTGTTAAGTTCCTTCTTGAGACCTTGGCCACAGTTTCTTTCAGTTTCCTGGCAATTTTCACCATTTGTTCTGATATCCAATTCTCTTTCTTCTCTTTCTTCGCCTTTGGCAGTCTCTTTTCTCATTCATTCTGAACAACTTCATTGATTTCATTTCAGAGTTCTTCTAGTTTCTTATCTGTGAGGTTCAGGATATAAAAAGAATCCCCGGTGTTCTACCTGAAAAATGCTGGGTATATGTTCAAGATTATATTGTGAAATATGGTTTTGTTCTTCAAATTTAGTTTGATTTGGAACTTAAACATGACTAGTTTATTAGCTGTTCCACAGTCAGCCCCTGGCTGTTTAGCAAAGAAGTTATAACAGATCTTTTATCTCTTTATATCAATAATGTGATCCGTTTGATTTCTGTATATTTCATCTTATGATTCCCATGTGATATACTGACTGTAAGAAGGCTATGTTACCAAAGAAGAAATCAGAGGGCTGTCAGAATCTGATAAGTTGTTCTCCACCTTCATTTCTGCTCCTTGGGCTTAAGAATAGTCCAATCACCTTTCCTGTTTACTATTTCCAACATTGGCATTCCAATCTCCAAACATAACAGCAAATCTTGTTGCATGTTCTGTTGATTTCAAATTGAATTTGACTTTAAAACTTGTCAACCTCCTCTATGTTTACATTGATTGAAACATGAACTTCAATAAATGTCATATTAAAAGGTTGTCAGCAAAGTCTAATTAATATTATTCTGTCATTGACTGTGTTGTATTAAAGCCCTGTCTTTGCTATATCCTTCCTGGCTATGTAAGCAATGCCATTTCTTTTTTGTTTTTCACATCCTGAGTAGTATACAGTATGGTCTTTTGATGGAAAATGTTCAGTTCCAGTCCATTGCATTTTACTGTTGTCAATGTGTAGTCAATTCATTTCACCTTTCATTGTGTTGAACTTTCCCATTTTTACTCTTTTATATTGCATAACCCCAGTTTAATTCTGTCTTTTCATCTTCATATTTTCTTTTCTTAATATTTTTGATCTAGTTGTGTCATAAACACCATTAATGTCAAGTGCCCAGGAAATCAGGCAGTTCAAATAAGTATAAAGATTTATTACAAGCTTAAGCTTTCTACAAGAATCTGTCCAACTGGCTGTTAAGGGAAATGCGCAGGTGATAAGAAAGGCATTCAAGGTGGGCCAGACTTCGATCTCTTGCGGGCATGCAAGGATTCGTGACTTATAACACATTTGACCTCTCCCTCGGGCTCAGATTAGCCATCTCCTACAATTAGCACTCTGAAATATCATCATCTCTTCCTCAGTTATCATCCAGCACTGTCATCAATCTTGTCTCTCCATGTGTTTTCCTTGGTGAAATACTGGAATTTTCCCTCATTGTCTTCTATCACACAACATAACATGAACCTGTTCCCACGATCAGCTGCTTTCAGCATTATCCTGTGCAATCTATGTGCCTTCCTGCTTTATCTGGGCAGTTTGGATACCCTGCACACCTTGAGTGAACCTTCTGAGAATATATACTTCTCCAGCACTGGAGATGGATAATCCACGCAGTGGGTTGAGACTGTATTCCTGGCCAATCAGATTAGTCAGCCAAAGTTGCCACGCCCCGTCTTGGACCATGATCCTTAGTCTTGACTGATCTGGCCATGCAGACAGACCTACAACTTTGGCTCCTGGGCAGGTATAGTTCCTTTCCATTGGGGGGGATTTTTTCTAGTAGCGGAAATTGCTTAGTTTAAAAGTTAATTAGAGATAATTTAATTCAATTTAATTGATTACTCAAAAATTTCCTTGCTAAATTGTAAGACTCAGGAAGTCAGATTCCTACAGGGGATACCACCCCCACTTAAAAGGGGGAAATCCCTAACTCCCCTCCCTAACCAACCCCAGCCACCTTCCAGCAGCCGGCAGCCGCCTTAAACAAACGGGGAGGCTCGGGCAACCCCTTGTGTTTAAAACAAACAAAACAAAAAAGACAGAAAGGCAAGCAGTTAGCGAGGGAAGCGGAGGACAAAGGGGACGCATGCTGGGAGGGAGATTGATTAAGGGAAACAGCTGGCGTGCGAAGAAGCAGTCTTTTTCACTCCAGGCTGCTCAGGATTTTTTAAACGAGGCGCCATTGTCTGCACAGCTGGAAGCACGCGCAGCTCTTTGTTACAACCGCATGTGGCATAGGCAGCCTTGTTAACACATGCGCAGTAGTCTCCTGGCAGCGGCGGCCATATTTTTTGTCCAAACAGGGGAGTTAAAGCTCCCTGAGAAAGCTAGGTTCAGCCGCTGGAGTGAATTAATAGGCAAGCAGTACTGGGGTACTAAAGCATCTATTATTCATTCAAAGACATTCAAATCAGACACATAGCTACTGGTTCCAGGACTTGGTGTCTTCTACCTAAAGTAAATAAGAACCTTTCATAACTAACTGTGTTTAGTTGCCTTTGGCTCCTTCCAGACTTCGGGTCCCCCATTAGTGGCCCGTACGCTTCTGGATTTAGTGGTGGGTTCCAGGCATCCCCAGTCGCGTGCCTGTCCTTACCCACCATAGTCAAGCCGGGTTCCAGGCATTCCCATTAGCGTGCCTGTTCTTATCCGTGCACAGTGACTAACTCTGACAATTTTGCAGAGTCTGCTCCTGAGTTCCAGACGCCCCCAGTAGTGCGCCTGTCCTTACTCAAAGTTGGAGCTCTCCTACTACCTGGGTCCCCCCTATCGCGGCCCAGCGTTAGTGGAGAATGGAGGAAGCAATCATTCCCTCCACTGGAGCCCTGCCTTCATCCTCTGGAGCACCTGCTTCAGAGGATTCGGAATCCTCTGCAGCCCCTAGAAAGGCTGCAAGGAAGTCATCAAAGAAGGCTGACAAACAGGCAATCAGAAGACACCAAGCCCTAGAAAAAGAGTTCGACAGAGCCCAGAAAAGGGCCAGAATTGAAAATAGGCAGAATGGGGGAATAGGTCCTGATCTACCGCTGGGTCTCCCTTCATCCCCACGGGCCATTTGGTCATTAGGGAACTCATCACAGTCCCAAACAGAGGGTGGGATAGGCGAATTCTCATCGCTCTCCCGATCCCCCTCCCCACGGAGGTTACAGGAAACCCCGAGGACCATGCTAACCACAGCACCTGCAGGGTCGCAGGCAATGGTCACTCCTCCTGCATTGACAGGGGATCTGCTAGCTACCCTAATAGCACAGGCAGTGGACCGTGCATTTGAGGCCAGGGCTCAAACTTCAAAAGCCAAGCCTCTAGGACTTAGAACGAGGCATCGGGAGGAAACGGAGGACCATCAGGACCTCTCCTCCGTCTCAGACTCGTCGGTCTCTGAGGAAGCTTACCTGGACCAGCCAGGTACGTCACAAGGGATTCAAATGTCTGAGGAGGAGGAGGACACCTCACCTCAAGGGCCGTCCTTCAGCGGCCTGTTTAACCCTTCTCTTTTTGTTACTATTCTGCGCAAGGCTGAGGCCACAGCCCATCTGGGGCATGGGACACCAGCGGAGCCTGTCACAGTTGACACGGAGGCTGAGCCGACGTTCGCCGAAAAGGTAACCACTCAACACCGCATACCATGCCCGACCATGTTCCTAAACACAATAAGGAAACAGTGGGCAGCGCCAACCTCCCTACCGCTTCCTAGCAATGCGGAGAGGAAGCTATTTAACGTAGCAAGGGAGCTAGAGGGAACATTGGAGGTGCCGGTGGTGGACGAACCCATAGGTCCCCTGATATCGGACACGGCCATATCAGGAGATTTTGCTGAGGCTCTTAAAGCCGAGGACCGAAAGAGTGAGTCCAACTACAGGAGAACGCACCAGGCAATAGCTTGGGCTACCAGGGCATCTACCTCCGCGTCCTTTTTCACCAGAGCCACACTTTGTTGGCTCCGTGAGTTACAGGGCCGGGTTCCCATGGAGGATATACGCACTCACCAGGAACTCAGCAAAATGGTAGCGGCCACGGAATATGCGTCGGACGCAACACTTTTAGCGACCAAGTTTTCAGCCAAGGCAATGGCGGCAAACAACACGAGCAGGCGCATCCTCTGGCTAAAGAACTGGCAGGCGGATACCAAATCCAAGTGGAAATTGGCTTCGGCTCCGTACCAAGGGGCAAAGCTGTTTGGTGAGGCACTAACGCCATACCTGACAGAGAACAAGGACAAGCGCAAGGTCCTTAAACACATGCTTAAAAGGCAGGACAAGAGACCCGGCTCCTGGGGAAGGAAACAATCCTTTCGTACGGAAGCCAGGGTCAACTACTTTCAAAATTCCCAACCCTTCCAAGCTAGACAGGATAGGGAAAGACAGGGGGACAGACAGAACACAAGACATAGGCAAACACAGGGAAGACGGCCCTTTCGGGGGAACAACCGCCCCTTCCGCCGTACCAGATGACTCCCGCCCAGACCTTCCCATAGGGGGCAGACTAGCAGGGTTTGCTCCCCAGTGGGAAGAGACCACCACGGACGTATGGGTCAGGAACACCATACGTCATGGTCTATCTCTAGAATTTCTCTCAAAGCCCCCGAACCGCTTCCGCCCGTGCCCCTGTCCCACAAACCCAACAAAGAGAAGGCTCATGAACGAGGCCGTTCAGCACCTTCTAAACATACGGGCCGTAGAGCCGGTGCCTATGAACCAGAGAGACCAGGGGTTTTATTTATCCTCTTCGTGGTCCCAAAACCCTCGGGGGGTTGGATAGCCGTTTTGGATTTGAAAAGGCTAAATTTCTACATAAAATACCGCAAATTCAAAATGCAGACACTACGCTCCATCCTTGGAAGAGTAAGGAAAGGGGATTTTCTGGCATCAATCGACCTCACGGAGGCATACTTGCACATCCCTATCTCTCTGGCTCACCGCCGCTTTCTACGGTTTGCCTACAGGGGGCACCATTTTCAATACAGGGCACTTCCATTCGGCCTGTCATCAGCGCCCAGGGTGTTCACCAAGATTCTGGCGGTTCTGGCAGCACACCTAAGAAACGTACCAGTCAGAGTCCAGTGCTACCTGGACGATATTCTAATCCAGTCATCGTCCGCCCAGCAGTCTCGGGCGGACCTAAAGTTAGTGATAAAACTGCTGCAGGACCACGGCTTCTCGGTGAACTTTCCAAAGAGCCATCTAACCCCAACTACGAGAATACTCCATCTGGGAGCGGTCATAGACACAAAGGAATGCAAGGTGTACCTATCACAGGAACGCCTCAGCAGCATAAAGAAAGCCGTAAAACAGGTAAGCCGCGGTCAGTCAGTGACGCTGGTCTGCCTCTCCCAGCTGCTAGGGAAGATGATATCGACCATAGCAATAGTTCCTTGGGCAAGGCTGCACTCAAGAGAACTGCAGTGGTTCATGCTCCCGTTTCAGAGACAACAAATCAGTGCATCCTGGAAGAGGGTAGGCATACCTCTGAGAGTACGACACTCCCTCAGGTGGTGGCTATCTCCAGCTCTCCTCAGGGGGTCCCCCTTCAGGGAACCAGACAGAGTAGTAGTCACAACAGATGCGAGCTTATTCGGCTGGGGAGGCCACTTGGGGACCAAGTGGACACAGGGCCGCTGGTCAGCGGTGGATCTCCGACACAACATAAACTGGCTCGAGCTGCGGGCTATTCACCTAGCGTTAAGGCATTTTCACAGCAGCATAAAAGGCAGGCACGTACTGGTCCTGACGGACAACGTGACAGCCAAGGCCCACATAAACCGTCAGGGGGGCACACACTCTCGCTCGCTCTCGGCCGAGGCCCTCCTACTGGGGGCCTGGGCGGAACAAAATCTGGCCTCCATAAAGGCCGACCACATATCGGGGGAGGCAAACATCCAAGCAGATCTGTTGAGCAGATCAACAATAGATCACTCGGAGTGGCAACTACACCCGAGGATCTTCAGGGAGGTCTGTCACCGCTTCGGGCTTCCCCAGGTGGACCTTTTTGCCTCTCCTTCCAATGCCCACCTAACTCGCTTCTTCTCCCGATTCCCATCCAAGGGAGCAGAGCAGACGGACGCGTTACGGAGCCCATGGCCAAGGGGGCTCCTGTACGCGTTTCCACCCTTACCTCTCCTTCCGGCGGTAGTACGCAAGATTCTGCGGGAAAGGGCCGAGGTAATCCTTGTGGCCCCTTATTGGCCAAGGAGACCTTGGTTCGCAGACTTGAGGAGTCTCTCCCGCACGAATCCATGGCGGATTCCTCCGGAGAGGATCTCCCTCAAGCAGGGGGAGATCTCCCACCCAGAGCCACAATGGCTACAACTAGCCGTCTGGCTCTTGAACGGTCAATTTTAGCCAAGGGGGCTTGCTCACAGGGTGTAATTAGGGTCATACAGGCATCAAGGCGCCCCTCCACGAACCGTATCTACGAGGCCACGTGGAGAAGCTTCCAATCATGGTGCTCTAAACAGGAATTGTTACTCGAAGGGATCACAATTCCCAAGATCCTAGAATTTTTACTAGATGGCCTAGAGAGGGACCTCTCGCCAAACACACTGCGCAGGCAAATCGCCGCCCTCTCAACTATACTTTCTGCCAGCCCCGGTGAATCCTTGGGCAAGCATCCCTTAATACGATCCTTCCTCAAGGGGGCTGCAAACATCAGACCGCCAACCGTGCACAGGTATCCATCGTGGGAACTACCACGAGTACTACAAGCTCTTACCAGAGCGCCCTTCGAACCACTCAAAACATGTGACATTCGCTATCTGACCCATAAGGTAGCATTCTTGGTAGCCATCACGTCAGCTCGGCGGATATCCGAGTTAGCTTCTCTCTCAATGAGGAAGGACCTGTGCCATTTTCACAGGGACAAGGTAGTCCTAAGAATAGACCCTTCATTCATTCCAAAGGTCAACTCCCTTTTTCACAGATCACAGGAAATAGTCCTACCAGACTTCTGTCCAAACCCAGCTCATCCCCTGGAGCAACAATGGCACACCTTGGACGTACGAAGGGCACTAAGACATTACATTTCGCGCACAGCGGAATTCCGACGCTCGGAAGCGCTTTTCATATCCTTCCACCCCGCTACTAGGGGCCGGAAGGTCTCGTCCTCTACCATCGGTAGGTGGATTAGGGCATGCATCACTGGGGCATACCAGGCGGAGTCCTTGCAAGTCCCCAAGCATATCACGGCCCATTCCACAAGGAGTGCTGCCACCTCAGCAGCATGGGCCATGCAGGCTTCTATTGAAGAGGTATGCAGGGCAGCCACTTGGGCCTCGCCCTCTCCATTCATTCGTCATTACAAAATCGACAAGTACTCCTCTGCAGAGGCCTCCTTCGGTAGGAGGGTTCTCCAGCAGGTTCTAGACCAAAGTTGCACACGGGACCAGTCTATTCCCCAACCCAAGGGACAATAGGCTTTGGTATGTCCCACTGCGTGGATTATCCATCTCCAGTGCTGGAGAAGGGGCGTTGACTTACCTGAACGCCTTTTCTCAGCACGGAGATGGATAATCCACACCCACCCTTATAGACTAGGATAGTAGGGTATATTTAGTGGAGCCAAAACGTCTTACTGTCAGTCAATGGCTGCGCTCGAGTCAAGACTAAGGATCATGGTCCAAGACGGGGCGTGGCAACTTTGGCTGACTGATCTGATTGGCCAGGAATACAGTCTCAACCCACTGCGTGGATTATCCATCTCCGTGCTGAGAAAAGGCGTTCAGGTAAGTCAACGCCCCTTTTGGCATATACTCCTGGTATTCTTTGCTCATCTCCCCCAGGAACACACCATCATTACTACAATGAGGCAGCATAGCAGGACCTGAGGGATTATAGTTGTCTCACAAATATGTATTAATAGCCTGGCTTTTTCTTTATGGTCTCATTGGATGTGCATGTGTTCCTCTAGGAGAAAGCACACATGCTTAATCACATCAATTAAAGGCAATGTGCAAAGCCTGGTTGGTATTAATTGTGAATAGGATTTATGTGTGGGTGGGGGAGAGAGAGAGAGGGAATGAGAATATGGCTTAGCATGCTACATGAGCAAAATCTGTTTGGTTATTTTATGGTTCAATATATTGCACCCAGCCACCCACCCAATTGATTAATTCAGTAACTTTTGAGTATAGTTAATTATATATTCTCTCCCTGTCTTCCCCAACACAGTACCTTACAAATATATTGGGATGGTATAGGAGTGGAACATGCCCCTCATTTAAAATCACAGTAAAATGAACTTTGATTAACAAAAAAATTGAAACACACGAGGGTTCAACATTTTGGATTTTTGAGTGTGTGGGTGTGTGTGTATGACACTGCTGAGAACAGAAAGCAATCAGATTTGCCCTCTGTAGCACCTATATCAAGTTAGCTAGCAGTGTTAGAAACACCACCAGCCCACAGAACGGCAGCCCTACCAACTATGGATGTCTTTAGGCTCTGGTTGGACGCTATCCCAGTTCTTTCTAAGCTGAGGAAACACTCAACAGATTGTTTATAAACAGAAAGCTTTTGACAAAATGCACACACAGTCTGACGCAAATGAAGAGGTGGGAGTTGTTCCAAGAATAAAGTATAAAGTAACTTTGAAAAATAGAGTAAGATCCAACTGAAATCAGTTGATATTTCAATTCCAGATGAATTTCTAAAGAGCCACAGGATCCAACCAGCAGCCATTGTTTTGAATGGTCAAATCCAGGATGCCTTGGTGAAGATCATAGGGCTAGAATATGAGATCTTCTGCTTGCAAATGCTATCGCTAATGCTTGAGTGTAAATACCTATTTAAAAGCAACAATTCAAGATTCAGAGCTTTTTTATTAAAATAGAAAGGGTTTGGATAAGATTGGTGATAAGTTGTGTAAGCTTCAGTGCTACAAGAAAAGAAACAAGATTATAGTTGATACCAAGTTCAGCAAGGTTTGATATCATATGGAAAGAAACAATTCACTTAAGATTGTTACTGAATCCTGGAAGCTTTTGTGCCAAAGAAAGAAATTATTTAGATGCATTGTATTTTGAGTCTCATAAGTTTTTGATTTTATAAAGAAATAGTTTTGATATATTTGGTCCCATGAGCATTTGACAGTCATAAAGAAAGAAACTGTTGGTTGGTTTCCTTTTGGCTCTGTCTGTCAAGGAGAAAGGAACAATTCAGACAGGACCAGTAACTCTTACATACTCTGAGGAGAAAAAATATTTTAAGAGATGATTGGTGTTGTGTTTTCTGAACTTTCAACATTAGGCTTTGGATTGAATGCAAAGCTTCTGCATTCCATACCCTCTCCTGTGTTCTGGGGCCTCTTGTTTTCATCAGATATAATTTTATCAGATCATATACCCAGCTTCAGATATAGTTTATAGCAGATAACAAAATCAACAAACAAAGAAATGCTAGTTTTTTCTATTAGAGATATGCCCCTTGCAGTCTCACTGCATCTACAACCCTTTCCCAGTGCCTCCTTCAAAGTTGTTGTTGACCTCAGGAGGAGGAGGAGACTGTTTTCAATAACCCATTGTAGATATTTAGGTTCATGGTAAAAATACTTGCCTACCTTCCTCATATCCAAAATCAAGAAGCTGAATCTTGCACCTACCCTTATTAGATACTGAAACACTAGAAAATAGATATATATATAAAAAATAAAAATCCAGTGCATAACTTTTTGATAAAAAATGTTTGCTTTACAAATACATCCCTAATTACAAATAGATACCAATTGCAAGCAAGATAATAACAACTCTGCAGATTTTCTGATGCAAACTATCATTTCTTACATAAAATAACATAATTTTTATCTGAACATTTTTAATATGAAATTTATCGTAAAGAAAAATAGCATTATATAAGAGGAGGTTTGGATTTACAAGATATTTAACTCACTCCACTACTCTTCCATTAATTTTTTAAAATATTCTGTAGTTTAGATAACTAGAGCCTGTTTTGTTCTGGAGGTCTCACACTACAAAAATTGCTAGAATATTTTTATAGTAAATACATACTCAATGTGTCATGTAGATCCTGCTTTTGAAGAAAAAAGCAAGATAACTGTTTTCATGGTATTTTGCTTAGTATTTTCTCTTCTCTTTCCTTCCTTCATTAGTACTATAATTAATGGTATCTGAAGCTAAAAATGGAGTATGGAGTGTGATGTATTGTTTAGAGTACTGGATGAGGATTGGGGTCACTTGGTTTTTAAACCATCATCAGTTATAAAAATCAAATGGTAAGTTTGACCAATCAGTAGCTTTCAGCCTAATTGCAAATTCTAGTGGGATTAAAATAGATGAGTTTATTTGTCATGAAACTAACTAAGCAACTAAACATTCAGTTCATCAGTCCATAAACTGTCCTGTTTTAATTTGATAGTTTGCAAAGACAGCAGATTATATCTGAACCCACAACTATATCAGATAGCACACTCACTTCCTAGTCTGCTGGAAATAAACTGCACTCCTCTCCAAAGACTCAGCAGAATGTGTGGAAAGGTTGGGTTTTTTATGATCAACTTGTCCTAGCCACTGACCAATTCTTGAGGCCTGGAATGTTGTCCTCTACACATACCCAGACCACCAGGAAGGCAATTTATACTATTTTTCAGCTACATGTCAATCATGTTTCCTGACTTATCTGAAGTTATGCTGTCCATTTTGCTTGTTGAGCTTCATTTCATTGTAGGCAAACTACTGCAGTCCTATTGAGTACTGTATATTGTAGAAATAATACCCTTTACTTTTTATACAATAGTCATTTCTCTCTATGACCATATTCTTTTCAAATTTACCAGTAAAACATCTTTTTTGTAACAAGTTCATTGATAGACCAATAAAATGATGGACTTGTTATTAAATCCTCTTCTAGTCCATATGATAGGAAAAATGACAAAACTGTGGCCTGTCTTCCTTCCTTCCTTCCTTCCTTCCTTCCTTCCTTCCTTCCTTCCTTCCTTCCTTCCTTCCTTCCTTCCTTCCTTCCTTCCTTCCTTCCTTCCTTCCTTGTCAGTCTAAGAGGAGTAAAGAAACGGGGATCCTGTTTGAATGCATTTTGTACAGAAGATTAGGCCATTGTTGATACTAAAAAAGAACAAGGGGTGGAAATCCAGGGATGTATAGGATGTATACTTCCTTCTATCAAATCTGCTCATTGTTCTCAGATAGATTATCAAATTACTTACCCAGTAAAACTGCTAAATATAACAAAATTCCACTTAAGCCATAAACTGGGAGATATAGCGAGTAGAACTTTTGCAAGTGGAGAAGCAGCTGTTTAAAGATCACAACTCCATAGTAGTTTTTAAATAGAAAAAAATAGATTTAAATGAAAGGATGCCATTTTAAGTACATTGCAACTAAGCCAGAAATAAAGTAATTCAATTTTCAAATATAGCTGATACTGTGCAGTCATAGAAACTAGAAGCTCTTTCTGAAATGGTGCAAACCTGTAGTTATCCTATGTACACACAGATGCATGATGAAAGAATTACAATTAAAATATGTAAAGCAAAGACATATTTTCTGGAAAAACATATTCTGGAGTTTTACAAAATTATGAATGATTTGGACAAAATAGACCACAGGACATGGCCGTTGTATTACTCAGAAACATCTGGCTGGCCATTACTGCAAACCAAATACGGAATGAAACATACCACAAGATGGCTAGCGAAGCAATTTTAGATTTGCCTTGATTTGCTTCTTTCTTTCTACTGATGTTTCATTTATACCCTATTGGGCCTTTGGTGAAGAATATTAGTATGCATACTTTTGAGCTGTTGGGAAAGATAGCACTTTGTTTGCAGCTTGCTGATTGAAGATGGTTAACAGATAATGATGTCCAATGATTCATGTGCTTTGATTTGGTTTGATAAGTATGAATATGCTTTTTTTTGCATCACTGAAGCATAAGCAAAGATACTTAACATATCTTCTTTAGAATCTACGTAGAATAATAAAGAACTCAAATGTGTATTTTTCTTCTATAAATACAATTTTAGACTTCTGAGAATGGAACATTGTGATATGGCTTCAATTTGAATCCTTATTAAATATCTTAGGGACACTGATTGTAAAGGAATGTAAAATCTATTTTCATATTTGAATCTTTTCCTTATAGTATACCTTGTCATCAACAAAAGGTTTCTTAACTTGGTAATAGAGTGTCCTTTGGGAACATCATTAATTGGATATGTGAATTAATTGTGGACTAAATTTCATTAAGCTGCCATTATCATTGCATTTATATTCTTTCTGTCCTAAATCCTTCGTTGAAATATCTGTTCATCTGCTTGAACAAACTATTTTTCAAGAAGCATTTTCATTGTTAAAAAATTTGAATTCTGCTCTTAGATATCCAGGTTGCAAGTGATTGATCTATCTATCTATCTATCTATCTATCTATCTATCTATCTATCTATCTATCTATCTATCTATCTATCGCGAGAGAGAGATCTCCATTCCTTCTGCCACTACTTGGAGGCAGCATAATTTTAATACAGTAGGAGGGGTTCAACAGCACATTCATTAATATAAATGTACTATCGGCTTTTGGAATAGAGTAATAAGATTTTGCAGTCCAGATACAGTTTTCATGATTCTTTACCATTTTGGATGTGGTTGAGGATGGTCCAAAGACCTGTGGATTATTCAGTTCCAATTTTAATCAAGCAAATAAATGTACATTTTGATGCAGAGACTAATGTTAAGGTCATACCGGTGATCAGAATATCATATACTTGTTTATTTCTTTAAAAGATATTAACCTTATGTCTTCTGAATAGTTCAACACAAATCATTATAATCATAACATAGACACATATTTTGAATCCTATACATCTCATTAGCTCTCTTAGGATTTCTGGAATCTCTGCTTTATTTTAGTCCTTAGTTTTTCCATTGATACACTTTAGGGAAGTATCCACAGGATATGATCAAAATATAAAGGAACACACATGAAAAACAGATGGAGTTTGATAGCACTGTGTAACTACCCTCTTGATCTTTCTGACCATACCCTATGGATATCTCTACACTCTATCCTTGATAAAAACTTTATTAGATTTACTAAAACCTTTTTAATTTAAATCTATAAGTTGATTCAAATCCTACATTTTCAGACAAGCAAAAAATGGACAACTATTCCAATGAAATATTCTTAACTTCTACAAAATTCAAAGACCATAAAGTAGACATAAGTAATCTTTTGCCTGCACTGATACTATATGCAAAGTAGGCCAATGTGAGGTTATTGTTGAACTTCAGTCCCGTTATTACTGGGTTACAGTTTCTTTCCACCCTAGCTATTACAGTTGGGAATAATGTAACCCAACACATTTGGAGAGTGACACATTATGAAAGACTAATTTGTAGTATCTATCATCAGCAGAGGTCTTTGGCAGAACATCTGGAGAACTCAGGGGTTATGGCTGGCTGGAATTTAGTGTTCCGCCACTAAACAATCACCCTTTCCTTTCAATGTATTTTGAAGATACCAAACCCACAAATATCAAAATAGGAAGAAAATAGCAGATTCATGCAAATATATATTTTCTGCAAAATTTGCAAATAGTGTTCATGTTCCTTGGGAATTCCTAGGTTTGTCACTTCTTTTGTAAATCTAATTTGATATGAGGGTTTTTTATTACTTTTTTCTTCATCATATTATGACCACTTTTTGGCTATCAATTATATTAAATTATTAAATTATTATTAAATGGTTTGATAAATTGGTACTCTATCTTTCTGCCAACTGTTGCTCATGGTTGGTAATAACAATAATTTAAATGCTTTTAAAAATACAATAACACTTAAATAAAAGACAAAATATGTAAAAAAAAGGCACATAAACATCAGTTCAAAAAAAATGATGTAAAACCAATTTATGGTCCTAATCAGCAATTTGGATTGTGTCTGGAAAAAGATCAGCAGCCAATGTAACTGGCATAAAAATAGGAATCCTGATATTTAACTTCAGTCAGTAATCTGATTTCGGTATCTTGGAGCTGATGAAGCTTCTAAATGTCCTTGAAAGGCTGTCGCACATAATATAAATGAGATGTAACTCAAGCATGTGTCATGGTGGCCAACTCTGGTGTTTCTAGGATCAGGCACAATTTGTGCATGAACTCTGCTTTATATACTAATCATTATTTAACAAGATCTCTTAGCTACAAACTTTGTTGCTTACAGAATACAATGTACATATTGTTCTCTTTTAATATCATAGATCTTCTCATAATTCTAATGGAAAAATGGAAAGGATAATATTGTTTACCTTATTGAATATATCCTCCATGATTTGAAAAAAAAAATGCCATGAAAGTCATAATTTTATCTCATGACCTCCTGTCCTGTCCTAAGGATCAGAATATTTTTTACAAGTTATGTAGGTGCATTCATTGATATATTGCAGCATGTTTTAGACAATTGCAATATATCATGTAGTAGCTGCCCTTGAAGACTATTCAAAGTTCAAATAATAGAAAGTACAGTTTTCCAAGTGGGTGTGAATTTGAAGGACCTTATTCCCTCTTATAAAAATTGCAGTCCTATTTGATTATTTCTGAACAGGCTTTTAATTAGATACATTTCATTTGATTTATTTCCTATACTAAGTTAATGGTCACACAAAGAGAAAGAATTAAATACATTTTTCTGCCTAGTGTGTTATGTTTCTATTTGCAAAAACTATTATTTTCTTTGTGGTAAAGCATCCCCCATTCATATTTGCAAGCCCTCTTCCCAATCCTATAGTTTAAAAGAGTCCTGACCAAGAACACTTTCTTGCTTAGTTCTATTAATTTTTTCAAGTGACCTGAAACTATTTTAGATATCTTAGTTGAAGCTATCCTAGAATGATCTGTAATGAGTTAAGCTGTCCCACTGAATAAATGGATATATTAATAAAAATTATTAAAAATAAAATGAATGAGGTGGGAAGCTTTAGGTCTGCAGTGACAATCACAACTGAAGCAAATCAGCTCATTTGAATTAATAATGTGGAGATTCACTATAACAGTGCTTGATTATTTCATTAGTAGTGAAAATGCATTTGCAAGCTTGTAGTTGAGTGGCACGGGATTCAACATGAATAAGGTAGAGGGATGTTTATATATGATCTGGGACAAAATAAGGGGGCAAAGGACAGATTCCAACAGTTTCTGAAGTGCCTATTTTTATACCCTTTTTTTTTTTTTTTTTTGCAAATGCTCTCCTCATACCCTATCAACTTCTGTCATTATATTATGCTAGGCCAAGGGTAGGCAACCTTGGCTCTTTTATGACTCATGGACTTCAACTCCCAGAATTCCTGAGCCATCTATGAGTCATAAAAGAGCCAAGATTGCCTACTCCTATGCTAGGCATAATGTGTTTGTGCACATTATGCACACATTTGTGCAATTTTGCTTTATGCTTAGCATTTTGGGTGATCTTAGTCTGTATATGTTTACTTTTTAATAAACTTTCCTGCCTGAACTGAAAAAATCTAAATAAATTTTGTTCTTTCAGTTAAAGATGTAATCAAATAAAAAACTTGAAGAATATATCAGATTGTTCAGATTATTAACAATTCAAAATAAACTACTGAGTGTCTCCTTAAGTCTCAGTCTCCAGGTGTGTCCTGTAGAGAGGGGCGGGATGCTCTCCTCCCTAGTAGTTGAGCCTGCCTGTGTTGTTCTCTCCTTCTCTCCACTCTCCCTGCTCTAGGATCAGGAGGGGGTGGCCCTTGCTCATCACCTGAGCTCTGTCTCTCATGTTCATCCTGTCCCAATCCTGAAAGGCCCTAGCCTGCCTCGGCCTGCTCTTCCCCACATTCCTCTGAAGCCACAGACACTTCTCCCTCAACCTCCATAGGATCTCGTTCCAGCTCAGCTCATTTTCCTCAGCAGATTCAGGCTCCGACAGAGGCATGATAGAATGCTTAGGTGGCTATAGTTGCTAAGAGTGTCCTTTATCAGTTTTAGCAGATATTACACCTTCACCTTTTCCAGCAGAGAACAAATTTAGCATCAGCTTCTGTGCTTTAGTTATTATAACACACTTTGTATGGAGCTGGTTTTGAAGAAATGCTGGGAGCTTCAGGAAGATCTAAAATGAAGCAAGCACATTTTTATCTGACAAACCTCACAGCATGTAACTTCCATCCTAACAGAAACTCCCAATAGTTTTCCGTTTTGGAACAAGTCTGAAGTTTTAAGAGTTCAGTGGCTTGGGACCAGGCTACCCTAGCTTACTTGGAAATTAAAGTCTATGTCAGCAGTCATATTTTCAGAGGCACTTCAGACAATTCAGTGAGGGTCTTCTCTGTGATGGTGTCAAGAGACTAAAGTGCCCTTCTATCTGAGACTAATCAGCTTCCTTTTGGCAAGTGTTTCACCAGATTCTTATAATAGTTTAACATGTAGGTTTTCATATGTAGCATTCTTACTTTATTAGCTGCCCAGAGTAATCTTGTAGGGTAGATGAGCAGGATAAAAATATAATAATAAAATAAAGTATTATTTGTTTTAACATGTAATGTCATTTGTTTCTACTATTATCATGAAATTTAATTTTGCTTTGCTATAAGTGTTGGTTGTATTTATTTACAGCTTTAAAATATAACAATATTTCATTATATAATTTTACAATTATGTTGATCACGAGTTGAGGTTTTTCATATTCTTTTTTTTTCTTCCCTCAAATGATTAATAAGACTGTTTTCATAAAATGTGATAATATCTATTTTTGGTTTTGGATGAAGTACTCTGTCTGCTTTTGCCAGTTAAGTGATGTTATTTGTTTGTTTCCATAGCTTATTGTTGATATATTTCCGAACCTTCATTTTTGTGGCGATCTCATTAAAAGACTCCAGTCCACAAAATATGGAACTTAGGGTTTTGTTTTTGTTTTATTGGAATTATGAATGCTTTCTAAATGTTGGAAAAAATCTGTGTATATTGTATATAATTGTTTGTAAGTCATTTCTTATAGTACTTATAGTATGGTCCATGTTGTTGAGTGTTCAGTATGCCACTATAATTGCACCAAGAGCTAGAAGATCCGGTATTCCATTAATATTTATCTAAGTCTAAGAAACAAACTCATTCAGATAGTACAGGGGTAGGCAACCTTGGCTCTTTTATGACTCGTGGACTTCAACTCCCAGAATTCATAGAGCAAAGGTATAATGTATGCTCTCCTTGGGGCAGACATAACTGTTGATGCACACTCAGTTAAAGCTTCTGGATGCTCTTCAAGGGCAACTTCAGGTAGAGTATATTAAAACTAATCCACTCTGGAAGCCATGGATGGGGCCCTGGGCACACAGAGAAAAGAGTAGAATCACTATAGAAAATATTACTTCAGGGGAGGAAGAGTAAAATGTGAGAAAGAGACTCAGAACAACACTGCCTTAATTATACCAGGTATATGTTGATCTGGAGAATTGCTTTGGCAGACTCACAAGATTCTGTCACATTATGTTATCCTACTGGCAATCAAGTTTGTTCCAGAAATCCAAACAGTCCTTGTTTTGTGAATTTCCCAATTTTGAAGGATGTGACACACAACAACCCCCTCCCCTTATCATATTGCTATAAAAAGGTAAGAAGAACTGTGTGGATTAGATAAAAGGTCAATCTAGTGACTAGACTGTAGTCAAATAAGATGCTTCAGGAAGGCTAGAAGCTAGGCCTAAAGGCAATAGAGCTCTACAGCTATTGCTTCCCATCAGGTGGTATTCAGCTGCAAGCTAGTGCCATTGATAGTTTTATCCCTCATTAGTTTAGTTCTGTTTTGAACAGCAAATGACTGGAGACCTAGAATTATGGGTATATTGAGATTGGAGAGCTGTCATTAAAGGCCTTTGTGTATTGTACTTGGGAATTCTTGGAACAAAGGAATTTGGGATAACCTCATTAACCTAATCAATAAAAGTAAGAGGGCAAGTGGAAGAGGAGGATATACAAGTCTATTACAAATCAGACTTGCTTAACCTGGCAAGCTGTTGTGTCAATTATATTGGAGATATAGCAGCGGTGAGGTAAAGAAAAGAGGATTTAATTGCTGAGGAAAATGTAATTTACATAGCATTAAAATCAAGGATAAACAGTTCTCCAAGGAAGCAGTTCTAAATCTTATGAGATGATTCTGGCTCTCCTCTCTCTTCCCCCATTCCCCACAACTTGTGTTTGATATACTGATCACTGAAGCTTTGTTCTAACATGTTTAAGTTTCATCCAAGTTACAACTTCTGTTACACTGCTCTTCCATGAGTTGCACTGGCTGCCGATTTGCTTCCGGGTGCACTTCAAGGTGTTGGTTATTACCTATAAAGCCCTGAATGGCATGGGTCCAGGTTATCTGAGGAACTGTCTCATCCCAACGGGATGATGGGATCTGCAGCAGAAGAGACATGCTGCAGATCCCATCAATCTAGGAATTTGGGCTGGTGGGGTCCAAGAGAAAAGCCTTCTCTGCCATGGCTCCTCCCTTTGGAACATCTTACACACACACACACACACACACACACACACACCTCCCGGGCTGAGATCTGCTCCCACCCTTCGGACCTTTGGTAAGGACCTGAAAACCTGGCTCTGCCCAATGGCAGAAAACCACACTGGAGATGGTGGATGGACTAATAGCAGATCCCACCTCACCCCCTGCATACCTTCTTCCCTCCCCATCTTTCTACCTTAACTGATAATTTTTGCTATATATATATATTTGTATTGTTTATTGCTTTTAACTTTGTAAGCCACCCAGTCACCTTGTGGTGAGGTGGATGGCAAATAAATTTAATTAATAATAATAATAATAATAATAATAATAATAATAATAATAATAATAACTTCTATGCATGTGTATTGTCCGTTGTGTTAATTTTTTTTCTAGAGAAATGAAATCTGTCATTTCAGAAACCTATAATGGGTTGCTTGTAAAGACATTTTGGCCATTTCTCCTGCTTTTCTTTCTCCTTTCTCATGTGAAGCCTACCTAATCTCACATGATATACCTTTTCCTTTTCCTAATTGTAAGAAAATGATAAATCAAAGATCTGTGATCTAAAAATGTGGATATATTGTTTTTAACAATCATGAAAAAAGTGATTCCATATAACCAGTATAAATAATATTGGCATACAGCTATAATATTGTCAGCATTTTACATAACAACTGTAAATATTCAAAATGATTCACATATCCCAATGTGCTCCATTGCCATCCAGATGTATGCATTTGAATGAGGGGAATGAAAATTTAACACATCTAAGGTAGCAGAATATAAATTATTTGAATTGAACTGTTGGTAGTATCATATGTAAAATATTTGCATCTTCATATGTAAAATATTTGCACCATTTCTGAGCATTTTCATAGAATCATAGAGCTGGAAGCAACATCAGAAATCTTCTGGTCCAATCTCCTGCCCATGGCAGGAGTCCCAGTAGCATTTCAGGCAAATAGTTGCCCAGTCTTTTCTTGAAAACCTCCAGTGATGAAGCACCCACAATTCTGGGAGGCAAGCTATTATACTGCTTCTGACAAGACTGGAATCACTGTCTGGAAATCCCTCCTTATTTCCAGGTTGGATCTTCTTGCCAGGTTGGATTGCTTCTTGCCAGGTTGGATTGCTATGGAGAATAAATTGAGGCCTTCGTCCCTGTGGTAGTCCCTCAGGTATTGGAAGACTAATATTGTGTTTCCCCTCAGTCCTATCTTCATTAAATTAAATATGGCTAGTTCCATTAGAAGTTCTTCATAGGATTTAGTTTCCAGATCTTTTATCAGCTTTTTTATTCCTCTCTGAACTCTCTCTAGGGCCTCAGCATCTTTTTTGTGTTATGCTGATCAGAACTGGGTGCAGTATTCCAAATGCCTAGTTTTCATGCATGTTTTCCTGACTAGCTAGTATATCAGCAAGACTATAGTAGTCACATCCCTACTGCTCTTGATTAATCTCTGTAGGGTAATTTGGGAATAGAGGGCTCAAGGATAGCATAGGTTTCATATAGGCGTATGCCTACATGAAGTTTATTCATATAGACTTCATTCAGACTGAAGAAGATTTCTTGCACTGTCTATCTCCAGCTAAGTAAACTACTGGGATTTATTTTGGGGGTGGGGTGGAAATATAAAGACCTTTGCCCTAGAAAAGTTGGATTACATATTGGTGTGTGAGAAATTGCACTTGCTGTGTTTTATTTGCAGGCACATAATGTAAAGGTGCATATTATGCATTTCTGTAAGACTGCATATCTGTTGCTAAAGCTGCTCAACTTATATAGCTGCAAATACTATTAGTACAGTATAGGTTTGATTGCTTTGTTTTGCTTTGCAGATATGAGCATACCCTGTGACCTGGTGATGTTGAGTCTCAAGATTCATTTAAAGGTGTAAAGCTTCTCTCTTATTTATTTATTTATTTATTTATTTATTTATTTATTTATTTATTTATTTATGAGACTTATATACCGCTTTAAGTGCAAGCACTCTCTAAGCGGTGTACACCAGTAAGCAATGTATATATATATTTACATTGCCCCCAACAATCTGGGTCCTCATTTTACCTACCCCGGAAGGATGGAAGGCTGAGTCAACCTTGAGCCGGTGAGATTTGAACCGCTGACCTGCTGAACAGAGTCAACTAAAGTGGCACGCAGTACTGCACTCCAACTGCTGTGCCACCTCGGCTCTTGGTTTGGGCTCATTTGTTCAACTTTGGTACATATGTATGCATACTCTGCATGGTTTTATATCCTATTATTGAGCTTTCAGGGTACCTTTAAAAATGAGAAGATTGATTGATCTCTGTTACCTGGGATTGTCAGAGTTCTAGTTCTCTCCTTTTGTCTTGTGCTGCCTAGAAATGTGTAATTATTCCATGAGATCTTCAGAATATATTTTGTTTGTTGATTGTAATACAGTATATATTATACTATCATATCATGGTACAAAGTTATATTAATGCAACAATTGCATTAATAGAATAATTCATAACTTGCACTATTAATTAATACTTAATAAATTGCATTAGGTGTCATAGCAGCAGAATTAAGTTATGTGTAATCTTAAAAAAATACAGAAAAAGTACAAAGAGAAAATAATTGTGCTGCTTCCTTCCAGGAAGGATATAGTATTTTATTTATTTATTAAATTTATATGCTGCCAATCTCATTCTGCAAATTGATTCTGGGGGGCTGAAACACAACATATATTAGTATACCTGATACTCTTTAAATTTCTTATTTTAAATGTTAATATAAAGGATGTTGTAGATAAATTAGCTTTTCCTTGTTAATGTGTTGGTTCAACACTTTAGGGGTTTACTAAACAAAATGAAATACTGTTGACCACAGGGATGGGAGTTTTAAATCTTTGCTTCGATAAATTTTATTTCAGAGGATCTTTAATATTTTAAAATTGTTCTCTTAAAAGCATACCATTGTCTTTTTTTTTTTTTTTTTTTTTTGCAAGCTGGGAGTTTAATGGTTATCAGCATGAATTGCTTTCCCATCTATTCTTGATACTTGGGTGAAAAACAAGGGAGCAATAGACTTGCCTCAAGTTTGCATTGTTCCCTATGGAATTTTTCAATTATTCTGATGGAATATGAACAGTCAAACTGTTTGAATGTTGGTTTGTTGCAACGTTGCAATACAGGTTCCAGTAGCATTATTTTCTGAGCTCAAAACATGTTTTCCATTTTGGACACAGTGTTATTATTAGTTTATCTTTGCACTATAGAAAAGAATCAGGGAGTCTTTACCATCCCTTGAAGCAGAGGCAGAGAGAAGAAGTTGGATCTGAGCTGATATGATGTAGGGTCAGTTTTCTTCCTCACATGAAACTCTTTGGGTCAGAGTTTAACTCTATGGCCATTATCAGAAGGAAACAAGGCTGAAACATCACTAGCATCCCCATTTTTACACACACACACACACACACGTATATGTATATGTATATAAAGGAAACTAGTGGAGAGAAATCCAAGCTAAAAGTATTTTTTCCTGTTTTGTATTTTTAAAGGTCTATTCAGCTCAGATTATAATAAGAGAGGAGGTGGTAGAAAAAGGAGCATAGAAAGAAGCTTAGAGATGACACCAAGCTGGCAGGAATAGCCAACACTCTAGAAGATAGGCTTCTTGACAAGAAGGATCTTGACAGACTTGAACATTGGGCGCTATCTAACAAAATGAAATTCAGTGGTGAAAAAAGTAAGGTTCTACATTTAGGCAAGAAAAACCAAATGCACAGGTATAGTATAGGGAGTACCTTGCTCAATAGCAGTAACTGTGAGAGGAATCTCGGAGTCTAGTGGACAATCACTTAAATATGAGCCAGCAGTGTGCTGCAGCTGCCCAAAAAGCCAACACAGTGTTAGGCTGCATTAACAGAGGATAGAATCAAGTTCACGTGAAGTGTTAATACGACTTTAAAATGCCTTGGTAAGGCCACACTTGGAATACTGCATCCAGTTTTGGTCACCATGATGTAAAAAAGATGTTGAGACTCTAGAAAGAGTACAGAGAAGAGCAACAAAGATGATTAGAGGAGGCTAAAACATATAAGGAAGGGTTGCTGGAATTGGGTATGTCTAGTTTAATGAAGAGAAGTGTTAGCAGTGTTCTAATATCTCAAGGGTCGCCACAAAAAAGAGGGAGTCAAGCTATTCTCCAAAGCACCTGAAGGCAGGACAAGAAACAATGGATGGAAACTAATCAAAGAGAGAAGCAACCTAGAACTAAGGAGAATTTTCCTGACAGAACAATTAATCAGTAGAACAACCTGCCTCCAGAAGTTGTGAATGCTCCAACACTGGAGGTTTTTAAGAAGAGACTGGACAGCCATTTGTCCGAAATGGTATAGGGTTTCCTGCCTGAGCAGGGGGTTGGACTAGGTGACCTCCAAGGTCCCTTCCAACTTTACTATTATTATTATTATTGTTATTGTTAAGTTGCCAGACTCTTGCATTGGTTGACTTCATGGGATTCTTTTAATTAATAAACATTTTATCTTGCAGTGAAAGGAGTAATCAAATTCTCCCCATTTCAACCATTGCTTGAAGTCATTTTTTTTTTTTAAAGAACCTGAGTGCTGGGAAACCAACAACTTGCAAAGTGGAAGGAAGAAAAGCTTGTTGAGAACAGGAATTGCCATCTTTCTGTGTTTCCCCATAGTAATTGCTTCTAGCATTACCTGTTTCTCCTTTAAGAAAAGAATAATATCAAGGAGTGAGCTAATTTAGACTCAAGGAGAGAGGATTCAGTGATTATAAATCAGCTACTGATCAAAATATGGTTCGTGGATGCCATAGAAACATTTATTTATGAACTAACTACATATACTTTAAAATGCACAGGTGTTCCAGAAGTAGTAGGCAAAATGTTTTTACCCAGGGAAATATTTCAAGTTAGCATGGGCATTTGGGAAGATTAGAATAGTAGAACTGCAAGTATTTTAGGCAATTGACTGACTCATTTCTATATCTAGATAATTTTCCTAAAGAAATGCTGTCTAGTGGTGTTGGCCAGCACATTTGAAAGGAACCAGCTTGGGGAAAACTGATCTAAATATTTAATTCTAGCAAGGTGGTAGGTTAATTGTAGGTACAGTAATGTTATTGTTAAAAGTTAAAAGTCCTCTGCCCTCTGATTCTGTTATAAACTACTCAGATTCTATAAGTTTTACTCATAAAGAAGGCTTATATACTCATCCTGGACACAATAATTCCAAAATCCTGGAATTTTACTTGATTCATTTAATAACAGAGTTTTATGGCATTCCTATGCATTTTGTTTCTTGCATTATCCCTTCCTCCCCCCCCCCCCATTCTCCATTATCCAGTGTATAGAATTCCTTTTTTTTCTGACTATAGTAATACATTAGGATCACTATATTCTCCTTGAGAATAGAAAGCAATACCAATTAGCGCAGAACAACTCTGTATGTTAAACCCTGGTAATTGTTGGAACAGAATGAATCCATCATGCCTTGATGGAGTGTGGAGTTGCCAGTTTCCCTTTTTCCTCTCCAGTTTTTCTGAGCATCTAATAAATTGTTCATCAGCAGAGTCTTGTAAAAATGAACTGTGATTGCCTTTTATCAGTCCGTAATGTAGCTTTCATCATCCAGAAGAAATGTGTGATTCTGATATTAAATTGGTCTCCAGAGAATTCTTGAAAGATTGTTAGTGTTTCTGTATTTAACAGCACCCTGAATTTCCCCTATTAAAAGATATGAACCCCTTTGTTAAAGGAAGAAGACAGATGGGTAGCATCCTCAAAATGATATTGGTTATAGTGAGCAGAATTCTTTTATTTTAAATTATTTCTCTTTGGAATTTTCATTGTGGTCATTACTGCTCCAAAATATGTTTGTGAAATTTTGAGGTAGGTGTTTAAACAGAACAAACATGTTGATTTTTTGCAATGCCACAAAATCAGGTATGAATAACTTGTAAGTATAAGGGTCAATAAGGTAGCTATGTTCAAGTAATCAAAGATCCCATGTAAGTGATAGGATTGTTATTCTAGATGTTGACTCCAAATCACTGGAATCAAATGTTAAAGAAAAGAATCTTGCCTATTTTTAAAAAGAACTTTGTTGTTGTTGTTTTTTGAAAAAAAATTATTTTTCATTTTTCAATACATTTGATACTTTCAATACATTATAAAAAAAATACCTTTGAAGTAAATACATATAACCTTAGGTGTTGCTTGTCCATCTCTCCCCCGACTGCATCCGCCCTCCCTTCCTTACTTCCCTCCTCCCTCTCTCCTCTCTTCATCTCTCTCCCCTCATCCCTTCCTCCCATCCTACTTCCTTCCATCCCTTCCTCCTCCCCTCTCATTCCTCTTCGGATACAGTTCAGGGGAAATACCTGAGCGGCACCTCTCTCTAAATTACTCTACCTATTTTATACATTAATATTTCTGTTTATCTAACCTACTTAATCCCACCCATCCCCCCAGCCCCCCCACTTCCCAGAGCAGAATACAGGGTTATTGTAAACAAAACAAACACAATCTATAACTTTTAAAACAAAAAAATTATACAATAAAGAAATTCATACTTAACCCTTAACTCCCTCTAAACTTTAAGATCATAATAATGTAAACAAATCTATTATAAATCATTTATTATAAAATTCTATAAATAATAATAATTATTTCTTTCAAGAAAAAATTTAAGAACTTTGTTTTTAATTAGATTTTCAAGCAGTTTTATTGGTTACCTGCCAAAGATGTTTTTGCATGAATACAGGTTAGACTAGCTATTTGGGGGGATTTCTTCCAACTCTACAATTATATCCCCAGTCTTTTTTATGTTTCATATCGTATCACTCTAATGCTTGGAGTAATATTTATTCTAATATTACAAAGAACTAGGCAATCCTGGTTTACTTGTCTTTTAAAAATAGGTATAGTGGAATGTAACATAGCAATTTGTTTGATATGGCTATAACTAATAATTAGATTACCAAGACCTGAATTCATGTTTTGCTCAGCTGTAGAACTTGAACCACTTTCCATGTTCCTCTTCTCTATAGCCTAAGGTGGTTGGGAGAATAGAGGAGGAAAGAAACCATGTATGCTTTCCCAGAAAGACCAGAATAAAAATGGAAACATATTAAGATATCTCAGAATGCTAATAGCTTGGAAGAAAAAAGCAGGCATAGGTCAATCAGATGTCAGTCAGGTGATACATAGTAAAAAAGAAAGCCAGAGATTGGCCAGGAGGTCGATGAGAGTGGAGGACATGAATAGTTGAACTATTTTATAACATTACAAATTCCAAAAAAACATACAGTGTTCTTTGTAATTCCTTTATTTGGAACTGATAATTGTGAGGTCAACAAATATATTTGCTGGGAAACATGAAAAATTTCCACTTTTATTTTTAGATTCAACATTTCAGAATTTGTTAAAAAGATTCACCACCATGTCTCATGGATTAAAGAAGGACCAAAGTTTCTAATCACTGTACTGTACATATTAACCAGGTAACCCATGCAAGAATTTCTGTTTTGTACTAACTGTTTTTGCACAGCTGCTATTTATAGGTAATTATCATTCTCTCACACCTCTTTTTACCACTAGCTTCTTCCTCTTACCCAACAACAAAATGTATTTATATTTCCTTCCTCAGTACATTAAACTTGATGAAGGGGATAATAACCACAAAAAGTTATCCAATAAACTTTTTAGACTTTAAGGCATCACAAGACTCTTTGTTCTTCGTGCATGGGAGATTAGCAGGCTAGATTCCCCCCCCCCCCATTCCTCCACCGCCCCAATTTGCCAGTCTGTCTTTTCAGCTTTGGGATTTTGTGATGGATTCCAAAACAAGTATTAGAGCTTTTCAAGGTCAGCTAAAGTCAGCTAAGTGTTGTATCATATCAACAGATCCTGTGAAGTTTTCTCATGAGTATATTCATTTAGTAATTTGTTTATGTTCTACCGACTTTTGCCCCACAATCCCTGATAAATTGAGGAGGCAGTGGTGAAACAGAATGTCCCATGAAAATTGGATTCACTTCCAGGAAATAAAATTATGGCATATTCATTTGGAGGTAAAGATATCTTTAAAAATGAAGGAGCTGCAGCTTCAAACAGAAGAAGAAAAACAGCTTTATTGCTTCCTTAACTGATAGTACTCAACAACCTGGAGTATCCTCTTGAAATTGGAGACACAATACTGCAAGGTAACAATACTACATCCTGAAATAGCATCATTACAAATACTACTATACACTACAATTTGGACAGAAAGATAGGGAATGGTACATTCAAAAAATAAATAAAGCATGAGAATTTTTTTTTAAAAAAAAATGATAGCTGTCGTATCAAGAATAATATTGTGATTTAACATTATTCCCTTTAGGCATTTTGTCCCAAATTTCAAAAGAGAGTGCTGACAGGCTGTTGAAAGCACTTTCAAAGGTGGCAAAGCTGTTATATCTTGTTAAGAAAAAGAAAAAAGAGATAACTTTATCTTTAAGTTAGCCCAAATCTCTAAGGAAATGGAATTCCCTGTCCTCCCTTTTCACACACACACACAATCACGCATATGCAGCCCTTGCAAAATTAGCAGACAGATTTTAGTCTAGTTTGAATTCTCTCAAAGCTCTTAGAAATTCTTTTCTGCAAACGGAGATGTGTTTGTTAGAATGTTAGCTGTGTTTTAAACGAATTTGAATTTAATAGAATGAAAGGAATGTTTTATTCAAATTGTAACAGGAGAAACAAGGAGGAAAAGATTTTTTGGGCAGGGAGGGGAATGCATTAAGTGTGTGCATGACTCACAGGGATCTGTTTTCAAGGTTTACAGAATTTGCTTCCAAAAGTTTGGCCACCTTGCAAAAGATTGTTAACAAACTAGTGTGCCTGTGGTGACTTTGAACTTTTCAATGCAGATTTCTTTAATTCTTATCAAGCAAATGTTCACTGATTGGAAGATAACTTCAATTTATGTTAATGTTAAACACTTATTAGAAATAGGTAAATCTGATCATTTAAAATCACAGGGAGATATTAAACTAGCTCTGTATTTGACATCAGCTGTGCCCCTATATGATTTTGAACTGTACTGTTTCATGATCAAATAATATTTGGCACCCAGTCAAAGTTTCAGTAATTTGCCCAGTTTGAGCATGACATACTACTTTTATAAATATGTAGAATGTTCTACCTGGCTTTGAAGAACCTCGAAGCAGTGGTCCATTTGCTAACAGTGCCCTTCTAATGATTAACATGAACCAGACATATTTCTCCATCTCCCTACAGAACAGAATAAATGGGACCTGAAGTTAAATGATTCTACATCCCTACAAGATCATTTCCCTAGACAGGAATGGTGCTTTATTTTGTTGTTACTGTTTTTCATACTTGCAGTCACAAAATTATCAAATCCTTATATTTGTTAGTTAGTATGGATCCTCGGATGATTAATTCATGCTAGCTTCAGAGCATTTCACTTTTCTGAGGTTGGTAAAATGAGGACCCAGATTGTTGGGGGAAATATGCTGACTCTGTAAACAGCTTAGAGAATGCTATAAAGCGCTATGAAGCTGTATATAAGTCTAAGTGTTATTGCTATTGCTATTTGAACATGTCACAAATAGTATAAATAGATCAAGCCCCAAAGGGGTAACCAAAAATCTTAAAAGACAGAGTGTGATGACCCAGAGCATGGCACAGAGGCAACACAGTCAGCTGACAGTTCAAACTGCCCCTTTATTGGTCCAATTGTTCCCCAGATGCTCCCACATTTCTGGCAAGTCTCAGAGCAAGTAATAAGAGATACACACACACACACACACACACACACACACACCTTCAGCAGCCTCTGGCTGCCTGTAGTTTCAAAAGTTTTTCACTCTCTCAGGCAGGAAAAGTGTGTATATGGAACAAGCAGTCCTTTTTCAGATTTCGACTCACAAACAGTTGCTAGATTAGAACAGTAATTTATTCAAGGCCAAGTAGATAACAAAGAAAGGATCATATATCAAAATATAACAAGTCTGTGGAAATACAAGCTTGCCTGAGTAATTTCAGAAGAGAAGCCAAAATTCAATCTGGAGCACCAAATTTAAGTTTGTCAACCAGTCCAATGGTCAGTGTTTCAGGGTTTACAAGTAGAAATCACAACACAGAACAGGTCATCAGAGAGTTGTTTCCAACATCGGCAATGGCACACAAATCTCCAATAATTCAGCCTTTGTTCCCGACAAATGCCCCTCTCCACAGCGTCTCCTTAAGTCTCAGTCCCCAGGTGTGCCTTGTGGAGAGGGGTGGGGTGCTCTCCTCCTGAGTTGTTGAACCTCCCTTTGCTGTTCCCTCCTTCTCTCCACTTTCCATGCTCAAGGATTAGGAGGGGGTGGCCATTGCTCATCGCCTGAGTTCTGTCTCTCATGTTCATCCTGCTCCTGTTCCTCCCTGCCTTCAAGACGTCCCAATCCTGAAAGGCCCTGGCCTGCCTTGGCCTACTCCTCCCCATATTCCTCCGAAGCCAACAATACCTCCCCCTCGATCTCCATCAGCTCTAGTTCCAGTTCATCTTCCTCAGCAGATTCAGGCTCCGAAGGGCATGACACAGAGATGCATATGATGGGATTACTTCGCTCAAATTTGGAAACGTATGTAAGACATTCTTATGAAAACTCAGTGGGACCGCAAGAAATAGTTGAGTCTATAGAAAAACTCTAGAGCAACCTGTTAGAGATATTTACTTTCAGAATGATGTAGTAGATCATTAGCAGATAATGTCATTTGTGTAGGCTGTGTCAGTGCCTTGTAGTGGAACTGTAACTCGCTGCCAGCATACATTCTTTACTTGCAGAAAGTCCAATTCCTGCTGTTTCCAAGTTAAACCACGATCTCTCATGTGGTGGGGATATATGAGGGACCTGTACTGGACCCCAGGAGAGCTGCTGCCAGCCAGAATAAACGGTTCTGGGCTAGACCAACAAAACAGATGGCTTAAGTATAACACCATTTCCCATCTGGCTAAATGGATACAGATTAAGCAGCGAAATGGCAACTTCAGGAAATCAAGGCAGTTTCAGCTTCCAGGGAACATTCTGTTCAACCTGTTGACGCAGCTATCCTTTGGCAGTAACAAACATTTCAAAGAATGTTGAGCTGGAATTCATCAGCAAATGTTTGGACTCCGTAGAACTAGGGGTGCTCAATGAACAATAAGTACTTATTCTTGGTGTTAGGTTCTACTAGCCTTCTCCAATCTGGCTTATTCCAGACTTATTAGACTATGACTCCTACCTTTATACACGCACACACGGATGCGCGCTCACGTGCGCCCACACACAAACAAAAACACATTTTTATTAAGATTCCTTTTAAAATAAAAATACAGAAAAAACCAAAATGTTAGAAAACTAAGAAAGAAAGAGAAAAGTGCAAAGAGAAAGAAGTGGTGGTTTCTGGCTTTTTTTCAGTGCAGTAAAATTAAAAAAAAAAAAACCAAAACCCTCCAACCTCAATCTTTTGCTTTACATTTCACAACAGTTCATGCCATTTCTACAATAACAAAATTATTCTAATAATCAAAACCTAAGATCAACATTTTTGGCTGGGATTTTTTGTTTTTGTTTTTTAGTTTTGAGCAAGAAGTCCAGAAGTGATTTCCAAGTAGAAAGAAAACTAAATAATTTTTTCTTTAATTAAAACAGTTTTGACATCTCTGCTAACTATCACTTTACCATCTCTTTACCTATCACTCTTTCATTGTGGGAATTAACGTGTCTCTCCATTTTTGAGCATATAAGATTCTCACTACTAGACTACGACTCCTATCATCAATATATAAATACCCATAGCCATGATGAGCATAATAGCTGTGAATCCTTCTTAACTCAAAGATTTTTCCAGCTAATAACCATCATTACCTTTCATGGTAATGAATCCCACTATTGGATAGCTGTCATTTTAACTAATTAAGTAGTTTTTATTCTGCCCAATAGACTGATCTGTTTACCATGGCTAAATAAGTATGAACTTGCCAGGCCAAGAAAGCAGATTTGGCATCCAGAGGAAGCAACCAGGACTCCACTCAAAGAGTTTTCCAGAACTATAATTAGCACTCAGTCATTACAACTGGAGGCTGCCCTTCCCAATTCCCCAAAATAGCACTACTATATCATTGCTTCAGAGTACCATGGGAAATTAAAACAGTGCTCCCTTAAAAATCTGAGACCTGTTATTAGAAACATTCACAATGCTCTCAGATCTGGCTGGTCAGCATAGACCAGTGTTTCCCAAACTTGACAATTTTAAGGCATGAGGACTTCAATTCCCAGAATTCCACAGCCAGCGTTGCTGGCTGTGGAATTCTGGGAGTTGAAGTCCTCATGCCTTAAAATTGTCAAGTTTGGGAAACACTGGCATAGACCAAACTGTAGCAGCTACCTGGTGGTATCACTGATATGAAATAAGGAGGGCAACCATACCTGAGTATCCTTTTCCATGGATGTTGTCTAAACTGAATCAGACCATGGTATTCCTTTGCTTTTGTGCTCAGGTTTTACAAATTTGGCTTTTCTGTCTATATCCAGGAAACTCCACCAAGTCTATTTCAGGAAACTCCACCAAGTTTGTGACATGCAAGATGGCGCAGCAGTTAGAGTGCAGTACTGCAGGCCACTTTAGCTGACTGTTCAGCAGGTCAGCGGTTCAAATCTCACCGGCTCAAGGTTGACTCAGCCTTCCATCCTTCCGGGATAGATAAAATGAGGACCCAGATTGTTGGGGGCAATGTAAATAAATAAATATATATATATATATATATATATATATATATATATATATATATATATATACACACACATTGCTTACTGGTGTACACCGCTTAGAGAGTGCTTGCACTTAAAGCGGTATATAAGTCTCATAAATAAATAAATAAATAAATAAATAAATAAATGCTGTGTTCAATGAAAAATTGTGCCACAACATATTAACCCTCTGGTGGTACCATAAAGGCTCCTTTACACAAACTCTGTTCAGCCAATAGCGACAGGGGCTTGCCTGATGAATACAGAGCAGAAATAACATTAATGGGAGATTCTCTGTAACAGCTATTCAAAAACACAGCACCCAAACCACAACACACCACACAGCTGACCATCACTCAAAAACTGACCCTACCATACAAAAAAGGGATGTCAGAAATGACAGCCAGAATTCTTCAACCCCTAAGAATAGCAATAACCCACAAACCCAAAGCCACAGTCCGCCAGAACCAAAGACAAGAAACAGAAGGATGGATGAAACAATGTAATCTACAAAATCAACTATAACAATTGCAACCTATTCTACTTGGGACAAACATGTCAATTAAAACCAGGATCCATGAACATCAGCTGGCAGTCAAACATCATCCCAAATCCTTAATCTCTACCCACACTGACACCAAACAACACCAGTTCGATTGGAGCAACACTAAAATAATTGCCCGTGCTACCACTCACCAGGCTTATGAGTTCATCAAAGTCTAGCACTCCACAAGCAATCCCATCAACCGACCTACAATCAGCCTACGAACCGCTCAGAATCCAAATCAACTGCACAGCCAACCAGAGACAGCACCAACCCTCAACCAACCCAGGCAAGCCCCCTCCCTGCCCAGCAGTTCACCTTCCAAAGACCCTGATCTGATATAACCTCCCCATCACAAGACTCATCACAAGCCTCTCACTGATGACTCACACCTGACTCATCACAAGACCCTCACTTTACACACCCTTACCTGAAGCCCTTATAAACAGAAGAACATTGACAAAGACACCCCCTAAACGCCACTGAAGATGTTACCTAGCCTGGTAACGAAACATTCAGAAACCAACCCACAAGCTTCGAGATCGAACCTTCACCCTCATCCTACATCCGAGCTACAGATACTGTATTCACCACTATTGCAAACCAGTAATATGACTCAGTGTCCTAAATGCTGATGGTCATAGCATTCTGTTGCCTTAAATTAAGTCCCAAGCTGGCCATTCAGTATTTGCTTTGAGGAAGGAGACTAGAAGAGGATTTCTTTTGTTTTGGGAAAGCAAATAAAAAAAAAAGGTCACTGTAATCAATTTTTTTTAGATGAAATACTCATAAGCATGCTCTTTCTTAGTGGGATCAGTTTGTGAAATCGAGCACAATGTAACATTTTTATATATAAATATTTTATTGGTTTTTAACTATAACAATCTCCAGTGCCTGGTGTAATACAGCGTATTATCTTGGTTTATATTTTAACAAGAAAAAAGGGCAATAATAGCTAATTAACAATCAATAATGATTAAATTTGATAATTTCATAATTAATATATTAATTAATGATATATTTCTTTGATCTTCCCTTCTCCCACATGTATTCTCCTTCTTCAACCTTAGCCACAATATAAATGATTAGATATAGGCATTTATATTTATACAAATAATAATAATCTCTCTATATAACCTTTTTTCCAGCTTATATTATTCTCATAACCATCATCTCATTAGTTCAGCATGCATCCTATTTTTATAATTTTTGTTTACGCTTAAATTCCCTTATATTCAATCAAATTCTTATCAGTCATAATTTCTTCATATTAGTCATCTAACTGTCCAAATTTTCCCATTTAGGTACATCATCCCAATATTTTATGTCATGCATTATAAAAATATTATACTTTTTATCTATCTTATAGATAAAACATCCTTTTTAATCAGTTTATATTTCATTTATATTAATAAAAGTTACATCAACCTGCTACTTTAATATTTCATATATTATAGAACATACTATATTACTTAAATCTCTTATCATTCTTGTTATAAGGCCCCTTTATGTTCAAAATTCTCTATTCTTTTAGCCATATTCAAACAAATGTTTATTCACATAATAACCCATCTGGTAGTGCAAGTCAAATCTCTTGTATCTGTCTCTGGTCTTCTTCTTTTGCCAAATAATTTTCCAAGTTGATGTAATCCGCTTACCCGGCGTTCCTGTATTTTTACAAATGTTGTTGGGGATGCAAAAGATTGAGTAAGATGAATACTTTCTGTCTCCCAAACTTTGATGGTTCTCCTGATAATTCTGTAGTCCACTGCATTTTTCTTGTTGTATCAGAACCTTGTAGATTTTTTCCTGTTTGTGTCAAATTGTAATTCTTTTTCTTTGTTATTTCATCAATTTGATCATACTCTTCTAATTTGTAGTCTGTTATCTGATTTATTTGTTCATTTGTTGTTATTTCCTGGGTGGTTTTTAATTGTAGATTTAGATTGGAAATATGTTTATTTAAATCATCAGAGTTGTTTCGAATTTCCTCTTGTTTGAGTCTATTTTCATTTGTATTTGTCCTAACATTACATATATTTCCTCCTGGAAAGTATTTATCTTACTTTGAAGTATTGCTTCTAGAGGCCCTTGATTTTCTAAGCTAAGTCCTTCAGGAGAAAATATTGAATGTGGTGTCCTGTCATTTTTTGATAGATATGTAATATCCATGTTGTCTCCCCTCTTCAAATAATCTTTCATCAATGTTTTCATTCAAACGTCAATTTATCAGTCAGTCAAAGATTCTCCTCTAAAAGATTAGCCAAAAACCCAAAGTTTTTCTTATCCATAAACAGTTCTTAGATTTAAGTAACAGTCTAGGTGTTGTTTTTTTCTTTCAGATACTTTTTAATCTTATATCTGGCTCTTCCTTTGTTCCCAGCTGTCTTCAAGGTTATTTGCAATTCAAAGGAACAGCTTTTTCTTTCTTTCTAGGTATTCTGCCAATTTCTGAGTCCTTATTGTTAGTATTCTATTCTCTGATTCTCCACTAGATGTCAGCAGTTATTTCTTTTTTCAGTTTTTTTTTCAATCAAAAAGTTATTTTTGTGATATATTTTTATAATTCCATCAAAAATTCTTTAGGGTATAATCTTGACAGTTTTTTAGTTCCTAGAATTGTCCAGACTGTAGTATTTTAAATCAAATTTTAATATATCTCCCTCCTTTTATATTAATTCAGCACTTCCGTCTGTAAGGGAATGGGGATATAGTCCCCTCCCTTCACTTATGGAGGTTTTTTGCTTTGGGGATCTTTTCAAGAATTTAGATAGTAGATAGAAGAAAGAAGATCAGTATTCTCACCAATTCTGAGCACGCTGTTCACCAATGTTCAGGTTCATGCTCTGAAACTTCGACTGCAAGTAGCTTGGGCTAGACGCTGATCTCATGCTAGCCTTTCTCCTGTCAGGTTTGGAGGGCTTTCCCCAGATCAAATGAAGTGATTGCCATTGCTTTGTGATCAACGGGGCACCCCTCCTTTTTGGTCACCTCTTCGGGGCGACTTCGGACCCATCTAGGGTCCCCCTGGCAGGATGAAACTAGCCATGGGGAGTGGAGGTCCGCTCTTATGCAGCCATGTGCTATGGGTGCAAAACCAGAAGTCTCAATGTAACAATTGTTGTTGTTGTTGTCTGAAGCAACCGGAGAGTTCTGGCTATTAGATAGCCTAGAAATAGAACACTTTTCAAGTGAAACAAACCAAACTTAATTTATTTTTATTAAAGATGCTGCATTGTACTGATCCTTCGTTCTTTTTATATCAGGAACTAAAACTATGAGGATTGCATGAAAAGGACACATTTTATCACATAGCATAACTTTCTGTTTCTAATTGCAACTGCACCCACCTCCCATTACAGAAAGAAGGATATTATTATTATTTGTTCCTATATTTTATTTTAAGTGTAGTCTTCCAAAGCTAAATTTGCCTGCAATTCTGGGACAGTTCGGCAAACCACAGGAGAATAGTTCTTAACTGATAGTTAATAAAATTTCTTGTAAAGTGAACATTCATCTACAGTGGCCCCACTGAATTGTATTTTATGTGACTTGCTGCCAAAGCATTTATTGAACATGTCCAAAGGCTGAATACCAAATATTGGCATGCTTTCTTCTCTGTTGTGGGCAATGTATTACTCCCTGCTCAGTCTGAAATCCATAGGAGAAAATGAAAGATGATAGGAATTAGATATGATTCCTATGTTTTTCATCAAAGCCACCTCCATTTCCCATATCCTCCAATTCCATAATCATGAAGGGAGATGGGCGGCAAAACAAACAAACATAAAGCATATGGTGATTTTGAAAATAGTTTTGAATGCATTCTCCATGCATGCCTGGCCCCCACAACTGTAAATTATTTTTAAGATTACTGTATTCTTTTATTAGTACTCATCCAATTCAGTCCAAGATACTTGTTTTCTAAATTTCTTTCAAAAAACAATTTTGGTGAAATTGCATTATGTCATGTGAATATTCTGTTGCTCTGCACCAGGTCTTGTTTAAAAAAATGCCAAAAAAAATATATCAAGGGGAGAAATAAATAATTCCAGGAAGCTCTTTCATACTGGGATTATGAGAACCATGAAGTTTCAGGGTATTGAAAAGATATATACGGAAAACAAGTACCATCTCCAACCATACACCAGACATTCAGAAAACATCAGAAGACAAAATGGGGCGGAGGAACCCCTTGGAGAAATGTGTTTCAGCTAAGCATTTCAAGAAAAGTCCTACATTTATGTCAATGGAACAGTTACTCAGAGGACTTTTTCTACTAGAGCTATTTAAACCAAGTTATCTTTCAGAGATATTGTAGCTCAGTCCTACAATGACTACAGAATTAATTTAGTATTTTTCTTGGATTCTTATAATAGAGAAGGAGAGGCTGAATACGGAAGTCATGGCATCTATGAGAATTTTCTCAAATTTTATGTTAACAGACGCAAAAAGAGAGAAATCCATGCCTCATTCTAGTTGATCAGAATATGTGACATTTTCTGTGACGTATATACTTGTGTAAATTAGACAATCCTGCATTCCTGATAAGGACATCCTCCAAGCTACCCTTGTTTAAGAGCTTGTTTTTTAAAAAACAAATTACTACCAGAAAATTAATTATAAAAAAATCTTAAGAAAATATATTCAAGTGTTTAGCCAATACAAATCTATTTCAATCATGTATGACCTAAAAGTAGTTTCAAAATGACTTTTTTTTTCATCTTTAGGATGCCTAGCTACCTGACAACTAGTAATTGAACTTTGAATTGTAAATCTTATGTTGAACAGAGCTTTGGAACAAATCAATGGCTCTCATTCATTCATTCGATTTCTAGATTAGCAGATCTTTCCTTTCTTTCCTCCAAACATCTTTCTTTCTTTCTTTCTTTCTTTCTTTCTTTCTTTCTTTCTTTCTTTCTTTCTTTCTTTCTTTCTTTCTTTCTTTCTTTCTCACAGGATATAACAGCCATACCAATGATTTAAAAGCTCTAGGTCTACAAGCTGTCCTTTTATTAGAGTGGATGATCTCCAACAACCTTCCTACTTCTACAACAGAAGAATTGAAAAGAATAGAATTATTTCTTTTCAACTTTGTCAGGCTTTCAGCCTTATCCTGATTACTTGGGTGTCATCATTCTGTTTCTTATTCTTTGAAAGGTCTAACAAATAAATTCATTCATGTGCATATTATATGTATTTATTCATATGGTATACACTCATTTGATTCTGGTTTTGCTCTAATAGTGATTCTTCTTTGTAGCATTTGAAAATGTATTATTTACTAGTTTGTTGTTTATTACATTTAATGTCTTATGTGCTCTTTTGAAATCCTAAGGTATCAACGGTTCTTCTTATCCCATTTCATTCTAATAATATCTTTGTGAGCAGCAGGTCAGTTCAAAAGACCAGCCAAAAGCCATTATTTCTGCATCATGGTTGAGTATGGATATAAGTCAAATTTTCTCCAATTCCAACCATTGTCACTCTCATCATTGGTTGAATCTGTCTCTCTGTTAGCAAATACAATATACTTCTTAGCACTTGAATAGTCAAGGAATAGTGAAATAGCAGAAGAAATAAGGTGCAAAATTAAATTCAAGTGGGGCTTATCACAGCTGATTGGTCTCTGCTTAAAATGAGCAGCTTTTCTCCATAGGAGATGATTACATTTCAAGTTTTGGCATGTTGCAATTTCAATAGCCTATACTTCCTTGAACAATTTTGGGGAAATACAGTCCAAACATCTTATTTTTATTTCAACTTTAGCCTTTGTTACCTGCCTTGTACCAGGAAGAATTATACCCTAGGAAACCATAATGCTTCGAGTTTAAATAGGATGTTGTTTTCCCCCTTGAAGATATAAGTGTTGAACCTTAATATATCTGGATGCATGTGATATTTCATCCAGTTCTCATATCCCAATTTAAGTCTCAATACTAGTCAGACAAGTAGCTCAAAATGAAGTCTCTTGTTTCATAAAATAGATTGCTCAAATACAAATAAAGCTTTATTTTTGTTGATTGTGGTGTTGATTGTAAATGAGTCTTTAGTCTTAAAATTATTTTCACAGTCCTCTAGGGAATTATTACCTGCTTTGTAATTTTCTATAATGAAATGTAAAAAATCCATTTGTTAACAACTTGTTGGATAAACAGGATCATTTATGAGTTAATCTATATTTATGGATCCTTTAATTCTTCCTAGCTGTAATTAGCCATGTTTTTGTATGAGGAGTCATCATGGAGTCACTAAATATGCTTGTTTTTGGTGTGTGTATGTGTGTGTTTCATTCTCCCCATCACAGTATAAACCTTACTTGCAAAGTGAGGTGGCCAAGTTGCTCGAGGGATGCTCCCTGTGGAATAACTTCACTGTTTTCAATAAGTTTTTCTGCATGTTAAGAATAATAATGCAAATTAATTGGACTTCAGAGGGTACAGCTCTAGCTCAGAATAGGCAAATGAAAGGGAGGAAAAGGTCAACTGAACTCCACCCTTCCCTGGATGATCAGAGATCCAAATTATTCTCTTTTGAATAATGTTTATTGGTTTGATTGAAGGGATGAAAATAGATCAATCTGGATTTTCTGCAGATTTTTGCTACAAAAAAGGTGCCGGAACTTCGTTCTGGGCATTCTGTGAGAAAAAAAAGCCCTGAATTACATAGTGAAAAACAAATGGCATTGATTTTTGTTGATGCTCAGAAAGCGTTTGATAATGTCAAATGGAATTTTATGTCGACTCAACTTAAACAGATGGAATTTGGGGGAAAATTTATAAACATGTTTAAAGCAATCTATTCCAAACAAGAAGCAAAAGTAATCATAAACGGAGAATTAACAAATAGCATCCAAATACAAAAAGGTACGAGACAAGGTTGTCCACTATCTCCTCTATTATTTAGTCTTTCTTTAGAAGCACTCACAGGAATAATTTGAAAAGATAAGCTGATTAAAGTATTAGAAATCAGAAAAGAGACATTTAAATTACAGGCTTATGCAGACGATTTAGTTTTCATTCTGGAAGACGACTTAGAGTCTGGAATAAGGTTATTACAGGTGCTGGAAAACTATGGACATGTCGCAGGGTTGAAGATCAATAAAGAAAAAACTAAAATGTTAGTTAAAAATATGTCCAATTTACAAGAAACAGAGCTAGTAGAGAAAATCAATATCCAGACATCTAAAAGAGTAAGGTACTTGGGGATCCAACTGTCGGCAAGATGTATTACACTCAAAAGAGAAAATTATGATAAATTAATAGATCAAATTATAGCAGACTTAGATGGAAAAATGTGCAGCTCCCCTTTATGGGGAGAATAGTGACAATCAAGATGAATATACTTCCCAAATTACTCTTTTTATTCCAATGTGTACCAATTAAATTAGACAAGGATTTTTTTTTGAAAATTTAAACAGAATTACATCCTAGAAGGCCATGACATGCAAATAGGGTGGCATGCCATAATGTGAGACGGGAAATATAAGGCTCATCAGTATCACCATATTAGATGGTCACTATTAGATGTGTGGATAAAAATTAAAAAAAAATTATACAAAAATTCCCAATTGGCTATCCATATTAGAGATATTCATGCACCCCAAATTCATAAATTTAGGAAAAGTAATCACATATAAAGATATCTTAGACGAAAATGGAGACCTGAAAACAAGGAAAAGATTATTAGAAGATGGTATAGAGTTGGAACAGTGGGCATACTTACAAATACAGTCGCAAAATAGAAAAGACAAAAAAGAACCAGGGATAAAATTAGAGCATACACAATTAGATAAAATCCTTCTAGGAACAGAAGATCAAATGATTAAAAAGATATATCAATATTTATTAGAACAAGATTTGTTAGAAGAACAGGTAAAAGAAACAATATTACTCTGGAGCAAAAAATTTGGTTACAGTATTGACGTAGATAATTGGCAATCATTATGGGACAGAAACAGGAGGTTAACGCTAACCACCTCATATAAAGAAAATCTGTACAAGGTGTTTTATAGATGGCACCTTCCCCCTACAAAGCTAGCAAAAATAGATTAAAAAACCTCACCGACATGCTGGAAATGTAGAAGGCTTCCAGGGACTTACTATCACATGTGGTGGGAATGTTCAAAAGCACAAAATTTTTGGCATCAGATAAAATATTGGTCAGAAGAAATACTATTACAAAAAATGATTATTAGTCCCTAATAAGAAACCTTCTTATTAGGGATTATTAATGATAAACTCAGCAAAGCATCTTTTACTTACTATTGCATATTTTAACCGCAGCAAGATTGGCATATGCCCAAAAATGGAAAAGAAAGGAAACCCCACTGAAGAAGAAATAATAAATAAAATCTTATCCTGCGCTGAAATGGACAGGTTAACTCTAGAGATTAAAAATAAAACTGAAACAGGGTATTATGAAATTTGGAAAAATTTGTACGATTGGTTAGAGATGAGGATTGCTGAGATGATTATCATTTCATTAGTTGTTATAAGGACTGCTTATTAACACCTATATTAGGACACAACTGAAAGATATGTAAATATAATGTTGACGACTGAAAGATGGTTTACCAAAATATTTACAGATGTTATATGTACAGTTTGTTATACTCTGTCCTGTTATAGAATGTATTTTAAGTTTCTGTTTTTCCTTCTGTAATATAAGGTAATACTAATAGCAGTGTTGTAGCCAGGGAAGTTGAATCATGTCCACTTCTGTTTTTAAATGTACATTTAATAAAATTTGAATTTAAAAAAATGGTTTAAAGGTTCTACTAGAACCAGAAAGACATAAGCATGGTAGCAGAGGATTCAAGGAGTTGAAGTCCACACATCTTAAATTTGCTGAGGTTGAAAAATTACCAATACAAATAGCCTATTTCTGCTTTGTGGAAGTGCAGTTCTGGCTTATTGTATGTGCTTTCACTCATCTAAAATGAGTTCTTAAAAGACTTCTTTGGAGTTGAGAAACAATGGGAGCCAATGAGGCTTCTGTAATTCTGATCTAATATGATCCTAATCTCAGCTCCAGGAAGCTTTTGCTACCATATTTTGTACCAACAAGCTTGGATGAGAACCTTAGGCAATGAGACTCAAACTAATGGGGTTAACTGTACCAATTCTATCATCCAGGCTTGGGCAACCCAGCCAAGGTGAATTAAAATGGCACCAGGATGACTATTGAAGTTGAAGTTTGACAAGTGCCAAAATGTTTCCTTGTAAGGAAGAATACTTTGAGAATCAACTACATTGCCATCTTGAACTTTGACTAAGCCTCAGATTGGTTTGGGTTTTTTGTCTTCTGGACTGGCTTAGCTAGTTTTGATCCCACTAAGTAATGATATAGTTGATTTGTTTGGTCACAGCTCATTATCTGAATACTATTGAGGGTGAAGGTTCATTCTCTGAGTTGTGGGTTGGTTTCCAAACATTTCCTTACCAGGCTAGGTAATATCTTCAGTGGAGTTTAGGGGACGTCAGTATTCTTTTGTTTAAAAGGGCTTAGTGTGGTCAGTAGGTCTTGTGAAGCGTCAGGTGTGAGTCATCAGTGAGAGTTTTGTGATGGGTCTTGTGACGGGGAGGTGAAGTGATGGTGATGGTCATTGGGAGGTGAAGTGCTGTTGGGGGGGCTTGCATAGGTTGGTTGAGGGTCGGTGCTGTCTCTGGTTAGCTATGTGGTTGTTTTAGATTTTGAGGGGTTCGTAGGCTTTTTATAGTTCAATGTGTGTCTGTTGATGGAATTGCTTGTGGAGTGCCAGGCTTCAATGAACTCACGAGCATGGCAGGTGGTAGTATGGGCGATGATTTTTGTGTTGCTCCAATCAAACTGGTGCTGTTTGGTGTCGGTGTGGGTAGAGTAACTTTATTAAAGAAATTTCAATAGAATAAAAATCATAAAATTTTGAACTGAAAACAAAAGGAATAGAGAAAAGTAATGAGAATTTAAAACAGAGGCAAGGCAAAAGAAATAGAAAAAAAGAGAAAAATGTAACTTCCCCCCCCCCTTTTTTTCAGCTAAAAGTCCATAAGAAAAGTCCAATGTCTAGTCACTAATAAATATAGTTGTTGCTCTTTCTCTAAACAGGTTTGCCATCTCTGATAGAGATATCATATTTATCAACCTCTGCTATGGATATTTCCAGATACTTTTTTTTTTCAGTTAAAGCTCACTCTTTGTGGCTGTTAAGACAGTGCAGTGTTTTGGATTTAGTCTTGAAAAGGGGCTTCAGAAGACAGGAATATGAAGGCTACACCTATCTATATGTAAGGACCTGCCTCAATCAGTCCTCCCAAGAAAGAGGAACTCTTGAAAGGAACATCATTTCAAAAGGAACTTTTACTGGGAGATGTTGACAGCAGGAATAGAAAGCAGGATCTGAAGGTTTCCTGTGTGAATCAATAGGTCAAAAGAATCAAAAGTAACCCCACCCCAACTGTCCATCTGGATGCTTCAAACAGGCCACACCACAGGTGTGAAAACGCTGTGGGAATGGGGTGATAAGGCACCACTTCCAAGGCTGTTGGGTCTCTGTGCCACTTCTTCCATGCTCGGAGATAAGGCAGATGGCCGGAGGCACATTCTCATCCCAATGGAGAAACATCAAAGAGGATAGAGCAAGGGACAGAGCAAAAGAAAATACACATCAGCAACCCCAAGCTTCCCCCTCCCCCAGGAGAATGGCAAAACCCGAAAAGAAAAGACCCCATGCCGCTAGAACAGTGATAGCAAAACTTTTAGAGTCCGAGTGCCCAAACTGCAACCCAAAACCCACTTATTTATCACCAGGTGCCAGGTGGATGTGGCCCACTGGGTGGGCGTGACTGTGGTGGTGATGTCAGATTGGGTGAGTGTAGCCAAGGTGGGCATGATCACTTTGACGTTGCTTGCGGGGAGGGACGTCTGTGGGGGCTGGGCAGGGTTGGGGAAGACCAAGCGGGTCTCTGGTAGGTGGGGCGGTGGGCAGGAGGCTTGTCCTATGGGGTGAGGTGAGGCAAGGCTAGGCAGGGTGGGGGTGCCATTGTCACAGAGAAAGGTGAGGTAGGGGCCAGGGCGGCTGCTGCCTGATACCATCGGCCCCTGTGCACAGAGGCCATATGGAACCTCGGTGAGTTAGCGGGCAGCTGGTTGAAGAGGGACAGTTGCCATCTCTGGGGCATGGCTCACGGGCCCACAGAGAGGGCTCTGAGTGCCGCCTCTGGCACGTGTGCCATAGGTTCGCCACCACTGCCCTAGAAGCATGGGATTCTGACACTATGACTCATTAAAGCAACTTCAAACATTTTCAGGTTGGATGCTTGGTTGTGTGCTATCTAAAGTGTCCCTTCCAAATCAAATTAGAACAGTCCTAATAACTATATTTTTATCACTCCTATCTCTAAATCCAGGACAGGATATTACAATATATATTATTGTGGCCAGAAGTCTGTTCAATTGCTATAGAATAAATAGATGTATTCAGATGGAAATTAGGAAATGGGTCTTTTTTCCATTTCATTTCCCTTTAAGCTGTGGTCAACCATAAGATTCTTCTGTCCTTTTTAATATTAATTTGCATTTTAAAAAACCCTTGTGTTTAAATCTCAATACTTCACTTGTTTTCAGGTCTAAAGCCATATTTGGCTTTTGCACGGAATACCTTACCATCAAATCTACTTAGAGATTCCTTTCTACTATAGCTAATATTAAAGTATAGTATTAACATAAAATTATTATTTTTCTGAGTATAATTAAATAGTTCTAATATAGGTTTAATCAGTGCTTTTTTGTAAAAAAAAAAAAAGGTGCCGGAACTCACACGTCATACAACTCGCCTTGTCTATCCTATAAGGTTCTATCCAAAAAAGGTGCCGGAACTCCGTTCTAGGCGTTCTATGACAAAAAAAATCCTGGATTTAATAATTCTGAATATAATTGTAATTAAATTTACTAAAATTACAATAAAATAATGGTATGCAGCTTACATAAGTAATTTTCTGGCCTTACTGTGGCCTCCTGTCCTATGTAAGATTTTTATGAGGATAATGAGTTCTTTTGGGATTCCCATTTTGCTGAACATATCCTATACCTTAAGATGATCAATAAAATTAAAGATTTTTCTATATCAATGAAGCATATACTGACCTTTTTGGGGAACTGATTTTTTCCCCCAATTAATGTCTCTTGTGTCTTGGCCTTTTCTAAAAGTGGCTTGAATATCTCCAGTTTTAGCAGGCCAATGAGTCTTTTGACATGCCAGTTCAAGGTTGGTATCTCCTTCCGAGTTCAGAGAACTTTGGGGAAAATTTTCTTGTTTTTCCATGGTTGTTTTCATGGTACAGATATTGCTCTTGTCTCTTATAACAGCTCTCTGAAATTCCTTGTAAACTTCCTATCTGATATTTCTGTCTTTCTGAGCTTTGGCTTCTCTTCTCTTGGCAATTTCCACCGTCTGTTTTGACATCCAGTTTACTTTCATTTGTTTCTTGATTTTTGGCGATCTTTTTTCATATTCATCCCTAACAACCTCTTTAGGATCATTCCATAGTTAGCTGTCAAGACAGGTCAAGACATCGAAGAGATTCCTGATTTCTCCCTGAAAATGAGGGATATGTGATCAAAATTGCATATGGACATTGGTTGGCTTCTGCTTTTTAGTTAATGAACTTCTCATGTGCAAGTTCCAAGTTATCTGTTCCATAGTCAGCCCTGGACCATTTCTTTATTTATTATTACTCTTCTTCTTCCTTCTTTTAGCATTAATTTAGACAATTAGATTTCTGTGCATTCCATTGGTGATATGTATGTGTATAGGTTCTGTGGTTGTTTGAAGACTGTTAGCAATGAAGAAATAATTGGATTTGCAGAAATTGATAAGCCATTCTCCTGCTTTATTTTAGTTTCATAAGCAATACAGTTCAAATACATTTTCCTTTTTAATACTAACATGGCATTGTGGTCTCCAACAACTGGCAGCATATCTTGTTTGATTTTTCTGTCAATTTCAGATTGAGCTTCATTAAAAAAAACCTCTTCAACTTATAGTATTCTTCTTCTGCATCAGTGGTTGGAACATAAACTTGGATAATTATAATATTAAAGGTTGTCCACAAAGTTTAATTGTTATTATTCTGTCATTGACTATATTATATATAGCCAAGTACTGTTACTGCTATATCCTTTCTAACTATGAAAGCAACACATTGCTTCTTTGATTTTCATATCCAGAATGATCTTCTGACACAATAGCAATAGCACTTAGACTTACATACCGCTTCACAGTGCTTTACAGCCCTCTCTAAGCGGTTTACAGAGTCAACCTTCCAACAATCTGGGTACTCATTTTACAGACCTCAGAAGGATGGAAGGCTCAGTCAACCTTGAGCCAGTGGGAATTGAACTGCCGAACTGCAGGCAGCCAGCAGTCAGCAGAAATAGCCTGCAGTACTGCATTCTAACCACTGGCCACCACAGCTTAAAGTGTCAAAAGTGTCTAATTCCAGTGTATCTTAATTTGCTGATTCCCAAAATATCAATGTGTAGTCAATTCATCTCATCTATCAATGTGTTGGCCTTTTCCCATGTTCATGCTTTTCATATTCCATGTTCCTACTGTAAATTCTGTCTTAGAAACTTCAGGTTTATTTTTTCTGCATGACAACACCAGGAAGTAGATGTCCTAATAGTGTTTATGATGTCCACATCATAAACACTATTAGTACTCTGAAAGATACTCATGTCTTGCTCATTAGTATGGTGATTACCATCCAAACTGATGGCCCCATCAGCCAGCGCTATGTTATCAATTATTTTATATTTTCTACCCATGTCATTTCCTTGGTAAAATACTGGTTCCAGTGCTTTCTGCCATGCAATGTGAAATTATGTCTTTGCTATTGTCACTAAATTGATCTAGAAACTTATATTGCTGCTGCTCAATATAGGTGTCTTTTTGTTTTAGCTATGCAGTTTGGATGACAATCATGTCTGGGATGACCTTGCTGGGAGTATTACTTTGTGCATACTTTCCCATACTTACACACACACACACACACACACACACACACACACACACATGAACACACCACAGCATGGCAAGAGTTGGGAAGGTTCCCCTTTAATTGTGTTTTAAAAACTATATTTTAATGCCACCTTTGAGAGGCATTCTGAGAGCCATATCCAAGGCTTTAATAGATTATGCATGCCCAATCTACTCTGAAGATTTATTTAAATTCTCCTAATTCATATTTTACAGTACTGGGGGAAAGGGTTCATTTTATTTTTTTTATTGGATTCCATGAGGTTAAACTTTTTGGATTCCAAGATTTTGGTTAAACCTTTCAATAGTCTCGATGTTGTGGTTCCGGCTAATGAAACATTCCAAAGAACTTCCAGTTATTTATTTTCCTAAAAGTCTTTTATTGTTACAAAATGTTGGCACAGGCACAACGGAGGGATGCTAGGATCTAAGTTCTCTTCCTCTGAGCAGTTAAATTATCAGCATGTTCCCTCCCTAAATTAGCCCTCATATCTCACATTATCAATTAGTGTGAAGGTCAAATGTTTTCTTCCTCTTTCTTTCCCAGGCTTTACCCCCAACGCCCCTTCTGCTCTTTATTAACCCCATATTTACCAGACAATTCTGCATATTGTCAAAAGCAAGAATATACAGTATTTGCAGCGTTGACACTCGAAGCAAGTGGATAGCTGAGTTTTGATCCACAGTTTAATCAAGAAATTCCATTTTTATTCTTCAGTTTTCTCTATATTACTTTCCCCTGAATTCTTGACTCAGCCAGGCTTCTATGTTATCTTCTATGTTTTAACTAAAGTATACTAATACTTTCTCAAGAAAATACATGAATTAATTGCTGACTAAACAGTTTTAGCCTCCAGGTCTCAAAAATCAATTAATTGTAACTGTAATTGTAAGGGTGGGGGACTTAAAATAATAAATGTTGTGATCTTGTGGTAGCGTTGGACAATTTGAGTTTCATAGCAGCTCATTTGCAATAGTTATTAAAATCTCCCAAACTAGTAAATTTGTTTCCTGTTATTTTCTGCATATTTTGGTTCACAACCTCCACCATTCTAAGTTTATAATGACCAATAGATGTGCTTGTTGAAGATTATGAGATGTCATTTAACACATTTGAAAGCATCAGATTAAAAAAGGCTGATCTAATGTCAATTTCATACAAGAGCTTGAGAAATCCAGGCCTGAACCTGGACTGAAAATCCTTAGATCAGTTATTTATCCTGCCATATAATGGCTGGATTTGTACGCCACTGGAATCTCTCAGAATATTCAAGCACTAGGCATGCTAATGAATATCTGAACTTCCTTGTGGAAGAGTAGCTTCCAAGGCACAAAAATATCCCACATATTCAATGTGACCAAACAACCAATTAACGTGGGTAGGCATAATGGAGAATGGAAATAATTGCTGTAGCCCTTATAATTCAGGCATGCTTGACTCAGATCCTGGAACCTGAAATGAGATGCTCAGGGCTGAACTGAAGACTCTCCTTCAAAGGGAAAGGCCTCTCTAATGACAATATCTAAGACATGATTCAGAGCTTTAGAACATGGCCAAGAGAATGAGGTTTCATTCATATCAGTAGTGAATTTACAGATTACAGTTTTGAGGCAAAAGCTCTTAGGGCCAGTGTCCCTCTCTGGGACAACAGCAATATTTCGTACAATCTTTCTCTTTTGTGTACAGGACCAACAACTATCTTTATAGGTGCTAATCCTCTAGCAGCCACAGGGGACTTTGACTTTCATTTTGGAAATTACCTTAATATTCATGAATTTGGCTTGTAGTACTACAGATTATGGGTAATCAATGTTATGGATTGGAGAGGCAATCTCATATCAAGTTCTTCAATTTGCCTCCTTTTTGCTTAGATAACAAGCACCAATTCATGTTTTGTTTCAGGAAGTCTTTCAATGATTATAAGTAGTTTCATCCTACAAATGGTACCAGGTTTTACATACTACATATTTACATATTACATATTCCAGATTCAGAATCTTTGCCATTAAAGATGATCATCCTACCATTTTCTTTGCATTAAATATGTGGCAGCTATAATGGCAACTTCAACTTGACCAAAGCTACAATATTTTAATTAAGTAAAGAAAATAAATAAATAAGAAGGATCAGGATTTACCCTCAGGTAAACATCTGGCTTATTATTACTATTGCAAGAGAATGCCTTGATTGTTATTTATCCTTAATCAGTGCTAAACTCGCTGGGTCTTTTCATCAACACACATATACAAAAATCCATCTACTTTCCTCCTAGAGCTGCTATTCATTAGCATCTATCTGATGCAGGTGACTTTATTCCAATGGGCAGATACAGCATCTTCTGTCATTTTGATCAGTCAGGCCATAGTATTCACCTATTGGACATTTGGCCTCAATGATATCTATCACTTCTTTGAAATCATGTTCCTGCTAAGCATTATTCCCTTACATGACAGGTTTGGTTATAAAATTTTAAATAAATTTAAAATTATCATTGTGGATGTTATTGTTTGTTTCATCATACTGTTCTTTGTTCTATGTTAACTACCTAAAGGCTCTGGGTGATATAGAAATGCATTCAATAAATATTTACACCATTGAAAGCAGCCTAAAATATAAGTCAATAAATTTGAAAATATCAGCAAAAGTAGAAAGCCTTATGCAAATCAAAAGTAGGCTTCCAATCATGACGTATCACTAACATGACCCTGAAATCACCCAAGCCTCCTCTAAAGGGAACAAATTGTTGGAGTGAGTCACGGATGGTGGCAGCTGAGTCCTTGAATCTCCAGCACAGCCACTCATGATTTATATTGTTCTCTTCTTTCACTGCATATCTAAGGATGATTTATCACTGAGCTCCTCAAAATGAACAAACTACTTGGGGCAACAGAGAAAAGGGAGATATCTATTTTTGATGTTAAAGTTCTACTGATGTGGGAATTGCAACTGTTGTTCATCAGTTGAATTCTATAGGATGTGAATCATTTTGAGTCTGTTACTTACAGGAATATAAAAAGCTGCCTTATATCAGAGTAATTAGAGTTACTCCAAAATTGTCTTTGATGGTGTCTTGGGCAAATGATAGTCCATCGCTTTCTACTTAATCCCTTTAATCTGAAGTGGATTTTAAGTGTTCTTCCCAGAGGAAGAACACATAAAATCTACTTCAGATGTTATGTTCCACCCCAAATATGTCACTGTATTTTCATGAAGCATATAAAATTACCTTCCACTGAATTATGATAGCATGTTACTTGTTCAGAATGGCAGGAACTTTCTAACATCTTGATAGCAACAGTTTCTGGAACCACATTAAGGTTTTTCCCAGCTCCTGAACTCTTGTCATTTTCCACAAGCTTTAGGCCAAGGGTCTTCAAACTTGGCCCTTTTATGACTTGTGAACTTCAACTCCCAGAATTCCTCAGCCAGCGTGAAGTCCACAAGTCATACAAGAGCCAAGTTTGAAGACCAGGCAATGGTTTAGAAATGTTCTTCCAGATGAATAGGCACTGATCTGGTGTCCACATGGGAAACAATTGGGAGCCCTATTGAGCTGTTCTGTGAGAGAATTACAGTTTGGGGGATAAATATTAGGCTCCCTATATAAGGTGATGATGAGACAAACTATTCAAATCAATTTTGAGATGAATCTGGAAAACTGATACCTGATTAGAGAACAGTTGTTATTTATCCCAAACTCAATCCTAAATTCAGATGCTACTATGGCCTCAGTTCTCATGAAGTTTCCCAATATACTTGCTGCTGTGGTTTTGATGATGAGCACTAAGATGATCATTCTAGAGTCATCTGTGTGAGGTCTCCTTTGCAAAAGACTAGAATCCACTGAATTAAATGCTTTGGAGCCTGGAAAACACAATTTCCAGACTACCCCTTTAAGGCTAGGTGCCCAGAAACTATGTACTCATGATCTCCTAGACCAAATGAAAGAGCAGCACGTAATATCCATACCACCTGAGATAACAAAAGGTTGATTAATAGTACAGCAGTTGATAAATAGTTCTGACACTGTGGTACCATTTCAACTGTGCTTGCCATTATTGAGCATGGTATAAAGGGTATGCATGTATTAGCCTCAATGAAAAGGAGTCATGTCTGTCTGACAATCTCTGTCACTGCATGTGACAGTTTCACAGAGCCACCACAGGTCTCTTTTCTCTGGTATGCTGTGGAAAACCCCTTGTGCTCCAGAAAACCAGCTGAGCAGCTAAAGGTATAAGAGGGTTCCCCTCCTTCTGCTTTCAGTTGTGGTGACTTAAGAGCGCATTGCAGCTGACACAGATTTGTAGCTGTTTCCATGGTTACCAAACAGCAAAGTTATATATGAAGCTTGTATATTAAGTTTCTAATTTCAGAAGAGCTTGCTGGATTATTTGATCACTAGAGAGAAAGGGGAGGAGTATTCAATCTCAGCTTTCTGCTACTTTTTTTTTTAAGTCCTCATCTGGAATTTGTCATTGAGCCAGTTCTAGAATGGCAAGTATTTGATAGTGCATACACATAGTGGCTGATCAACCACGTTCAACATGTTGTCCTCAATGGAACAATATCTATATGGAGGGAATGCACTGGGATACCTTAAGGTTCTGTTTTGGGACTAATGCTTTCAACATCTTCATAAATGATCTAGGTGAGGGGATAGAAGGGGAACTCATCAAATTTGCATATGATTCCAAGCTGGAGGCAATTGCTAACATTTTGGAAAATAAACTCAAGATTCAGAAGATAGACTTGAACATTGGGCCTTACCTAAAAAGATGCAGTTCATTGGTGAGAAAAGTAAGATTCTGCACTTACGGAGGAAAAATCAAATGCATGGGTATAGAATAGCAATGCCTGACTTAACGTTAGTAACTGTGAAAGGGATTTTGGTGTTCTAGTGAACCACCACCTAAGTATGAACCAGGAGTGTGCTGCAGCTGCCAAAAATCCTAGGATGCATCAACAGAGGAATAGCATGAAGATCATGAGATATAATAGTACCGTTTTACACTACAGTAGTGAGTCACATTTAGAATATTTGGAATTTAGCTGCTCAGAGTTGAATTATGAAATGGGAAGCAAATAAATTTGATAAATATAATACTGTGTCCAATTCTGGTCACCATGATATAAAAAAGAGGCTGAGAAGAACAACTAAGATGTTAAGAGCTCTGCAGGATTAAACTGTACAAGGTTAAAGGATCTAGGTATGTCTAGCCTATTGAAGAGAATAATTAGGAGAGACAAGATAGCTTTCTTCCAGTACATGAAGGACTGCCATAGAGAGGTGGGTTTTGATTTATTCTCCAAAGCTCCTTGGTATAGGAGAAGAAACAATGGTTGGAAGCTTGTTAAAGTGAGATCTCATCTGAAATTTTCTGACAGTGAGAACAATTAACCAATTGAACAGCTTGCCTCCCAGAGTTGTGGGTGCATCACTGCTGGAAGTTTTCAAAAAAGATTGAACAACCATTTGTCCAGGATGATATAAGGTCTCCTGCCACAGGCAAACGATTGGACTAGAATACCTCCAAGGTCTCTTTCAGCCCTATGGTTCTATGAAAAACCCAAGACATTTGGTCAGCTTATGGTTCAGTGGGTTGTATGAATCCATCAATTGATTAATCCCACGAATAAGCTAAGTATGTTGTGGAAATGCAGCTATTGAATGCCATGTCTTTTTTGGCATTAAAGTATTTCTTATTACATGGCAAGTAAGACCACATCTCTCTATTTTGAGGTGCTTGTGCTTTTTAGCTTCTATCATCAAGGGGTTTTTGTTGTTGTTTTTTTAAAGCCCTTTACTTAACGCTTTGCAACTCTCTGACTTCATGTGTTATGAAAGCTCTGACTTTAAATGAAATATTAAAATGAAAACGGAATATTTCCTTAGCTGCTGCTTCTCACCTCTAGTGTTACAATTATGAATAAAATTTTATTTGCCAGTTTATCTCTTTAAGATATTGATTAGAGGTGTGTCTCATTAGGGCAACTTTGGGAGCATTGCCAAAAAATCCACATCAGAAACACTTATTAAAAAGGAAAATAAAACACTCAAGAGCATAGAGGGATATTCATAGGGAGCATCAAGCTGGATAACACAAGGTCTGTAATTTTTCCTTTACCTTTTTCTTTCTTTTGCAGTATATTGAACATCATGGAGTCAAAATACTCCAAAGAGTCCACACCCCATAGAGAAATGTCAGTAGACTTGGGTGGTCTTCCTAAACAGTGCAATGAAAGCTGGGGGGGGGGATGATGATGGGTGAGGAGAGAGATGAAATCAAACTTCACATAGAAAACAATGGCTAGGTGAATAACCAGACCAATTTTTAGGAGTCCATATGACAGTGTTTTGTTGCAGATTCCTTTGGTCTGTAGCAATTATTTTTGCATTAACAGATAATACCCCTGATTAGACTTCTGCAGTCATAAACCAACAGACATGAATCCCTTTACACAATTCCCTTCACTATGAAATAAAGAAGGCATTGGCAGCATCTTTTTTCAGTATGGATGATACGGAGAGGGTGACAATTCAGGTCTTATGTTGTCCAGCCAGGGAAGCATTGTTTTGCCAGATTCTGGAATATGTCATCTGTCTGAGAAAGCACCCAATAGCTGAACAGGGCAGGACAGGATAATAATTGATGAAAGAATACCAAAAAAATTATATAGTTCTAAGTTAGGCTGGGAAGAAAAATAAAAGTATCCTGCAAGATGACAGTGGCAAACCATTCCTGTGTTACTGCCAAGAAAATATCCAAGTAATCCTCAGCAACTGCACTTGACCCAACGGAGTTGTTACTTATGGGAAAATGAAAAGAGAAATCATGAAGTTTCCTGTTTCCTACCCAGTCACCACCACTGCCAGCTTCTGCAACTTGATGCCTCAGATTGATTTGCCTTGGGAATGAAGGATAGATTAGAATCAGTGAAAGGAACAGGCTTCTTTTCTTTGCTAAGGTCTTCCTGCATAGGAATTTCAGATCTAAATTCGGTGGAAAAAGAAGGTTGTTTGCCCATCTACTCTTCTAGAATTATCTTTCCTAAGGTGGTGATTCTTGAAAGAATTCTTATTCCTATCTAGCTCTGACACCCAGAGAGAGTGGAAATTATCATCCAAGATGTTTGGAGAAGAGGATTCTAGCCCAAATTGTATGGTTGATACACATCTTGCCTTCTCCCCCACACCCCATAACACCCATGCAAGTGTTGTTTTGCAGAATCCAAGTAATAATATCCAGATATGTGTCTTAGCGCTACTTGGAATATGCTTAGAAAATTGAATTATTTTCATGTAATGTGACCCTCTTTAATGTCAACTACATAATTAACAATAAAATATTATTTACCCTTATTATGTTACTTGTAGAACTGAGTGACTCAATGTGTCAGCTGATGCTGGATCTGGGTTAGCATTTGCCAAAGTTTCCAGTCCCTGATGATTTATTTCTGATATTTTTTTCTCTCATATGACATGGATTTTCTTCTTTCTCCCCTACAGATTTACATAGTGTAAGCTTTCATTCTTAGAGATGAACTGAGTATTCACAGTGAATTTCAAATTCAATTAATTTCATAAAGCCTCATGGGTATACACAGTGGAATGCCAAATTCTTCTTTCAGTGTTCAAACAGGATATATTTAATGGCTGCATAGTATTAAACTAGGCTACTGACTTTGATGGGTTAAGGAAGGGATAAGTGAGAATTTTGGATTAATTGGTTCATAGATTTAGCTGTTGGATTGTTGCACTCATGTAAAGGAAATCTGATTTATTCTATGATTTTTGTGATTGATGGGTCAGTCTTCCTTTTAAAAGTGACCTTGTGTTCTATGGATAGAAGCTGGATGTTATACTCCTAGCAGTGATGGTTCTTTATTTTTTTCATTGCATTTATATTCTATCTTTTCCCTTGGAGTTCAAAGTTATGCTCGTGCTTCTCCAATCCCATTTAATCCTCAGAAGACTATGAGCTCAGACTGATTTTATGATGTCCCCAAATCCAAATACCACATTCTACTACTACTGTAAAAAGATTCTTCACCTCTCTTTTTTCCACACAGCAAGAGATCCAATTCCAGGAAATAGGATTACTAGGGTGAGGCCAAATCTCAAATGAGGGACACTAATATTTCTTTATTCCATTAATCATGAGATGAGGGAAATGTAGACCAGGAGTCTTTGATTTTTATTACATTTGTAATGGATGTTTTAATTAGCTACTTGTTTCATTGGATTCCTTTAAACTGCCATGATTTGGCAGTAGATAAACTTCCCTTTTGACTTTTCCAGCACCAGTGGCATGGCCACCACAAAGGGGAAGTCTTGTCCTTGTGACGTTTTGGAGACTGTTTTTCTTTCTCCCAAAGAAATTGTCCATCCAATTCCTCCACCTACAAATATGATGAATAGAATAGAATAGAATAGAATAGAATAGAATAGAATTCTTTATTGGACAAGTGTGATTGGACACACAAGAATTTGTCTCCAGTGCATAAGCTCTCAATCAAACAACAAAGTAATAGATCATAGATCATAAATCAGTTACAATCATTAATCATAAGATACAAACAACAAGTGATAATCATAAGATACCAATAGAAGAAGATAGTAGGAAAGATGACAAGATGAGAAGGATAATAATAATACAGCCATACTACATGGGTAAATATGTTTAGGCCTAAAACAATGCTGTGGGAATTAGGTGCTCAGCAGAGGAATGGCACGGGGGAAAAAGCTTTCTTTGTGTCTAGTTGTTTTGGCATTCTGAGGGGAGAAGTTGAAACAGTTTATGTCCAGGATGTGAGGGGTCTATAGATATTTTCCCAGCCCTCTTTCTGGTTTGTGCAGTATACTGGTCCTCAATTGAGGGCAGGGTGGTTGCAATTATTTTTTCTGCAGTGCTAACTATCCACAGCGCTATCCTGTCCTGTTTAGTTGCTGTGCCAAACCAGACAATTATTGAGGTACAAATGACAGTCTCAGTAATTCCTCTGTAGAACTGTATCAGCAGATCCTTTGGCAATCTGAGCTTCCTGAGTTAACGCAGGAAGAACATCATTTGTTGTACCTTTTAAATGATGGTGTTAAATGTTAGGTGTCCATTTCAGTTCCTGGGAGATAATAGAACCCAAAAACTTAAAGGTCTCTACTATTGATACTATGTTGCCTAATATTGTAAAATACTAGTAAGATCTACTATTTGAATGTTGAAAGGTTACTTGTACCCCATCTTTGACTAAAAAAAATGCTCTGAATCTCTGTAAGTTAGGGCCTTGGAAAATATTCAGCAGACTTACTGACAGCTTAGGAGAACTTTTATTCAGCAAATGTCTTTATAATAGACAGATAAAACCTTTATCACTGTTTCTCCTAACATACATTTTTTGTATGCATGTTTTTGATCATTAATTATGAACATGCAAAGCTTGATATGAATACATTTTATATAAGCTACAGCTATGTCTGTTTGGAAAATGTGAATTTGAACTTGTCAGTACTTGAATAAACTTATCTAGGCTTTGTCATACCCATGAAGTTACTAGGAGTCAGAACTGAGTGAGGTGTAAGAACAAAAGTATATAGATTGGCAAGTCTAAGGTAAAGTTTGAACATAAGAACTAGTATGGTATAATTAACTCTTATTTTGGCTTAATTACATTATTTATTGTCTGACTTTGAGTGAGTTATTCTCTACTGGTGTAGCCTACCACAGAGGATTCTTATTTGGGTAAAAATGGAGAAGGATAAAGCTGGATGAAAAATACTCATAAATCAAATAACGATTAAAAAGATTCTGTTATCTGCAGAAGACAATGGCATTGAAAACAGTTATAGCTGAAATACAGCTTGTTTAGTTTTTCAACTATAAAATGTAAAGAGTAATAGAGATTGGCCATTGATTGTCCCCTAGTCACCATATTACTGCACATTATTTCAACTTACTAGAGTGATGAACTGAGAATTAGCTAGTGTCTACAATATTCTCAGCTTTCTTCTGGTAGTTTATAATCTCTCAGAGGATACCATCGAGAATCCATTAAAACCCTGGAAATAGTATTGGATTTTGTGACCCCAGTTCTCTCTTGTCTCCCTGCTTTGATGCTTGAATTATTTTATTCTGCCTTTAAGTATGACATTAATTTAAATAGATATGTAATGGGGAGGGGTATTTTAATATGGTATAGAAAAATGTTTAGAAAAAAAGGCCAGCAAGGGGCAAGAGAGATACAATTATATCTGATGTATAATAGCAGAAGCTGGGGTCATTTTACAAAGTTGAATAGCAGGAAATTCAGGACGGATCAAAAAAAGTACTACATCACACTTTTGTGTTTGTGTGTGTGTGTGTGTGTTGGAGTTTTCTGGGTAAGATTTCAGAGGTGATTTCCCATTGACTAATTCCTAGGGCTGTGAGAAAGTGACTGGCCCAAGCACAATCTGCTAGGTTCAGTGTCTAAGGTGGGACTGGAATTCACTGTCTCCCGGTTTCTTTGCTGGTGGGAATTGTGGAATTTACTACCATTTAGTGTTCACTGATTCTTAGTGCAGCCTTTAAAGGCAATTAGAGAAATCCATGAAGAGAAAAGTTATCAGTGATTCTTACTCATGACACTTTTCCATTACAATCAGCATCAGAGGCAGTTGCTTTGGGGGACATGGAAGCAGCTTCTGCTACTCCAATCATGTCTTATTTAAAAGGTTTCCAGTAATAGCTTCCTGGGAACAACATATCCTCAACTTGCTAAGCCAATGTCCTGCCTGTGGCTACTCACTTTTTCCTAGATTACACTAGGAAATTTTTATTGGCTTCTTTTCAGCCCCTTGTCTTGCCCAACTAGTTGAAGTTGTTCAGAATTCCTTCTGGATATTTACTGTGATTGACCACTCCCATATAATAGAACAACCAGCATTTCCCGCATAATAGTCTCTGGGTAAGAGTGACTATGATTTGGTTTCAAAATGCCAAAGGCATCCAATAATTTTTCCTCTTTGTTTTAGGTGGCCTTTTGATTCATCTGGCATCTATTAATGTTTCCTGCGTGGATTCTGCCTCCAAAGTGTCTTCCTTGGGAAACTTCTTATCACCAATGTGTCAGTTGAATGCAGGGTGCAAACTAAGAATCCCCAGGATTTTAGAGTGCAGTTCTATAAGATACATAGGGGTATGTCCCATTTGAAATCTGTTGTGTAAAACTGTAAGCATGTTTTAATACCAGTTGGAAGATATTTTTTTCCCCTGCAGTAGGAGCCTTGTTTTACTGCCAGGTACTGCTTATTTATTTTTATTTTTCTTGTAAGTATTTGGCACTGATACTTCAGGGTATAAACCTCAATGAAATAAAACAATAATAGACCCATTCATAGTATTAAACTAAAGAATATTATGGGAAGGTTGATAAGTTATTAAGTGAAAGAGATACTTACAAATGAAAATACTCACTGGTTCTTTTTTTGCATCTTCTGAGCAGGTTGTTTCAAGAGCCAGAATTGCTAACCCCTGCCCCTTTAAAACCAAGACTCTGAGAGGCTCTGCAGCTATGTCGGCGGCCCTTGACACACTCTTAAAAACGCTAATTGTATGTCAGTTAATCCACCTCACACTAAATAGATTCTTTTCATTTATGTTCACTATCCCCAAGCTCTCTACAATCCAAAGTAGTGAAATTAAAAATAAAAACAGGGAAATCTATTTTGCAGTGCAATCACAGTTCAGTAGTGGAGTTCACACTTTGCAAACAATATGCTGCTAATCCTTAATTTTTATTTTTGCAATATCTTGAAAGAAATATGTTCCTCTTCATCTACAGTTCAAAATCATAAAATCCTAGATTCATAGAATTGTGGAGTTGGAAGGGAACACAGTGTTCATCTAGTCCAACCTTCTGCAGAACACAGGAAAATCAATTAAACCCTCCTCAAAAGAGAACTGTGCAGCCTCCTCCTGATTCATGTGTTTGCAAACCAGTAGATAGTGCTTATCCTCATTTATAGCGACATTTGACTAACCCTTTGGCAGCCTATAAGCTCAGGAAATCAATAAATTACACTATGAATCATGAATTGCAAGGGGCAGAAGCAAACTGGGCAAGTAGGAGGTGGCAGGGCTGAGGAGGTTACTATGGATATAGAAGTTGGATAAATTTATGGAGATGGATGAAAAATGTCTCATGGGCATTGATTCTTCCTAAGACTCCTTTTTACTAGTTACCTTTTAGTATAATCATGTCAGTGTTAACTGTGGATTTCCTGAAGTCTGAAATTTTCTGCCTCCATCATGAATGTGAACATCCTTTTACACAAAACAAGAGGATATCCTCTTTGATGAAGGATGAATAACCAGCCAGCTGCAGTGAGACTAGATTTCTCTTTAATAATAGACCTGTGAGTCATATTGCAGGTGTGTGGGAGACGACTGTTGATCATTGTTCATATTTCATAAGAGAAGTTAAAAGGGTTTTCTCTACTCTGATGGAATGCCCAAGCCCATCTCTTACGAGGTTATAGTAACTTTGTAAGAGCAATAGTAAAGCTCGCAGAGAACATTTCTGTTTCGTGAAAATTGAGTGGAGGAAAGAGGAGAAGCTGCTGTTTTTATTAAGTTGCGTCTTCTGCCCAGTTGTCACCATCATATCAAGGCAGAAGAATGACCATTTGTTCAATGACCATTTGTAACAATATTGTTGGGCTCTGTGGTAAAGAGATTTTCTGATTCTCAATTTAGGCTGTTCACTACTTTAATATATAGCTCTGATAGTAAACTCCTTGTGCTCATCAGTTTATGTTGAATGCTTCCACATAAGACTTTCATTGTGCATTTTCTGCTACAGTGAAATATGTTTTGTCTTTGTTGGACTGTTTTGGATTCACCCCTATTTTTGTATTTTAGAAAAATACAACATCTTTTTTTACATGTCACTTGTGCAAGAATTGAGGCTCTATAAAGATCTGCTTGTGAAAGTAATCACAATAAACTCAAAGGAAATTAGTTGGAATAGTACATAATGCATTGGCGGTAGGCTCTGGGCCTCGGTGCTGAATTCATTACCCAGATATATCAGTACAATCATGCTGAACAGCTAATGAGTCTTAATGCTTGAAAGATGTTGGGAGAAAAATGCCTATCATTGCCTAGAAGTGAATAATAGGTCTTCAAAACTGTATTTAGATTTGTATATAGTTATACCGTACATATTGATGTAGCAGTACATGGTTACAATGACTTATTATTGTTTGCCTTCTAATAAAATATCAGAAGGACAGGTATTTGTTTGAATTAATTATTTTATCCTTGAAGAAAGTTATGACATCACAAATACCTTTGACTGAACAAGGATCAGAAACTATTTTCTTCAATAGATAGTCATAAGATAATAACTTCTGTGCCTAAGAGAAGGTCAGAATTCATGGTCTTCTGGTTTTTAGTCGAGCATCATAACCATTACATCTAATTGGCTCTTGAATGGACTTCCTAGATCAGGGGTTCTCAACCTTGGCAACTTTAAGACTTGTGGACTTCAACTCCCAGAATTCCTCAGCCAGCAAAGCTCGCTGAGGAATTCTGGGAGTTGAAGTCCATAAGTCTTAAAGTTGCCAAGGTTGAGAACCCCTGTCCTAGATGAATAACTCCATCAGAATTGAACAAAGGACAACCCAACTTAGATACAGAATTGGTGTGTTCTATAGCCCAAATCCCCAAGTTTAGTGGTTTAGGATGGATTTTGGAGGATAAATTCTACTGTTAAGGTAGACTTTAAACTTTCCATGTTGTCTCAGAAATTCTTTCTTTTGCATTCTTTTCAAGTATCTCAGTTAATAAATAATTGCAGGCATAAGCAATATGTGACATTACATATGTTGCTGTAGTCCAGCTCCCATGGCCTTAAAAAAGTAGCAGGATGGTGTATTGGGCACTATAATTCGGTAACATCCAGAATGCTACCAGTTATCTGCCCTTGCAGCTCAATTATTATTTTAGGCCATCACAAACTTAAGTTCTGTTAGAGACTCAGAGCCATCTAAATATGACTGTGTTTTCTGTAAAGAGGAGCCCTAATTTTCTGTAAAAGGGCCCTACCTTCTTTTAAGGTGTTTCATTTCTACAGGGCAAGAAAGTCAGTTTGATTTTGAATCTTTAGAGACAAAGATGGACAGTCTAAACTTGTAAGCTGCTTGCACAACAGGTTTCGATTTTGCAGGCATTTCCAGGGTAGTAGGACCATCCCCAAATGATTTAGAGAACAGATTTTCTCTCCCACTCTAAACTCATAGGCTCTGCTCTAAGGAAAGTGCTATTTTTTAAAGGTAGATGCTATTAAGAATGCATTGAGAATATGCCAAAATGTGCTTTAAGTTTATGATATAACTAGGAAGGATCTCAAGGTTACACTATCTATTTGTTTTCTTATTAGAAGTCAATAGCTTTTGAAATGTTGATGTATTAGAAGTTAAATGATCTACCAAGGAAAAAAGTGATATAAGAGTTGGTCTGGAGACAGAAGCAAAATTCCTATTCAGGAAGTAGAACCACTTTCCTATTTTGCCTTACAAACTGCATGGAGCAACCTAGATGAAGAACCAAAAATCTTTATCTGTCTTAGTCTATGCTAGTTGGGGAATTTGGGGAGTTGAAGTCCATGGATCTTCAAGGTGATGACAGTGAGAAAAACTGGCATAGACTATAGCTCAAATGACAGCCAGCAGAATCATCTGGGCAAAGACAATAATAGAATTCATTGAGGAATACCATGGCTGAGGAATGTGACTAGTCAGGCGTGTCAAAGAATGTTGCTTTCTTTGTAATTTGACTTATTATTGTGAAATGATTGAGAATCAGAAACCCTTATTGACGTACTGCAAATCACTCAATAGTCAACCATTAATGCCAATCTATTTTTAGCCAATTCCTCCCTTATATGTAATGCAAGACCCTGAAAATCTACAGCAAGACCAGGTTTGTATGCATTTTGATCACCATCAACATTTCAAAAGCTACTGACTATTTACATTTATTTCAATTATTAATAGAGCCATGAAGGAAATCCTGTGGTTCAGAAGGACATTATTCCTAAAAGAATATGCTTTCCCCTCTCCCCAGATTCTCGTTAGCATCTCATGGTCTGCTCCACTGAAAGTGTCTGTGTTTCGACTATCACAGATCGTGCAGTTTTGTAAACAGTTATTTAAGTGGGTGTTTTTAGCAGTCTGGCAGATGGTTAACACAGCTGCCTCCTCCCCCTTCCCCCAATTACATACCTCCTCTACAATTACAACTCCTCATTATTTTTCTCTGTTGCTTTTGTTTCTGTTACTTTTTTAATTCATAAAAGGCTTTATAAAAGGAATAAGTAGCCAGCAATTGGCAATAATCAACACTCTACAGTAGAATGGGGCAATGAGCCCTCAGTCCAGTGACTTAAATCCATTCATTACCATGGTCAATCTGAACCTTTGCTGCGGTGTTTTTAATTAATCGTGTATCCATGGTAGGCACATCAGGTATAGGTATCCCGGCAGCTTTCTGATCCAACACCTGTTCTTGGACTGCACTATTGCTTTTCAGCTTCCTACAGTTTTGAAGTGAGGACCAAATAAAAAACTAAACCTAAAATGGCTTTAAGAATCCCACATTCCAAAAGGAAAATCCAAGTTCAACAAACATATATGTAATAATAATAATAATAATAATAATAATAATAATAATAATAATAATAATAATAATAAGTTGGAAGGGACCTTGGAGGTCATCAAGTCCAACCCCCTGCTCCGGCAGGTAACCCTATACCATTTCGGACAAACAGCTGTCCAGCTTCTTCTTAAAAACTTCCAGTGTTGGAGCATTCACCGCTTCTGGAGGCAGGTTGTTCCACTGGTTAATTGTTCTAACTGTCAGGAAATTTCTCCTTAGTTCTAGGTTGCTTCTCCCTTTGGTTAGTTTCCACCTGTTGCTTCTTGTCCTGCCTTCAGGTGCTTTGGAAAATAGCTTGACTCCCTCTTCTCTGTGGCAGCCCCTGAGATATTGGAACACTGCTATCATGTCACCCCTCGTCCTTCTCTTCCTTAAACTAGACATACCCAATTCCATCAACCTTTCCTTATATGTTTTAATCTCCAGTCCCCTAATCAACTTTGTTGCTCTTCTCTGTACTCTTTCTAGAGTCTCAACATCTTTTTTACATCGTGGTGACCAAAACTGGATGCAGTATTCCAAGTGTGGCCTTACCAAGGCATTGTAAAGTGGTATTAATACTTCGCGTGATCTTGATTCTATCCCTCTGTTAATGCAGCCTAACACTGTGTTGGCTTTTTTGGCAGCTGCAGTATACTGCTGGCTCATATTTAAATGATTGTCCACTAATGGCTCTATCCATTTATGTTAGTGTGGTACCGTACATGCTACAGCTCTTGGTCTCCCCAAAATCCATTAGCTGTGGTCTGTGGCTTACAGACAGTTGCTTAATATATGTCATGCTTTTCAATGAGGATACACAAGTTGTCTAACAAGACTGATATTTTACAAAGACATATTCATTAGAGTAAGAATCTTCAGGAATACACCCTGAATTATTTTGCAACTGGATATAGTGAACTGAACCAATAGTTCCCCATTTATTGATGATTACTGATAGTCCACAAGGAGACTGCAACTGGGGTCTGGCACAAAAATAATACTGAAAACAAAAAAAAAGTAACCAAATTCTCATGCGATCATTGAATCCTGCAGTGAAAATGTACATCCTTTTTCCTTGGTGCCTGGAAGGATGTGAGAAGAGAAAGTTTTCCGAGATTCCCAGTGAGTGATTTTCAGGTATTTTTCATGTGATGGCAAGAAAAAACCCGAAAGATATGTCTTTCTCCTCTCCATCGTTCCCACCATTACCAAAATTTTTCAAAAGTCATCTGGACTTTCTTTGTTTTTCCTTCAGTTCTGAAGAAGCTTCTAGGTGAGAAGTGAAATGTCTTCAAGGAAAGACAAAGGAATTCCAGTTGATTTTTGAAAAAGCACCTTTAGGACAGCTACAGTTCTGATTTGACATATTTAATAAAATATGTGTAATTCACCTGGGAAAAGAACAGAAGAGGATAGATAATGACTGGAGCTAAAACAACTTCTGTCTCAGAAAAGGCTAGATTGTTTTGGGAAAAAATTCCAAATTTGCTTTGGAAAAAAGGTGACTAAGGTGTCTTAGCTGAAGTGTATAAAATTATGAATAATATGGAGAAAGGGAACAGGGAGGAGAAGCTTTCAACTCTCAAACACTAGCATATCCAACAAAACTGATTGGAAAGCGGTTTAGAACAGACAAAAGTAAGTCACCACAGAGCCTTAATTAACCTGTTGAATGCATTTCTACAAGATGTATTTGTTTCTTCATTTAATTTTAGTCCAACTTAAGTGATTCTTAGAGGCTTACAGTCAGTAATTTGTAATTAAATATCCATTTTATGGGAACAGGTATTGTGATAAACTTGGATGGGTTTAAAAAGAGATTGGATCAATTAATGAAAGACAAGTCTATTAAGTGTTTTTAGTCTTGAAGACTCAATGTTACTCCAGTTGGAGTCCAGAAATGAAATATCATTTATTGGGGAGCAAAAGGAGAAAGGGGATCTGTATCCATCTCCTGCTTATGAGCACCCAAAAGGCAATTGGTTAGCTACTGTGAGAAATAAATATTGGAATAAGATGCACTTTGGCCTGATCTAACAGGATTTTCTTATTTTATAGATTTTGCATGGTGTTTACTTATTCACTCTTGTATAATGCTATAAGTTTAAATAACTAAAAATAAATTTTAAAAGTGGCCAACATTTCATAAAATTGCTTATTTTCAGTCAAGAGAACTTGCACAATTTCACGTAAAAATTGTCCTCATCTAAAATCTCATGAAATCTCATGCCTACAAAATTCTTACAAAATTTGTTTCTTTTTAAAATTTAAGTGTAGAATTCTATGACTGTCAGCAGAATGATTCCCAACACTTGCCAGAATCTATTGTTGATCAAGGTTTCACCTTCTTGGGTGGGTTAACTTATAAATCACTTGTGTTGAGGGCTGCCTGATTTTATTAAAAGGAAAATTGTACGGTCTAATTCTTGCTCAAAAAAGCTGAAAATCCATTAGCTGGTGTGGAGGAAGAGGGGGATCTAAGAAAGATTCCCACTTAGAGGAAGAGTCTTTTAAGAATTTAAGGAAGTTGGAACTGTTTCTCTTACTGAAGATAGAATGATACTGAAACCAGACAATGAATGTTAAGATTTTTTGTAGAAGAGCAAAAATAATATCCTGGGATAATAGTGTCTGCATTCAGTTCACATATGTTTTTACCACCAGCCAATACAAAGTTAGGGCAGTCTTAGAGGGGTGGGGACTGCAACTCAGCCTCTTACTCATTCAGAGAGCTGCAGGAGGTTATCTGATAACATGCTGACAGCACATAAAGGATGGAAGTGAAATTTGGACCCTGTTTTTTTTGGGGGGGGGGCAAGGATCTGAAGGATCAGAATGTAAACCATTACTTTCAAATAGAAGCTCTCCAAAATATTTTGTTTTCAGGAATTGTTGTGTATTTTGTGGAAAGATTTTAAGGGTTTCCATGCTACCTTTATTTTGGAGAGAAAATGAAAATTCACCCTGAATTTTGCTTGTGCATTTTGCCACTAAATTTTGGCAGCCCCCAATCTTTCTGGCAACAGGGACCAATTTTAGAAGAAAACATGTCTTCCACAGCCTGGGGTGGCTGAGGGATGATGGTTTCATGCACAACTTAATTCCATGCATGTACAGATGAAGCTTAGTTCACTCACCCATCACTTGCGTGACCCGGTTCCTAATAGGCTATATATCAGTACCAGTCCACAGCCCAGTAGCTGGGGACCCCTGCTGTAGTACTCATAAGTACAGTAGTTAAAAATGATGTGTTGGTACAAATCTTGACTGAATACTACAGATGAGAACTTATAACATTTTTCACAGTAACAGAACTGAGTTCATTATCTTCACAGAAAACATCCACTCACTTTCTACCCAGAGTTTCTTGACTTCAGCAGCCTAATTTAGGTAAGAGAAAGGAGAGTGGGGGGAAATTCTTTCCAATTGCTAATAAATCTTCCTCTGGATGTCCTGCTGTATCTCATCTGAAAGCACTGTCTTCTCCAGACCTGAAGTGCAAGGACTTTTTAACTGAAGAGGCTGAGAATCACACCTGGGGCCTTTTGCGTGCAAAGCAGATGTTTTATCATTGAGCTACAGCCCTTCCAGGTTCCTGCGTGGATAACTAAGAGCTTTGTTTGATCACCAGAGACTAGCTTGGATTCTGTTTTCTGGCTTGCTGCCTAGTCGATTTCTTTTTCCCCAGCCCTACTTTCTATGAATAAACCAAACAGATTTGGCTGAGTGCCTAAAAGCTTTTATCAATGGAATCAACAGTTTGTCAGATCAGCAGCAATGATGAGTCATGGAAAGATCCTGTTACCTCGTGTGAATGTCTTGGATTGCAAGAGTCACCTGGCTCAGAGGTTGCCAACCTATTTGCCTAGATTCAGGAGAAAATAGTAAAGCTGCAGCACATCTGCCTGTTTGCTTGATAACAGTAACTTTGGTCAGTCTGTCTGCGGGTATTACAGTGTTCTCCAATGTAATTCCCTCTGGATCTATTGGACTATAACTCCTATAATGCCCAACTATGGATCTGTGCTGATTAGGAATTATGTTTATTGTTCAATAAATCTGGAAGTGGCTCGTGCTGGGAAGTGCTTTTTCATATCTTTAGAAACCATAACAAACCATTGTTTCCTGTGCTGTCCCAGTGATCCAACAAGTGGCAATAGAAGTTTCAGTCCAGACTTATCTCCTTCTCTCTGGAGATTTTAAGGCTTGAATATAGGATTGTGTTCTAGTACCAAATTAGTCTTCTCAAAGCAATATTTTAGGAATAAGAGAAGCTGCCTTCAAATAAATGAAAAGCTATTCCATCCAACAGCAGCAGTCCAATGTTCCAGGCTGGCAGAGGCTTTTCCCTGACCCATGAGACTATCTTCCACAAACCTTGGCATTCAATATTAAACAAGCATGAACTCTGGGGGGGGGGGTGCAGTACTTGTTCCAAAGCAATATCATAATTTGTTCTTATTATCTCTAAAACAAGTAGTTTGGGGAAATAATGTAGTTCAGAAACCTTGAAGTGAAACCAGAAATCTTGAAAGACCCACAATTGTTCTTTTACATACTAGTACCACCAAGAGCTCCTGGAAAGACATGGGGAGAGGGGAGAGGCAGTGGTGGGATTCAAATATGTGAACAACCAGTTCTTTGTGGGATGCCGCTTCCAGAAGTCCATTGTGGGCCTGGGCAACAAAAAATTAGCTACCGGTTCTGCCAAAGTGGTGCAAACTGGCTGAATCCCACCACTGGGAAAGAGTAAAGTATTGTACTAACAAATGCATATGTGGAAACATGTTGCTTTATTACACAGTGCAGTTTTTATTATTTTGACAATTCCTCCTTTCAATACAGCAGGACTGGGTGGAGAAACACTATTCAAAACTGTGATTTAAGAATCTCTTTCCAGAGTAATCTGATCGAAGCTGCTACCTAGATTGCAGAAAGGCTGATGGAAAAAAAAAATACAGAAAATTAGAAAAGATCTACATGTGTATGGACATGCTTGCTCAGGTTGTCTGCTGTTCAGTCTAATCATAGAAATTCCTGATAGAGAATAGTCTATTTTCTCTATTTCTCTGAGGAAGTTGAGAGCCAACTGCATAAATAGTAAATATCTCATGAGACTCTGCCAGAACCATCTCCTCAAACTGAATATAATGATACTATTGAAACTGCCATTCATTCTCACTGAATTACCTGAAAGCATTTGAAATATAAAGATAAATAGTTGAAAGCCTGAGCTATATAATACTGCAGTGATGCTTATTACTTAGAGAAACATAGATTTCATATCATATAGTGCAGGGGTGTCAAACTGTCAGCCCACAAGCCGGTTGTATCATGCAGAGGCCACACCCACCCCAGCTCTGGCAATGCGAAAAAAGTCACAATACATTGCAACACCTCACGTGAAATCATTACAGGGCATGGGACTTATCTATATCCAGCTGGAGTAAAGAATATTTGTACTTCTTTATGACAAAGTGCTTATTTAACCTCCTAGGTAATATATCTCCAAACCAGAAGTAGTGGGCAGAAGATGAATCTTGATCAAGTGGTGGACTTGTGGATGAGTTGTAGAAATAATTAGGTATTGTTAACAATACATTAAAAAAAAGGTTACCCTATCTATTTGATTCACTGTCTGTGAATTCAGTGCAGTTCCTCTGGTCAGAAGAAATTGTTGGAATGAATTTTAGTTTATATGAGCATTTTGCACCTGGCTTCCATGTGTAAAGTAATAATCAGAAGAGAATTTAGTCCTCAAATAGATGATCCTCCAAAAACCAATAGGATAATCAAGTATTTAGGGACCAATTATCTTCTGACATTATTATCTATGGTTTATTCATATTCAGCCTGATGTTTGGATTGGATTTGACATTTTTTTTCCACCTATCGAGTCCTTCACAAGGATCTTGGATAGACAGATGTTGTTTGATGGTTAAAGGTATCATCGCAGAATGTAAGCTGTTCCAAGTAAAGCTGCCTTTTGCAGTTGACTGATGGTGATTTTGTCAATGCCAGTGATGTTATTATTATTACATGGATCTTAATTCAAAAATTAATGATTTGATAAAAATCAGTAGTATTTTGAGACAGCATGGGGGGGAGGGCTTGTACTTCCATAATATTTAGGGTGATACTTGTTAAAATAATCATATTTCAATAGTAGAAAATGATGTAACTAAGAAAGGGAGTTTTTTATGCAAATTTCTCTACCACAGTGAAACTGCAACTGATTCATTAATAAGTTTATCGTTCTTTTGATCACTTCCATCATAACTAACTTGGCCTTAAGGAGGAAATAAAAAATAAAAAAAATCTGCGACTATTATAAGTTTTTGCCAATAAACTAAATTCCAGTGTCACCATTATGAAATATCTAGGTCTGGAGGAACTCATCACATTTTTCTTCTTATGTAAATAGAACGTGCTCAGCGCAGGAAGAGGAAAATAATTTTACATGTCTGACTTCATTAAATAGCAAAAGTTGCCATGAAATGGTTTATATTTGAGCCAGTAGGAATATTTCAAAATTCGGGGTCATATTATGGGTATTGTTCAGAAATGACTGCTATAGAGGGCATGATTGCCCTTAAAACAGCCATTTACCATACTGGCACATTTTCAAATAAAGAGTTTTAAAATGTTTATTTTCTACGAATGCCTCCAGGGTTTATGAAAAGCCCAAAGCATTTTTAGACATCAATAACAGGACTGTGTAGTGATTCAGATTTAAAGGAGAAAAGTTGATTTGGAGTATGGGCAGTCATGCATATAGCACCTACCAATACAGGGAATCTGCAGCCAAATTGTACACTTCTGGCTGCCAACTTGACTTTTTAATCACTTTTCTCCCCCATGGAACCTCCAAACACACATTTTCCTGATGTTGCATTGCAGTTGCAAAAGGCAGTTGTGTGAGCTCAGGAATGTATGCAGCTTATTTCCTTATTCATTAGGAGGTGTGACATGAGTGGTATCTTATGCATCAAATCATTTTTTCTCCTTTGAATCTGAATTATGTCCTATGACCTTGTATGTTGGAAGCTAGTGTTAATGTCCTATAGTGTGTTAACCTTCCATTTTCTTTTAATTTTTTCCCCCAAAGATGAGGTCAGACAGATTGGAAAGACCTCTAGGAACAGAACTGCAAATAGCAATAGCATTTAGATTTATATAGCGCTTCACAGTGCTTTACAGCCCTCTCTAAGCGGTTTACAGAGTCAGCATATTGCCCCAACAATCTGGGTCCTCATTTTACTGACCTCAGAAGGATGGAAGGCTGAGTCAACTTTGACCCGGTGAGACCTGAACTGTCGAACTACTGGCAGTCACAATGCTCACAGTATTGAACTCATTTTCTAGGATCGTTCTAATTAATCATTCTAATTTTGACACAATAAAGTTTTCTTTTTAAAAAAACATACGTATGCATATAATTTCAACTATAAGCTTAGATGGACATACAATACCAATACATTTCTTTCCTCTTCTCTCTCTCTCATGCCATGGAACAATTGTATATATGTCTGGAATGTGATTTAAATTGCATTGATATATAATATTTTATTTTAAATGATATTCAAATGTTTAAGAACATCTACAGTATTATGATACCTTGCTAATATCTTCTTTCAAAAGACAGTGCAGGATGGGCTAAAATTGCAGGGAAGAGTGACTAGCAGAGAAGAAGGGACGAAGCAGTTCTCAGCCAAAATTGTTCATTTGTGCAAAGTGAGAAATTGAGTTATTGGGGTTTTGCCTTTGATGGTCTGAGTGAGTGATACCATTTATACAGTGTTAACATGGATAGAAAAAAAAAGGTCGGTCTTTTCACCTATATTATCTAAAGCTGAGGACAAAGCCCAGTAAAGTTCTCACCAGAGGGCTAGCCTCCTTAAATATTATTTAGAGACTGCTCCTGAACTAGAATACGTCTTTCTGGTTTGTAGCAGATTATAGCTACTATAATATAAAAATACCAATGCTTTCACAGTTTTACTTTTTGGTGCATTGCTTTTTTTTTTTCAGACCACAACGCAAATTCTTTAGATCATCTGCTTTAAAGAACTAAACAACCTATGATCAACTTATGTCAACGCTATGTTGAACGTTCTGGCCAAAGTCTTGGATGCTGTATAGAAAAAAAGGCACTTTCGATTGCAGGGAAAAAAGATAGAGAAGGGTATTTAATTATCAGTCAGACGCCACTTGGCAAACTGGTTATCTGTACAGGTAGTCCTCAACTTACGACCACAATTGAGTCCAAAATTTCTGTTGCTAAGTGAAACATTTTTAAGTGAGTTTTGCCCCATTTTACGACTTTTCCTGCCACAGGTGTTAAGTGAATCACTGCAGTTGATAAATTAGTAACACGGTTGTTAAGTAAAACTAATTTCCTCCTTCCTGAATTTGCTTGTCAGAAGGTCACAAAAGGTGATTACATTACCCCTGGACACTGCAGCCATCATAAATATGAGTCAGTTGCCAAGCATCTGAATTTTATCATGTGACCATGGAGATGCTGCAATGGCCGTAAGTGTGAAAAATAGTCATTGTCAGGCCCCTCAAATCATTTTTGGGGTGCTGCCATTCTGTTGGGAGGGGGGCGGCTTCTCCTCTATTGGGAGGGGGGAGGTAGTGGGTTCTGGATGTGTTTCTTTTGCTTTGTTCTCTCAACCTTTGAAGTATCTCTTTGGGTGTGAAAGAGGGGGAGGAATGTGCCTGGGACCATCTGCCTTATCTCTGTTCTTCTGAGAAGAGGAGGCAAAGCCTGGGAACAGAGTACTATCCTCTTTCAACTTCCAGTTCCCATAACAACTTCACACCTGTGGATTGGCTGGATTTGGAGTGGGCAGTTGGGCACCTGGGAGTGGTTTTGAAGAGAGGGATTTAATGTGACGTTTTGCACGGGAATTTTTCAGAACTTGCCTGGCTTTTCTGTTTTCACTATATCTCAATAAAAGTTCCTTTGAAATAATGCTAATTTCAAGAGTTCTGCTTTCTTGGGAATATTAGCTGAGGCAGGACCTTACAGTCATGTCACTTTTTTCAGTGAGGTTGTAATTTTGAATGGTCATTAAATGAACTGTTGTAAGTCGAGGACTACCTGTATTATTATTCCTATGTTTAGGAAAATCAAATTCCTTGGTGCTTCTCCACCTTTCTCATTTGGTGAATTGTTGTGTTAACCTTTTCTTCTCAACTTTTTCTTCTCTTTTCTTTTGTTTCTTCTTAATGAAATAAAGGAGGACATAAACACCTGAGTAAATTAGTCCTAGGTAGGTTATCTGTAATTACCATCTATGGGACACAATTTTTAGTTTATAATGTTTTTCTATTTTCCACATAATTGATATGTGGCACACTGTATTTAGAATTGTGGATCACAGTTCATTTGTCAGATGCAAATATTGTAGATCTGTGTGTGTCTCCATACTTTAAACAAGTTTTTTTCTAAATTAATCTATCTGCTGAGGGACCTATGAGGGCATGTTGTATAGAAGCTTTCTGCCATCTGGTGCTCTTTGGATGTGTTGGAATTACATCTCCCAGAATTCCTAATTACACATATCTAGAAGGTAACAGGTTAAAAAAACCTATCTTAATGTATAGGGAGAATGGTGGTGGCCAGGTCTATCCAGAATTTTTTTATGGCTTATTTGCTGGTGCTGCAATGCAACACTCTGCTCAGATTTTTCTATGGTAACTTCTACAGAGTGATTGTGATATTTAAGCTGGCTTTAGAAGAAAACTTTCATTGAGAGAAATCCAAGTTAGGAACATAGATGTTCCATACATCTATATCATACCACTGCTTACATTTTCTCCCAAACTACATACTCTATCTTAAGTAAGGAATAGCAGTTGTCTTCTGGGTTCTCGTTCATTTTGTTGTCATCCTTACAATAAATCTTTCCAGTCCATTCTTGCTTTAGAAAGAATAAAACGTAAGTTATGGAAAGCATGAAGTGGAAAAGATGGTTTCTGGATTTTTCACCCCAACCCTTTAATAGCAGTCATGTGGCTGGAAAGGAAGAGAGAGGATGGCTTAGAATAGAACAGTTGCCAATATTCCCACAGTTGCCCAACTGCCCCTTTCATAAAGATTCAGTGGGGGATTTTTATCTGCTCCACCTCTCAGCTGGATACAGTCCAATTATTATATCGTTTTTTCTTTTCCCCACTTCTCCTCCCACACCAGATTTGATCCTATTCTGTTCAGTTTTCAGAGAGTTACCACTCTAACAGAGAGACAGAAACCTGTGCCATTTACCTGTGCCAACATTTTGTTGAGTTCAAGAGAATTAAAAAAAAAAATAAAACCACTGCTGAGAAGAAGCCCATTTAGGCAAGCTTGTTCCCTTCTTACTCCACCAAGCAAGTTCCTTTCTTGCATTCAAATAATACAAAACACTACTGGATGACTTTGTGATTCTCCTTTTACCCCCATTCTTTTGAAATATACAATGTTAACACTTCCCAAATTCTACAAGATAAAGCACCATATACATCCAGGCTGCTGCTTCACCAATGGGCCAGCCTTCTTATTTTTGCAAACTGTGCATATGGGCTTTTGTGGGAAGCTGTTACATCACCCAAAACAGGGATGCTAATTAGATTAACATATCACTGTGCCTGCATTAAGATTTGAGTTCTATAACCCCTCCCACTCACACTATTACAGCCTAGCGATCCTGTCATTATCTCACATTATGAAGCTTATCTTAGGAGGCAAAAAAATTTCATTACTTAATAAAGAAGATTTGGAACTGGTGTCAGAGGAAGGCCTTAAAGGGGGAAAATGGGTTGGAGTGATATTGTGGATGCTTTTTAATTGAATTGTTAAGTTTTCCAAACCTCACAAAAGTAAGCTCATGCATATCAGATAGTAAGAGAAGAATACAGGAATCAGATATCCTAGCATTTACTATATTTATTTAGTTCTACAATCAAGGGGTTCCATGCAAAAAGTCTTGAGTGAATTTCCAGAATCATTGAAACTTGATATTAAATTGTAATGTTGATTGTGCCAGTAATGGAAAATTATTAACTGGATGGAAGGAAAATATTCTACTATGTAAAAGAAGGAATAGCAGAGCCTGGGGACAGAATGAAAAGAAGGATCAGCCTAGAATCCCTATGTATCCACAAATGAACTAAGTCCAATCGTCCTAGAGTGCCATTGACTCTTATCTGATTGTAACCAATCAGATCAACATAATAGTAATAGTAGTAGTAGTAGTAGTAGTAATAATAATAATAATAATAACAATAACAACAACAACAACAACATAACACCCCAGACTTAACAATTGTCGATAAGAAAGACAAAAAAGTCTGGATAGTGGACGTAGCAGTGCTGGAGACAGCAGAATAGATGAGAAAGAACTGGAGAAGATAACAAAATACAAAGACCTACAAATAGAAATAGAAAGTCTGTGGCAATAGCAAGCAAGGGTAGTACCAATAGTAATAGGCTCCTTGGGTGCAATCCCAAAACAACTGGAGCACCACTTGAACACCATTGGCATTGATAAATTCGCTATTAGTCAATTGCAAAAGGCGGCCTTATTAAGAACTGCTTCCATCCTGTGACGATATCTGTAATACCATCAAACATCCACATCTGCCTATCCCAGGTCCTGGGTAAGGACTCGATAGGTAGACAAAATGCCAAATCCAGTCTGAACATCTGGCTGACTGTGCGATGATCCATAATAATAATAATAATTGGAAGGGACCTTGGAGATCATCTAGTCCAACCCCCTGCTCAGGCAGAAAACCCTATACCATTTCAGACAAATGGCTGTCCAGTCTCTTTTTTAGACTTGAACTGTGTCTTTTAATACAAGCCTTTTACACTACACTGGCTTTAGTGTAGCATAGATTTTTATGGGGCATAGGTTTTTAGCAATAAATCAGCTTAATTGAACTGTCATAATAGGGATCAAGTCTTTCAGGCCTGACAACTATGATAATCATATTAAACAGTCAGGATTGGTCCATTCCAGTTGAACTATCTGGTATTTTCATTACATTTAAAATCTACTTTTCCTACGGAAGAGATAAAGACATGACCCTTTAGACCTGAACTGTGCCAGTTTGGTTATTCATTCATTCATTCATTCATTCATTCATTCATTCATTCATTTTTCACATGTGGGAAATAGCATAGCTGTTCAGGAAGTTGTAATTCTGACTCAACTGGACAGCACAAGGCTGGACATGCTTAGCTTGCCTCACATATTAAAATGTGTGGAAGACAATGGGAAATATTTCCCAACCATACCATGTTCAATAGTGTTTTTCAAATTAATTCAAGTAGAACAATCTGGAGAGGACTTATGAGACTCCATAGATGGCTTTGGACTTTTGTCCCAATATTGCTGGCCTTCAGATTCTGTAGCTGAAAATAGTTTGCCAATGTAGCCAGTGCCTGGAGCCATCACTGTGTTTTTAGCACAAGTCTATATGTGATACATAATTGATAATAGTTATTCCTGTTATATCTGTCTTTGTAATGTAATTTTAATGAGGATGAAGAAAAAGAGGGGAGGTCTTATTTTACATCTCCCTCTCTATAAATATGCTGCATTATTAAATGCAGACATTTCCTGCTGTCCCTGCACTTGGCTCTGATCAAGGGCATGAGTTGGGTTTTTCAATAAGCTCACCTGGATTGCAGCATCTGAAGCTATTGGTGCAGCATAGAGCTATTAATGATCCTACCCATAGAGCCAATGGGATATCTATTCTCCCATGGCCAGAGAGCTTAACTACTGACAGAGAAGAGCTTCTTGGAGGTGACTGAGATGAAGACCTAAAAGAAATGGTGATAGAGAAAAAGTAGACACTTATCCAACAAAATGAGTTTCAATGTGGAAAAAAGCAAAGTCTTACATTTAGGCAGGAAAAACCAAAAGTACAAGTACAGACTGGGTGAGACCTGACTTAAAAACAGTAACTGTGAGAGGGACCTTGGAGTCCTAGTGGATGATTACTTGACTATGAGCCAGCAGTGTGCAGCAGCAATCAAAAAAGCTAATACAATCCTGGGTTGCATAAACAGAGGCATAGAGTCAAGAGCACGTGAAGTATTAGTACTGCTTTATAAAACCCTAGTGAGACCACACCTGAAATACTGCAGCCAATTTTGGTCACCATGTCACAAAATAGATGTTGAGAGTTTGGAAAAAATTCAGAGAAGAGCAACTAAGATGATCAAAGGCCTGGAGATTAAAACATATGAAGAATGGATATGGGACTTGGGTTTGGCTAGTCTAAAGAAAAGAAGAAATAGGGGAAACATGATAGCAGTGTTCCATTATCTGAGGGGCTGCCACATGGCATAGGGGGGCAGGTTGTTCAACAAAGGACCAGAGGGAACGATGAGAAACTATGGTTGGAAACTGATCAAAAAGAGGAGCAACCTGGAATTAAGGAGAAACTTCCTGACAGTGAGGACAACCAACCAGTGGAACAGCTTGCCTCTAAAAATCGTAGGCACTCCATCACTGGAGATTTTTAAGAAGAGACTAGACAATCACCTGTTTGAGACAGTATAGGTTCTCCCGCTTGAGAAGGGGACTGGACTAGAAGACCTTCAAGGTCCCTTCCAGCTCTATTCTATTCTATTCATACCCTACTGAGAACATTTCTTCATCCTCCCTGTTCTCAGCAGGCTTTCCTTATTTTGCTGATCTTACAAGGAGCACATGAGGCTTATGTTCATTTCTTATTCTATTCTAAGTTTCCCAGAGTTGTGCTAAGTCATTCTTTTTATGGTTGAAAATTTAAAAGTAAGTAGTATTTTACAATTTACAAAAATGAAGTTTTGTCAGTTTGAATGGGATTTGAATCCTGTGAACGATGCGAGGGTGTTGAATATTGGTGGAAGGGGAGACTCAATGCCCTCCTCTTTTTCCATTTCATCAGGGCATGAGATGGTAATTACCAACAGTATCTTCTACTCTCTACATGCTGCAACATAGTTTACATTTGCCACCCCCAAACCATGTTTTAGAGGTGTATTTAGAGATATATTGAGATGTCAAGTTTCCATACCTCTGAAGGGGGCCCAGGTTGGAAATGGCTATTCCAAATAATACTCTGGATTTACATTCTCCATTATGAAGGAGAGATCAGAAACTCCAATTCTCCCTCATTTCAGCCCTGGATCAAACCAGTTGTTATATCATCTGAAACGTCTGTGCCAGTCCATCCAAAAACTGGGGCACACGGACTTAGGGGCAGTGTCTGATGGACTAAGAAACAGAATCTGCTGCATTTTTTTAAAAAAAATAACAATAGAGGCTAAATTCACACATCCAAGGAGCTTCCAGTGCTTTTTCTCTCTCTCTCTCTTCCTCCCTGCCTCAATATTTTGTACCCTTGATTTCTACTGCTGTAGGATCCCCAAACTTCTGGAATCAATTTAGCTAGAGCAGAGGATTACAGGGTAGGGATGACACTCACTCTGCAGACTGATATTGTTCCATCAGCAGGTTGGCACAGGGGGATACCAGCTAAAGAGACTAATATTATTATTCCATTCACTTATGGCATGAAACTTATATTATTACATTTGCATTGGTCTCTAATTGGTTTCTGAACATATAGGCTTGTTTAAAAAAAAGGAATAAGATTATACAAAATAGAAAACAGGGGAAGCAAGATCAGCTTTGTGGAAGTTCCTTACCTACTCGTGTGGATTGGTCTCTCTGTTTCAAGTTTTAATCTCTTCCTATGGCTATCCGGAAAGAGAAACTGTGCCCCTAAGTATTAAGGTCATGCTTTATCCTTGATAAACTGGTGGTGCTTCTCCTGCCTATTCATTTCCCCAGTGCTGTAGCTATGCATGTGGGATGTTTGCTGTCTTTGAGCCACAGACCTTTGTGATCAAACGCCATCTCTTCAGAAAGTTTCAGTCTCTCATGTTGATATACTATAGAACACTGCAAAAGGTTCCCTTGATCTGTTTTTGGGCTGGGTGCAGAGGAATATTTTGCATTGTAGAGGCCTACACAGAGCATTGGTTGCCATGGCAACCGTACAACCGTTAAAAGAGGATGCAAGAGGGTTGTGCCATGCCTGGGAATGGGAAATCATATATATTCTCTGCCATGTTTTATTTGTAGTACCATCAAGTGACAGCTACAGGTTTTTTAATCTTCCCCTCCTCTTCCTTGGCACTTCATGAAGTGATTCTGAGGCCTGGGGTGACTCCTGCCCTCTATAGGAAGCTGAGCAACCCATATAGTGCTCCAAGAAAAGGCTAATTCTATGCTCAAACTGTAATCTAAATGTTTATAGCAGCCTGCTCACAATGTGAATGCTTTCAAAAAATGGATTTCTTTAGCAGAGACAGAGGGAGATAATAGGTCCCTAGCAATGCAAACTAGAAATGTAGTTCTTTATTATAAAAAAGACATTTTAATAAATATTTTCTTTACTATAAATATTTTTATAATAAATATTTTTATAAATATTATCTTTATTATAAAAAATAGAGAAAGACTTTGCAGAGAGTGCAGAAAAGAGCAACAAAGATGATCAGGGGACTGGAGGCTAAAACATTTGAATGGTTGCAGGAATTGGGTATGTCTAGTCTAGGGAAAAGAAGAAATGGGGCAACAATAGCAGTGTTCCAATATTTGATGGGCTGCCAAAAAGAAGAGGGGGTCAACCTATTCTCCAAAGGACCTGAATGCAGGACAAGAAGCAATGGATGGAAACTAATGAAGGAGAAAAACAACCTAGAACTAAGGAGAAATTTCCTAACAATGAGAACAATTAACCAGTGGAAGAGCTTCCCTTCAGAAGTTGTGAGTATTCTATCATTGGAGGCTTTTAAGAAGAGACTGGACAGTCACTTGTCTGGAATTGTATAGGGTCTCCTGCTTGTGCTGGGAGTTGGACTAGAAGACCTCCAAGATCCCTTCCAACTCTGTTATTTTTTTTTAAAAAAAAAAGCATCTCAGGAAATGTATGTCCTTTCAGACCACAAATTAGCTTTCACCTATAGAAAAGTTTACATGCAAATGAGAAACATTCAGATTCCTTTACAGTATGATTACACTCTTGTATTTCTGCTCCATATTCCACCAAAACATATCACACCAGGATTTTGATGCCACCAGCAACAAGTGATGTGTTCTTGGTGGTAGCGCCCAGAGCAGTGGTGGGATTCAGCCAATTCGCAGCACTTCAGCAGAACCGGTAGCTAATTTTTTGTTGCCCAAGCCCAGAATAGACTTCTGGAAGCGGCATCTACACATAGAACTGGTTGTTCACATATTTGAATCCCATCACTGGCCCAGAGGGATATTTCAGGGTAGTATCATGCCCAGAAAATGAATTACAGGCTTCTTTGATACCCTGTTTGGTTTACTTTCTGACATTGAAAGAATCCTGGCAATGTCAGCTTTGTAGGTTAAAGTGGTTAAGATTGTGATGGGTGAAATATCAGTAGAAAAAGAACAAAGCTCTTCGGAGGGAGTACATGGTCACGCTTCCTAGACATTAAATTTATTTATGTATTAATGTACTTGTTAGATTTATAGCCAACTTTTATCTAGATATTCTCCAGGTGTTTACTACCTTCTTCCCACTTTTTCCTATAACAGAAATCTTCAGAGACTGGGATCCATGTTCTATTTACTAAAACCACCCAGTGAATGTCTGGGCTGAGGATTAAACCTGGGCTTATTTGGTCCTGATTCTAATCCAATACTTTAACTGCTCTGTTGCATTGGTTCAAATTTCAGTAAAATCCAAAACACCTAGCTTTCCTTTTCCTCTTGTACTTCTTTCCATCAGTAAGCATTCTTTTATACAGGAATAAGTGAAGGTGATGCTGAATTCATTGGCAGCAAGGTAAGGATCCTAATAATTGAGAATCAAAGCTGTGCATGGCTCCATCTTCCCTCTGCATAACCACCTACCACTTTCTGCTTTTAGGTCACTTTGCAGTCAAGAGGAGCATTGACTGAGGGAGGGAATTGCAATTTGCTGTTACCTCGATAATTATTCAATATAGTTTCAAAGCACAGTGCTGAAGATTTTGATTCTAGGCTTATCTCACAGGGGTTTTAGAGAAAGACTCATAAGCTATATGCTCTCTTTACCTGAAGATATCCCATGAAACCAAAGAGAAGGCAGCATAATGCAGACATGGTCAATAATGCTCTTGGTGATAGAGACCCATCATTTTAATCTTTGATTTTTAATATTTGAAGCACATTGCACTTGGGCTGCAGAATGCATGCTGTAACCACAGCAGGAAAGAAGTCAGTCTAAATAATGTGTTCAACGTACCTAATCATTTACCTGGTAGGTTCTCTCCCAATGCCCAAGAGAAAATCCAAGTGTTTAAAGCTTTATGAAAGTCAATAGTGTCAAGGCCATCTGAAACCTGGGGATAGGAATCTGCTGTTCCAAAACGCAGGTATTGCAGCAAAGAAGGCACACCTCCTAAGTCCTGTTAGATCAGTGTTTCTCAACCTTGACAATTTTAAGGTATGTGGACTTCAAGTCCCAGAATTCCACAGCCAGCATTGCTGGCTGTGGAACTCTGGGAGTTGAAGTCCACATGCCTTAAAATTGTCAAGGTTGAGAAACACTGTGTTAGATGATGCCTGTCCCTCCTGTCCTTCAAGGCCATCCTTTTGTCTTTTACAATGACTAAGTTATGAGTAGCTGTAGGCAGGATCACCTGATCCAGAAATGAGTGCAAGTAGCATATAAGATGGATTTGTGTAAAGAGCCTCTTAGATACAGCTACTAACAGCTGCAAAAGCAGAAGCTGTTGAAGAGATCTCGCAAATTGTGCACCGGGCCTGTATGGAAGAATGTCATTCCATCAACAAACAAAAATGGAAAATCTGCATATTGGAGGAGGGGTTGCAAATACACCCACTTAGCCTTGCTTTGGTTGAACTGAAGTCAGCTCAAGTCCCTCTACATTCTCACAGCCTTCAGATACTAGGAAAGACTATTTTGGTCAGCCAGGCTACAGATGTATAGATGTGTGTCATCAGTTTTATTATGGGTTTTTAATTTTTCTGGCTGTAATTTCTCATACTTAAATTCTATTAATCCAATAAAGGATAAATTTTAGTTTTCTGAATGGACTGGCTAGAGGCTATTTATTAGGATAGATAAGAGTAACCTCCATCTTCAGTGGGAATTAATGTTGGATAAGAATTGTTTGGGGGACACACAGAAAGAAAAGCTATTGATTTTATGTCTTAAGTAGCTTTTGAGACTCCTCAGAAGCATCTGGTTGTTCATTATGAGAGGATGAATACTGGACTCGATCAACACTTATGTTGACTGAGTGATTATATTTTCTTTACTATGTGATTGTTATTTTAACATTTATTTATTGAGGCTGAAACCTATGCAGATAAATTTAAAGTCTTCCAACAACTCTGGGTACTTTACATTATAAATCAGTATACGCATAAAAGAAGAAAGGAAAGTCCTTTGGAATAGGATCCTGAGGTCTCTAGTTATGAATTTTATTTTATAGGCTGAAAATAAATCAGCCTGGTTCTTCTCCTCCCACTAAGAAAACCACAGAAAAGGAGAGCAAAGATCAAGGAAATGTAAATCATTACTATATATGCAAATATAACTGATGGTTAAAATAAAGGGATTTGTTTATTTTTATATGCTCTACTGCAACAGAAACTGTAACAAAATACATGAAACTGAAATGGACTAGATTTGAATTTTTGACAAGCAGAACTTTCATGATTGCTTGAGCATATGGAAAAGATAGAAAGTTAAACATGGGACTAGAACTGTCCGGAGAATGGACATATAAACCTTATAAGTTTCTTTCCATTCTTGTTATCTATTTTTAGGTTAAGTAAGCTAATACTGTATGGGCAAAAGGAGACTTGAAAAAAAATAAGAACTTAATAACATTGCTAAAACAAAGAACAGGCTGTTGATGTCAATCCTTTGTTAACATTTGAGTTGATTCTTCTTCAACAGGAAAGGAAGAGATTTTTCAAACTAGTTCATTAATTTTTCTTTAACTTTTGGTCAGTTATTATATACTTTCAAGAGTCTCCCCTGCTCCGTGCTTCAATTATATATTTCATGAGAGACATTCAGGAAAGGAAAGGAAAGGAAAGGAAAGGAAAGGAAAGGAAAGGAAAGGAAAGGAAAGGAAAGGAAAGGAAAGGAAAGGAAAGGAAAGGAAAGGGTGATGATTGCCAATTATGAGATTGAAATTCTATTTTAGATGTGTCATGCAAAGATCATAAAAAGAGGGCAAGGCTTTCATTACATTATTTCTGACACACACACACTCCTGCAGATGCCCCTGTATTGCATTACATAATTTCTGGGTTTTCATAACATGCTGAACTAAGAGGAAGTAGGATTGGATTGTTAGTGGTTCAGTGTGTTCAAATCCAGCAATTGTTTTAATAGATTAAATGAACCAAATCATTATACACCAAAATCTCCCAATCTTTGTGAACTGAGGGGTATATTTGACATTATGAGAGCATGTTATGGCCTTGCACACAAAATGGTGTGTCCATTTATAAGACACTCAGTTATCAGAAAGCAACCAAAATACTGAGTTGGAGTAACCTACTTTATAATGTATCTTTGGAAGGTGGGTAGTGAGAGGTGACCCAGAAGCATTGCTGAAAAGACAAGTTATGCTACAGGCTAATACTTTCCTTTGCAGAATGCTAACTTCCCATTTATTTTTTAAATAAAGGAAAATCCTCAAATAAAATTAGGTAGAACAAGGAGCTTAGTACCAAGGCACATAGTTACCTCCTGATTCCAGATTAGGCATCCAGGTGTTCATTCATAAAATGGATTATAAAATGCTATGTGAAAACATTAGTTGTTAATGCACTTTTAATATTTGACATATCATTGTCTTCAGAGTTATTATTTGTTAAATTAATATTTGAATATATTATTATCAGTATTTGTATTTTCTTTTTCTCTTATACTACTGGGCTTGGTATGTTGGAATCACATTTCAGTTTGACTTTTTCAAATGGCATAACTTTGATGCCATGTTTGCTTTTGCCCTACAGAGTTCTTCAAAGTTAGGTTGTTTGCTTGGTGGCTCTTGTGGAGGATTTCTGCAGGACACGTAATATACATGTAATAATATTCTGTAATGTTGCAACTGAACTAGTTATTGTATTATTTCAGTAATGTAACTGCAGATAGGTTAAAAAAGATTTGCTAATCAATCACCTGTTCTATCTTGAAAGCATTTCCAGTGCATCCCAATTGCCAAATACCTTTCTCCCACAAGCAAATCCCAAAGATAAGTTCAACTCCTTGCTCAGCAATGAAGCAGAAGGTGTAACAGGCAGTCAATTTCTCCAACTAAAATGTGAAGGGCAGGATAGCATGTGGGAGCTCATGCCATTTGCAGAGATAAACTTGTTTTCTCAGGAGTTGTTGGGAGTTGGAATTTCTTGTATGAAAGGCATTCTAGCTGGACTGCAGCCATCAGCATCCTTATACTGCTGCTCTGGAGTGGATAAATTAGGGGTAACTGAGATAAGAGTGGAACATCAGAGAATGTTCAGTCTCTGGTATCTCCAGTTTAAAAGATTATCTGATAGCAAGATTGGGAAAGGGCTTTCTAAACTCTAGCCAGTCCAGATAGATAACTTCAAGAGATAAAGCCAGCTGGGTTTTCTAATGATGATTTTCATTTGTATAACCTCAGCTGTATTTGGAGGGTAGGTATGGAGGATATCACTGATTACTCATGTCCTCCATCACAGGGCAAATATTATAACTATTGTGTTAATTTTAATCATTATAACACCAAAATCATGAAATATGTATCATGTTAGCCTTTTTATTCCTGAATCATGGTGTTGTAAGTACTTAAGGACAACATCTGCCTTACGTTACAATGCATGTTTCATCCCTTGCCCCAGTAATGCCAATGGTTCGTTCTTCTGCCCTTTGTGATACTCTGCCATTGCAGTTGGTGAAGATTAATGAGGAAATGCCATGCATTCATCGTGAAAGATTGAATTTCTTATTCCAGGGCTGACATCAATCTGTGCTACTCTTGGATAGTTTTTGAGACCCTAGCATGCTGGGAACCCACTAACATCACAACTGCCTTAATATAATGCCAAGATGTCAGGTCTGCGAGCCATCAGCTTATCTTTATCTGTCTTCACTGGTTTCTGAGACACTTTGGTTTGAAATCTACCATGTTATTCGCATGCCTTTTCCTTAGGCAACACACTAGTAGGGATACTGCTGGGATGGCAGCTCTGAGATTTGACCAACAGCAGGTCTTACCCTATGCCAACTATGGGTCTGTTTTTCTTTGCTGTTTTATTTATTTACATTATTTGTATACCTCCAACTTCACAAGGACTCCTTGTGTGCAAAAAACCCCCAAACCCCTGAAACATAAAATCCATTAAAACAGCAAAACAATAACTTGCTGCCCCCCCCCAGCATTCACATCATAAGCAACTCCCCAGTTAATTGTCATAAAATAAAAGCCCTGCAAACTGCTCCAATTAGTTTGCCTTTTGAAATATTATTGGGAGAGTGCCACCTACAGTTTGGGAGGTAAATTGTTCCATAATAATGGTTCAACCTCAGAGAAATAAGTTAATAGAAGTCCCTTCCAACTCTGTTATTCAACAGCTTGAACTTATTCCCTTCTCCCACTCCCTTGATCTCACAAGGAGATAATTTTTAGAATCCCAGTCTGAGATGAAAGCATTTTAAAAGTAAACAGTCCTGCAGCTAACTGGGCACTAAGGCTTTACGTATAATATTAATTTCTAACATGAAAAAGGAAAAAGTCTCAGGATCTGGCACAGAAAAAACTCAGAAGGTGTCAGAATCCAATTATATTTCATCTTTAGTTATCAAATATAGAAAACCCCAATTCTGCCTTCTCTGGATTCTGCCATAAGAGGGAGAGAAGGGGGAGAACAAAGGGGCTTTATGGCCCTCACTTCCTTCAGTATACTTCTAAGGAACTGAATGTGTGTATTGCAACTTCAAAGAGTTTGAATGTGGTTAGCACCAAAAGGCCTTATCATAACAAAGGAGGCTATTTACCTTTCATGTAGTTTATCTGAAGTCTCCATCCAGACGGAAGAAAGGAACAAAGGGGTGGAATTGTGATGCCTGAAACTATCACTGGAAGGGGGGGTGAGTGGGTGGGACTGCTGGGGAACCCCTTAAAACCTTGAATGGGAGAGCTTGGACCCCAAGTCCTGTCTAGCATGCCTGCAACCATTTTCTCTTAATAAAGGATTCCTGTTGGAAGAGCTATTCCAAGAGTTCTGTCTTCTTAAGATGCAAGTGGGGTGGGTCCTTACATTAGACAGGACTTGCAAAATTAATCCACCTGGAAGGGAGACCCTTGCCGGGGGATTTTGCAAAAAATTACCATGTCAGACAATGGAGCAAGAAAGGGGGAAAACTCCCTGGAAAGAGAGCCGCTGACCAAATTGGAACCTTGCCAGATGTTGGGATCCGAGAGGTCAGATTCCTCAGGAGAAGAAGTGGTGGAGACACCGGACCACAACTCTCGCTGGTCAATGGGCGTTGGAAAGAAAAGTGAGTGGGGAAAGGAATCAAGGAAGGTGACCCTGAGACGGGGGACCAAGCAACCAGAATGGAAGCAGGAGATGGAGAAATCCCTGCATGCACGTGAAGAGGGAGAAAGTTGGGCACCGTACTCAGACTGGATCCTAGAGAAAGCTATTGACCTGATGAAGAGAACTCTCAGCTCCCTAGGAGAGGAGAATCCTGAGCCCTATGGCCGCCCCAGCTCCTGGAGCCGCAAAGGGAGAGACACCGAGGGGGACGTGGAACCTGCAACCCCGGGGACATCTGCTGATCCAGTAGTCCCCACCCCCTACTGGACCACAGATGGCAATCTGGATGGAAGACACTACCACCAACAACGGAGGCACCGATCCATTCCAAGACGTCCGCCGTTGGAGGTGAAATTCAAAGGGGAGCCAACACGCTTGGGGTTTTTCCTAACCCAAGTCCTCAACTACATGGAGGAATACGGGCAGGACATCCCCAGCGACAAAGCCTGCATCCGGATCGTGCAATCTGCCCTGGATGTACCGGCTGCAGATTGGGTGGTGAACTTGCATGACTCCAATGCCCCAGAACTCAGTAACTTCAACTGTTTCATGTCCTCTTTGAGAAGACGATTTGAAGACCCCCTGGCTGATCGCAAAGCCCGTGAAAGGATAAAAACGATGAGGCAAGGCACACGCCCGGTGGCTGAATATACACAAGAATTCCGGGCCATTGCCAGCAAACTGAATTGGCCAGAAGACATCCTCCTTAGCCATTTCAAAGACGGACTAAATTATGATCTATATGATGCTTGCCTGCCCCGAGGGGACCCACACCAACTTGAGGAATGGTACATCTTGGCAGAGGAAGCAGAGATCGATATATTGAAGAGACACCGCCGAGTAAAACAATGGAGCCGCCCCCCGCCTGAGCTAACACACGAACCGGTGAAATCATCGGCTACAGCCAAGAAGCAAATGGGGTGTTTCAAGTGCGGAAGAGAAGGGCATCGAGCTGTAGAATGCCACTCCAAAGCCCCCCAGCACAACCCAGACAGATCCCCAATCAACAAATCCGGAAGGTCTTGAGCTAAGCCAAAAGAAACGGCCATGAGAATGATGGAAATTGCAGAACCCCCCACTTCTGCTCACCAAGAGGAAAGAACTCCAGCCTACACCACAGGGCCGGTGGATGCCTCAGATGACAGCTCAGAGGGCGAACCCCTGGTAAGTGGACACATCACACCCATCCTCAAGACAGTGACTATATTAATCCCCCCCATGCCCGAAGCTGTGAAGGTGAAAGTCTTAATAGACTCTGGCTGCACCTGCTGCCTCATTAGCCCAACACTAGTGGGGAATCTGGGCATCCCATCGAGGAGACTGGAACAACCAATCTCATTTGGCCAGTTAGATGGATCCATAGCAGGGGGGGTGCCAGCTACCCTAGCCACTCTACCAATACACCTCTCCCTGGGCAAACATGAAGAGGACATAACGTTTGTGGTGACCCCAGGCATGGAATGCCCAATGATTCTAGGGATGGAATGGTTGAAAAAATGGAACATCTGGGTAAATTGGAGGACGACAGAAATCAAATTCCCGAAGGGGGACCCCATGGACTTAAAACCCCAAGGGAGGCTACCAGAATCAAGAATAGAAAAAGCATCCATAGGAGAGGAAAAAAGATTAACAGAAATACCAGAGGAATATAGAGACCTTGCTGAGGTTTTCAATGAGGAGAGGGCAAATGAGCTCCCCCCCCCCACCGACCCACAGACTGTACCATTGAATTCAAGCCTGGGGCAAAACTCCCGAAGCCTAGATTATACTCCATGAGCCCAAAGGAGAAGGAGGAAATGGAAAGATTTATTTAAAAAAAACCTAGAGAGAGGTTTCATTGAGCCAGCCAAGCCTAAAGTGGCTGCCCCGGTCCTCTTTAGAGAGAAGAAGGACGACTCTTTACGCTTATGCGTGGATTATAGGGCCCTGAATACAATCAGTGAAAGCAACCTATACCTCTACCCCTCACGAAAGACATGCTGTCACACCTATCGAAAGGGAAAATTTTTTCTAAACTAGACCTAAGGGAAGCTTACTATCGTGTAAGAATTAAGGAAGAGGACGAATGGAAGACTGCATTTAACTGCCCCATGGGTGCTATCAATTCAAAGTCTTGCCATTTGGATTACAAGGGGGTCCTGCAGTCTTTATGCAATTAATCAATGACGTTCTAAGGGAGCACCTGTTTAAGGAGGTCCTGGTTTACTTGGACGACATTCTTATCTTTACTGAAACAAAAGAAGAACACGTCAAACTTGTCAGAGCGGTTTTAAAGAAGCTGCGAGCCGCTCACCTATATGCCAAACTCTCAAAATGCGAATTCCACCTGGAAAGGATAGACTACCTAGGTTATCGCATATCCCCCCAGGGCATTGAAATGGACCCAGAAAAGGTCAAAGCAGTATTAGATTGGGCACCACCCCGCACAAGAAAGCAACTACAAAGTTTCCTGGGCTTTGCAAACTTTTACCGCCAATTCATCCCCTCATTTGCCCAGATAGCCTTGCCCCTCACTAACTTACTAAAAACGAAGGGAGCATCCTCAGTAAAACCTAGCCAGCCACTAACATGGACAATGGAGTGCCAAGCAGCGTTTGAGAGACTAAAGAGACTTTTTTCTGCCGAACCAGTACAGACATGGACAAGCCCTTCGTAATACAGGCAGATGCAAGTGATGTGGCAGTGGGGGCTGTTCTATTACAAGAAAACAATGAAGGGGTATTGCAACCCTGTGCATATACATCCAAGAAACTCACGGAAACAGAACAGCGCTGGCCCGTATGGGAGAAGGAGGCTTATGGGATACGTTGGGCATTACTCACGTGGCGACAGTTCCTGGAAGGCAACAAAATCCCCTTCCAGGTGTGGACTGATCACAAAAATTTGGAAGCCCTGAAAACGTCCAGGAAACTCAATCCCAAACAAGCCCGCTGGTCCCAGCATTTTCACCAGTTCCAATTTAAGCTCAAACATTTACCAGGAAGAAAGAACTTCCTGGCAGATGCACTATCTCGCATGCCCCAATATAACAGCGCACGAACCACAGACTCTAGACCAATAATGGCAGAGTCACAACTGGCAGCACCAGTAACTACAAGAACCCAAGCCAAATTAAAACCACAACTGGACAGCCAAACTGGAATTGAATTCAGAAAAAGTTTGGAAACAGATGAATGGTTCCAGAAAAACAAAAATGTGTGCACAATGAGAGACGGGTTGCCTTGGGTAGGGGAAAAGTTATATATACCAACAACTCAAAGAGTCACTTTCATGCACCTTGGCCATGACACAAAATCAGCAGGGCATTTTGGATTTGTAAAAACTTTACATTTAATTAAACGGCAATTTTGGTGGCCATCCATGAAAAAGGACATAGAAAGTTATATTGCCAGCTGCCCAACATGTGCATCTGCAAAGAGGTTGCAAGGGAAATCGCCAGGGCTATTACAACCAGTGGCAAATCCCTCAGCCCCCTGGAGGGAAATAGCCATGGATTTTATAGTGGAATTGCCAGAAAGCAATGGGAATACTGTTATCTGGACAGTCACAGACTTGTTTTCCAAACAGGTGCACTTTATCCCTTGCCAAAAGATTCCCACTGCAAAGGCCTTAGCAAAACTTTTCATCCAGCACATTTACAGATTGCATGGGGCACCCCAACGCATCATCTCTGATAGGGGAGTGCAATTTATGTCTGCATTTTGGAAGGAATTTTTATCCCTCTTAGGGACCACTCAGGGACTGACATCTAGCCATCACCCTCAGACAGATGGACAAACAGAACGTTGTCATTCAGTACTTGAGCAATATTTGAGATGTTTTTTAAATTTCCAACAGAGTGATTGGACGGACTTACTCCCTTTTGCAGAAGTTGCCTACAATAATGCAGTCCACTCCAGCACAGGCTACACTCCTTTTCAAATAGCCAACGGTCAAAGTTTCAGCCCCATGCCAGAATTAACCCCAAATGAACCAATGATCCCATCACTGAAAGAATGGATGGAAAAACTACAAAACACCTGGCCAATAGTTAGAAAAGCACTAGATGAAGCTAGGCAGGCATACAAAGCACAAGCCGATAAAAAAAGGGTTGAGCCTACACCATTCATTATAGGAGAAATGGTGTACTTATCTACAAAATACCTAAAGTCCCTACAGCCCTGTAAAAAACTTGGACCAAAATATATAGGACCTTTTCCAATTAAAAGAATCATAAATCCAGTAACAGTAGAATTAGAATTACCCAAAAATCTCAGGCAAATACACCCAATTTTTCATTGCAGCTTGCTGAAAAGAGAGCATCAGTCACCTCTACGGCCAAAAATCCCCCCCCACCACCTCCAATCATGGTGGAGGGCGAACAACACTTCGAAATAAAGGAAATCCTTGACTCTAGGAGATATCATGGAGCAACTCAGTACCTAGTTGCCTGGAAACACCTCCCTCCCTCACAAAACGAGTGGGTCCATAAACATCATGTCAGAGCCCCGAAGCTATTGAAGAAGTTTCACACAGAGTATCCTAACAAGCCTGACTAACTTTTATACCTGTTTTGTTTCTTCCAGGTGGATCTCTCTTATTTTTGAGGGGGCCGGATGTCAGAATCCAATTATATTTCATCTTTAGTTATCAAATATAGAAAACCCCAATTCTGCCTTCTCTGGATTCTGCCATAAGAGGGAGAGAAGGGGGAGAACAAAGGGGCTTTATGGCCCTCACTTCCTTCAGTATACTTCTAAGGAACTGAATGTGTGTATTGCAACTTCAAAGAGTTTGAATGTGGTTAGCACCAAAAGGCCTTATCATAACAAAGGAGGCTATTTACCTTTCATGTAGTTTATCTGAAGTCTCCATCCAGACGGAAGAAAGGAAAAAAGGGGTGGGATTGTGATGCCTGAAACTGTCACTGGAAGAGGGGGGTGATTGGGTGGAACTACTGGGGAACCCCTTAAAACCTCGAATGGGAGAGCTTGAACTCCAAGTCCTGTCTAGAACGCCTGCAACCATTTTCTCTTAATAAAGGATTCCTGTTGGAAGAATTATTCCAAGAGTTCTGTCTTCTTAAGATGCAAAGTGGGGTGGGTCCTTACAGAAGGGCTCTCAGTTCTCCTGAATTTACTGCCATCAGTGAGTGGATTGTTCCAGTTTATAATGTTCAGTCCTTCACCCTAATAAACTGACAGCTTGGAAGAACAAATGCAAGAAAAATCATTCATGTAATACTATAAACTACACAAGTGATTTAGTACACCTATTTTCTATTAAACTAAAGCTTAATAAGTTTCACTCTCCTTTAATATGTGAGTTCTATTCTATTGATTCAAACCATACCAATCTGCCCAAGTGAATTTTCAATCTCAGCAAAATTTCATAGTATGTTACAGTGCATTCCTGAATCTTCAAGTATCTGACTTTTTTAAAAGGCTTATAAATTAATGAGTAACATTAAATGCTGCTAATACTCATGTATTTATTAAGCTATGTCCAAGGATCATTAAACAGGCACACCAGGTAATTAACTCTCTTTTTTTTTACACATTGGTTCTAAAGAGTTTGCCTGCAAGATAACGTACCCCATTGCTTTGAGTAGAAATCACTGGAACAAATGCCTTGATTAGAAGCAGGATAGATAGAAATTTCTCCCTGGAAAAGTGCTGGTACAAATATAAGAAGCAAATAGGTGAAATTTGGGTCGCCAAAGCAACTGGCAGATACGTGCAAAATTCTTCTTTGTGATAAACACTTTTTTTCCCTTTTTGCCTATTAATGCAGCAGCAAAGCTGTTTGTTTCTTCCTATAATAATCGAGAGATTGTACTTCGGGCACTGTAAGGATAAGAAATTCTGATACCAGTGGAAGGAATTGGAGATAGCCACCATTTGCTCACAGTGCCTCAGGAAAACCAACCTGAATTCACATAATCCATTTTTAGCTTTGTTAAGTTTTTAACTTTGATTTTTACTTTTAACTTTTACATTTTAACTTGTACATATTTAGCTGTGCTTTTTAATCACTTTTTTTACTTAATGATGCTGTTTCTAAACCACACAGAGTCGCTTAGGAGAGATGGGCAGTGTACAAATTTGATAAATACAAAAAAATAATCAATTAATTGTGCTACTGATGACTTCATGAGCATTCCAGGCACTAGACTTCTCCATAGAGACCTTTTGGAGTCTGGATATGATGTCCTATTTACTCACTGATGCTCTCTAGTTGCTGTTCCAAGTAAGCCATTCCAGCTTTACAAGGCTCTTACTAGAATTTCTGAGAAATACTCTTTCCTCAATTCACCTTCCCTTTTGTGGGTTCCAAACTGGAAGGTGGAAGATGGAAGGACTCATCTCACTATTTTTTTTAAAAGGTATTGTATTTTCATCATTATGGTGGTGCAGTGGTTAGAATGTAGTATTGCAGGCTGACTCTGCCCACTACCGGGAGTTTGATCCTGACCGATTCAAGGTTGAGTCAGTCTTCCATCCTCCTGAGGTCAGCAAAAAGAGGACCCCAATTTTGGGGGGCAATATGCTATAAACTCTGTAAACCAATTACAGAGTGCTGTAAAGCACTATGAAGCAGAATATAAATCTAAGTGCTATTGCTATTGCCTTTATGTTTAGCTTTATGTTTAACTAAAAAAAAAACAAGAAATAAATAAAAAGGGAGCTCCCACCTGAATATGGAAGCAACATAATAGAATTCTATGCTGCACAGGATATTCCGGGGCCCAACAATGATCAAGAATCCTTGGATATTGATTACCCCAAGTTGGAATTGAAATCCACTTGAGCTTAGTATCAGTCTTTCCATAAATCTGAGTTCTACTATTGATAGATGGGTGTTGAGGACATTGGATCGAGTGTATGTCCTACTTTGTGAAATCTCACTTGTGCTGAAAAGAATCACATCCCAATGTCAAATTCATAAACTGGATGAAAAACATAGTTTAGGAAAGGCTTCACAGGACAAACTGTTTACAAACTTCTTCTTCAGCTATGCAACATACCGAATGGTCTGACTTGCTTATTTGGCATAAAGGTTTTCCCTAAAGAGAACATAGCAAAATGACAGGAATATACACTATGTTCTTTGACATTTGCTTTTCCTTAAGCAGATGGCTTTTCCTTAAGCAGTTTGACTCCAAAACTGCTTCTGAGAATAAATAAATGGAAATCCATTATATTTGGGAATCATAGCTAGCTTAAAGACTAGGAGTCAGCAAATAACTGGGGCACCCTTCTTGTTTGAACCAGCCTGAGCCATGTAGTTTAACTAGAAAAAAATTGGAGAGATAGAGGAGGTTAGGGAGCCTAGCTAGGTTGACCCAGATCCCCCTTTTTTTCCAATGGCACAGCTAATTGGAAAAGGGCATCCTTCACATTCACAATCTCTATCCTTGAGTTCCTTAGTTTCTTCCCTAAAAATCAAAATACTATAGAAAACACAGTTAGCTATAACAAAGAGTAAGATACATTTAGAAAATACAAAGCTAGGGAGTAACTGAGAGAAAAAGGGGGATGTTAACTTTCCAAATAGATCCAGCTAAAGCTGAAGTTTGAGTACTCTTGAGTCACAGGTTTCAGCTGCTGGTACATTCTCCAAATTCTCCAAATTTGTCTATTTAGAAAGAGGCACAGTTTGCACTGAAAAACATAATGATATATATATTGTATAATGATTTCCTTCCTGGCATTGTCTGTTGACAGGATTGATGAAGGGAAAAACCTCCTTCCTGTGTGAAACCCTCAGGCGTTGCTGGCAGATCACACAGACTGAAGTGTGCTCTGACTCACCTGTTTCTCTAGTCTAGACAGGAGATGATGCATGCCCTGAACCCATTTGCAAGGGCCATTCCTTGCACTGTGGTGTGCAATGAAGATGCATTCAAGAGAAGCAGGGAGCTTAAATAAAGAAGTAGCACTTGAGACTTGGCTGTGCTACTGCCCTGCTGTGCTCATGCGGCTGCTACCTTGGCTATCTGCCCTTTGCAAAGCTGCCGTTCAGACAGTGGCTCAATGCCAAGAAACACTTGATGTAGGGCAATTCCAATTCCCCCCCCCACTTTTCCCATATGCATCTGTTTCCAAAATGCTCATGACTGAGTAAGGAAATTGGATGAAAAGTGTCTCTCTCTGTATGTATCTGCGTCTGCATACGCCTACACTGATAGCAGACCTAAACAGCACGTGGATCTTCTTGTGTGCATTGACATTTTCAGCCAGCTGCAGAACTGCCACTTAGAAATGGATTGTTTCACTTCATGGATTCCATTACTAGCTGCTCTGTCTGTAATACTTCAGGTGTGTTACAAGTCTTAAGCAATGTGGGTACATTTAAAACATTCACACACAATAATAAGTACAGCATACAATATATAGTACGATATCCACCATTCAAAGTTTAAAGCAGCCAAACATCAGCTAATACCAGCAGAACAATTTTAGTATCTCCCAATCCTTCAGTAAAAAAGGGTAACTTATCCGAAAACTGAAATTGAGCAAAGCTCATGAGAAAACCTAGCTTACATTGAAGGCATGAAAGCAACTATAAATATAAAGAGCTGTGGTGGTGCAGTGGTTAAAATGCAGTATTGCAGGATAATTCTGCCAACTGCCAGCAGTTTGATTGTAATCAGCACAAGGTTGATTCTGCCTTCCATTCTTCTGAGGTCTGTAAAATGAGGATCCATATTGTTGTGAGCAAATGCTGACTCTGTAAACCGCTTAGAGGGCTATCAAGCACTATGAAGTGGTATATAAGTCTAAGTGCTATTGCTATTTTCCGTAGTGGTTTATTCCCAAGGTGTAGTATCCCAAAAACATGGCTTCTGAACATGGATTTTCTGTCTAGCTTTGTCTTTATCAAGTTATTACTCCTTCTGTGATTGTAGCCATACTTTGGGCTACTACAAAGTCACATATAAGGATCAAGTTAAAGGCCTTTTTCCATAATTATTTTTTCACTTTGACCAACAAGATGCCCTTGGGAAGCCTTCAGATAGGCCCTTGCATTCAATATTACATTACTGTATCTCTGAAGGTACACTGAAGCTGGTGCTCCATACTGAATGCGTGAAATCCACTTAAGGTGGTAGCCACTATCATCTCACATCAGTGATGAGTTTTCAGTTGTCTCCTTTAATTCATTCTCATATGGTACAATGGAAATCCAAACACACCTTCTGCTATGCAATGCTTTTAAAATATGCACGTTGTTTCATTTATGTGTGCCTCCTGGCTCTGTCCTTCATGCAGAAGAAAGCAGAAGGAAGGGATCAATAGCTCTAATACAAAACAAAACAAAACAATGACAAAACAGTTATTTATGAAATTGATCAAGATATATGTACTGGGTCACTAACACACACCCCACAGATGCTTTCCTTTGTGCATCTTAGGCTTTATGACCTACCCACTTGTAATGTTTCAATTCTTTAATTAACAAAGAACTATACAAGGGAACTTTCACTGCAAAGGAAAGCCCCAGCTCTACACACTTTTATTTCGAAAAATGCATTTGACCTTGCATACAAAAGCAGTCTAAGCACACAGAAACAGTAGAGAATTGCACTTCAATGCCTTGTTTTGAAGCGTGCCCACTCTCCTGACAAAAGGCAGAGCCCGGCTTCTTAGCTGGCTAGAGAGATATTGAGGAGGAAACCAATATCTTTTCTTTCTGGAACGTCTGCATCAGTTTCTCACAAGTCCAGTTGCTCCTGCTATCTCGAGAGGATTGGAGACATCTAATTTAGAGTACTATTCTATGCCCAGAAGAGACTGGCCATAGCACATTCCTGCTTATGTTCCTCTGCAATTGATATTCAAAATGTGCTACCTCTTTAATTCATGAGGCATTCATGAGTCTGTGTGCAATCATTAATTGTCTTTTCCTCCAATAGGCAGTGAATGTCACTATGTGTAATTGAGGCAAAATCGCATAGTTTCCCTTTGCCTTCTCTGAAAAACTAAGTGATCTGCCCTATATTTCCTATAATTCCAGTTTACGTTTCTTTACCTACATGCTCTACACCATATAATTGTATATATCTCTATCACGTCCTTCCTTGCTTGCCTTTTCTTCCTAAGCTAAAAAGCCCAAACCATTATAAGATTCCTAATGGGGTGTAGACAAAACAAAGGACCAAAATGTCGAGGAGCACAGGTGGAGGTGAGTTGTGATAAAAGAGAATAGGCATCCTTTTCCTCATCTGCCTTTTTCTCCAACTCCCCTTCTTAAACTCATAGCCATGTACTATAGAAAGGTGATGGTGTATTGTGTCTGTGCTTGAGACACTTGCAGTAGCTGTCCATTTTTTCTTGGCATATAGTAAATTAGGGTATGCTTTTTTATCTTCAAAAACCCTAAATAGATTTAGGCTTGGTTATCTGATGGAGGTTTGATCTCAATATAAGTATGTAGAAAAAATCCCCATTTTGGAATCTTAATTTTTCAAGGTTCATCTATCACACACATAGCAGAGAGTTTTCTCTTATGATATTCCCAAGAATATGCTCTTCCGGGACTTATGCTCAGGCCACAAACTCTCTCTTTTTAGGAAAAGCGTTGAGAGTTTAGCACGGTCTTTGACATTTTAATTAACTTAATAGTGATTTTATCTGCTTTTAATGACATTTAAAACATTAAAACAAGTTTGTTTTATCCATGTTGAATGCCATGTGGGAATAAATTCTATGTATGCATGTATGTAAATAAAGCCTCTTTCCCTTGCTGTTACTTTTGTAAAATCTGCTCTTTATTTTGGTTCTTTTGGAAAGATTTGGACTTTGAAAATCTCAATTCAGCCCCAAAGGTTCTTCATGTTCCGCAAGCAGAAAAAAAAAAAAAAACTTTCTGTTCCACTCCAATCCTTGTCATTCCCCCTGTCAGCTGTTTACTGCCTGTTCACAGCATGGATTCGGGCAGCTAATTGTGTAATAGATGATCTTGTTTGTTGGGCTTATTGTCAGCCTTGTTAACCTCCCATCAGGGGTTTATCTCATTTCTCCCTAACTGCATTGTGCCTCTGGTTTAGCTATCCTAGCTTGGGGCCTTTCCTGCATAGTCATTTATTTGCTCAAAGAGGCTTCTTCTTAATTCTCATTTGTGGTGCTCAATTTAGCAGGTCTATCTTCAGCCTTTCCCAGCAACACCTACCAGAGTGTGAGACTATGACTCTTACCATTCGTAGCCAGGCTTTTCCCATGCCAGTTTTATATGCAAGCAACTGCTGTCTGAAATCTGTTTGGGTGCAGGTCACAAATTGAATTGTTTTAGTTGGACACTGAGCATAAAGGGGCCTGTTAGTATTTAGACTAACAGCTAGCCCAGGATCCTGTTTTAAAAGTGAGAATCACAATTTCTTATAAGCTGAACATGGGCATATAGAGCTTTTACCATACTTTATCTAATATTCTGGAAGCATATTGGTTCTGAATTAGGTATGTCAAAGAATTTTGTTTTATTATCATTTTTAAGCAGATCACCCAAATGTTCATATCTTGCAGTACTTTACAGATTGGGACACTTGCCTGGATTTTGTTATTGCATTCTCAGCTGAAATATTAAAATATATCTATGAAAAAGTGTGTGTGTTTGTATGTTACACGCACACTCTTTCACTTTGCCAGAACCGGAATACAAAAGACATAACTCTGTACTAACACAGAAACCTTGCTTCAAAAAGACTCCAGGTTTGTTTCTGGCATATTTATTGAAAACCTTCTTAGCGCGTCACATCTGGAAAAGAAGTGATTGCTACCTTAATGGTCTACTGTTGTCTTCAGTGTAAAAGAATTTCAGAATCTGTACTTCTTCTCCAGATGTTGTTGAGATTCCCAACTTTCCTCATTTTTGCCAGCCTGATAATTGTAACAGGTAACAGAAACTAAGTATTTGGAGGTCCACTACTTCCTCATTCCATTGCCTTGCAGAAAATCCTTCTTAAATGATTATCTTTAACAACGCCATAATCAGAAGGTTTTGTAGAGAGCAGCTTTTCCACAATTTTTTTTAACTGTTTCTCTATAACAGGTGTTTGGTATGTATGTAAAGTCAAAGGAGGGCACTATAGTATGAAAAGATTGGAAGATCAGACTACATAAAATCCATGAATGAGCCAAGAGTATCATAATTATAAAATTAAGCTTGGCAAGAAATATTCCAGTTTAAATCATTGATTCCTCCTGTTGATTGTTTATTCTAACGTTCCCCAATATTTTGCCTTTCAACTGACAATGCTGCCAGTTAGAGCTGTGCTGTGCTGAATTATAGCACCACTTTAATAATGCTGAGAGGCAAGCATGACTTTAAAATATGATTAAGTCTGGAGGGTCTTCTCTTAATATTTTCTAACTGAGTTGTTGCTTTTAAGAGAGGATAACCAGAATTATGATAGTTATTCCTACAAATGGCCTTCAGGGAACAGCTGCAGATCAATAAATTCAGGGACTGATGCTTCAATGTAGGATTGTGCAGTTCATATCTTAAGACTTCTTGGCATATAGGTTGTGAAGTGAGCTGTTGGTTTTTTACTGTGCTGGACCGTGTTTCCCTGAAAATAAGACTGATCCCAAAAATAAGACCTAGCTTAATTTTGGAGGGTGGGCTTAATATAAGTCCTATCCCAAAATAAGCCCTAATTAAGGCCCCGCCCACCTGCCCACCTCTTCCTTTTCACTCCCCTTCTGGGCCAGACTGCTGGCGCTTTTGGCCCCCTGGCCCCCTTTGCATCTCTGCCCACACAGCCACTGAAGCAGCAGGTGGAGCCCTGGAGGGTCAGGGAGGGTGCTGAAGTCAACCGGCATCCTACCTGCAGCCCCATGGCAGTTGCCCCTTCCCTGCCAGAACCAGAATGCTGCCACATTTCAGTAGATGGCAGCCTTCCCTCCAATGGGTCTGGGTAGCTTCTGAAGAGAGATAGGCCCATTTCAGTGCCTGCTGCCCTTGAGGTGGGGTTGCCCTGCAACCTGCTTTCCAGCTCTGAATGCATTTTTTCACCGCTGCAGAGCTGGAGAGCTTGCCACACCACTGCCCAGATGCCCTTGCTTCCCCCAAGCATTTCTTCACTAACCTGATTTCCAGCTCCATCACATTGCTCCATCACATTTCTCCATCGCATTTCTCTGCCACCGCATGCAGGGAAACAAAAGAAGTTTGTGGGAATAAAAAAAAAGTTCAATCAAATCTTCCAACTTCTCATGAAAAAAAAATCTTGTGAAGTTGGAAGGTTTGATTGAACTTTTTTTTTTAGTCTGTTTTCCTGCAAGCGGTGGCGGAGGAACACAATGGAAAAACATGACGGATCTGGAAATCAAGTTAACAAAGAAATGCTTGGGGCATCTTGGCGGTGGTGAGGCAAGCTCTCTAGCTCTGCAGCAGCAGAGAAATGCAATGGAGCTGGAAAGCAGGTGGCGCGGGGAGTAGATCAGGGGGGAATCTGCCAAACCTCATGGCAGGATCACTGGTGCACACGACACACGATTCAGCATCCTGCTGCGAGCGGGCAAAAGTGGCTGCAGAAGAAGTGGGATGGCAGCCATGAGGTCCGCCATGGCAAGGTGAGACAAGTGTGTGGGGAGGCTAAAATAAGACACCCCTCCAAACTAAGACCTAGTGCCTCTTTTGGAGGCCAAAAATAATATAAGACCTGGTCTTCAGGGAAACACGGTAGTTCGGTTCTAATGTTTCAAGTCTGCCAGATCATATATTACATTTCCATTTACAGTATCAATTGAGACAACTGTGTTCTTTAGGAAAGTTAAGACTATTTCTACAGCAGGATCCTCAAGATAAGAAAAAGCCTGAGGGGCAGCAAATGCATCTCTCTTTGTAGTTGTCAGCCCACTATGTAGACCAGACTAGGAGATCAACTTCACATTACTCAATAAAATTACTTTTACTGAGATTGGCTGTATAATAGAATCTTGCGAATCTGATTACTCTGTATCTTTTCTGCCTTCTTATACTTCAGTAAATATAAGGAGGTATGTGTCTGAGCTGCTTCCAAATGTTATCTCATTTTGAACTTTCAAAATGTTTCATCTCCTTTTGTCTATGTAACAGTTCCTGTATATTTCCATCAAAGTCATCCTCCTTACTCTACAATAGCAAAGTTCAGATATCTCTTAGAACAAAATTCCTAGGCTATTCCAATGAAACGCTTCATTTTTAGTACAACCAATATTCAAGAGTTTTTGGCTCATATTAAATTCTCATTGATATCTATAGAAAAAGCCAAGAGGTCTGACAGTGAGATGGGTAGAGTTGCTTACACTTGTCCTATCTGAAAACCAAACTGTCATTGAAAAGTCAGAACCAAAGTTCTGGATGAGGAAGCTTGGAAGAGTGCTGGGTTGCAGCACTTGCTATCATCTCAGGACTCCAGACAGTAACTTCGCCACATGTGGTCCATTCAGTTTCCATCCAATTAACTCGTTTAATGTTCAGCTTAACTCTATTGAATAGGATTTGCGGGAAATGTTGACTGGATCATCTCCTTTGTAATGTGGTGTACCAAATGCCAGGTCTCAGTAGATTCCTTTTAATTCTTCTCTCCCTTGTATTTTTGATGTCAAAAGCCACACGGAATTGTCTCTTCCTTTCTCCTTTTCTCTCATTTGTGGTATCAAATAGAATATAGCATATCCCATTGACTCATTAGAAAGCAATGCTCCAAAAAAAAATTCAGGAGAGTTATATTTTATTAGAGCTGTACCACCTTTTTGTTTTGTTTTGTTTCTTAACCAAAATTGTATTATTATGATTGGTCCCTCCAGTATACAGTAAGCCTTTATGGTATTAATTGTTTATTGTTATGTGTGGGTACTCTACAATTAGATTCATAGTCTAAGACTATTGGAAATTTAATAACTCAAATCTAACCAAGGAGCTAAGAATTATTAAATGAGCATCTAAGAATATATGCATTCCCAAGCTGGGTGTCTTTCTGTAAAATTAGGGGGTTCAGGACAGATCAATTCAATATTTCCAGATATTGAGGAAGTACTTTAGATATCTCTCCAAGGGCTCCAATCACAATTGGTATAGCAACAGATTGCTTTTTTCCATAAGTGTTCAACTTCAATCTACATGTCCTTTGTTGTTGTTAATTGCGAAGTCATGTCCGACCCATCGCAACCCCATGAACAATGTTCCTCCAGGTCTTCCTGTCCTCTACCATCTTCTGGAGTCCATTTAAATTCACACCTACTGCTTCAGTGACTCCATCCAGCCATCTCATTCTCTGTCGTCCCCTTCTTCTATTGCCCTCAATCTTTCCCAGCATTAGGCCCTTCTCCAGTGAGTTCTTCCTTCTCGTCAGGTGGCCAAAGTATTTGAGTTTCAGCTTCAGGATCTGGCCTTCTAAAGAGCAGTCAGGGTTGATCTCCTCTAGGACTGACCGGTTTGAACGCCTTGCAGTCCAAGGGACTCGCAGGAGTCTTCTCCAGCACCATAGTTTTAGCATCACCTGATATAGCAACATCAGACTTCCTTCTTTTCAAAAACTGTTATGACATGAATGTTGTGAACAAGATGCCTGACTTTTTGGATCTTAGTCCCATCAAATCTTAACCTGCTCATTTTGCAAAACCTTCTCAATTTGGTCAACCCAGTTGTTTTTGCTATGCTCAAATTTAAAGTTCCGGGACATTTCCAATGAATAATTCTGGCAACTCAGTCATGACGCTGCTTTTTATCAGTTTGTGAAATTTTGCTGCAGACACTGATCATATAGTAAATTATTTCATCCTTTTCACTTCAAAGGTGATGTTTGTTGTTGTTTGTTACATATTGGAATTTTTACCTTCATGCTAAATTTAGTTGGCAAAGTTTGTTTTGATGCTCTGAAATAAAGTTTTCAATTCCTTTCTTTAATAATATAGATCTTAACTAACTTCATGTGAGTTTTTTTTATCAGCTTTTCCTTCTATATTTCTCAGTTATTCACCACATATTGGTTTGTTCTTCCAATTAACAAATTGGTTTTCAATTGTTTCTTTTCTATATTCAGCTTTTTTTTGTTGTTTTCAAGAGCTTTCCTTGATTTAGTTCCTTCAGCAAACTTTCCTGGTTTTTCTTACTGTAGTCAATAAGCCATACCTTTCTTCCTTCATGGTTTATTTCACCTATAGGAGTCCTTACATCTTTTGGCTCTTGCCAAATACAGCCAATCAGTATCACTTTCTGGGTGCCAAGTATGTTGCATACTTGGCACCCAGGGATTTTTTTTTTAGGGTTTTTTTTTTTTGTCTTGTGATCCAAGTTATCAAATTCCATCTGGGGTCAGTCAACTATTCCTGCTGTATATCCAATAACAGGAAGTGCCCAGATATTAGTTGCTTTAATTATGTTACCACCACTTAACTTGGATTTCAAAATTTTCCACACCCATTTAATATATTTTCTTTAACTTTTTTATTTTTATTGAAAATTTTTAAATTTTACAAAACAATACGGTTCCCTTCCCCGAGCCCCCCCAACCCTCCCATGCCCTCCCCCGAGCTTCCCAGAGCTGAATATAGGCTTAATTAATATTTTTTCAAAAAGTCTTAAAACAAATATAAACCATAAACAAATCTAAATACATTAATTAAACAAATTGTAAACTAGTTAACAATAATATATGTTTAAAAAAACAAAAATACAAAAAAATACAAGAAAATAGGAAGAAAGAAAAAGGGAAAAAGTCTATAAGATATCTTAAATTTTAAGTATAAGTTATTGAAAAGCTAAATAATATTTTTTTATATCCAACTTATATTGTATAAAGTCTATCCATTTTTTCCATACCAAAAAATACTTCTCTTGCGATTGGTCTTTCAAGAAAGCCGAGATCTTTGCCATTTCCGGCAAATAAGAAACTTTAAAAAACCACTCTTGCAAGGTAGGCAAAGATTCCTTCTTCCAACATTGCCCTACTAACAACCTTGCCACTGTGATTAAATTTAACATCAATATAGTCTCTTTAGTATCACAATCAGAAACAATACCTAATAAAAACAGTTGTGGAGTAAATTTTACCCTTCTTCTAAAAATTCTTTGAATATTCCACCATATCTTAATCCAAAAAGCTTTTATATTTTTGCATGACCACCAGATATGATAATAAGTAGCATCCAAACATCCACATCTCCAACATTTAGGCTGTAAGTCAGGATACATACGAGACATTTTTTGTGGATCAAGGTGCCATCTATAAAACATTTTGTAAAAAATTTTCCTTAAATTTTGGGCTTGTGTAAATTTAACATTCCTCACCCAAATAATTTCCCAGGTATCTAATAGAACCGGTTCATCAAAATTTTGTGCCCATGTAACCATACATTCTTTAACTAATTCTACTTCTGAATCCAATTCTACTAACACCCCATAAATTCTCTTAATATGGGTTCGTCTTTGATCTTTTATTTGTTTTAATAAATTCTCATCTTCTCTAAGCAAACCCACATTACGATCTATCTTCCACCTCTCCACTATTTGTCTATAATAAAACCAGGAATAAATAATATTTTCTTGTATTAAATCTTCCAAAGATTTTAATTGCCAATTTTTACCATCCCATTTAAGTAATTGTGCATAAAAAACGCTATCCATCTTAACTCCTCTCCTTATCCCTTCTATCGCATGCCCCGGTATAGCCCATAGTGGAATTTTAAAATCACTTCTATAATATTTCCTCCAAACCCAAAGTAAAGAAATCCTTATAATGTGAGATTTAAAGACCCTATCAACCTTTTTATTAAAAATTAAATAGGCATGCCATCCAAAAAGTAAATTCCAACCCTCTAAGAGGAGTATTTCTACATTTGTTAAATTAACCCAATCACTTATTAATGTTAAAACCACGGCATCATAATAAAATTTCAAATTCGGTACCTTGAGTCCACCTCTCTCACGAATATCCTGTATAATTTTAAGTTTTACTCTTGGTTTTTTCCCTGCCCAGATAAATTTGTTAATACCTTTCTGCCATTCATTTAAATTAACCTCATTCTTTAAAATAGGTATCATTTGAAATAAAAAAAGAAACTTTGGCAAAACATTCATTTTGATCGACGCAATTCTTCCCAAAAGGGATAATTGCAACTTCTCCCAATTTTCCAAATCTCTTTGTATATTGACCCAGAGCCTTTCATAGTTATTTTTGTACAATTTTGCATTAGAAACAGATAAAATAACCCCCAGATATTTTACCTTATTGACAACCTCAAAATCTGTTAACTTAACCAAAGTCTGCTTATCCAGATTAGTCATATTTTTAGGCAATATTTTAGTCTTATTGTTATTAATTTTAAAACCCGAAACCTGTCCATACTGATGTATCAATTGTAATAACTCTATTACAGAATAAGTAGGTTGAGATAAAGTAACCACCAAGTCATCTGCGAAAGCCCTTAATTTATATTCTTTTTTATTGACTTCTATTCCTTTTATTTGCTGTGATTCTCGAATTTTAATCAACAGTATTTCCAAGGTTAAAACAAACAGCAATGGTGACAATGGGCAACCCTGTCTAGTCCCCTTCTTATTTTCTTTAACTTTATTCTGTACTAAATTGGAAGCTTTAATGATTCCCAAATATTTATAACTTCCTAACTGTGGAACTGACTGGCATGAGTAATGATGGATATTCTTTCATTGGAAGTCCTTAAGTAGAGACTCCAAGCATGGCCATCAGTCAAGGATACTCATTTGCAAGACCCTACACTAAGCAGAGGGTTAGAATGTGTGTGACCTCCAAAATAGTTTTTTCTTTGAAAATTTGGTGATAATTCATATTATTTTGTTTACCTGTTAAAAAATTCTACAGATAAGCATTTCTGTAAATTAATATTTTTGTTGGAATGACCAAGTATGCAATGGCCTGAAGATACACTGTGTGCTGTGCTTTTGATTTATGCTATGGACTAGTGCCACTCAAACTCATCTGGTTCTATATATTCAAAAATAATGGGAGGAATTATAGAGAATGTGGAATAACTTTGATATCATCCTTGTTCTTGCCCCAACCAAACAGAATTCTATTTGTTTGACATATTTTCAGCAGGACAATAAACAAGGCTTACTTCATTGTATCATTTGAACAATTATGTGAGATAGGTAGACTGAATATAAATGACTTACTGAAGGCTCCATAGTAGACTTGATAGTTCAGGGTTTTTAAGTGAGACAAACCCTAAAGCTACTGTTATTACTGGTATTTCAAAAGCAACTTCAACTTCAGTAGAAGACAGATTGAATATAAAAAGAGAAAAGAGAAAATGAAAGACTCTCCTAAAGATTTACCTCACTTAATGTCAGTGACAATATTAGAAACAGTTTGTTTTATAAAAGGCTAGAGATCTTGTCTCTTAAAACTGAATTACAATTCTCTTGCTCTGAGATCTGAATAAAAATGGAAAAATATTTTTAATACATGAAAAATAAACTAAATGTCCATTACTGGCAAAATTAGCTGGGTCTATGGAAAGTTGTTGTACAACATTTGCAGAACCATAATATTCCCACCTATGTTGTAAATTCAAGAAATTAAGCTGTTTTTGAACATAAGTTCCATTTCCTGAATCAAGATGCAACTGTTCTGGATTCTTTGTGTTTAAAACATCTGTGTATTTCCTACTAGAACAGAGACCTGCTTATAACATTAATAAATATGTCTCAATGTTTGAATTGTGTTCCATGTACTTAAAGAATCTTTCTGGTGACAGGAAGGGAATGTGTTTTTTGGATCTGCCCTTATTCTCTGCCACCAGAAGAAATGATTAATGATAGGCATGATGCTATAAAACCTCAGATGATTGAAACGGTTTCTTAATTATTAAGGTTGTTTAAATAATTTGATAAGACACTCTAAGATTAGCATGGCTGCTTTGAGGCCCTCTTTAGATCTTCTAAGCGTGCATTTTCACCAAATGGCTAAGGGAAAAGCAGAAATTTTAACAACACAGGTATACAAAATTACCACAATGAGTCATGAGTTTACAAGTTTTACAAGAAGGTTGGGAGAGTTGCAGCCCTATAGATGTTGCTAAAAGCTACAGCCCTGTGTATCCAGAAAACATTTTCAGTAAGTTATCTCAAAAACATGACCAGACTTTGGGAGGTCATTGCATAGAACCTTTGGAAGGTATGGCCAATCTGTAATTTCAAGGAATAAAATTAGGACACCTACTGCTATGGGGCAATGTTTTAAAGTAATAATCTCATCTATCTTCCAGGGGACTTCTTAGCTAACCTGTTTTCCCTTATGTCAGTGTTTGAAAGAGAGAGAGTGTCACAACCTATGCTGGCTATCTAGCAATTAAAACATGAACATGCAGGAAGTGAAATAGTTTCTATAATGCCATATTCTGGCCATGTAGCATAGAAGCTAAAGTTCTGAGAAATGGACAAATCTTACAAGAGATAAAGAGAATGAACTTTATTTTAAAATACATACTCCTTTTTACTATAAATATCAAAATGTAAAAAGTTAATGGTAAATGAGGTAAAATACAGAGATGTTCAGATCACAGACAGTTTAAAAAGCCATTGTAATAGGGAGGGAAAAAACTAAAAACTTTTAAAAATATAAAACTTTAGTCAGACTATGGAGGGCATTCTGGCAGGATTTTAGAAGAAATTCTGCAAACATTATTATTTCACATCATAACATTACAAATTATATTTTCATACACTTGTTTGATTTGTGCATAAAAGAATGTTTACATAAAATCCCAACTTTGTATCTTACGCAGAAAATTAAAGACAATGAAATAATGAGACAGTAACACAGTACCAAAAAGCAAAAATTAAAATCCTAACACAAACTCTTTGTTAGACTTTTTGTTATAGTAGAGTCACCTTGAAACAGACATTCCACCTGTAACAATCACCAGGGCTTCTCAGTTTTAATCAAATGTTCACTTTCCAAACTCTATCCATACCATTATTCCAGGGTGGCCCTTAGTTTTAAAATGTTTCTCTTTCCAGCAGAGGTTATTTGACTCTATATGAAGAATATGTCTAACTCATAGGAATGTGTAGATCTGCACCTTTGGGAATGGGTGTTTGTATCTGAGCAGGTAGCTTCAAATCTTCTGAAACATAATTCTGCATGTGTGATCATAGAAAAATTAAATAAAAAATCTTTTATTGTAAACTGCCTAGAGTCACTTAGGTGATTTGGACAAAGTAAAAATGTGATGAATAAATAAATAAAGGAATCATAGACATTTTGCCTTGATTGCAGAGTCCTAGTAAATACAAAACAGAATAACATTCTTTATAAGAAAATACTGAATAGACGTGTATATGTTTGCAGGTATGTGCCTTTTTGAGACTCCAGAAACTCAAAGACACTTTGAGACTTAGACTCAAAGAACACTATTTATCAATGCTTGATACTTTATAACTGCCCTCCCCAATCAGGTCCTTGTGGATGTGTGGAGTTACAACTCCCTTTAATGAAAATCAAAATGCCCAATATAATCTCTTAGCTTGTCAAATCTGGAAACTTAGAGAAGCTGGAAAGCTGCTTGTTTGTGAAATTTTGACGGGTCCAATTAAGATGTAGATTTGGCTTTTTTGTTTTTCTCCAGCATGGATAAATTTGGTGGCAAAGCATCAGTTTAAATAGCTTTTCATAAATGTATTCTATTTCTTTTTCAATCTTTAACACAAAACGGCTGTCAGCCACCTTTGCACTTGGTACTCCCACTTAGCACTTGAAGCTCTCCTGTAAGAAGTGCTTCACAGCATCCCCTTTGTTTGCCAACTGCTGGATGGTGTGAACTCCAAGTGCCTGCTCTCTTACCAGCCCCTCCTTTTCACAACATTTCTGTTCACAACCCATGACTGCTAAGAAAACATTGGCCTCTGTGATGTATTTCCCGAAGCAGCCGGCAAGAAAAGAACACATGTCACTTCAAACACTTCAAAAACGGAGGTAAAAGTTAGAGGTTCTCTTCTTTTCTTTAAAGCCAATATTGTTGAAGCTTTTGGCTTTCTAGTAATACTCTATTAAATAGGTAATTGACCATCTGAAGTGGAGGCCAGAACTATTTCTACCTAGGCTAATAGTTTGTGCTGATATTTATTAGACTTACATCCCACCTTTCATTCTGGAACTTAAGACAGCACACATAGGGCTCCTTCCTATTTCCATACAAAACAATCCTGTGAGGTAGGCTAGACTGAGAGAATGACAAGTCTGTAGCACATCCTGTGTACTTCTAGAACTGAGGGTAAGCTAAAACCTGGATCTCACCTTTCAGAGTCCAGCACTTTCACTGCTGCAGTATGGTGACTCTCTAGTATACATATCTCCTTAAGTGCAGAAATATCAAAGTGATGTTTTTGCAGTATTTAGGAAGGAATGAAGGAATTCACAATTACACAGCAGAGTGTAGAGAACACAGACAGTATCCCAAAATAATAACTATTTTGGTAGTTGCTCCTCCCCCCCTCCTTTTTTCTGTTTTTTAGTGATTTTATTATATACAAGTAGGCAATATTACAGACTGGATTGGAAATGTTTTCAATTCTTTGTATTTTATCTTCCTCTGTCTACAATTTTTCTTAGAGTCACGCTTGTCAAAGCAAATTTTACTGCATTCAGTGACTATCTCCCAGTGCTACAGGAAAACTAAAAGTAAAAAAAGTGTTTATGAGTGTGTCTGGAGGGCGGGGATTAAAAATACAAGTTGCAGTGTGCAACTTACAATTTATTCTTGCCTGTGCCACCTCCACTGTGGAAGAAGCAAACTCCAGTGTATATACATTGATGTTAGTTCTCATGATTTTGTCACACGTGAGCGCAACGCCTTTATAGTAATTCCAGGTTTTTATTACGCAATCATCTTGCCTCATTAGTGGGATTTCACAGGAATTCACCCATGCTTTTTCACCATTTCCTTTTCTTTTCCCCTCCACAAATAAACCCATTAAGTCAATATAGTTGCACAATTAGCTACAGAAATTTTTAATATGACAAAAAGGTTAAAGAGGCAGTCAGGAAAGGAAATAATCTAAGGAAAATTGCATACTCTACAGCTGCCATCATAATTCAGATGTTTTGCATGCCATATGCAATTTCCCAAAAGTCTGGGACTACAACTCCCATTATTACAAGCCATTGTTCTTAGTGTACCATTCAGGCACCAGTTTCCTCTATCTGCCTTGATAATACTGCCTTGACTGCACAAATGGCAGATCTCGCCCTGTTTCCCTTGATACCTTATTTGGTTTTGCTTTGTAATTCTATGATAATCAGTTTGAGTGAATGAAATACTGTTTCACATAGAGAGAGACATAAGTCTTTATGTTTTTTAAACTCTACATTGCATCCCTCCAACCCTGCATGAGCTGGTCAACTTACCATTTTATTGGGCTTCAACTCTATATTGTGTGTTTTGATCAAGGCGGCGGGAGTTCTGGAGGGAAGAGAAGAGTTCCCCCATGAATAGGAGAGTTTCATCTCAACTCTCCTGTGCCAAAAATAAATTCTACAAGCTGCTCATTAAAGTGAGACTGGAAAGTGGAACTTGCTAATGACTCCTGGCTATAGAGTAGAAGTGCTTTGCGCTTTTGTATTTTGTATTGTTAGACAAAAAAAAATGAGTTCACCTTTGATACTTCATGTTTTTTTAAAAAAAAGGAATCCCAGAAGCAAAGATAAAAAGAGAGAGAGAAGGGGAGGAAGAGATTTGATTCTACTAGAAAGAGGACAGTGGCAGACCATTTTTCTTTTGCTTCTTGAACTCATCTTAAACAAGGCCTGATATGTTAGTTATTGGAAAAAGTGACATTTTGATCTTTGACCTAGGTATCAGACAGGGTTTATGCCCCAGATGGACAAATAACAAATTCCTGATGAAATTATATTACCCTATAGGGCTTACAGCTGAGCTTCTCAGCTGAAGAGCTGACAGCCCAGGTTCCAGACCCAAGTTTCGCATAACAGAGTGAGCTCCTGTTACTTATTCCAGTTCCTTCCCACCTAGCAGTTCAAAAGCCTGCAAATGCATGTGGATAAATAGGTATCACTTCAGTGGGATGGTAATAGCATTCCATGTGCCTTTGGCATATAGCCATGCTGGCCACATGACCATGGAAATTGTCTTCAAACAATACTTGGCCAACAAATGGAGATGAGCACCATGCCCAAGAATCAGACACAACTGATAGGGAAACATTTACCTTGACCTTTTATAGGGCATATTAGACTCTTACAGCTTCTAAAGATGGTGGACATGGAGTAGGGTTAGCAGATGTCTGGCAAAAGGAAGACCTTTTTTGTCCTCATGTTCTCCAAAGCAGGGATATTCCTAAAGTCAAATATTACCCCTTTTTGAGTGCTTTGGTGGTCTCTTGGGACTGTAAACAGTAAACAACATGTCCTCCTTCCTCCCAGTTTTTTTTAAATAATGTTTATAAAGGATTTTCACATAAAGTATAAAAGACAGCAGAAGTAGAAAAAAAGAAAAGATAAAAAAGTTCCCACTTTCAAGTTACGATATGGTTCTCTTCTTTCCATATTTATTCCCTTTACAATTAGTAAATCCATTATTTCCCCAATTCATTTTTTTTCTGTTTCAACAAAAGTCCATAAGAGGTTTCTAATCTTTTATAACAATACTGTTTGTCTTATCCCTAATCAAACAGGTAAATTTTGCCATTTCCCAAGTTCTGCCATCTTCATGATCCACTCCTCCCTTATAGGCACACTTCAGTATTTTCCATCTTTTCTTTATTGGGGAGTCTTTGGCCCATTTGTAATCCATGTTAGGTATTTGAAATCTGTACTTGTGCTCCTCTTAGAAAAGTCTATACCCATGGTACCAATAAAGGAGAATATTTGTAGCTCAGGGTTGAAATGAGGGAGAGAAATGAGAGAAATTGGTGCTCTCTGAACTTGGTTGTTTTCTTGCAGACATTTCATTACCCAAACTAGATAATATCATCAGTGCTAGTAGTCTATTCTTTTGGTGCTCAACATAATAGTCTCTTCTTCAGTATCTCTCTATGTTAGTTGAACAGCTCCTCTTTTTTTAAACCCCTTGCATTTCCTCCGGTTCCTCTTTAAACCTTTTGAAAAAAGTCATTTGAACTGAGTTAAATCAGAACCTCTGATTTAAAAGGTTTGTCCCAATGAAATGATGTTTAGGTTTGTCAGTCAAAAAGATATATTATTTTCTCTTATGCAGAATTCTGATAAGTATTTCAATGAGCACAATTACTTCTGAATTATTAAACCTCAGTTTAGGATTAACATATTGTTGAAGACAGTTCTGTCTTGACTTTTTTTTCTGATGAAGTGCACAGCTTTTGGTGTATTTCTTAACTTTGTATATCCTATGTTAATTCTGCATACCTTGTCTTTCTGTATCCATATCTTTTCATTCAATTCCCAAAAAAAATCGTTAGGAATTGAACAACCCTGTCCCTGATATCTTCAATAGGTTTCTCTGGGACTGCTCTCAGGTTTAAACAAAATTCTTTCTCTCTTAATTCCAGTTGTGTCAAATTATCCAATTTTTTTTTCTTTTTTCTGTTTATGACTGTCTTTTCCAAAATGTACATTTTTTTTTCTTTAAATTGTTTAACCTCTCCTTTCATCTGTATAACATGTTGGTTAAGTTTTTTATTCATCTGTTTTTCCATCTTCCCTTCTAAAGAAGTCAAATCTCTTTTAACTGAGATAGTCACATGAGCAGTTACAGCCTCATTTACTGATGCTATCACTAGTATTATGACATTCTTTTCCATTTCTTCTAACAACTTTTGTAAAATTTCTGGCATAATTTCTTTCTCTATCATTTGCTCTGTTAATGACCCTCTTCTCCCTTCTGAAAGTTTTGCTACTTTCCTAGTAGTAGCCATTCCTCTTTAATCTGAAATACAGAACAGAGAAGTAAATGTAAAAGAGAGGCTTTGCCCCCTTTCTCTTTAATATTAACTGTTTATTTGGCACTCTCTAGTTTAATAGTTACATGGTCTTTCCCTTATCTTGTTGTTTAGCAATGCCAATCAATCATCCCCTTCAGCAAATCGAAACACTTCTCTTTCTCAAGGAGGCATGTATTATTTAATTAATTCTTAGTACTTAACAGGAATTATATTTCTAATTCACCTGTCTTCTTAATTTATTTTAAACTTTTTTAGATCAAATTCTTGGCAAGCTTTTTGCTTTTAAGTATTTTTACATCTTTCTAATTGTCTTTTTACTTTTAACTTTAATCCAAGTTGAAGGATCATTCACCAGATGGCTCGATCACTTTGCTACTTGAAAGCTCTCTATGACTTTCAAATTTTTTTAAACTCCAATGTACATTAGAAAGGAGAGTGGGTGAACTCAGTGTACTTTAAGCAGGTTTCACTTGAGGCTGTGAGCTTCATCTTTCTTCCTCAGCTCCTGGTGTTCAAATTACAAGTCACCTGTAAGATAATTCTGTGGGTTTACTTACAAAGATCTGCCTTCTAAAGCAGAGTTCCCAATCTTTCTGAATTGGCAGTTCAGCGTAGAGGGAGGGTGGTTTTGTGTGAAGGGCAGGCATGTGCATCTGCTGTTCATGTGAGTGGGGCTGTGAGTGCCAGCACCTGCCACTCAAATGAGTGGCCCGGTTGTGAATAGGCCGCAGCCCACAGGTTAGGACCCCTATTCTAGAGCACAGATGGGTAGTTTCATGGCTTCTCTTTATCCAGAAGAGCTTTGCAGGTTCAGCCTGGTCATCCACCTCCTAAACTCCACCTCAACATCATCCCTGCAATATGAAGATGTGTTAATCTGCCTTTTTCTCCATCTATAAGCCATCTTTCTTTCCAACTGTCCGTGTCCTACATTGGTAGCCCTAATGTAGAGAGACTTCTAATGCTAGCAACTTTTCTTACTTATGGTTAGAAATATTATCACATGGCTTTGGATGTCCAGACAGTGTCTCCTTAAATTTGAGGTGAGGGGTGAGGAATGCAGGTCAAGATAGTCAAAGATTTGGTAAGAGAACACCCACCTACTTTGGACAAGTTCAAATTTCCTAGACCAGATTATTTATATCCCAGGGTACAAGTTGGCAGATGTGATTTCATAACCACTGAATAAAATCTTTCAGAATTCCCATAGCATGGGGAAACTGCCAGAAAGAGCTGATGTGGTTCCAATCTTCAAAAAGTGGAGTGGGGGGGGGGGATCCAGGAAATCATTATCTGAGAAAACCATCACGAAGCTTTTCAAGAAAAGATTAGACAACTTTTTTAAAAAAAAGTTTTTATTGATTTTTTCATACAGTTCAGTAGTACTTGTTCAACAAACATGTTGTCTGAGTTTATCATTCACTATTTAAATTCTAATCGTTTATTCTTTTCTCCAGTTTTATAGGTATCGCTTGGGATAAAAACATTTTTGGGTAATATATTCATTTTCATCACTGGAGCTTTTCAAGAAAAGATTAGACAGCTTTTAAAAAAAGTTTTTATTGATTTTTTTTTCATACAATTCAGTAGTACTTGTTCAACACAAATGTTGTCTGAGTTTATCTTGTAAACATTTATACAACTCTTCCAGTAGCCCATCTGGTCCCGGTGTTTTTTTCATTATTATTATTGTTGTTGTTGTTGTTGTTGTCTTTTTATAGCCTCTGTCAATTCCATCATTGTTATTTTTTCATTTAATATAGTTTTGAAGTTTTCTGAGACTTTTGATAAATTATTTTTTTCATATAGTTAATCATTTTCTCCCATGAAATTTCTTCTATATCATACAGTGTCTCATAATATTCTTTAATTATCTTTTTTATTTCATTTTTAAATTGTAAACAGCCCTTTTTGTCTATTAAATTGTTTATCAGTTTTTTCTCCTGTTTTTTTAAGTTTGTAGGCTAGCCATCTTCCTGGTTTATTTGCATTTTCAAAAAAAGTTTTGTTTTGCTCTTTTTATTTGCTGTGCCAATTTTTCTGATTCCATTAGATTTAATTTACGTTTTATTATTTCCATTTGTCTTTTCAGTATTTTCTTTTGTGGATTTATTTGTAGTTCTAATTCTAGTTTTTTGAATTCTTCCCTTAACAATATATGTTGTTGTCCTTTCTTTTAATTTTTTTTCACCATATATGTTATAGCTACACCTCCTAAATATGCTTTGGCTGTATCCCATATATTTTTTAATGTTGTATCTTCTTTTTTATTTTCTTTAAAGAAAAGCTCCATTTCTTTTGTTGCTAATTCTATAAATTCTTTTTCTTTTAATATGGATTGGTTCAAGGTCCATCTTAGTTTTTTTTTTTTTTTTTTGTATTCCTTTCCACGTCATTTTTAAAGGGTTATGGTCTGCCCATGTGCCTAATTCTATCTCAATCTCCTGCATGTTGGTTCTTAATTTAGATGTCATCCAAATAATGTCAGTTCTGGACCACGATTTATGGCTATTCGAATAGAATGTGTATTGTAGTTTTTCTGGATTAGTTTCTCTCCAAATATCTTGTACCCCAATTTCCTCTAACATGTTAGAAAAAGTTTTAGGTAATCTTTTTCTTCCTCTTTTTCCTGTTTTGCTACTTTTATAGTCTATGTCCCATCTACTATTGCATTAAAACCTCCTACTAGGCATGTATTTTGGTATTCCATTTCTACTGTTTTTCTATGAAGATTTTGATAAAATTCTTCTTGTTTATTGTTTGGTGCATATATTACTACCAAAAATATTTGGTTTTGATGTAAAAATATTTCTACCATCACAATTCTTCCTTCTTCATCTGAATAAATCATTTTAGAGTCTATTGTCTCTTTAACGTATACAGCTACTCGTCTGTTTTTTTTGTCTGCTGATGTATAATAGAGTTTCCCAATTTTGGGGTATTCCAAAAGTTTATAGTATTGTTTTTTTATATGTGTCTCTTGCAAACAAATTATATCAATATTTAATTTCTGTAATTTTTTTAAAGATTTTGTTTCTTTTGATGGGGAATTCAGTCCATTTATGTTTACTGAAAAAAAAACCATTTTCTTTCTTCATTTAGTTTACTTATATTTAGCTCTTGACAATCTCGTGGTCCTCAGCTCTTTTGCCATTCCCTCACCCTCTTGATCTGGCTTTTCTTTCTCTCCTTTTGTTTGTATAGTTGTTTCCTCTGTTGTTTGTTCTATCTGTTTCTGGCCTTTTCTATCATCTTGTTGATGCTGTACTCTTTCATCCAGGAGTGCTCTGTTTCTTTCGTCAAAGTCTTCTGCCTTTCAAACTCGGTATCTTGTATTGTTCCAGTTTATTAAGATCCCTTCTGGCATTAACCACCTAAAGTTTACACCTTTTGCAATTAACTTTGTAATCAAAAAGTGATATTGTCTTCGGGTGTCTCTTATTCTCTTAGGGATCTGCTTCAACACCACAATTTCTTGGTTTTTATATTGTAATGGTTCATCTCTAACTCTTCTCACTATTTCATCTCTTATTGTTTTCTTTATAAATCTTACATGGATTTCTTTGGGTAATTTGTATTTCTTCCCGTAGCTTGAATTCATTCGGAATATTTCATCTATTTCCATTTGTATCTTCGTTCTTTCTGTTTTTACGTCCTCCGCCAATAGATTAATAATCACTTCTGTTATATCTTCCTCCTTGCCTTCAGGTATATTTTGGAATCTAAGGTAGTGTATAGCTTTCTCCATTTCCAAGGCTGCAACTGCTCCTTCTAAGCTTTGATTTGCTTGTTCTAATCTTTCATTTTCTTCCATTAATGCCTCCATTTTTTATTAGTTTCTTCTGATTTGTTTTCCATTTTCTGAATTCTTTGTTCATTTTTGGCAATCATTTGTTGATGGACATCAAATTGTGTCTTTATGTCCAGCATTTACTCATTTAGCTTATCAAAGTTGTTTTTTGTCTCTTCATGATTTTTCTGTATTGATTCTTGAATTAGCTGTAGTGTGGCTTGCATCTCTTTTTCAAAGCTGTTTGTTTTTTCTTGCTGCAACATTATTTCAATAGATCCCTGACTTGCTGGGCTGAATGTTCCAAAAGAGGGTGCAAAAGAGGGTTTTTTTGTAATTTGAGTGACATTTGGTGCACTCATTTTTCAATTGAGCAAGTTTTGTAAATCCACAAAGAGAAAAAGAAAAAGAAAAAAAGCCAATTGCCTTAGGCTATAATCCAGCCGTGAAACAAGCCAAGTGCTTTAGGTTAATCCAAATGTTCCAGTTAATTTAAAGATGTAAAAGCCCTCTGTTTCCTAATGGTTTCTATCATAGTTATATCCAGGGTCAGAAGATATGATTGCAGAGAGTCTTTTTCAGCATAGACTTACATAATTTTTTTGTTTACAACAGGTGTTGTTTCAAGGTCAGGAGCTTCTCTGGTTCTTTTAGTATTTTAGTATTGTTGTAGTATCACCTTTCACACTAGATGTCCTTATTTACTGTATTGTCTGTATCCAGTTTGGAAAAATTCTTTTTAAGTTGCTTTCTCACAGAAATTAGATAAGAAATTTTTTTCCACGCCGTTAGAGTTAATCAAATTTTCTTTAAATCAATCCCAATTCCATTTTTGTATAATCTTTTGTATTCTTTAATTTCGTTTCCCCATTTAAAATTTTTCGCTGCTTTTAACTCCCTTCTTCCCAAATCTTCCTGGAGTCTTTGCTTTGGAAGTTTTATCTAATCAGGGGATCTCTATTTCCAAGTCCATAAGAAAGAGGAAGAAAAAGAAACAGTCTCACCTAGTTCTTAGCACGTTGTTGACAATCAGCTGTTCAGTGGCATGCTGTGGCATGCCATGGTTCTCCACTTTTTTCCCGCTTGTCTATAACTTGGGCTGCCTGTGCATTCCTCCATCTGTTTGACAAGTTCCTCAGTTCATTTGGACTGACTTCCATCTACTCCAAGCTCCCAAGGCTTCCCTTCTTCTTCATCGCCTATCCAGGACAACTTTCTGACCCCTTGGGGTCTCCAAATAGAGCAAAATCAGGCTAGGAAGCCGGAACTTCGGTTTCTTTCACCCATCTCATCATGACATCAAGCCAGAAGTCCTCAAGATTAGGCAACTTTTTGTCCAGGATGGGCAGGGGATTATACTAGAAGACCTCCAACATCCTTCCAGCCCTATGATTCTATAATTCTGTGATTGGAAAATCTGGCAGAATGGGACAGAAATTGATGAAGGTAAACATGTGTTTACTCCAAATATTGCTGCCTTGTAAATTTAAATTTACCATTGAAATGATCTGATCCTTTCTATGCACAAGTAAAAGTACTATTTATTACATTTAACAGTCAGAGTTGTTTCCTTCCATGTGAATCATTTTTTAAGGTCAAATGATAAAGACTCTAAAGTATATGTAGAGAACCAGATTAGTGTAATGGTTAAGGTACCACGCTAGAAACCAGAAGGCTGTGAATTCTAATCCTGCCTTAGGTATAAACCAGCCAGGTGATTTTGAGCCTCTCTCTCAGCTTTAGGAAGAAGGTAATGGCAAACCACTTCTGAAAAACCTCACCAAGAAAACTTCAGGGACTTACTCAGACAATCTCTGAGAATTGGATATGATTGAATAGAAAAAAACCTTTCTTGCACAATGCTGAAAGTCACATGATTGTGGTAAAAATAATAATTCTCACTCATCCTACAGAATCTATAGTCATTCCCAAGTCTGAGCACTTTGCTGCTCTGCAAATAAGCACTCTACAACAAAATAATAGCAGTTTGCCTTCACACTCTTAATAAGGATGTTTCTGCTCAGTTTCTAGCTGCTAAATCAAACATCTTTCAAATATTTTTGAATTATAATGTAAACCTGAAGTTACCAGTGTATGACCTGCTACAGCTAGGCTATCCCTGACAAGAAAGGATGTATTTGGTCTAACAGAAAACTGATATTTGGCATTCCTGATCAAATTTGCCAGTTTCTGACAAAAAAACAATATAAGAATATATTGATTTGCTTAATGACTGCAGTGTTTGCTCAACAACCAACAAAAACAATAGTAAAATTGGCTCCGGGCATGTGGGGCTACTTTCATGACTTACAACCATCATGACTTATGATGGAAATTCCAGGCTCCATTATGAGTCTAGGTCAAGGACTACCTGTATTTAGAACATGAAAATTATGTAATTCTCAAATCTAGAAGCCACCATCCCACAAGGATTGCCATGATCAGTTTTAGTTTGTTTGTCCTCAACTATCCCATCACTGCATCCAAGCAGTTGGGAATATGCGCAGCCTCTCCCAATTCAAATGTGACACAAAAGTAGAGATAAGTGTCAATTTCATATTGGTGATACCAACTCTAAACTCCAGATGATGATCCCCAGAGGCGTCATGGATGTTCCATATAGCTCCATGAACAAAATAGTGCCTCACAGCACCCCTAGAACCTTATAGAGGTATAGTCAGCTATTACTACTTATTGAGACTATCCTGACAAGTAAGATTGGAACCATTATATTACAGTCACTGAATTTCAATTATTTGGAGATGATCCAGGGAAATAGTGTGATCAAAAATAAAAGAAAGCCATTGGGGATCCCACAGAATCAACAGAACATAGAATAATAATATGGTTGGAAGGGACCTTGGAAGTCTTCTAATATAACCCCAGAGTTGTATATTCTCTCTCTTTTCCATGCAGGAATGTATATGTCAGAACAGATGTGGTTGATTCTGAATGAGAGAGCTGACTATACACATATTACATGTTTACTGAAGTATCGATCGATTGATTGATTAGGTGCCATCAAGTTGTCATTGACTATAATATTAGCCACCAAGATAGGCAAGATTAAGAAACAGACACAGCAGAGATCACAGGAGTGAGCTATTACTGTAGGTAGGATAATATGATCTTGAAAACCTGTCCAAGTTTATCTTCCCATCTTATACTAAAAAAAATCAACATGGGATTTGTTTGATATTTTTTTCTCATGCTTTCCTCCCAGGACTATGTAATCTTTCCTCAAAATCTCCCTTAACAGTTTGCTTATTCCTTCCTTATTCCCAAGGCCATCCTTTACACTGGTCCAGGTTAAAGTTTTGATTATAAGGCCCAAACAACTTGTAATCACAATCCTAACAAATTCCCCTTCATTGTTTTAGATCAAGATGGGAGATCCTTGAACACATACTGTTACTGAATACCTGCTTGCAGATGATATTTCTCAATGGCAGGGTCATGTTTTAGAACAGTGAAGATGAACCTGTGACATGCATGTCAAAGCTGACATGCCATGATGTTTTGGGTGACCACCTTGCACTTACACCAACATTCATCAACACTTGACAACTATTCTAGAAAGTATGCCTCATTCTCATGATTCGTGGAGGCTGCAGAGGCTGCACGCCAATGAGGTTTGTTCTTGTGCAGCCTCTGGACCCTCCATAACTCAACGTGAGAGAGCATGTCCCCGTGCAGCCTCTGGAGCCTCCAAAAAACATGTAAGAATGGGGCGTTCTCTCATGCAATTTTCAAAGGCTATAGAAGAGCATTTTTTAAAGCTGCTTGACAAAAATGGCATCATGAGACCCAGAGCAGCCTCAGGTAGGCTGTGAACAGAAAGAGAACACCACTGGAAGGTAAGGGGCGCATGGCAGATTTTGTGGCGCACTAGACCAGGGGGGCAATTGGGCCATTCCCCAAAGCTTACACACCTTGGGGAATGGCACAAGGTAGCCTTTTTGAGTGGCAGCAGTAGAGCTAGGGCTAAAGTCAAGGCCCTGGACCTCTATTTCAGGCCCATTTGCAGTACTGCTGCTGAGTGTTGTTGTCCAGGGTAGCCCAGACAGGAGAGAGATAAAGAATTGTTTGTGTGTATGTGTGTGTGTGTTTGAGAGAAGAGAGAGAGAGAGAGAGTTAGCAGCAATGTCTCATACTCTTTGTCTTTACCTGATACTTTGTCTTTACTAATGGTAACGATGGAGGGCAGGAGGTGTTGGTCTATGTCAAGATGGTCAAAAAAATATTCATTACAGATTTAGCAGCACTCTCCTCTACAGTATTGTGAGAAACAATAAAAAAGAAGAGCTTGGGGCATAGGATTATTTCAGCCTCTTCAAAGATGAATGCATTCTCTCTCTATCCAGTGTATACATACACAGCACCAAAAAATACATCATTTTCAAGTTTCAATCAGTCTTTAAATGTGCTGGTATGTTTGCATCAAGATCTAATCCTTCAAGCTGCAAGGGTTGCAAAAACAAATTCTGCTTGAACATGTAGACATCATCTCATCTCCTCCTCCCTCCACGCAGCCATTTTCTAAACCAGAAAAAAAAATGGAGATGGGGAAGAAGGAACCCTTTTTGCCTCTCTAGAAATGATGGTCTTTGATGCCGGTGTGCACTGCTCTCGCTGAGTGTAGAAGAAAGATGGCCGCTTGCTAAGAGATGCAGTGCTCCTGAACTAAAAATAGCAGCTATCTCAAGCTGCACTGTCCAGATTTCACACAGTTACTTCCCTGACAGTTATTTTTGTACCTAGGGCAGAATTAATTTTAATGGCATAGGGAGGAATACAATCACAGAAATAATTTCTTGTTTGAAAACCCCATTTCTCTATTTAAAAAGGACAGCAACTGTACAACCCTGTTTTCTTGCTTGATCACTGCTACCTGTAAAGCAGATAACTCATCCTCCCCCTCCTTTGAGGAAGGTCAAAAAGCCAGTTCAGAATTCCCAGAAAGCCTTCTTGGGAATGCAGTCACTTTGGGAAGCAGAAGTCTACTCTCTCTTTAAAAACAAACAAATCTATCTCCATGCAAATGGAAAATATTTGTTTCTCACATCATTCTTAATTTTCACATTAGGGCCACTAAACTCCATTGTTAACCTCTTAGAAAAACACAACCATCTACATGCCATTGAACAAGTGTGAAAATAACAGGAAGCAATTCTCAGAAAAGGGAATTTGTTTCCCCTAACTGAGAAACGGCTCAAGTAAATGTGTCCAGAGGTACAGAGTCCCTCTTTCCTCCAAACTGTTAATCTTGCAGCAGTTTCAAATACATCATGGCTTAGTTAAAAATAAACTGACTAATTTGCCAAATAGGAACTTCTTGGGATTACTGGGCTATACAGCTGATCCTAGGGCCTTTCCACTTTCTTCTTTATGTTTAACTTTTCAACCAACTTGCCTTTTAGGCCAATAGAAAAGCTCAAATATCATATATTCTGGATGGACTCAGACTACCAGGAACCATGTTGTCAAGCTTAGCAGAGTTAGTTTGGGTTGCCTGAATTCATTTATTATTCAAAGGGCAGGATTTCTGTGATTTCCTTCATCTATAGAATTTTCTTAATAATACAGAGTATATGGATTGGAATGGACTAATAGGTCATCTGATCCACCTCCTGTGCACGGCTGAAATCCACTAAAGCAATGACAATGATTGTGCTTCTATTCCTACTGAAAACTTCAAGTAAAAGAGAATCCACTATTGCTTAGGAAGACTCTTCTGTTGTGGTAGTTCATATTATCCAGAAATTCCACTGAATATTCAGCTAAACTCCTTATTTTTAATTTCAGAATAACAGAGTTGGAGGCTTTCTAGTCCAACTCCTGCTCAGGCAGGAAACCTTATACCATTTCAGACAAAGGCTTATCTCATTCTTGGTTTCAGTAGGGCAGGTCCAATCCCTTTGGAGGGTTAGAGTTAAGTTGACACTATGTTAATTTTAGTAGACAGCTATCACATTATCCTTTACTTTTCTCTTTTAGAAGCTAAACTTGCCCCACTTTTTAACTGTTCTCATACTGCTAGACAACTTATTATTTTGGTTGCTCTCCTGTTCCATATCCCTATAGTGCAGTGCCAAAACTAGAACTAGATACAGTAGTGCAAGGATGGTCTAAGTATCATAGAGTACAATGGAGTAATTATATTGTTTAATCTGAATGCAGTACTTTTGTTAATGCGGCCAAAGATTGCACTATCCTTTTTAATTATTGCTTCACACTACCTATTCATTTTTAGTTGGTGGTGCAATAACAACAACAAAAACAACAACAATAATAATATAAACAACAACAACAACAATAATAATAATAATGGGACTTGGAGGTCTTTTCTGCTCAGGCAGGAAACCCTATACCAGTGGTGCCGAACCTATGGCACGGGTGCAGAGGCGGCACTCAGAGCCCTCTCTATGGGCACACACACCATCGCCCCAGTCCTAGGCCTTCAGCTGGGTTTTATAAAACCTTTTCACTTTAGGCCTCCGCCACCGTGTACAAAAAAAATGTTCAATCAATCAGTCAATTTCAACCTCGCGAGAAAAAAAAGATCTTCCAAAGTTGGAATTGATTGAACTTTTTAGTCCCACCCAGTCTGCTGTTACCACTGCAGCCACGCCCACCTAATGGGCCACACCCACCGGGCACCCGATGATGCATAAGTGAGTTTTGGGTTGCAGTTTGGGCACTTGGTCTCTAAAAGGTTCACCATCACTGCCCTATACCATTTCAGACAAATGGTTGTCCAGTCTCTTCCTAAAAACTTCCAGTGTTGGAGCATTCACAACTTTTGGGGGCAGGTTGTTCAACTGATTAATTGTTCTAACTGTCAGGAAATTTCTCCTTAGTCCTAGGTTGCTTCTCTCTTTGATTAGTTTCCATCCGTTGTTTCTTGTCCTGCTTTCAGGTGCTTTGGAGAATAGCTTGACTCCCTCTTCTTTTTGGCAACCCCTGAGATATTGGAACACTGCTATCATGCCACCTCTCATCCTTCTCTTCATTAAACTAGACATACACAATTCCAGCAACCATTCTTTATATGTTTTAACCTCCAGTCCCCTGATCATCTTTGTTGCTCTTCTAGAATCTCAACATCTTTTTTATATTATGGCGACCAAAACTGGATGCAGTATTACCAAGGCATTGTAAAGTGGTATTAACACTTCACGTGATCTTGATTCTGTTCCTCTGTTAATGCAGCCTAGCACTGTGTTGGCTTTGTTGGCAGCTGCAGCACACTGCTGGCTCATATTTAAGTGATTGTCCACTAGGACTCTGAGATCCCTCTCACAGTTACTACTATTGAGCAAGATACCACCTACACTGTATTTGTGCATTTGGTTTTTCTTGCCTAAATGTAGAACCTTACTTTTCTCACCACTAAATTTAATTTTGTTAGATAGTGCCCAATGTTCAAATCTGTCAAAATCCTTCTATATCTTAAGCTTATCTTCTGGAGTGTTGGCTATTCCTGCCACCTTGGTGTCATCTGCAAATTTGATGAGTTCCCTATCTATCCCCTCATCCAAATCATTGATGAAGATATTGAAGAGGACTGGGCCCAGAACAGAGCCTGGGGCACCCCATACACACTTCCCTCCATGTAGATGTAATTCTATTGAGGACCACATGCTGAGTACGGTGATGCTGTCTAACCCACATTTTTCTATCTTATCAAGCAGTAGGTTGCGGTCTACTTTATCAAAAGTCTTAATGAGGGCCAAGTAAATTATATCCACAGCATTTCTCTGGTCCACTAATTTTGTCACCTGATCAAAGAATGCAGTAAGATTGGTCTGGCATGATCTGTTTTTGACAAACCCTTGTTGGCTTTTGGTTATGACTTTGTTTGCCTGTAGGTGTTCACTGATTTGTTGCTTATCTTTTCTAGAATCTTCCCAGATATTGAGGTCAGACTGTTAGGTCTATAGTTTCCTGGATCCATTTTTCCTCTTTTTTGAAGATGGGAACTACATCAGCTCTTTTCCAGTCCTCTGGTAGTTCCCCAGTACTCCAGGATCTTTGAAAGATTTAGTTCAGTGGTTCTGAACTTGTACTTACCATTTTCTTGCCTATTTTAACTTGTATTTCTATTCTGTTTTTTATAGTACTGTTTTTGATAGGTTGGACTGGTTTTTCCCTTTGTATAAAGACAGATGCAGAAAAACAAGTTATGTAGTTCTGCTTTCTCCCTCTTGTTTGTCACATTCTTGCCACCTTCTCCCACTAATGGACCAATCATTTCCTTAACTTTTTTTTGTTTTTTATCTGTTGAAATAAGCTTTTTTTTGTTATTTCTGACTTTTGTCACACGCCTTAGTTCATTTTGAGCCTTAGCTTTCATCTTTGCAGGCGCGGGCTAACTACCTATATTCTGCCTTAATTATGTGCCCCTCTTTCCACTTTGTATACTTGTCCTTTTTGTCTTTCAATTTATCAGAGGGTTCTTTGTGCAGCCATGCTGGTTTCTTTTGAGAGCTGTTATTTTTCTTCTTTGTTGGTATTGTGCTAGACTGGGCTTTTACAAACTCACTTTTCAAAATTTCCCAAGCTTCTTGAATTGTTTTCCCCCTGAGCATTCGCATCCATGGAATCCTTCCCAAGCTCTCTCTAAGTTTATTGAAATTAGCTCTCTTAAAGTCCAAAACTCTAGTTTGAGTATATTCTATATTATATGCCAGTATGCCAGCATGACAGATTTCTTCATCCTGATATCTGTGCATTAGATTTTTACAACTGAGGTGGAAAACCTTGTACCTGACACAGTTTAAAACAACATAGATAATAGATTTGGTCCAATCATCAAGCCTGTTGAGGCTATTTTTTTTAATCGTGAATTTGTTCTCTAAAATATTACTCAATCCCCCTAACATGGTATCATCTGAAAATATAATACTTATGTTTTCCATTCCCTAAGAAGTTAACTAGCATTAGGCGAACAGGAGCCTTAGGAATGCCATTTGATTCTTCCCACCAGGTTGACTCAACTATTTATGAGCAATCTTTAGTGTGATTATTCAACTAGCTATAAATCTAACAGAGTACTGTAACATCTAATCTATTTTTATCCATCTTCTAGTCCATGACAATATTTTATGAGACTTTGTCCAACATTTTGCTAAGATCAAGATATAATAAATCCATAGCTAGTCTTGCTGTCATAAAAAGTTAGTCTAACAACCTTTTCTGAACAAACCTTGATAATGGTACCATTTTAAAAAAAAGTTCACAAACTTAATGCTAGACAATCTAGTCTAGAACTTGCATACTGTAGCAGAGACATTAATCTAATAGATGAATTAGTTAGATTCTAATGAGTCTGTAGTTTCTAAGATTAGCCCTCTTTTCCTTTTTGAATATTGGGATTATATTGGCTGTTCTCCAGTCTTCAGCACCTTACTAGTTTCCTGTACTTTTTAAAAATTGTTGTCGGCTATTCTGAGATTATGTCTGTCAGTTCTTTTACTATTCTGGAGATAATTTATTAGGCCCTTGAGGCTTGAATTAATGTAAGATAATAAAGTGAGCTTATACTAAGCTATATTTCTCCCCATTCCTCCTTGTGTTAATAATAATAATAATAGTAAAATTGGAAGGGACCTTGGAGGTCATCTAGTCCAACCCCCTGCTCAGGCAGGAAACCCTACACCATTTCGGACAAATGGCTGTCCAGTCTCTTCTTAAAAACTTCCAGTGTTGGAGCATTTACTGCTTCTGGAGGCAGGTTGTTCCACTGATTAATTGTTCTCACTGACAGGAAGTTTCTCCGTAGTTCTAGGTTGCTTCTCTCCTTGATTAGTTTCCACCCATTGCTTCTTGTTACAAAATGTTTTCCTCCCTCTTCTGAAAGAAGACAGACAAACAAATCAGTTTCATCTTCCCCATTCCTCCCCCTCTCCAATTTTACTTCTTCATCTTCATCAAGCAGCACACTAACAGCATCCTTGATTCTTAATTATAACGTATCTCCCCGCCACAAATCTTATTTTTCCTTTTCTTATTTAAAAAATCCATTGCTAATTTTTTAGTTGCCTCTCTCCTTACATACTTGGCTACTAATTTTATGCCATCTTTTTCTTAGTTGCCAGTACTGCACCTACTTCTGTTTCCGATCTCTTTTTTGCTTCTTAATGAGCCAACTCACTGGAATAATTTATATTTTTGCTTTCAATATCTGATTTTTATAACATTTTATCTTTAAGATTTTAAACTATAATAGAATGTTCATCTTTTGCCCAAGTTTAATAAGACCTTCTTTATAATGTCCCATTTACAAAATTAATTTATCACATTACTGTTGTTTTTGCTTTTCCCTAGTTGCCTTGAAGTCTAAAATGGCATAGTTTCCCTCAAGGAATTAACAACTTCAGCTCATTAACCAATGCCTCTTGATTGATAATGCCTCTTGATTGGTCAAAATAGGACGAAGGAAACCTGACTTTCTTTGTTTCCTCATCTACCTTCTGGAAAAAAAAATATCATCAAGAAAGTTCAGAAAATTGGATGTTTCCAGCTGGGTTATTTTTTTCAACTGACATTAAGATAATCTTCAATTATTATTATAATCTCCATTCTTGAAAACTTGATGAATTCGAGAAAGGTATCATCCACATCTTCTGCTTCGCACTTTGCTTTTTGTTTGTTCCCCATAGTTTATTCATTGGTGTACAAAGACTGGAGATGTCAGGGTTAATTAGTCTCCTTACATCTGTGTGATTCCTAAATAACTTTCCTGAGTAGCTATAGGTGCCATTTTTCTCAATGGTATCATCTTCTTTCAACTTGTTCTCATCCAGGATCTTACTTGTTCTTCTTGTTCACTGATTACGAATAGAAAATGCACAGAAACTTTACTTTTGCCAGCAGCTCCAAATTAATCCAATATTCAGTACTCCCACTGGAATGCCTTCTGCCTCTCTAGGCCTTTCTTTATGGTATCTCTGCTGCTTCTGGACAATTTCCTCTGTCTTTGGGGATCTCACTCTGCTGGCTTTAATGGAGAGGTCTCTGTGCGATATCTGTGCATTCTTCATTTTCCCTAGAGAGTTTTAAAGAAGAAAGAGTAGCCTCCAGAAAAGAGGGACATCTGCATTGTCAGCAGGCATAATTAGCTACAAATTCAATGCCCATCCTTTTGGCAGAACCTAAGGCTATCTGGTTGTTCTTCTCATACAATTCCCTGTTGGTTTGCACTGGTTGCTCCCTGTCTTTTTTTTTTTTTTTTTTTTTTAGGGCTAGGTGATAGCTATGGAATAAGCTCCACCATTAGCTGACTACCTGATCAAGAAGTCAGCTATGGCTTTAATCCTTTTCCCTTCAGACTGACAATGATGCAACAATAAATTAGTGCAAACAATAACAAATGCCCTCAGCCAAAAGAAGCTGCACAGCCTTCTTCCAAATTCTCCATATCACTCCATAACAAACCAGCTCCCTCGCAAAAACTCCTCTGTTTCTGCTTGCTCTTCTGTTTTCTCACTCTGATTTGGTTGCAATTTCACAGTTGCTTCTCCTCTTTCTAAAGTCTGTCATTCTCCTCCCTTATGTTTCTGAATGCACTGAACATCTCTTTTCCTGCAAAAAGCTGGCTGACTCTAATATAAAACTCTCTGGGGCCTAAAACATTCACAGGGATCAAATTGTTCCCTGAACCTCCCCCACATTATGTTCTCCAACTCTGAACTTTAACAAGCTGTAAATATGATACCACTGAACATTAATAAAAAACAACAGTTGGTCTATCAGATATCCCTTAGTGAGTATGACATCATAGATTATGTTTACTTATTTTTACATGGATTGTCCAATATTTTTTGCATATATGGCTACACCTAAACAACGTCCACACAAATCTTCAATGAATTCTATATGAATATGATTTCAGTTTCCCATAAACATTTCATGTAGCATTACTCAAATGTTCCTTTCTCTCTCATTCTCTTTTTATCCTATAATTTGTTTATTATTTACTGTTTCTCTATGGGGATAAGAATACTCGGTGTGGTTTCTGAATATTGACATCAGAATACAGAGATAAAAGGATCTTGGAGGTCTTTCCCCACTCAAGCAGGAGACCTTATACCAGTGGTTCTCAACCTGTGGGTCGGGACCCCATTTGGGGTCGAACGACCATTTCACGGGGGTTGCCAAACAAAGCAGTCCACCATTTTTTTCCCCTTTTCCTTAGCTGTGCTACTCCCTTTTATTCTATTGACTTTTGAAAGCCAATAGAATAGACTCTCTTGAACAGAGTCTAATTCTATTGGCTTTCAAAAGCCAATAGGAATTGTCCAGGCTGTCTCTGCCTGCTGAGCATGCCAAAAGTCCCATTCTGCAAACGGTGCTGCACCAGTTGAGTAGTCCTCGACTTACGACCGGTTGGGGGGTCGCAGCATTAAAAAGGTTGAGAACCACTGCCTTATACGATTGGACAAATGGCTGTCCAATCTCTTCTTAAAAACCTGCAGTGATGGAGCACCCACAACATCTGGAGGCAAGCAGTTCTATGATTAACTGTTCTCACTGATAGGAAATTACTCCTTAATTCTAGATTGGATTTCTCTTTGTTAGACTTCTAACTGTTACTTCTTGTCGTACCCTGGGGTGCTTTGGAGATTAGGTTGACCCCCTCCTCTCTGTGACAGCCCCTCAAATATTCGAAGACTGCTAGCATGTCACCCCTGTTAGATTAGATATTCCCCAGGACTCCCAGATCCCTTTCATGGCTTCTACTATTGAACCACTTATTCTATACCTGTGCATTTGGTTTTTCTTGCCTAACTGAAAACCTTCCTTTTCTCACCACTGAATTGCATTTTGGTTGATACGGCTCAGTGTTCAAGTCTGCCAAAATCCTTCTGTATCTTGAGCCTATCTTCTATTCCCCCCAGCTTTGTGTTGTCTGCAAATTTGATAACTTAGCTTTCTATCTTTTCATCTAAATCATTTAAGAAGATATTGAAGAGGACTGGGACTAAGACAAAACCTTGTGGCATCCCACTGCATGGTTCCCTGTAATTCTATTGAGGATTATATGTTGAGCGCAGGAGGTTGGACTAGAAGACCTCCAAGGTCCCTTCCAACTCTATTTTTCTGTTATCTTAGCATATGAATTGGGCTATCATCATCTTAAGCAATGAAAGGGGTTTTATGGTTTGGGCAGGAAATGATATGTAAACACAGTGCTTGTCTGACAGTGAGAACAATTAATCAGTGGAACAGCCTGCCTCCAGAAGCAGTAAATGCTCCAACACTGGAAGTTTTTAAGAAGAGACTGGACAGCCATTTGTCCGAAATGGTGTAGGGTTTCCTGCCTGAGCAGGGGGGTGGACTAGATGACCTCCAAGGTCCCTTCCAACTTTACTACTATTACTATTACTATTTACCTGAGTTATGGTTTTAAACTTTTAATTATCATTATTATTGTTATTTATTGTTTTAAAGTTTACTAGGTTTTAACGTTTGTAAGCTGCTCAAAGTCGCCTCTAGACAGGATGGGCGGCACACAAATCTAATAAAATAAACAAACAAATCAATAAATAAACTCAATCAGTGTTTTATTGACACTGAAAAAGTATATCTTTTTATCACATCAGAAAATCACTACTAATAATGATTTTAAATTTAATTACAGTTTTAAAAATGAGTTCAAAATTTGCTTGAGAAATCAGAAAAAAAGTCTTAACCTGATAATGGAAGGATTATAAAATTAGCAGCCAATGAGCTTCTCTAGTATGAATAGCCAAATTTGTCAATTTTGATTTTGCTTTACTTCTTTTTTTAACATTATTTATTTCATCCTATAACTTTTAGTTTGCGGGGCTTTAAATGTCCATGTAGCATTAATATGCACTTTTCCCTACTAGGCATTTTTGTGCTTAATTTTCCTAATTTATATATTTCTTGGTCATAGTTTGTCCTTAATATAATGCATTTTGTATGCATTTTAAAATACAGGAATGTATTATCATTGCATTCTGGTTTGCACATAGAATGAGATATGTAATTTGAGTAAATTACACAACCAAATTCTCTGCAGTCTGCATCCCAGTGACAAGGGGCTACTACTAGAAAAATACATCCCTCCGAAGAAAGGATTTCGGAGAATAACCTCATGATCCAGGAAACTCTATGCAGTAGAAAGTTATGTGGTCCCAAAATTGCATTCCTCTAGATTGCCAGGATACATATATTTGAGGTTTACATGGGAGTTTGCTCATATATCCTGAGGATAGGGTAATGTTGGTGGCACCAAAGGCTAAAATAAATCTACTGTTGATCTACTTTGTGGCAGGGTATTCTTGGTTCAATATCTATGGCTTGGCATACCCGTTTATCAATGCACTGTGCTTGTTACTTGAACTCTGAGGTTACCATTACTCCCATCTCTGTTGGTAGAAACCACCATGGGAACTTGGAGAAGAAAGATGATAAATAATTCCAGTGCCCTCTAGTGGATTTCAAAAAACTGATTCTAGTAGCCTTCAGTCTTAAAAATTCAGTAGTTTTTTTTTTTTTTCTGGCTCAAATGGAAGCTGATCTACATATCCTACAGATGGATTCTTTTCTAGTGCATCTCTAACACACTCTGTAGCTGTTGAGACTGACGTTGCTGTTTTTGGAGGCAGGAAGTCAGACAGGAAGGAAAGGAGGAGGGTAATTTAAGGTAAAACATCCAAACTGAGCAGCATAAATAAAATATCCAAAATGCTGTTTGGTTGATTCTGTTATTCTTATGAACAGCAATTTCGCAAGATTAATATCTTATCTGGAGCAGTGAAGTACTGACCCAATTAATGGGAGTGACCAGTGGGACGGGTCTTGAAGTGCAGCTTAAATTGAATGAAGTCAAGAGGTAGAGCTGAACAGAAATTATTGCATTAAGTTATACTGTATAAATCAGTGTTTTCCAAACTTGACAATTTTAAGGCATGTGGACTTCAACTCCCAGAATTCTCATGCCTTAAAATTGTCAAGTTTGGGAAACACTGGTATATATAAATAGGTAAAAACAAGATGAGAGAGCACAAAAAGAAAATAACACCATCCCAGATTGTAAAAAAAATATTTTTCTGTTTAGAATTGTTCTGAAATAGGATAGCTTCCAATTCTAATAAAATAAAAATTAGTTGCAGAAAGTAATCAGAGGACTAAACAGATGATTCAGCAGAGAGAAAGATAAGTATTTGTGATTTTCTTAAATGTATTTTTAATAAATGTATAAGGAACATCTATCTATCCTGATATTCTGTCAATGTATTTGCACCTTTTTATATAGCCAGTGCTATGTTGCAAATGATGTGTAGCAAATAGCACAGTAGATAGAAGTAACAAGAACTATGGATTGAAAAAATAATGTATCATAGACAAAGTTAGACAAGGAAAATAGACTGAATTATTGCAAGATGTACATGTATAGTAAAACACTAACACAAATACATGACTCTGTATATCTGGATAGACTATTTATTTAAAAAGGGAAGAGATGGACAGGTTTTAAGATGTACAACTGCTGGTTCAAAAGTAGTGTGTAGTGTATGGCCCATTATTTATTATGAGGAATGAAAATTTGTCAACAAGCCAAAGTGACTTCCTATACGAATGTACTTCTGCCTACTTTATTACAGGAGAATCAGAGATGAATTTGTCAGGGAAAAAAATGAAAACAGATTGAATGCTGTTAGAATTAAGAGGTATGGAGATGTAGTTAAACAAGAAGACATAGGTCAAGAAAGAAGGATGAATGAAGATGGATTGAATACAAAATTAAAGAAAAGGGGCAATAGATTAAATGATTTAGGGATGTAATGAAAGTAAGGATAGTTTGCAAGGATAGAAAGCTAAAGTTAGCTACCTTTCTTTTAACTCATGCTTTAATTTCTTTTACTTTTTATTCTTTACTCTCTTTCTGTATTTTATATAACACTGTTTATCCTGAAAAGGAATATCATGACAGGTATGTATGTATGTACATATGTATGTATATAATTTGTGTGGCTGCCCATCTCAACAAGTAACTCTGGGCAGCAAGCAAATTTTTTAAAAAAAATAAAACAATTATAATAATGCAAAAATTAAAATACACAGCAGTCAAAAAATGAATCACTCACCATAATCACTAAAATAACTAAGAAAAAGGTCCCTGTACACACTTTCCTCTTTTTTAACAAATAAAATAAATTGATCAACCAACCAGAGTATATTGGAGTTGAGGAATGAAACTCTTCCTACTGCTAGCTGGCTAAATCTCTTTGAAATCACCTATTACTAACAAGATTATGTTTTTGCCTGGAAATATAACTTCCTTCTAATGCTGATTTGATATTTCTCAACTGATTTCCCCAGTCAACTTTTCAAATCTAAGAAAGGCATTCCAGTTTGACTCTTGTGAACAGGGAGAAGAATTTTACATATGCTCAGAGAAATTCAGGATTAGTTGCCACACTTTCATTAAATAAGGGCAGCTACATAAGTTGGAAGCACTGATACAGTTTTGTCAGAACTGCATTTAACTTCCTGCATACTGGACAAGAGTTCTCTTTCTCCTTACTGCCTTATTTGAAACTCTCGTGCAGTTTTGCTTCTTGCATTGAATGTGAACCAATCCACTTGAGTTTACAGATACATTTGTCAAGCCAAGTCTAGACACTCTGCAAACATTTGTTCCGGGACACAAACATTTGCCATTTACTGCAAACTGCTGAGGAACAAGGTTAGCTAACATTTAGAATCACATTAGCTAAACTCAAGTTAATCACTCATTAATTAATCCAAGTGCAAACAGAGACAGAAAAAAAAACTGCTTAAAAAAACCCTAAAGAAGGAAACAACACATGGAGTAGTAAGAGAAGGGAATGTGTTGATACAGTCCTCAAGCAGAGGAGGACTATACCACTTTTAGCCAAAACAAAGAACATTCTGCTCTAGCTCTTTCCATGCTGTATGCAGTTACAAAACTTGAACAACTATGTGAAATGTCAGGTGTTTATCTGTTTTTGCCCTTTCACCCTTGCTCCATGTTCTGACAATCCATATTTCTACTTTTGATTGAAAGGTGCTGTAGTCACTGAGAAACTGATGATGAGGAAATGTTTCCATGGTTTGTACAGGATTTAGCTCAAGATTTCTGAACTCTAATGGAGAAGTCATAGAGAAACTTCTCTGAAAAAACATAGAAAGTAGAAACCAGGAAAATACCCATCCAGGTTTATTTTTATTTCCTAAGCAAATGTAACATTTATGAAAAGAGGGAATTGGCATTAGTTGGAGTTTACTGGGTTAAGGGGAAAGAGAAACATTTGCCCTATGTGCAGTTTCTGTTTGCTTTTTCTCTTGGTGAGAAAGATCCCCCTTTTAATGTGTAATTAATCAATTAGGTCATCAGAATGATTAACACAACCACAATTTTAATTTTACAAAATATTACTTTGCAGATTATACACTTTTGGAAATGATGGCTAAAGTAACTGGAAGTGCTTTGAACACTGAAAGGTGTTTTAGGCCAGTATTTCCCATGTGTTTAGCAACTTTAAGAGGTATGGACTCTCAAAAATCCCCAGCCAGGATTGTTTAAAGTTCACACATCTTAAAGTTGTACAGTAGAGAAACACTACTTTGGATGAAAAATAAGGACTTTTTTTTCTTCCTACATACCCGCCATGCTTTAAAATCTGTTCTTGCCTGCTCTGTTCACCTGGACATAACTAGTTTGGGTTTGAGCTCATTCTGCCAACTGTTTTCCATGTCAGGGCTGGCCCAGATATAAATGAGGGCACTTCTGATTGTGGCTGGAAAAGAAGTTATTCTGTATTTGTTTCTAATAAATCCCATTCAGTCTGACAAAAGAGAAGTGCTAGAAATTCATTCAGATAATAACATTATACAGAAATTCTTGGGGATGGAATAAGGTATTCTTGCATTTAGTCACAAGATGGTTAACAATTATATTTTTCTCTAATTAAAATATTCTCCATTCATCTTTGAGCTGGCAAAAAACTCAATGTGAACTTTGCTGTTTCTACTGCCAGTTCCTCTCATACCTCTTTTTGCTTATTTCAGATCACTTCAATCGTTTGACTTCAGGTTTCAAAACCCTTAATTTTGCTCTTAGAGGATATCAGAATAAGAGAGGAGACTGCTTCAATCCTGAGGCAGCTAAAGATGACTTAACTCTGTCTCATTCATAGACTGGAGATGAGATAATGGCAACATGGAAAAAATGTTGCCAGGGCATGCTGATGCCATGGTTAGGTTCAGGTAGGGACAGGCCTTCTGCTCTATCATTAATTGTAATTAAACTCCAGGGAATCACATCATGAGTGAATATTTATCATAGTTCTGTTTTTTATAGTGGTGCTATTATCTACACTTAGAGGTAACTCTTACTTTGTGTGAGATATTATTGGAGAATGTATTCATCTAGTGTTTCTCCTGACAAACATGGTGAATTTTCAAACAAATATTTGGGCCATGACCAACTTCAATTTGTGCAATGGTTCCTTCCACTTTATAGTGGACCATCCAATGCTGAAGAGTAGTAAAACTAAAGTGGCTATGTCATTCTTCCAGTGTGCTTCCTGTTCTCCTCCAGACATCCCTTTATTCCTTCAGACTTCATGTTGCTATACCCATTCCTGAGTCAGATTAGGACTTTGCTTTTTTACTGAAGGCTTCCAAGCATCTCTGCCCACTCGTTCTGTTAACAGGCCTCCACCTTCTTTCTCCATATGTCTCCTGACATCCCTGAACCAGCTTTTTAACTCAGATGCTGCTTGAGTTCACCATCTCTAGATTTATTCTCCTGGCTACATTTTTTTTTCATTGCTCTATCCAGCTCTGGCCCAGCCTTTTAGTTCATTGCAAACTTTGCTTTCTATAGCTGTTATCTTGCAAAGATTCTTGGATCAAGTCTCAAAATACATTTACATTTTAGAGATTGACATCACACTTCCAGGTACTTAATTGTTCCCTAACTATGGAGAAAGGTTCTCTAGAAGATGAAGATTGGTCTTGTTCCCTATTTCTGTTCAGGCAACCATGGTGCCCCAAACACTTGAAGAAATCAAGCGTGATTGATAGCTCTGCAAATATAATTATCTTTATCCAATTTGATTTATAATTCAGCTGTACCAAGGGAGAGTCAAATGAATTTGTTCAGAGGTGTAAATCTGGCATTCATTGGCGTCTATTTACTGTAATGGAAACCTGTGACTATGGAGCATTTACACTTCAAAGAGAGCTGCAACTGCATGCTGAGAAACCCACTAGCATATAGTTTTGCTACTTTTTTTGCCAATATTTTGCACTCTTCTACAACCATCAACTACAATTTCCCCCCCTTCCCCCCATCGAAATAATCAAGGCAATGTTTTTCTTCTTGCTTGCTTGTTCAATCTTGTATGCAGCCATATTTCAGAACAACTCCTGGTGTTTAGCAACAGAACAATACAATAAAACATCCACAATAAATTAATAATTAAGTAATTAAATGAAAACATCTACAATAATAATAATAATTAAAACCATAAATAAAAGCCAGATCATTGTAATACAACAGGCAACAACATCTTCTAGGCCCCTGAAAGTTCAGTGAAAGAGCTTTATCTTTATCATCTTCCAGAATCTGATCAAGAATGGAGCAGGCTGTTCCACAATATCGGGATTGTAATGGAGGAGCCTCCTGGTCTGAGTCTCCCTTATTTCATGAAAATGAGGAAACATCAAGTTTCTCTTAGGGTAAGATACTGGATGAGAATCAGTTGGTCTAGTGGCTAAGGCATCAGGCTAGAAACCAGGAGACCATGAATTTTAGTCTCGCCTTAGGCGTAAAGGAAGTTGGATAATCTTGGGCCAGCCACTTTCTCTCAATCCTAGAAAAGAGGCAGTGGCAAACCAGTTCTGAAAAACCTTGGCAAGAAAACTGCAGGACATATCCAGACGATCTCCAAGAATCAGACACAAATGAACAAAAGAAGAAGAAAACAATATATATCGGACAGACTGATGCCAGTTGATGAATACTTTAAAGTTACTTTGAATTATATAAGAAATCTATTAGCAATCAATTTAGATGTAGTATCTTCTTGAGGTCTAATGCAAGCTAGTAAATAACCTGGTTCTTAGTTTTCTCCAATGATACACAGTTAACTAGTTGGGATGCAAAGTGGGTAGATATTAATATATAGATTTACAAAGATTTACAAAGGCTGACACATTTGCAAAGAAATGCACATTTACTTAGCCATCTATTTATATCCTACAGGCTGAACTTGGGCAAAGTGGCTTAACTATATGACTAAAAGGATATAATTGAATTAAAAAACACCAGTACTATATGGTAAAAACATTGATGTTATCTAAACTATCTGGGCAATGGGGTCTATACTCATTCTTACTCAGAGTAAATAATAATAATATTGATTTATTAAACTTGTATGCTGCCCAACTCTGGGCAGCTCACAACAATAAAACAAATAAATGACAATAAAACATAAAAAATAAAAGAAAAAAACCTAAAGTCATAGCCTTTCTTTGCCTTCAGTGTTGACACTGAGGTTAATGGAAGAGTTAATATGCACTGTGATGAAATTATGATCACAATGTCAACTCTAATTCATAAAGATCATAAGGTGAAATGGGGATTTCAATTTTTTTAAAAAATATTTTTTCTGTGCAGTCTAGGAGCAATTGCTTTTTACACAAAGGGTTAAAAAGAAGTGGGAATTATAGGGTTGAAATAAGGGGTCCTTGGTGCTCTCTGAGCTTGGTTGTTTTCTTGCAAACGTTTCATTACCCAAACTAGGCAATATCATCAGTGCTAGCATAGACTAATAGTGATGATGTAACCTACTTTCAGTAATGAAAGGTCTGCAAGAAAACAACCAAGCTCAGAAGAGCACCAAGGACCCCTCAGAAGTGGGAATTCTTCTGATATTTCCTCCTGCTCCCACTGCTACTTTTACAGTGAAATCGGGTTGTTGTTTTTTAAATTGTAATGTGAAAATGGAATGGAAAGTAGAATCCTGTTTTTACCCAAGGTATAGGTTTACAACCTAAATATCAAATTTTGTATAATAAGAGCATATTGCCATCTAGTGTCAAACCTGAGTCACTTCTTGCTCATTCTTTTAGAAAAAAAACAAGATTTCCAGGCCATCCTGCTTCATTCAGAGTTGACCTTATTTTGCTGCTATTACTATAGCTATTGTACAAGTCAGGATGAAATTTTTGAGCTTCATCAAAACCATCTTACCATACATGAAAGACAACCATCTTTTTTATAGTTGAAAATAAGAACGGAATAATTTGCTTTATACCACAGTTATACCGTTTGTCTGAAATGGTATAGGGTTTCCTGCCTGAGCAGGGGGTTGGACTAGAACACTCCAAGGTCCCTTCCAACTCTATTATTATTATTACTATTACTATTACTATTATTATTATTATTATTATTATTATTATTATTTGTTCACTCTGATTGCTGGTGGTTCTCTGAGAGAGATTGCAAAGCATACATTCTACCATGGAACAATGGCCCCTTCTAAAGTTCTGATAGTGTGACCCAGCTGCTCTATCCCAGTCCTCTAATCAAGTTATCTGCTTATTAATTTTATTACATTTATTAAGGCCACACAATCCAAAAGAGTGACTGAATGGGTACCAATCCTCACATTGTACATTGAAGAAAGCTTTTATGTATTACTTTCATTCTTTCTGCAATCATTTATTTTCTGAAGTAAGAGGCATCCGTCAACTAACCAGAATTGTCCTTTTATTCATTTATATACAGCACATTTTTCCATTCTTAATTTATGCATGATTTATGGAGTTACTGCCATCTCCTAAGAAAATGATGACACCATTAACCTTGAATGAATTAAACAATCCATTTGTTTAGGCCACTACACTGAGCATTATCAATGTGTTTGAACTTTAGTGTTGGAGAATTTTTTTAAGAATATTGCTTTGGATGCTGACAACAGGATTGCAAGTACTTGAAATCAATCAAGTTGTAAGAAAGAAATGAATTTGATGATACTGAGGTGTAATTGCCAGACATATTAAATAGATGAAAATGCTATAGTGCTAATCTGACTATGTATATAAGTCAGCCAACAATATTCATAGTACAGTCTTATATGTATGTATACCCAAAAATGCTCCAGTTAGATGACTTACTTCAAGTAAGACTATGTAGATTTGCCCTCATTATTACTACAGTATGACAGTCAGTTTGAAAGATTTTGATAAAATAAGCAACTGTTCCTCTTTAATTGACCTATAAGAATTATTCCCCATATTAAAAAAGTATTTATATTTTTTTCCATTTTAGAGAAGGAACTCCATTCTGATCACTGGAGAACAAGAAATACTGCTTCAAATTGATTCTTTGTTGCAATACATTACCTGCATCCTCCCCAAACAACGAACTATGCTAAATGTTTTCATTTAAGAAAATGTAAGAAAATTCAGTACATAGAGCAAAGAAGTAATATCTCTGACTGTACAGTTTAGAAGAATGATAAACCTAAATGGAAAACATGGGGGCTAGGGGGAGAGACAATGAACTGATATGGATGAAGGAATTACCTTTCACCTGATCCTCTCACCACTTCATATTTTGTCCATACTTTCCTCCTGTCTCCAGATATATCCGAACCATGTATCTGGGGATCCAAAGCCAGAGGCAAAAGGAACACCAGCGGCGCTTTTACTGGGCTATGATGTATGAGTATGCAGATGTCAACATGCTGCGCCTCTTAGAGACTTTTCTCGAGAGCGCCCCACAATTGGTGCTACAACTCTGCATAATGATCCAGAAGAACCGTGCAGAAGCTTTACCATGTAAGTGATGTGACTGGTGCTCCTCATTTTGGAACAGTTTGGCACATGTTTGAATTTCTCACCCAGGTGGAAGATTTAGTGGTTGATATGCCCCTTCACATTAATCAAGGGCAATTCCCCCAACTGAAAAGAATATCTGTTCTTTAGGGTAGAATTGTGGAGTCCTTGGTGCTCTCTGAACTTGGTTGATTGCTTGCAGACATTTCATTATCCAACTAGAAAACATCATTGGTGCATGGCCCTGATGGTTAGTAGTTGGGTAATGAAATGTCTGCTAGCAAACAAGCTCAGAAAGCACCAAGAACTCCACAATTCCCCCAACCCTGTACTTCCTTAAGATTAAAGAAGGTATAGCACAGAATTTCTGAAAGCTAAAAGGCATTTCCTAAGAAGGTCTATGAGAAGGCTTCCATTCCTGCTTTTGCAGAATCTCAGTCTACTTTCCCCTGCCTGCCTTGCAGTGAATATCCTTGTGAAACATTAGAGAGGAAGTTAGGTGTCTAGCATTTGCTTTTTTATTACTACATATTGATTTTCCAAGAAGGAAAATCATATGTTTCCTTCTTGGAAAAGTTCCTAGAAAACCATAGTCAAAGTGATTTAACAATAATAGTGCCATTTCAACAATGGAATTTTCTTTTGCACATAAATTATTGTATATAAATTTAGAAGAAGGTAATAGTATAAAGTAAATAGAATCGGAAGAATTCTAACCAGATACAGTACAATGAGAAAGAAAAATGTGTAGTAAATGTTGGCCATTAATAATGACTGGTAAAGCACTATCTCTCTTGCCCATAGTTTGCCTTGGCATAGATAAGTAATCAGTTCAGTCCCCTGGCAAGAGCAGTCCCGTACTTGCTGGATAAAGAGATGAGGGAAAAGGAGGGAGGGAGGACAGGAGGCAGAAGAGAAGAAGAAAGAGAAGAAAAGTATTAAAAAGAGAATATAAAATATTCTAACACCCTGTCCTTAGCTTCAGCCTTTGATTAACTCTGAAGGAATGGAAACTCAGCAATTCACTTCTTCTAGTATAACACATCCCATTCCCATGATTTTGTTTATAAATTAAGTCTTGGCAAAGAACAGGATTTAGCCCCATTCCGTTAATCCTGGACTTTCTTCTACAAACTCATGGAAAATTCTGATTCCGAAATAACTGCTGATGTGGCGCAACTATTTTTTCACTATGTTTTAAAAGGACTTGGAGAATTCACAAACTCTAAAGAACTGTGAGCTAAGCTAGCTTCTAGCCACAGACCCTGAGGCCTTTGATTTAGGCAGAAAAGAAATCTCTGACAATTTCTAATTTTTCACTTTTTGCAATGGATATCTAATTAAATGTTTTTCAGTTTTCTGAATTTAGATCACTATTTCTCAAATTTGATAAGTTTAAGATGTGTGGACCTCAACTCTCAGAATTCCCCAAGCAGTGCTGCCTGGGTAATTCTGGGAGCTGAAGTTGACACATCTTAAAGTTGCCAAGTCTGAGAAGTACTGGTCTAGATAGTGCCAGCAAGCATAGAATGCAATTGTTTGTTTTCTTTCTCTCCTTCTCTCTCTTCTCTTTCTCAGATACACACAGAGATATATATACACACACAACACAAGCATATACTAGGAGGACATGTTTATCTGCTGTTTCAATTTCTTGTTATTGTTCTAAACTGGAGAAACAATACTATTATCTCATATGGGATCATGTCATAAGCTTTGAAGCATTCTAGTGTCCTTACCCCTAAGACATCTTAAGAGCTCTTAGGGTCTTTATTTCTGCTTTATCCACTGTTTGGAGAGAATTAACTCAGCAGGAGTTTAATCTTCCTTAATAACCTCCAGAAACACTCAGTGGACCAAGGCATTTTCAGAGAGGAGATGAAAGTGTTAAGATGGCACCTGAAAAGAGAGTGGGGCTTCACTCGCATCATCACAATTGCCATTTTGATTTTTTGACACCTGCCCCCAACTAAAGATGCTCCTCCAGTGAATGATAGGAAGGTAATATACTGTTGTTAGGCATCTTTGGCTGGCATCTTCAGAAGCAAGGTGATCTGCTATACAGACCAAAGGCAGCTGAGCAGGATTGACTGGGGTCCTGCCTTTATAGCCACATGTCCTGACTTCCCAATCAAGTGTTATAGTCCATATGCAGGATGATACCTGTAAAAGACAGGCTAGACTGTAGAGATAGGGAAAAGAAGTGGAGAGGTCAGGATCAGTTATCTTTAAGAGACCAACTATAAGCTTGTTGTTAAAAGGCGATAACTCAGCAGCAGAGCATTAAACTGAATAAATTAATGACCTAAATTCTGAAATTTACCCACTTTGTTGTGGAGAGATCACAATAGAATAGCACTTGTATATTTTCATGATTCTCTAATTCCCTTTTAAAATAAACTATTGTAACCTGTGGCTAGTGGACAAAACTACACTAGTGCCACTTTCAAAAATTTCTTACCAATCATGAATCAGAATATAAACTAAGCTGAGACACCTATCTGAGAGCACATGTAATGACAGAACACACAGAAGATCTTGGGCCTATTTTGTGCACAGATGACTTCAATGAGTGTCCCTCAATGGCAGGATTTGAAATAAGAGTGGAAAAAGTTCACAATTCACTTTTTTTTCTGGACAACTTTAATTCATGAAATTAGAAATCATAGTCACTTAGGCCATTATCTAACAAAATGAAATTCAATGTAGAGAAAAGCAAGGTTTTACATTTAGGCAAGGAAAATCAAATGTACAGGTGCAGATTAGGTGAAACCTGGCTCAAAAGCAGTAATTGTGAGAGGGATCTTGGAGTCTAGTGGACAATCACTTAAATATGAACCAGCAGTGTGCAGCAGCATCCAAAAAAGCCATCAGAAACAGAGGGATAGAAAATCACGTGAAGTATTAGTACTGCTTTATAAAACCTTAGTAAGACCACCCTTAGAATACTGCATTCAAGAATACTGCATTCAGTTTTGGTCAACTTATCAGTGACTCTGGAAAGAGTGCTGATAAGTTGTGTTAAGTCTAGTGAAAACAAAGATTGGGGGGTGACATCATAGCAGTGTTCCATATTTGAGGGGTTGCCACAAATATAAGGGGGTCAACCTATTTTCCAAAGCACCAGAAGGCAAAAGAAGAAACAATGGATGGAAACTAATCAAAAAGAGAAGCAACCTACAACTAAGAAGAAATTTCCTAATCAATGGAACGAGTTGCCTTCAGAGGTTGTGGATGCTCCATCAATGGAGGCTTTTATGGACAGCCACGTGGGGAATGGTATAGGGTCTCCTGCCTGAGCAGGGGGATTGTGCTAGAAGACCTCCAAGGTCCCGTCCAACTCTGTTATTCTTTTATTCATTACCTGCTTACAGAGAGGCTATTAGCAATTTAAGAATTAAGTCCTTTTATTGATAGGCAATGAGATCCATCATCATAAACCATAACTGCATGTAAATTATAGTTGCTGTTTCTGTAGGTGATAAAATTATGCAAATGGTAGTCAGTATTTATTACAGGTGGGATCATGTTTATGCTTATTTGTCTCTCTTTCTTTCTCTTTCTCTCTCTCTCTCTCTCTCTCTTCCTCTTCTAGATCTTTTTCGCTAACCTGACTCACATTATAATCATGTTTCACACCTGCCCCTCAAGAGGATGATGTAAGCAACTGCGTCCTTTCTCCTGTGTCTCCAGTTTAACTCTGTGGATTTGTGTGTGTTCTCCCGGCAGGTGTATCCTCTGTGGCCTCCCTGATGTCCCTGGCTTGGGTGCTAGCCTCCTATCACAAGCTTCTCCGGGACTCTAGGGATGATAAGAAGAGCATGAGTTATAGAGGAGCCCTTATCCATCTCTTCTGGCGTCTCTTCACCATCTCATCCAGAGTTATCTCTTTTGCCCTCTTTGCTTCCATCTTCCAGCTCTATTTTGGGATCTTTGTCGTGGTCCACTGGTGCGCCATGGCCTTCTGGATCATCCATGGTGGGACAGATTTCTGCATGTCTAAATGGGAAGAGATTCTCTTCAACATGGTGGTAGGGATTGTGTACATTTTTTGCTGGTTTAATGTCAAGGAAGGGCGGACCCGATACCGAATGTTTGCCTATTACACCATAGTCTTGACAGAGAATGCTGCCTTGACGCTCCTTTGGTATTGTTACAGAGATCCCGACACTACTGACTCATATGCTGTGCCAGCGCTTTGTTGTGTCTTTCTTAGCTTTGCTGCTGGGATAGCACTGATGCTCTTATATTACGGCATCCTGCATCCCATGGGGCCGAGAGCTAAGATTTTTGCCAGCTCCTGTTGCGCCGAGCTGCTCTGGGGCATTCCTTTGCCCCCTGACATTGAACCCATGGCTCCTCAAACCCCTGGGTATAGGGTGGCCCAGGCTACGCCTCCCAGAGCGGCCACGGAGCAACAGGAGGAACTCACAGCTGACACATGCTTACCAGTTTTCCAAGTGAGAGCTATGGTGCCATCAACTCCGTCTGGGAGACCATTCCACCCAGAAGGCCCTCTCATTAAGATAGACATCCCAAGAAAGAGATACCCAGCTTGGGATGCTCATTTTGTAGACCGAAGGTTGAGAAGGACTATAAACATTCTCCAGTATGTCACCCCCACCGCTGTAGGCATTAGGTATAGAGATGGACCTCTCTTGTATGAATTGCTACAGTATGAATCTTCACTTTAAAAGCTCCTTTAAATGCAAATGCCCCTACACACACACACACACACACACACAAAACACACACAAACAGATACACAGAGACATGCACACTATTGCAAATAAACACCCACCTATTAAAAGAGGGATTTCATGGGTGGGGGGGGAGACGTGGGTTAACTGTTTATGGTCAAGACAGTTCTGAAATAACCTTCCAATAAGTTTTCTTTCTGGTTGCTGTATGTATTTAAAGGAAAGAGAGATCCTCTATGTTTTATAAGTAAAAACGAAATGGAAAGGTTTTCTTTTGTTTTTTACACACAGGAGAAAACAAGAACAACAACACAAACCAACCAGTATTGCAAACTTCCACGATTCAGAGGTTGGAGAAAAATTAATTACTTCACCTCTGAGTTTTATATCTTACACCAAGTGTAGGACATTAATATAGGGATTGGTGCTGATTGAAAATAATAATACTAATAATAAAAAATAAAACAAACAAACAAAAAACCTACAACTGCCTTATGCCCTTAGGTGCTGAGTTTCATTATGTACTGTCATCTTCCTCATGCAAAATGTTTGATTATTTTAATGACATATAAATAAATAGCTAGATATAGTGACACACACACACATAGCTGTGTGTATGTGTTTATACATAATAAGAAATTGTACAAAAGAATCAGGTAAAAAGGAAATGCCATTGGTTTAGTTAGATTGGCACAATACAGGTGAAAATGATTACCCTTCCACCCCCTAGTGAAGGAAATGCCAAACTAAGTTTGAAGAGGGTTCATGGCTGTGTTTTGACTGGCGTAAAAGTTACTTTAATTTGATATATTTAAGTTCCACTTCCTCATGCCACTTTGAATGAGACTGTGCATTAACTACATCCCTGCTACAGAAAAAAGGGGGTGATTCTTTATGATTCACTATATTAAGCTTGAATCTCAGGGTATAATCCTCTTTCCCCCCCCAAAAAGCAATGAAAACCCAGATTTTGACTTGCATCTGTTGTACAATGACCCAACAATTAGCATGGTTCAGAAGCACAAAAATATCCCTTCTGGCATAGAGTCTGCCCAGTTCATTGAAATGGGAGATGTTTTAAAAAGTTCATGCGCAAAGCTGCTTATTTACATTGAATTGAATAGGGAAAGCATTATATCCATTTACCTATCTTCTTATCTGAAAAAGTTGAACCAAGGTGCAAGTCTCCAAAATCAAGTTATTTCATTGGTTTTTAATGCAATTGTCATTGGTATCTTTAAACTTTAAAGCATAACTGGTCTATTTGATTTCTTGGAACACCTTTTAGATTACCTTTAATTTTAAATTGTACCAAAAACAAGCATGAGAGAAAAGAAGTAGTATTTGAAGGAATTTATAAAGTATTTAAAAATTCCATAACAATTTCTCTCCTCCCCTCTCCCAATCATTTTCAGTCTTAATAAAACTCAGCATAGTAGCAAAAAGAAAGTCCATTTAAAGGAACATGCTTTGATTGGAAATTGGGCTTCTGACTACAGGCATCATTTTAAGGCTACAAAGATGGATATATGAATTGAATTTGCAATGATGCAGCTTGTTTTTGTGTGAGCCTTAAAGTGATCTTATGGCATTCTCTGGTTTGTTTATGTTTTTCTATTTTCTAAGGAAAAGAGGAAAACAAAAAAAATGAAAATGGAGGATTGAATCTCTGTATGGAAATAACTCATTACTGATGTGTTTCTGGTGAAAATTTGGTGCTTAATATTTCTATTGTTTCTATAGTTGTCATGATTTAGCCAAGAATCATTTGACTCTAATACCATTTCTGGGGAACTACAAACACAGACTTGTTCTGATGGTGTCCTCCACTGAATGTATGTAGAAAAGAAACCACCATCCAAACAACAAGAGGACAGATTAGTATAGAATTTCAACCTCAACGTTTCAGATACCTGCTCACAGGAAAACTCTACAGCTAGACTCTGCATAAACCATTTGATGTCCGAAGGTTAACATTTTGCTTATTTTCTTCTTTGGCTCTCAGCTGGAATAGCAGACTGTGTACAATATTTCCATTCATGAATTGCTTTGTTAAAATTATTTTTCTCTTGTCTAGGGCATCTAAGATTTCAGGCTCTTGTCACCAATACAGAGGGACAAAAAGGGAACAAGTGAACCATCCGAGACCAATGCCAGTTTTGGGGTATGGGTGAAAATGTAAAAAACCGGCATAGTGATCCAAACCAAATAGATATCTTCAGAATAGAAATCCAACAAGGGAGAATGGGTGGAAACTAAACTGGTGGAAGCATTTGAAAAAGTCATACTAATTGTATATTTTAAGCTGAAAGTTCTTTTCACCTGAATATACCTGACAGTAACAGATTTTTCAGTGATGCAGGCATTGTTATCATTATTATTACCAATATGCTTCAGAAAAGGGTTGAGGATTTATTAGGGTAAACTCCAAATGCACAAAAGTCTTATTATTTTTAAAAAACCAAATGTTTACTAGTCTCAGGGCAATTAATAATTCTTTTAGATTTAGCAACTCTGGGCTTCTTACTGAAATTTGTCGTATGGCTATCTTTTTATCCACTGTCATATTTTTTATTTTTTCTTATTTACTGAGGATAGTCTTATTTCAAGCATCCTATTTTTAATAAAGCACTGTATTCATTTTTTATTGGAGGGCAGATACTAAAATTGAAATTCTATGCCCCTACCCAGAACCCTGGCTGTTTAAATATACGTAACAGATACCTTCTTGTATTTATTTATTTAAGAAAATTTGTATGGCTGCCTACCCACTCACTCTCAGTGACTGAAAAATTAGAGAAAATATTTTTGCACAGGCAAAAAATGCAAAAAAATTACAAAATGTTTGGGTCAACATAATAACACTATCACTATTAGCAACCCTAATTTAATAATGAACAGGGTTTCCCTTTCTGACTTTTCCCCCATAGAAATGAAAACTGGTAGACTCACACAGCATTTCACCTGTAAAATTAAAAATGAAGGTTTTTGGTAGAAGTACTCATTATGTGTAAAGAATTCTACAAATGATTTGTCTGTAACAAAATGCTGCCACTGTTCTATTTTTAAATTTCCCCTCCATTACCTCTGAATCCAAATAATAAATAGCAAATAAGACTGACAAAATTTGCCATGCAGCAAGTTTATTTTAATAAACCTGATTATTAAGGCATTTTCTTTTTAGGATATAGTATTGAAGAGAAATTAAAGGAATAGAGAAGAAAATGCAAATATGTCTGAAATATGCAGCACTGCTTCAGTTCTCAAATAGAGTAGTATAAAATATGTGTTTAAATCAAACAGTCCCAATGTAATATCCTTTACTTCATGCCATCAACCATAATAGTACATTCTTCTACATAAAGATGAATCACTCTATTGATTGATTAATTTATCATAATAAAAGTAGTCCAGCCTTTTCATAGTCATTATGGGACTGTGCTTTGTTAGACTTCGAATTAGATAGCAACTACTATCTGAAACCAGCTAAACATTAAAAAAATGAAAACAAATTCAATGAACAGAAAAATCTTCATATCATGGATATCACTTCATATCAGTTTTCTACTACTACAAGTAATGCATCATATTAACAAAGGTCTCCTTGTCATGACAGTTATTGATCTAGAAGGCTTCAGATAATTCTCTCTATATATTTTTCTCCTTTTTACACATTCTTTAATTCTCATCCCCCATCCCAAGACAAATACTTCCAAACTGAAAATAGTATAGGAGAGTAAGTCACTGATTTGGTTATTTTCTGGCTGCAGGGAGAAAAGCATTCAGCATGGGATATCATCTTTATTTGGCGCTACAGAGGCCCCAAGACTTTCTTGCCAAAATACAAAGGATGGAGGGCTCTCTCCAGTATTCAGTTTCAAAATGAGCCTGTGATCCAAAGAAAAAATAGTACTAAATAAAACAAACCCTCAGAAGAAGTAGTAACATTACCTTCCAATAAATGGCTGTTTTGTGATTAGCTAGGCCCACCTTGGCAGCCATTTTAGGATTAAGCATGATAGTCCTTGTAGCAGCTTGTTTGTCAGAATAGCCATAATTTTTCACAATGGGTCACCTATTCCAAGGAATTGTTTACTATGGGAAAACAATTCCTTTAGTTTCTCAGCAATAAATATTATTCCCACTCTCCCTTGAAACTGCAGGGCAAAATATCTCATTTATTGTTCCCATGATATTGTTTGAATTGGATATAGTCAGATAGGATTAATGTCAGATTAAGACTAGGAAGACTCAGGATCAAATGCTTATATTCTTATGAAACTGACTGAATGACATTATAATAGTTATCTTCTCTTGGCCTAACATATTAAAAACAGTTTTAAAGATCATATAGTGTGTGTGGGGGGGGGGTGTAGAAAAATGGATACCTGGCTCTGAGATCCTTGAAGAATCTTGGAATATAAATGTAATAAATTATCCATCCAGGAACACAGCACTCTTCTGCAACTAATTAAAGCAGTCATAATTTTATTCAGGCTTCTATATGGAAGCTTATAAAAAAGAAGTGATTGCTATAACGAAGAGCAAAGAGCTTCCATCCTTCTGCTTGTATCAAATCCAAAACGCTTCTTCCATTTCAAAGCTTGTTTGGCCCACATATATCTCTGTTAACTTTTAGTTCTATGTGTAATTGAAAGGTAAGATATACACTTAATAAATCAATAATGAATTCCAATTATGACATTTCATCATTCTGGAAACTCACCAAAGTCTGAGTTAAAACTTTAAAGTGTGCTTCAGTTGTATGCAGGATAAAATACCAGAAATAGATCTTTACTAAATCCCTTAAATGATCATGTGTCACTAGTTCTTAGTCCACCTCACAAGATTATTGTTAAGAAAAGGAAGCTTGCTCTTGAAAAAAATATATAGAAATTAGTGCTATCCTTTATGTTCCCTTTTTGGTTTCTTTTGTTTGTTATTTTTATGGTTGGTTAGTTGATTTGGTTTTGTTTGTTTCTTTATGGTCTGTTGAATTTTACATTTTTTTTTTTTTTTTTTTTTTTTTTTTATTGAAAATTTTTACATTTTACAAAAACAAATCCCCTTCCCATACCCCCCCCTACCTCACCCCCCCCCTTCCCAAGCTCCCAAACCCTCCCCTGGACTTCCCAGAGCTGAGTACAGGCTTAATTAAAAAAAAAAAAAAACTTAAAACACTTTTAAAACCTAAACAAATTTAAATACAATCATCATTCTATATAAGCTCCCTCCAAAAACACAAATTTAAACATTACTTTCTTTGAATATCTATATCTATAATATAAAATCTAATTTCTCCCTCTTTCTTTATCCTAAAACGAAAAAATAAACATACAAATCTTTGTTATACCATTAAAGCTAAATACTCTTAAAGAACTTAAAGTAAGTACATATTTCCTTCAATCTTCATAATCTTCTCTCCTATCCAAAAAGAAAAAAAAAAAAAAAACAAAAACTTAAAAAACCTATAAGTCCTAAACAAATCTAAGCACATTTAATTAAACAAATTATTTTGTCTTAAAAATATTAATAATAATATTTAAAAACTAAAAACACTTTTAAATCCTAAACAAATCTAAATACAATCATCACTCTATATAAACTCCCTCCAAAACCACAAATTTTTAAAATTTAAAACATTAGAATCCACTCACTAAAATAAGCAAATTATAATCCCTTCAAAACACAAATTTAAACAATATTATCATTAAAGGTTCAAAACTTAAAACAACAAAGTTAATAAACACATTAAACATTTCAATCTTCACCAATAACTAATTCCATCCATAAAAAACTACATCCTTATCAATCTCAATTATATTAGTATTATTAATTATTCACATTCCAGTTTTTTCCATTCTCCATTCTTCCATTCTTCCATTTCCCTTCTCCATTCTTGTATCAAACTCGTAAGAAATGCTGCAAGTTCTGCCTTAGGAGACTGCTCCAAAATTCCTGAATCTCCCATCGACTCCGAAGCCAATAAGGGTTCCTTAAATTCCTCCTTGTATTGATCTTTACAATTGTAAGTTGTACAAGTTATCCTCTGCCCATTCCTCTCTTGTTGATGCCCCTCAGACTGAGATTTCCCAGTTTCCATTTCAGGCAACAATTCCACCCTTAAAGATTGCTCCAAAGACTTTGTAGGTCTAACATCTCCCAGAGATTCAGAAACCACTAAATATGAAACTTCCTTAACCTTCTTCTGTTGCTGCTTTTCTTTGGGATTATATACTGCACAAGTTGTCTTCTGCTCCTCAACCTGGACTTGTTGAGGCCTCTCACACAAAGATTCTCCAGTTTTCATAAATATAGGCTCTTCAAACTGTGATTCTACATTCTTTTCTTCCAAAGCTTTAAACTTAATTGATGGCGATGCACATACCCCCAGGACCGAAGTATAAAAATCTTTTGCTTGAAAAACAGTATTAAGTCTATAACATGTCCCCAGGTAATTCACCACCATTCCAATCGGAACATCCCATCTGAATGAAATTTTTCTCTTTTTAAGTTCATTTGCTAAAAAAGCAAACTCCTTTCTTCTTCTTAAAATTTTAGATGGGATCTCTTTAAAAATTATAACATCTTGTGAAGCAATTTGAAATCTCTTCTTATAATAGGCTTGCACAATTTCATTGCGTAAAGATCTTTTACCAAAGTAAATTACCACATCTCTTGGCAGATTCTTCTGTGCTGCCACCACAGAGTTAACCCTAAATAATTTTTCAATTTCATTAAGTATTCCCTCTTTTTCTTTATTCAAAATCAATGCAAAGTCCTTTGCAACCATCTCCTTCAGATCTCCTTGCAAAGACTCTCCCAGGCCTCTAATTCTTAAGGCATATTCCATTTGTCCATATTGAAGCATAAGAATCTCATTTTCCATTTCTTTTTCCATACTTTCAATTTTCCCCTCCATTATGTCCACTTTTTCAGCTACCTCTTCCACATGGGAGTTCACCTTTTCAAGAACAGAAGCAACACCTTCTAAAGCCAAAACAAAATCTTGTCTCAAGATCTTATTGTTTTCCTCTAAAATCTTTTTCATTTCTGCCCTAATTTGAATTATAACATCTCCCATCATGTCTTGCAAGTCCTTCATAGTTATTAGCTGACCCCCAGAAGAGGGTGAAACTGTTGATTTAGAAGCTGTAGAAATCCCTGGACGCTTTGGAGCCATCTTAAAGAAAAACCTTTAGTCCTTCTTAAGAAATTATAAAAATTCCTTCAAAAATCATAACTCCCTCCAAAGAAGGTCATTATAATAAAAAGAAAAAAGGGAAAAAAAGGAAGAGAAAAAGAATTAAAAAAAAGTTTTACTCCTTCTTAAAAATTACAAAAAATTAAACAAAAAAAAAGTCCTTCAAAAAAGGGTCATTACAATAAAAAAAAAGGGAGTTCAAAGGAAAAAAAAAGGGAGAAGAAAAAAAAAAATAATAATTAAATAAAAAAAGTCCGTTCCAAAAAAAATACTTAGAGATACCAAAAACAACCATTCCAATCATAAGGAAATAAAAAGAGAAAGGGAAAGGAAAGAAAGAAAAACACCAAAAAGCCTGCCGGTCAGCATTCTAACTTCCAGAAAAAAAAACACCGAGGAGTTTGCCGATCGCCATTTTACTTTCCCTTTCAACAAAGAAAAAAAATAAAAAGAGAGAATAAAAATAGAAACAAATCTTAAAACTTAAAATCCAAATAAGTCAAAGAAAGCAAAAACTAAATCCTCTACTCAGCTCTGTCCATTTAAAAAAAAAAACTCACCAGTTCTCTTTAAGCACGGAGGTGTTTGCAGCGGCTCGTTTTGTCCCTAAGGACAAAAACAGCTGGGAAGCGGAGACAAGTCTGAACTCCGTGGGAGCACTCCTTTCACCCCCCCAAAAAAAAAACTTGGGGGGTGCGAAAGAGGCTCTACCACTATTCAGACACTCTCTACCCCCCCCCTTTGCCCGGGAGGGGGATTTTGAACCGCTGAACAGCTGGTGTCTGCTGTTCATAGCGGTTCTTACACTTACCCAGGAGGACGGCTACAAAGTAGCCGCCATCACGCACGCAAAATCCACCGGAAGTCTCCGAATTTTACATTTTAAATTGATCTTTTTTGATTACATTTTATACTTAAGTGGTCAGCATGGCATTGAAATATGCATTAAAATAATTTAAATTAAAATAATTTAAATAGATTATGATTGATATAATTGGAAAATGAATGAATGAATGAATAAATAAATAAATAAATTGATATTTTTTTTCTTCTATTCTTTGGGACAAAAAAACAGCTATGGTTCCTTTCCACCCCACGTTAGGCTAATCAGTTAAGATGAGCATTGATGGAGAGTTAACATTGTATATCTGAAATTCTTTAGTTTCTGCTCAGAAACATTTTAATCTCCACTCTCCTTTTACTTATGGCAGCAATATCTATTAACATTGTTTTTAGTGTGTTCAGATGGTTACTCTTTTAATTTTATTCCCAACCATGCTATGGGAAAGAACAGGCATGAAGACAGTATTGAATAAGTCACAGCTATCTAATATAACTGATGAACAAATAGAGATCTGGCGCTGCTGTCCTATACTAAAAAACTTCACTTTGAGCTGATTATCGCTTTTGCAGACCTCTACCTCACCCCTATATCAAAGAATATTGATAGAGACTATACACAATTCAACTTTACTATCATAGTAAATAACAAGAGAAGACTATGAATAAAATATAGGGGCTTCATCAACAGGTATTTGCATATAATTTGTCCACAAATTACCCCACCCACAACTTTTAAATGCTACCATACTTGATCAATTAGGAGAAGAATGATCCCCAGTTGTAATGTGGCCTCTGACACAAACACATTAATCTTAAGCAAAACTAGGATGCCTGTGCCTTATGTCCCTGTATGCTACCCTTCCTCTCAAATGTATAAGGTTTTCTGAGAGAAAAAAAGTGAACTAAGATCAACTTTGGCACAATTTTTGTGGAAGATCAATTCCCAGCAAAGAGTTGGGTAGCCACTCGTTTCCACCAAAACCTATGTAGACAGCATCTGCTCCATAAATCTGAAATATTAAATATGGTTCTGTTATATCACATATACTGTAACAAATAATTCTCAGATAGGATTATCCATAACAGAAATATGGAAAGTTTAAAAATTTGGTGCTAAAGCAACTTTTTTGTCCTGGCATATTTCAACAGAATCCCAGAGGTGCTTGGAGTAAAAAGAAATCACAAAGCTGCAAGCACCAAGGCATGGCTACCATTTGTATACCTGCATATTTATTTTGGAGTTGGTGATTTGCTAGTTTGCAACCTATTCTATTACAAAAGCCTTCTTGTGCCTGTTTTGCTGTGCCATTTTTGGCACAAGGCCTCAGATTTTTATCAACACGTCAGTAAAAAAAATTATGCACTGCTGATTCTGCACATAAAACCCAATTCCAACATTTTACAAAATGAAACCATGGTAGCCTACTTGGAACATTTCACACAAAATAAAGGAAAACATTTCTGTTTCAGAAAATTGTGGGAAATGTTTCCATATTTGTCTGCTGCCTTAGACATTTTCAGGATGGCCTTGACTGTTCAGTGCATGGAGGCTGAAGGAAAAGATCAGTATTTATCTTTGTATCTCAGGTATATTCTGGTGCAGGGAAGCTCGGCTAATAGGACATCTCAAGGCTACCCCCAAAGCAATGTGGGCAAATGTTTCATTGAGGCATTCTGCCACAAACTGTTTCAGTATTGACAGGTCTGAATAAAAGTTTACAATACAATCACTGGTTTCTGCTAGAAGCAGGGTTTAAAAAAACAGTGAAGAACCCGCCTACAGAATCACCACTAAATATTAAGTACCAGTACTAGTTTGTACTAGAAGATTCTGTGACCTCCAACAAGAAATTTAGGAAATGGAGGTGACAAGTGTCTATGTTTCCACAGGATCTTCTTTGAGCCACAGCCTAGTTTATTCACAGAGGTCTCTTGATGGCCATATGATTCATTACAGTGGGAGAGTCAAAGCTGAATGTAGGAAAAGATTCCATTGAAAAGCATTGTGTTGGTATGAAAGTTGGCAATATGAAAAGACACTCGCGTTCATGTGCAAGAAGTATGTCATCATTTGGTGCTGTTTAATCATAATTTAAATGATGGTCTGCATAAATGAAGCAGTCTGTGGAGTAGAATAATTATAGCATGTGGGAAAGAGGTATCTATGGACTGAGAGCACTCTAGCCATGAAATCGTCTTTGTTCCCCCATGTATCTTGTGAATTTGGTGAAAGAAAAGGGGTTTGTGTGTATGAGAGAGAGAGAGAGAGGAGGGGAGAATGAATTTAACAACACCAAGGATAATTTTGTATTTTCCAACAGTTTTATTATGCCATTGTATTTTTTTGAACACAAAAAGGACTAACTACTTTGGTATATATATATATAGATTTCAGGTTTGTTTGATACCAGTGATAATATTGGGGTTGTGATGTTGGGGTTGTGATGAAGACTGTTCATTGGAAACTGTGGGTTTCTATTTCTGTTGTAGAGTCTTTGAACAATGTGAAGTCTCTCCGTAATAGGTTTTGTTGTGTCTTCAACTTATCTATTTGTAAATTATTTGTGATTAACTTGACCTACCTCACAGGGATGTTGTGAGGCCCAGCTAACCATCTCAGAAGCTGATGGACAAAAAGTGCTAAATAAGTGTTAATCAATTTATAGTTTAGTTTTATATTATCACTAGCTGTGAGGGTGTTTAGTTAATCTGAAAGAGAAAATGTTCTCTGCTAATAATAGAGGCCAATCTCTTTCATAAACGGTCTGAAAAATAGTTTATCCCTCTGCACAATGTTGAGGCACATGTGTGTCATGAGACTGGTTCATGCACATATATATGTAAGCCTGATTTACCTGATGACTTTCATCTGATTGTGTGAACAGGTTTCAGTGAAAAGCCTTATGGTGAGCAACTACAATTTCATGTGTGATATTTGATAGCATGTTCACATACACAGACCATCTCCTGCTCCACTCCTTGTGATAAAATTGCATGTGTGAACCAACCTTTTATTGATCCTCAACTTTCACCAGTTCTTGCCATTTGATAAACCTGAGCAATGTCCTAACCAGTATGATAACAGTGGTGTGATTCTTAATGTTAGCAATCTTCTTGTTAAATCAGTGAAATGCTTGCTCATACTTTGGGGAAAAGCCTTGATTTAATGAGGAAAACAGTTGACAGTTGTGTATGAAAAATTCATCTTTGCTTGAGTCAAATGGGTTCATTTGATTGCCTTTGAGTTTCCTGACTGCCTAACCTATGAATCACAAATGGAATTTGTTACTTGCGTAGGGTTTTTTTTCCAGGGTGTGCAACTGTTATATGTTCTTACTGTTATTTTAACTGCATGATGTTATGCAAAGACTGATGGCAGTGGTGACAATGGAAGATCGAAAGAGATGTCAAAACTCATCAGAGATTTTCAGCTATTCAAATGCAGCAATTCCTCCTAAAACCTTGAGAATAACCCAGCAAACTGTGCATTTAACAGGACTGGGAGGGACAAGGTGTTCTGTGTTATATCAGCAGATCCACCTTTCTTATCATGCAATGATAAGGAACAGTGATCTTACATTAGAGATCCAATGGATAATCATGGTTTGATCTGTTGAAATAAGTAGAGCCCAGGGTTGCAGTGGAATAACTATAATCTCTGGGATTAAATTGGTTAATGGTTATCCTTTATAAATGTTTAAAACCTGCTATGAAAATATACAATGACAAATAAGATGGGAACAGGAAGAGAACAAAAAGTATTTCCAACTCCTTTATTTTTCCCTTTTCTTCTGGATTATATTTCTCCCATCTAGCTAACATTGTTTATATAGCACTATTCTGGAGATCAATGAGGAGAAATAATTAATCTTTGAATATTGGAAAAGGAAGATATTGGATGTTCTTGATTCTTGCAGGTTTAATTCAAAGAAGCATTATTAGCTGTCCAAAGAATAATGTGATTACATTTAACCATGCAAAGGACATGTAAAACATGTAGAATTGTATGCAGTAATCAGATCAATGGTTTTACATTGATCAAATGTACATCTAATAGGAAGCAATTCTGTATGTAAGATTTTGTTTTCAGGGAATCACTAAGGATTATATTTACATAATATAATTTATCACAGTGTATTATAATGGTTAGAACATTGAATAGGGTCCATTAAAACCAAGATTCAAATCCTTGCCTAACCATAAAGCTCCCCTGGTCACATGAGGCCATTCATTATCTCTTAGTGAATGTCATCCTTTTAAAGCAAGAAAAATTACCATACCCTCCTTAAAAGAAGGATTGGATTTAAAATATTAAATAATTCTGAAATAAAAAACAGGGAATTCTGGTTTTACTTGGCAAGGGTAAGAAAAGCGGTGCCTTCCAAATTTTCCTATATTAAGATTATTTTTAAAGCCTTGTATAGTAGGGATGGGCAACCGATAAGCCATTTGGGACCCTCAGCACCCCACTCATACTGCTCAGAACCTCCTAAAACATGTGAGAGCAGTTTTGATGGAGGGGAGCTAAGGGGAAAATGAGTAACTTTAACTGTTGCGGAGGTTTGATGCACCCTTAAAACCCCTGAAATTACATCCCTTAAAAATCCCCAAATTGGACAAATGTTTCCTTCAGGAAGTGTTACAAAACAAAAAGCATTTATTTAAACATTAAAGAATTATTTTGCTATTTGAATCATCCCTCCCAAAAACACACATAAATTCTTCCAAAATTACTAACCCCTTCAATGACATCACAGCATCAATGATCAAATTCTTATGATCTCAGAGAGAGCAACTTGTCAGAGTGTCACAAGTAGCTCTTGCATCTAAAAAGGTTGCTCACCCCTGACTTATAAGGATCTATTCCAGTCATGGAAACAGTGATATTCTTAAAAACACCTATTTTTTATGCAAGAACTTGATTACTAGAGTTCAAAGATGGGTGCCATAGTGAAACTGTTGCTTCATTTATTTGCTCAGTTTAAAATCTGTAAAATTTTCCTATAGTGTAAGGTCATGATTTCATTGTGGCAGAAATAAATAAGGAGAAAAGAAGAATTCATAATTTTAATAACTGAATGCTATCAAAATGCCATCCTCATAGACTCTGAAAACTATTAGAGATAAATTGTATATTTATGAATACAGTCATCATGTCCAGACTGTCTTTTAATCTCTAATTTCTTCCAGAATTTCCTGCTATTTTCAGATCTCTCATTAGGTTTGTGTCTGACAGTAGGATAAGTTTGTGTTCCTTTTTTGCCCACCAAAAAGTTTTGTTCAATAGGTAATGTCCACTTATTTTGTCTGGCTCATAGTTTTTTTTCCCCATCAAATGGGTTAGGTTTAGGCTTCTTGATCAATGGTTGACAGTTGCCTTTGTGAATTCATGTATCTGCTCTTTAATCCCAACAAGGATATTGTATCCATCGATTACACAGCAGGCAAAAACAGTTTTTTCACTAATGAAAGACCAAAAAGGAACCAAGACTCCCAAGATATTAAACTTGAATATTTCTGAATGTTGAATACAATGATAATTTATTAATTACTTCCAATCCCCTAAGTCTATGGTGGTGTCTATTTCAATGTTTTCATGAAAAGAAAATATTCCTGGTTCACCAAGTATTGGCTGAAACTGTACAGTGTTGAAGATCCCACACTGTACCTGATTGCATACAAAATATTAACATTTTAATTATAACAATAGTTGTAACTTTTTCTACTTGTAGTACCTGTTGCACAACTTGGCTGCACTTTCAGTATGTTATCAACTCCATCCTAGTGTCACTTTATACAAAATGGGCTTGTATATCAATATTATTGCAGGATCCAATCTGAGTCAGTCAGCAGGATCAGAGGTTTGTTCTTCCAAGCTTTCAGACTCGTGGTGGACCCCATGCTTCGAGATGGACTGGAGATTGAGAAGATCCTGAGGATGGGTTCCAACACAATTCTGAAAGCTTGGAAGAAGAAACCTCTGTTCCTGCTGACCAACTCAGATTGGATCCTGCAACATTATCCAGGGACATGTATATTTGCCTTCATTCGTAATCAATATTATTGAAATTACAACCTGAGATATAACCTAGCCCATTTCCATGCTTCAAAGTGAGTTAGTGGAATCCTTCTTCCAACATGCAAATTCCTGTCTGATTGCTCTTGTTAAATAGTGGCACCATTAAAATGCATGGCCTTGCCTAAGCAATTTTAAGGTGTAGGCTGAATAATGAAATGGTGCTTAGCAAGTATAAATTAAAGAAAATCTACTCATTTCTATATATAAATATTTTTGAGAGAATAGTCTTCTGGTCTAACTTGATTTAATAGTCCAAGAAAACTAGCATGACAAAAAGAAAGCTGAGGTAAAATCTTAATTCTGTCTTGATAGTGTTTTCTGTGGACAGAGCATTTCCATATTGAGGAGAATATAATTATGTGTGTTTCTATTCCTGCAATCTGAAATGTTGCAGCCCAGACCCAGACTTATCATCTTGTGTTTTAGATCAAAGTTGAAAGCTATCGGTACAGAAATTCTATGAGCTGGTCCTTTATGGATGCTTGCTATGGCTATTAGAAAAATCATAGTCTAGAAAAGACAAGGATGATGAGCTACAGAGTTGCAAATGAAGGAAATAAATGAATAGTAGCATAGTTTAAATAGTGTTTTACCCCAGGAGGCTATGTATCAGTTTTCCTCTCTGAACATCAAAGTAAGTATAATAACTCCGCATTGAGGTTTCTGGTCAGTCATTCTAACTGTGTTGTACAGATGAGCATTGCCTTGTTTGTATTTTCTTATGATCATGCTATATAGGTTGATTGGGAGGCCTCTTTGGAAAGTCTTTTCAGCATGCAAGTAGAAACAAACATTTTTTTTATTTTTATTAGGTACGTTCTATTATTAGAATGTGCACTGAAATGGCCACTGATTCCATGTCTCTCTTTCCATATCCACAAATGAATAAGCTCTAGGAGATTATAAAATAAAAGTAACAATTTAAAAAATTTGGTAACATTTGTACTATTTCCTGTCAGTTCATATCAGTTTAAATAACATGGGACAACTGCAGAATGAAGGAGAGACCAGTTTGTTATCATTCTTACGCAGTTGTTGGGACTTCAGTAGATTCTACTACATATGCCCTTCTTTCCACTGCTGCCATCTTCAAATAAGCTGGAGTGTGGCTTTGGTATAGAAAACAATGTTGTGCCAAATCTCGAACCTGAAATCTAATTTGGGAAGAAGGAAGGGAGAGTGCATTACATACACTTGAAGATACAATTTATCTCTAATTTTCTGTGCAAGCTAGTTAGAAAAAACATTAGCTCTAAACAACAGTTTGGTTATACACATAAAACAACCCCTTCCCCACCCCTACACACTCACTCAAATCATAGTACTCATTACCTATTGTTTGCATGTATCAAGGGTGGCAGTGTAGAAGAACTATGATGGAATTGCCAATAAGAATTTGACTATACCTGAAATGGCAAGATCAAGAACTACATATATTCCAAACAGAGAAATTATTCACCATTGTTTCCTAATTTTATCCCTTTATACTTTGATAACATGGAAAAAACTGAAACTGCTATCAAAGACTTTCTTAGTTATTTAGAAGTAAACCCTATCATATTCAATGAGACTTATTCCAAGTAAAAGTAAGTATAGTAGCATTGCTATACAGTATATTGTAGAGGAGCTCAACTGGATCCTAAGCACTTTGTGGATTGGTATATAATTTTTTCCCCAAAGGTGCTTTTTTTCAAAAGGCAACTGGACTTTCTTGTTTTGCTTGAAGAAAGTCCAGTTGCCTTTTGAAAGAAAGCACCTTGGGGACAACCGTGACCAGGATGACTGAGAATCTCCATAGACATAAAAAAATCCTCTTATTTTACTCTCTGAAGTCATAATGAAAATTTTATAAATGGGGAAATTATTCCATATATGTCTCTTTCATAGGACAGTCCATGCACAGTCTTTGTGGTGAATGCACAGATGTTTTAGATAACATAGTGAGAGGCTCCAAATTGATGATAAGCTCCAATTATTTATTGCAGATGCATAATTTATTTTAAAATGTGTTTATACTGCATTTTTGTGCAAAAGCCATACAGAGACTTTTGAAACATACATAAATTAATACAATCTAAATAGACTGAACAAAATAAATAATCCAGCTAACTCATATATCTATAATGAAGGAATAGAAGTTACTTCCAAATACAAATTATTTTGCCATTTTTAAAAAAAAAATAAATGAGAAGGAGGCGAAACCACATTCTTATGGTAGAAAATTTTCCATCATTGGGTCAATTAAGAGATAATCCTGCTTCTAATAGACTTTTCAAAGGATGGAATGAGGTTCAACCAACAATATTAATGCTGGATGTGGAAGATTTCATAAATGGCAATGTAATCTACATATGAAAATAAAATATAATAGTATACTCATACAATATATACAGTTTTCTACTGACATATTCATGTAGCAAATTCATCATGCAAAGATATCTTTATGATTTTTTTTTCTATTTTATATTTCATTGCACATGCATATATTCACATTTGGTTCCAGTTTAATCATTTCCATCCTCCATTAACGTGTACAACACAAAACAAGGAAATATAAAATTTAAGACAGAAATAGAAGATAAGTCCAACTCAACTTATGGAACTAGGCAAATTCTAAAACTCCATCTCAGTCTTTTCTATGTTGACTTATTTAGATCTGAATTCTTTGATTTTTTTTAAAAAAAACTGTATAACATTGGTGCTTATTTGTAGATTGTAACAATAATCAATTTGATTGATTTTTGAGGTAACTAGACCAGTGGCCCCCAACCTTTTGGGCACCAGGGACTGGTTCTGTGGAAAGAGGTTTTTCCACGGACCAGAGGGGGCACAGTTTTGTGTGCTGCCTGCATTCCGTGGATGGGGTTTCACTTGTTTGTGCAGCCCAGTTTCTGGCACGTCACGGCCTGGTGCTGATCCACGGCCTAGGAGTTGGGGACTCCTGGACTAGACAATGATTTCAAGAGGGTTATGTCACTGAAAATAGAATAAATCTGGGAAAGAAATATGCCCTTAATCTGAGCCAAAATTGCTGAAGTTTAAGTTTTGGGGAATAACAAACAATGGATGCTATCTTTTAGTACAATGAGACTTATAGCCTTATTTTACTTTTTAAAAAAATGATGCAAATATTTTGAAAACTATTTTTACACATCTTACAATAATTATTAGTCGTCATATTTTCACTGCAGGATGCTGAATGCTCTGTGTTATTAAATTGAGTCTGATGTACTACCTGATCCTAAGCATA